>NC_080546.1:65563908-66163908 GCF_028640845.1 Ahaetulla prasina
TCACAATCACATCTTCAACATTTAGCTTGCAAGTTCGGATACATACATGCTAGTTTTTTTAGGATCTAAATGCCATCTATAAAACATTTTGTAAAAATTTTCTCTTAAATTTTGTGCTTGTGTAAATTTGACATTTCTAACCCAAATTTTCTCCCAAGTTTCCATCATTATAGGTTCCTGTATATTTTGTGCCCATTTTATCATACAATCCTTAACTAATTCCGTTTCTGAATCTATTTCTATCAATGCATTATACAACCTTTTAATATGCAATTGACTTTGATCTCTAATTTGTTTTACCGAGTTTTCCTTGTTTTGCATGATACCAATTTTCTGGTCTTCTTTCCATCTAGCTTGCAGCTGTCCATACTGAAACCAAGTATGAATTATTCTTTCCTCTTTCATTGTATTTAAAGATTTCAATTGTAGTTTACCCTTTTCCATAAAAAGAAGCTCTTTATAAGTAATCACCTCCTGTTTTTGTTCTGTATTTATATTCTCTATCGCATGTCTGGGAATTGCCCATATGGGTATTTCATAGTTTAACTTGTATTGATACTTTTTCCAAACCCGCAACAAAGCATTTCTAAGTATGTGAGTTTTAAAAACTTTATCCACTTTTTTATCATATAATAAATAAGCATGCCATCCATATAACAAATCATAACCCTCTATACTTAATATTCTTTCTTCTGTTGAATTAAACCAATCACTAATTAGTGATAGGGCAGCTGCTTCATAGTATAATCTTAAATTAGGCATTTTGAGACCCCCTCTTTCACATGTATCCTGTATTATTTTTAACTTTATTCTCGGTCTTTTACCCACCCATATAAAATTATTAATTCCTTTCTGCCATTCCTTCAAATTTGCATCTTTTTTAAGTATTGGTATCATTTGAAACAAGAATAAAAACCTGGGCAAAACATTCATTTTTATTACTGCTATTCTTCCCAATAAAGATAATTGTAACTTTTACCCGTTCTCCATTTCCTTCTGCACTTTTTACCATAACACTTCATAATTATTTTTATATGATTTCACATTTGAAGCTGTAATATATACTCCTAGATATTTAACCTTTTTTACTATTTCAAATCCCGTTATTCTTTCTAATTCTTCTTTTTGATGTATAGATATATTTTTAGTTATTATTTTTGTCTTTTGTTGATTTACTTTAAATCCAGATACCTTTCCATATTGACTAATTATATCCATCAAGTATTTAACCAATTGTGTTGGTTGGGATAAAGTGACAACCAAATCATCTGCAAATGCTCTTAATCTATAATCTTGATGTGTAATTTTAATTCCCTTTATTTTATTTGACCCACGTATTTTATTCAATAATTTATTTATTTATTTGTTTGTTTGTTTCAATTTCTATACCACCCTTCTCCCAAAGGACTCAGGGCAGTTTACAGCCAATTTAAAATAACATGAATACACACAAAGAATTAAAACATAATTAAAAAACTAATTTTAAAATTTGGCCCAACAAATTGAAACAATAAAAACTTCATAAAACCCCCACTAAAATTTTGTTAGGATAGCCCCACACGATGGAATAAAAAAGTCTTAAGCTAGTGTTTAAAGGTCCGGAGGTCGGGGAGTTGACGCAACCCCGGAGGCAGCTCATTCCAAAGGGCAGGAGCCCCCACAGAGAAGGACCTCCCCCTGGGGGCTGCCAGTCGACATTGTTTGACTGATGGAACCCTGAGGAGGCCCTCCCTGTGGGAGCGCACAGGTCGATGGGAGGCAATTGGTGGCAATAGTCGGTCCCATAAATAACCCGGTCCTCTGCCATGGAGCGCTTTAAAGGTGATAACCAACACCTTGAATTGCACCCGGAAGACCACCGGCAGCCAGTGCAGCCTGCGCAGGAGAGGTGTTACATGGGAGCATCGTGGTGCTCCCTCTATCACCGCGCAGCTGCATTCTGGACCAGCTGGAGTCTCCTGGTCCTCTTCAAGGGGAGCCCCATGTAGAGAGCATTGCAGTAGTCCAGGCGGGATGTAACAAGGGCATGAGTGACCGTGCTAAAAGAGACCGGGTCCAGAAAGGGATGCAACTGGCGTATCAGATGCACCTGATAAAAAGCTCCCCTGGCGACGGCCGTCATATGTGGAGTTTTTAAAAAAATGATAAAGAAATATAAAGGTGGAGAGTTATGGTTCTAGTTTATTATTTTAAATCATTTGTAACTTGGTCTGCTTTGTTGTGGGTAGCTAAAACTTTCTGATTTTTATGATTCCTGATTGGCCAGCAATTCTTAAGTGACACAAAAAAAACTACTCTTTGTCTAAAGAAGGAATTAAGATGATGGAGGATCAAACTATTAGAGATTATTTGAAAAATCCTTAAATAATATCCAACCATTCATAGACTAGCTATGCTCCAAGGACGTTACAGAAACTACTCAAACTACTTCAGAGATGCAATTATGTGTAGAAAGTTACCAAAGTACCAAGACAATTTCACAAGTAGCTGACAATATAGAGGAATCAATTGCAATTTTGGAATATAAACCTGACACTAATCTTTAAGGAACTATAGTAAATTATAATTCTTTATTGGCCAAGTGAGATTGGACACACAAGGAATTTGTCTTTGGTGCATATGCTCTCAGTGTATGCAAAAAGAAAAGATACATTTGTTAAGAATCATAAGGTACAACACTTAATGATAGTCATAGGGTACAAATAAGGAATCAAATCATATTAAGAAACAATCAATATAAATTATAAGGATACAGGAGGCGTGGCCAGCATCATGGCAGAACAGTCGCTCACCTCGATGGTTCTGGGGTGAGCGCCGAGATTCCCCCCAAAATGGGGGTCCTTCGCGGACCATAGCTGCCTCAAAGGGGCAGCGAAGAATGGAGGAGCCGCTGGGGCAGGCAGGGAGGCAGCAAACTCCCTGAAGCCCCGGTCTTTTCCCCCCGACCCATCAGGGAGGAATGGCAGCTGACACCAGCTCCATGGCTTAGGACCGGGGTATTTGTGAGACTGTCTTCTGCCACCGATTGCTTCCCAACGACCTGTGTGCTCCCACAGAGCGGGCCTCCTCAGGGTGCCGTCGACCAAACAATGTAGGTTGGCGGCCCCCAGGGGGAGGGCCTTCTCTGTGGCGGCACCAGCCCTATGGAACGAGCTACCTCCGGGGTTACGCCAACTCCCTGACCTCCGGGCCTTCAAACGTGAACTGAAGACTTTATTATTTCACCGAGTGGGAGTAGCCTAAGATATATTTTAGCGAAATTTTAATGGGTTTTAATCGGTCTTTGGCCGTTTTAGTGATTCGGCCAGTAAATATTTGCTTTTAATTGTTTTTAAATATTGTTATTTATTATATTTATATTGTATTGGTGTGTGTATTTTAATATTGGCTGTAAACCGCCCTGAGTCCTTCGGGAGATGGTGCGGTATAGAAATGTAATTATAAATAAATAAATAAATAAGCTGCCCCAAAGCCGGAGATGGCCACAAGAATCGGGCAGGAGGAAAGAGCATTTTAGAACTGATTGTCGAGGACAGGTGAGTTGGCTTCATCTCACGGAGCACCAAATACTTTTGGATAAAAGAAAAAACACAAGCACTAAAAAGAACTGGAATTAGAGGCTAATTGAATGGAAATAGAAAACGGAAGGAAGTAATTAATGATTCTACCTTGAAGGAGAAAGTGAGAGGGCTTGGAAAGTCTAGAGTCCTAATCAATGGAAAGAACCAATTTAAGAGAGGGCTTGGAGTTAAAAGCCTCAGCTAAATAAAAAAGAGAAATTAGCACCTTTTAATCTAGTAACTGTTTTGAGACCTTTGGAAGTTTGATGGATTTTTGATACAACAAGAAAGGGGAAAAAGAATTAAAAGAGACTTTATATTGACATTAAAGGAATATTTTAAATCCCTCTATCCCTTGAAAATTGGGATTAGAAGATAGTCAAAGGAACTATTTGAATGTGATAAGATTTGGGAAAAGGATTTAAGAAATAGGAAGAATTTCAATTTTTACCCAAAATGGCCACTTAAAACAAAAGGAGACAAAAGGAAGGCGTGGTTAATTCCTCCCTTCTTCATTTAATACCCGTAATGATTTTAATTGCAAGCTACCTCCTTCAGCATACAAAAGTTCTTTATAAGTAATCATTTCCTGTTTCTGTTCTATATTTATATTCTCTATTGCATGTCTGGGGCTCACCCATATAGGAATCTTATAGTCTAGTTTATAGGAATATTTTTTCCAGACCCGCAAAAGAGCACTTCTCAACACATGACTCTTAAAAGCCCTATCCACTTTTTTTTCATAAAATAAATACGCATGCCATCCATATAATAAGTCATAACCTTCTATATTCAAAATTCTTTCCTCCGTTAAATTAAACCAGTCACTTATTAATGAAAGGGCTACTGCTTCATAATATAGTTTAAAATTAGGCATTTTTAGGCCTCCTCTTTCCTGTGAGTCCTGAATTATTTTCATTTTAACCCTCGCCTTTTTACCTTACCATATAAATTTATTAATCCCAATCTGCCATTCCACCAAATTTTTATCTTTCTTGATTATTGGTATCATTCTGGAACAGAAACAAAAATCTAGATAACACATTCATTTTAATAGCCGCTATCCTCCCCAATAACGATAGTTGCAGTTTTTTCCAAGCATTCATGTCTTTCTGAACTTTTTGCCATAACAATTCATAATTATTCTTATACAGTTTCCTGTTTGATGAGTTAATATAAACCCCTAAGTATTTAACCTTTTTTACCACCTCAAATCCTTTTATTTCCTGTAATTTTTGTTTCTGTTGTTCAGACATATTTTTGATTATCACTTTTGTTTTATTCTGATTTATTTTAATTTAATTAAAATTGTAATTTTTAGAAGCAGAGACAGAATGTAAGATTAGAATAACCTTTGTGATTTCAGGGTTATTCTTAGAAAGAATGCAAGGTTGGAGTGATTGCACGACCGTCTCAAGAAAGGATACTAAATGGTTGCTTTTAGATTTACGTTAAATTTATGTAAAATCACAGAATATCTCTTAAGAAGAAAGTTGTTTTTTATAATTTGAAATTTTAAAGTAATACTGTCATTTATGATTTGCAACTGTATGGAATAATGTTTTTTGAGGCAGAGGAAGACTGTAAGAATTGAATAGTCTTTGTGATTTCAGGGCTATTTTTATGTAGTTTGACAGGATGGTGTGATTGCATGACCGCTTCAAGAAAGGATGCTAACTGGCTGCTTTTGGATTTACATTAATGGTGTTAATAGACAATTACACTCATGTAAGAATTTAAGCGATAACGTGGAATTTAAGAAGCTAAATTTAAACAAAGACTTTAAATAAAGACTAGACTTTATTTAAATTTTAATGGTATGGAATATAACATATACTAGAGATGTGTAAAAATTATTAATTTGAATGAAGAAGGAAATACATTGTATAGAATATAACGAGGGATGAAATTTGAAATTGTTTTAAACATGTACCTGACCGACAATCTGTTCAGAATGATGTTTTTTACTATGTTTATAAAAAAATTAAAAAAAATGCAAAAAAATAAATAAATTGTAAGGATACAGCAGATACAGTCTTGTTGGGTTGCAGAATCAAAACAAACAGTTATAGAGGTGCAGATGACAGATTCAATAATTCCTCTGTAGAACTATCAGCACCTCCTTGGGCAGTTTGAGCTTCCTGAGTTGATGCAGAAAGAACATTCTTTGTTGTGCTTTTTTGATGACGTTTTTGATATTAGGTGTCCATTTTAGGTCTTGAGACCTGATAGAACCTAGAAATTAGAAGGTCTCTACTGTTGATACAAAGGGATGAGTGGCTCAGTGGCTAAGACACCTTTATATTTTATTGGATTATTCCTTGCTGTCTGTAATATCTCTGTTTTTATTGCTTACTTGGAGAATCTTACATGCACCTCTCTAGGTAATTTGTTTCTCATTGCATATCTAGTATGTACTCTAAATATCTCATCAATCTCGTTTAATATATTTTCTTTGGTATTCTCCATTGCTTCCGTCAACAGCTCTGCCATTATTTCAGTTAGGTTTTCCCCCTTCTCTTCTTCTGTTTTGAAATCTTAGATAATAATCTGCACAATCCATTTTTAAAGAAATAATTGTTTTTTCCTGGTTTTTATCGGTTATTGTAAGTCTGTATCCCACTCTTTTTTCTGTCAATTCTGCTTTTTCTTCCACCTTTTGTATTCATTGTTCTTGTCGTGTCCCACTCCTCCGCTGACGGCCGGGTCAGGGAAGTCCGTATCAAGCGTGCCTCTGCAGCTTTGCCAAAGTTCTGTCAGAGTTCTCAGGGCAGGCAGGAGACTAGGATGTGACTTCAGCAATCCAAATTAGACTTTGCCTGACTCAAAGAATGTCAGAAAGCAGATCCTTTATATAGGCATGGGGTGTGGCTCCATGACTCAGCACTTATCCAGGCCTGCCCCTCCCTTCCTTTTGCTGATGTCACCTCTCCACTCTTTGGAAGCGTGGGTCCCTCCAGCCTCCAGCTGCTGGCAATTCCAGCTCGTGACTGGCTTCACACTCCCCAGGCTCACATGCTGTGGGGGAGGGGCCCAACTGCTCCATTTGTCAGGGCATGATGCCAGGACTGGGGGCTGGAGGCATGTCAGGCCATTCGTCTTGCTTGGTTTGTCCGGGCATGGTTCCAGGACTGGGGGCTGGAGACATGCCAGGACATTCTTCTGCATTATCAGCGTCCGGCAGGAGATGAGAGGGGCCCGGCTGTGGAGAGGGGGGCGAACGAGGCACAACAGTTCTTTTTTTTTCAATCAACCCCTTAACATCTTTTAACTCCCCTTCTACTTTTTCCATTCTCTCATCTAATTTGCCTATTCTTTCTTTGAAGTCGTCATGAAATGCCTGTATCATATTTTTTAATTCCAGCTGCATGGCCGTAGTGTTAATGTTCTCTGAGCTGCCTGGCTAGAAGTTGTTGAGGAAGCTGTTGAAGGTAGATGTGTTAGTGTTTTCTTCATCGCGTGATGTCTTGATATTATAATCCACCAGGTTTATAATCCAAATACGATTTGTCATCCAAATATTTAATCTACCCCATTGGATGGATTTAATTTTTTTTTAAAAAGGAACCAACCAGCCAAAAAGAAGAAAAGAAAAAAGAGGAAAAAATAGAAAAGAAAGGAGAGGAAATGAAAAAGAAAATATATCCCCAATTTTAGTCCAAATCCCACTCTCATGTTCTTGTTCTTCAGGTTCTTCTTGCCTTAATCCAAATTGCCTCTTGTGAAGAATTTAATAGACCAAAAAACCACAAAAAAGAAGAAAAAATGTCTATATATGGGAGAAACAAAAACACAAAGAAAAAGAAAAAAAAGACCAGATCCAACCAATAGTTATAAAAAAAAAAAAAAAATCAACTGAAGAAGAGAAAAATAACTAAAAATTAACAAAATCTAAACTCTGTTATCCAAAAAAAGAAAAAAAGAAAAATATCCCACAAGCAAAGCTAGATGGAAGATGTCAACGATCTTTCCTGTTACTTCTTTTACAAACTTGAAAAGGTGCACTGTTCCAGATTGTATTAAACCACACTGTATTAGACAAAACAATTTCTTATCAGTTCAGCAAACATTATCAAGGTCATTCTTGTTCTTTTTTCTTTAATTTATTTAGTTCATTGTCCTTTCACTAGTGCCTCTATGTGGCACTGCAGTTTATTTTCACACAGGAAAAGTAGATTTTTTTTAAAAAAAATAGTTCATTCGATCACTTAAATTTGATTCAATTTCATTTATTAAGGGTAGAAAATTTAAAAATACTCAGTCAGGCTTTCTGCTCTTATTCTCTTATTCTCCAAATCAATTCTGCTAATTCATTTACATTCATTTTTTCTTCTTTTGTTTGGGCCCACCTGCTTTCCTCACTGCTGTATTGCCAGAGGAAGAGAAGCAGACACATGCCCATTCTCCCCTCCTCTCTTTTAGCTATTTCCAGGAGGTTACGAAAAGAAAATTATATTTTAAAGAAAAGCAGGTATCTCACCCAGATGATCCACACTTACTTTTACTTCCACACTTCTATTGTGGCCACCCTAGCTTTGTAGTGCTCTCAATAGCCACTTTCTCAGCCATCTGCTTGAGAGGCTTCTTCTCACCAGTCAGGGAATTTGCGGCTTCCCTGTGCTTGCCAGTCTGTGCCTCCCTTGTTCACCATCCCTACAGGATGGCTTCGGTCAAAAAAACCCCAGACAGCTGCGATATCGATGATTCCTCAGAAGCCCCCAAAGAAAGTATTGTTTCGCCTTCTCCCCCCCCCTCCCCATATATCCAATTTTCTTGAAGAGAACTCTGGTCCTCCCCATATTGTTTTCTTTTATTTCTTTGCACTGTTCATTTAAGAAGGCATTCTTATCTCTTCTAGCTATTCTCTGGAATTCTGCATTTAATTGGGTGTATCTTTATCTTTCTCCCTTGCCTTTTGCTTCCCTTCTTTTCTCAGCTATTTGTAAAGCTTCCTCATACAGCCATTTTGCTTTCTTGCATGTCTTTTTCTTTGGGATGGTTTTAGTTGCTACCTCTTGTACAATTTCTTTCTTTCTTTCTTTCTTTTGTCATAACAATATATATAAGTATCATACAAAAAAAATCATATAGTTTATAAACATATATATGAGTAAATATTAGGAGGAATAAGCATATATATATATATATATATATAAGAAAAAGAAAAAGAAAAAGAAAAACAATAGGACAGGAACGGTAGGCACGTTTGTGCTCTTATGCATGCCCCTTATGGTCCTCTTAGGAATGGGGTGAGGTCAATATTAGAAAGTTTTTGGTTAAAGCTTTTGGGATTATGGGAAGAGACCACAGAGTCAGGTAAAGTATTCCAAGCACTGATGATTCTGTTACAAAAGTCATATCTTATGCAATCTAGATTAAAGTGGTTAACATTAAGTTTAAATCTATTGGTTGCTCTTGTATTATTGCAATTAAAGCTGAAGTAGTCTTTAACAGGAAGGACATTACAATAGATGATTCTATGAGGTGTTTTTTTAAAATTTGCATTTATATCCTGCCCTTCCTGAAGACTCAGGGCGGCTTACACTATGTTAAGCAATAGTCTTCATCCATTTGTATATTATATACAAAGTCAACTTATTGCCCCAACAATCTGGGTCCTCATTTTACCTACCTTATAAAGGATGGAAGGCTGAGTCAACCTTGGGCCTGGTGGGACTTGAACCTGCAGTAATTGCAAGCAGCTGTGTTAATAACAGACTGTCTTAGCAGTCTGAGCCGTCCGAGGTGACAGAGTTCCAAGTTTTCTAAGCCTAGGATTTCAAGTCTGGTGGGATAAGGTATTTTGTTGTTTACAGAGGAATGAAGAACTCTTCTTGTAAAATATTTCTGGACACGATCAATTGTTTTGATGTCAGAAATGTGGTGAGGGTTCCAGACAGGCGAGCTGTATTCTAGAATTGGTCTAGCAAAAGTTTTATATGCTCTGGTTAGTAGTGTAATGTTTTTGGAAAAGAAGCTACGCAAGATTAGATTTACAACTCTTAGAGCCTTTTTTGCTATGTAGTTGCAGTGGGCTTTGGCACTTAGATCATTTGATATGAAAACTCCAAGGTCTTTAACAGGGTGGGGATCAACTGCAAGTAATGTCCATTAAGTATGTACTTAGTGTTTGGGTTCTTTTTTCCAATATGTAAGACTGAGCATTTGCTGGTTGAGATTTGGAGTTGCCAAGTTTTAGATCAAGCGGTTAGATGATCAAGGTCTTTTTGAATGGTAGATGTATTGTCTGTGGTGTTAAATAGTTTGACATCATCAGTAAAGAGAACACAATTACTTGAGATATGGTCACAAAGATCATTTATGTATAGTATGAAGAGTGTTGGTCCAAGAACGCTGCCTTGAGGAACACCACTCTTGACAGGAACAGGATTTGATAGAGCATTGCCAATTTTGACCACTTGTTGTCTGTTAGACAGAAAAGCAGATATCCATTTGTGAAGGGGTCCTGAAATGCCATAGGATTTTAGTTTTAGGAGAAGTTTATCATGTACTACTGAGTCAAAAGCTTTGCAGAAGTCTATGTAGATTGCATCTATTGTTTTGCCTTGATCAAGATTTGTAGTCTATGCGGCTTCTGGGTGGCGCCACCTTTCTCGTTGGGTGCTAATTTATGGCACTCCGCATTGAATATGGTAAAAGCCGGATTTAACAACTGATCCCGGCTTCATTTCTCTCTCTGGTTGAAAGAGAGAGACAGAGCAAGGGGGAGGATTTGGGTAGATTCTCCTAGGGGCTTTGTTTTTGTAATACAAAGCCCTGAACGGCCTTATTTACCCCTCCCCCACCTCCAGTATTCTCTGTGCTCCTGAAAAAGCAGGAAAAGAGGAAGGTGTCCACTTCTGCTAACAATTGATTTCTTTTTGTGGATACGAAAAGCAGGCGGAACGAGTGTGAGGAACAATTATTGGTTTGCAAGTATTTTTGATTTTCTGACTTCGCCCCCCTTCAGTTTCGTTTAGAGAAACTGAAAGCAGAGCGATACATCAAAGGGAGCTTTGCTGTTGAATCGAAACTGAATGGAGATTTTATCTTATTGTGTTTGACTGTGGACTGTTGGATTATATTACGCTGTTTAAGTACTTTACAAGGGGATTCTCAGCAGGAATTTTGTTATGGAGGTTCTTTCAGAAGAATGGATTCGTGACTTTATACAGGACTACACAGAAAGTATGTATTTAATTATTCAAAAATACGAATTGATAAAAAATGGGGACGTTTTGGATGAGAGTTTGGAGCAAATTAACCAGTGCAATTATTCGGAAAATGGAATGGAGGACATACAAATAAAAGTGGATAAATATGAAGATTTGATCGTGAAGAAACAAGGTGATTTAAAGAAGTTTTCTTTAAATAGTTTGGATGAGCTGCCTGAATTTGTGCTACAGGAGATTGTTCCTCAAATGGAAAAGACTCACAAGCTTAATGTTTCCCAAGAGTTCTCTTTTTGGACTGATGGAATATACGGCAGTAATTTTTGGATTTCTGGACATAAGGAATTACTAGGAAATATTGTGATTGACTTTTTAAAAGGAGCAACGAAGGAAAGACAGAGATTAATGCACCAAAAAAAATGGCAAGAGACAAAAGTATTATTTTTGAAACAAGGTTTTTTTAAAATATTAATAGACAAAAATATTAGTGTCCCCGAAAGGCAATTTGTGATTATAAGAGACTAGATATTTGGATATACTGGACTTTGATGAGGAAGGACTAAAGTTGAATAGATATTGTAATTAATTAAATAATATTGTAATTTCTCTATTGAAATTTTATAAATTTTATAATCTGTTGTATTGAATTTTAAATAGAATATTCTTGAAAGATCTTATGTAAGAAGGACTTGGGGGGGAAATTATATGGTTATATGGTTATAGAAGCTATAAGGGAGATATTCTCTGAACTGGATTGGATTTTTATGCTTTAGCTGGTTTTAAATATTTTAGGATTAATTTGTTCTACTGATTTATATATTTTATTACTGTTTATTGTTAATTTTTTGAAGGATTTGGTTATGTAAGGAGGAAGTCAGAGTTAGAGAGGGAGAATTGGTATAATAGTTTTGGGGAAAAAATTTTTTTAGCATATGTTTGTTTTATTTTTAACTATACCTTGTGTTTGTTCCGGGAAGCCAGGGGGGAGGGGGGAGGGGGTTTGTGAAGGGAGAGGGGTTGGGGGGAAAGGGGAAAAAAATTTTTTTTTTGTAAAACTTTTTGAATAAAAAAAAAAAAAGATTTGTAGTCTATATGTTTTTACAGTGGAGAAGTTGTAAGTTGCATGATAATTTTTTCCTGAAACCAAATTGTTTATTAGAGAGTAGGTTGTTTGTTTCTAAGTGTGAGGTGATGGATTGGTTGATGATTGATTCCATGACTTTGCAGGTGACGCAGCACAGAGAGATTGGTCTGTAATTTTCGACTAAGCTGGGATCTCCTTTTTTGAAGATTGGAATGACTGTGGCTAGTGAACAAAGTTTAGGAAAGGAACTGGTAGTGAAAGCTTTATCAAAGATTATTTTTAGGGGTTCTGCTATATTAGTGGAAAGTTTTTTTAAGAAGTATGCACATAGTCCATCAGGTCCAATAGATAGTGATGGTTTCAAGTTATGAAGAGCTTTTCCAACATTATCTTCTGTGAAATCTATATATGTTAAGTCGTCATACTCATTGCTGGTATGTTTTGGGAATGCCGGATATGAGTCATCGCTGTTAACAAAAACTGAGCCAAATAATATGTTGAAGAGGTTTGCTTTAACTGTTTCGTCATTGCATTCTTTGCTGTTAGAATCTTTTAGTGGTGGGATGGATCTTGAGACTTTAAGTTTATTGTTGACAAAATTATAAAAGGCACGATTGGAATTTGTGCGCAGAAGGTCCTCTTCTTGCTTGGTGTGGTAATTTGTGCATTCAGTTTTATTTGGTTGCATATATTCCTGTAGCGGTTTTTGAAGTTTGTTACATAGCCTTTTTTGTTTCTTCTTCAGAAGGATTTTTTTTTTGATTGAAGCTTTTTTATTGATATGAGTAGTTTGCTTTTCCTGATCTTGGGGGTCGTTTGTGGTACGTATAGTTTAATGACTCTATTAATTTCAATTAGGAAAACTCTATAATGTTCTTCAGCAGTTATACAGGTTGCGAACAGATTTTGCCAGTCCAGAAATGAGAGATCGTTGTTTATAAGGTCATAGTTGGCTTTTTTGAAGTTGTAGTTAGGAATACTATTGTTATGACGATTTAAGTAAGGACGTATATTGAGACGAAAGACAATTATGCAGTGGTCACTGTTGGAAAAAGGTTCTTTAATTTGTAGTCCATAAATTGAGTTTGGGTTGTTGCAGAAGATGAGGTCAAGGCAATTGTTGAGTCTTGTATTGTTAGTTACAAGTTGTTCAAGACCTAGGTTTGTAACAGCGTTGTATAGTGTAGCATGGATTGGATCAGTTGTACATTCATTAGTTATCCAGTTAATGAGAGGTAGATTTAGGTCACCCAGGAAGATGAGAGGATATGGGCAAGAGGTAGCCCATGTTAGCAGTGAGGTTAACATATTTGCATAAGTAATGTCGTAGTCAGGGGCTCTGTAACATAGTAAGAATCGAAGAGTGGTGTTAAGGGATAGGTCACATACACTAGTTTCAGGAAGAGAGAGTTTATGTGCAACTTGAATGTTTTTTAGATTCAGTGACTTTTTGTAAAAGATAGCCACTCTACCACCCCTTCGGTTATCACGATCTGATCGATAAACCTGATATTCTTTGTTTGTAACAATGGAGTCAGGAAGGGATGAGTTCAGCCATGTTTCACAAATAAATATGATATCAAATGTACCACTGTTTAACAAGAGGATAAATTCAGGTAATTTGTTAACAATGCTTCTTGCATTTATCAATTTACATTTGAGATCTGTAGTGATTGGTGTTGAAGAGGTAAGAGGCGTGCATGCCTAGTTTTGGATGTTGCTTGGTTGGGGGTTGTGTACAACAGGTTGTTGTATAGGTGGTTGGATGGGTGGATGGATGTTTTGGAAGGTGAGTGTTTGGATGTTGGGTACTTGACTGTTTGTTGAGATGATTGGTTGGATGGTAGGTTGGATGGTTGGTTGGATGGCTGTTTGGGTGGCTGGTTGAATGGATTGTTGGATGGCTGTTTGGGTGGCTGGCTGGATGGCTGTTTGGAGGGCTGTTTGGAAGGTTTGTTGGATGTCTGATTGGGTGGCTGGTTGGATGGATGGTTGGATGGATGGTAGGGTGATGGGTGTTTGATTGAATATTGGGATGGCTGGTTGATTGTTTTGGGTGATGGGGGGTTTGGGGGTGATTTTTTGATTGTAGGTTTTATTTTTTGTGCAATCAGCACGGTAGTCAATGTATAGGTTGGATTCACCATTGTCTTATCTTCGTTTAAGTTCTGTGCGAAGTTCATGATAATGTATCTGTTGTAGAAAAGATAGATCAGGACGTGATCTAAGTTTACTGTATGCAGGGTTGGTTTTAGCAATTGAGTTTATAGTATAAATGAACTTACGTTTGCTGTCCTCATTTATGCATGTGACTCTACAAAATCTTGGTGCTGTTGATCCATCACTGTTTTTATATTCTGGTCCATCTCTGGAGACAGCAATTATTTCACTTGGGGAGATGGTTGATGAGTTATAATTTCCAATGATGTTGTGAATCTTATTGATATCAGGTTCGTTAGTGTTTTCTAGTCCAAATAATATTGCATTATTTATTTTTTGTCCTCTCTCCATGGCATCTCTGATTAGTTGGTTAGTAATTATTTGTTGTTTAGGATGTGTTGTAGTTATTTGTTGTCTAGGTTGTGTTGTAGGTTGTGTATTATGTAATAGTAGATGAGTTGGGAAGAGATTTAGATCTCTTTTTCATTTTTTAGTATTGTAATTTGTTTTATCAGGTTTGTGAAACTTTGTTCAATAACTGTTAGATTTTTTTTTCTAAGTTTTGTTCAATAGCTTGTATTCTTTTTTCTAGGTTTTGCTCAATAGCTAGTAATCTTTTATCTAAGTTTTGTTCAATAGCTATTATTCTTGTTTCTAAGTTTTTATCAGCGTCAATGGTTGATCTGTTGGATTTTCTGGCTGGATAATGATATTTTTGAGTTTTTATGTAATTAGTATTAAAGTAGTATCTTTCTTATTTCTTTTCACACTCTTTCCAATTTTAGATTGAAGAAGTATCTCTGACTTAATCAATTTTCCTTGGTTTTTATCTCTCTCTCTTTTACTTTCACGGGCAATCACTATGGCAATCACTATGGTTACCGTGAAGATTCAGCAGGAAATTTAAAATGATGAGACTGGGCAGTTGAAGAAGCCTCTTTTAGTGTGGTTGCAATGGTGGGAATTCAGTGGTGAAATCCAATTTTTTTTACTACCGGTTCTGTGGGCGTGGCTTGATGGGCGTGGCGTGGCTTGGTGGGCATGGCAGGGGAAGGATACTGCAAAATCCCCATTCCCTCCACACTCCTGGGGGAAGGATATTACAAAATCTCCATTCTCACCCCACTCTGGGGCCGGCCAGAGTTGGTATTTGCCTGTTCTCCAAACTACTCAAAATTTCTGCTATCGGTTCTCCGAACTACTCAAAAATTCTGCTACTGGTTCTCCAGAACCTGTCAGAACCTGCTGGATTCCCTACAGGAATTTTAAAAAGTTGATGGAGATTGGAGTCTCCTCGGAACTCACCAGCTACAGCAGAGCAGGGCAGGGGCTTTATCTCCAGCAGAAGGAATAGAATGAATATTTGAGCTTCCAGCAATGATGTCCAGTGGCAGCGGCAGACCCGGCGGATTCAACCTTGGCAGCGGCAGACCTGGCGGATTCAACCTCGGCAGTGGCAGCGGCAGACCCGGCAATTTAGGTGGTCTCAGTGGCGGGAAATTTAAAAGTTGATTCTGGCGGTGGTGGGTGCTTTGATTCTGGCTGTGGCAGGCGCTTCGATTCCGGCTGCGGCGGGTGCTTCAGTCACGGTGGTGGCAGCTGCTTTGGTCACGGCAGCGATGGCGACTTCAATTCTAGCGGCGGCGGCTTCGGTCCTGGCAGCGGGTGCTTCGATTCCGGCTGCAGCGGGCACTTCGGTCCCAGCGGCGGCGGGCGCTTCGGTCCCGCCGGCGGCGGCCGCTTCAATTCTTGTGGCGGTGGCTGCTTCGGTTCCAGCGGCGGTGGTGGATTCGGCTGATTTCAAGGTTTCAAGCCTCGGAGACTGCTCTCCTCAAGAGCTTTTGCTCTTTTACAGAGAGCGTTCCTCTGGGGCAACCTTGCTGGTCGCCATCATAGTTCTTTAAGCACTCTGTCTATCAGATCCAATTCCTTAAATCTATTTGTCACCTCTACTGCATATTCATCAGGGATTTGATTTAGTTCATACTTGAATGGCCGAGTGCTTTTCCATACTTTCTTCAATTTAAGCCTAAATTTTGCAAGGAGAAGCTCATGATCTGAGCCACAGTCAGCTCCTGGTCTTGTTTCTACTGACTGTATAGAGCTTCTTCATCTTTGGTTGCAGAGGACATAGTTAATCTGATTTCTGTGTTGACCGTCTGTTGATGTCCATGTGTAGAGTCGTCTCTTGGGTTGTTGGAAAAGAGTGTTTTCTATGACCATCGTATTATCTTGACAGAATTCTATCAGTCTGTGCCCTGCTTCATTTTGTACTCCAAGGCCAAACCTGCCTGTTATTCTGGTTATCTTTTGGTTTCCTACTTTAGCATTCCAATCCCCCACGATGATAAAGACATCATTTGTTGGTGTTAATTCTATAAGATGCTGTAGGGCTTCATAGAACCCGGAATTGTTATTCTCTTCAGAACCAGTGGTTAGGCATAGACTTGGACTACTGTGATATTGAATGGTTTGCCTTGGATTGAAACTGAGATCATTCTCTCATTTTGAGGGTTGTATCCCAGTATTGTGTTTCCTACTCTTTTATTGACTATGAAGGCTACTCCATTTCTTCTGAGGGATTTTTTTTTTTATTGAAACAGTTTTACAAGATTTTTCCCCCCATACATCCCCCGTCCCCCCAACCCTAACCCTTCCCCTACCTCCTTCCCCCACCCCCTCACCCCCTGACTTCCCAGAGCAAATACAGGGTATCGTATCTAACAATCATAAACTAAAAAATGCTAATTAACATAAAATCCCATCCCTCTTCTTGAACCTCAACTCCCCTTTTTCATAAAAAAAGAAGAAAAAGGAAAATATTAATACTAATACAATTACCTTTTATTCATTTAAAAGCTATTTAGTATTTTGTTATTTCAATCTCCATTATATATATCTTTCAAAAATAATCTTTCAAATATGCTAATAATTCTACCTTCTCATCTAAGTCCATTAAGTTTAAAGTCCAATCTTCTGTAATAAACAGTATCCCATCTTCCAATGTTGTAATATCAAAAATTATTCCTCAGTATACCTTATAATCCATCACATTTAAATATCCATCATACATAATAATAAACATCATCTTTCCTTATATAAATTTAACATTTACCTCATATTCTTCCCCATATTCCCCATACCATAAATTTCTAAACAATTTACACTCCGTTTATCATACAATCCATAACTTCTTCCTACTTTTTATATTCAGAAATATTGCTTATAATTTACCCTATCCCATGAAAGGAAAGTCTTTTCATTTGAAAATATTACTTCTTTACTCCTTGCTCTTTACGTTTAATAGTTACAATCATACTTTGATCCTTCCCTACGGCTTTCTGTGTTTCTTCTCCCAAATTTACAGCCCCAATTTTAGGTTGTATTTGCTTTGCTTCCTTTTCCCCTTTTTTAAGCATTCCCACCTCTCCTTTCATCTTAACTTCTAGCAATGGCAAACTTCCAACCTTCAATACTTTAGTATAAAAATCTCTTGCTTTAAAAACTGTATTAAGACAATATTTCCCTCCCTTATAGTTTACTGTTAATCCAGCTGGTACATTCCATCTGTACTGTATCTGGAGATTTCTAAACTGATCCACGAAAAAAGCATATTATTTTCTATTTCTTAACATTTTAGGAGGAATTTCTTTCAATACCAATACCTCTTGTCCCAATATTTGAATTTTGTTTTTATAAGAAACTTGTGAAATTTCATTCCTAATCTTCCTAGATGTAAAATAAATTACTACATCTCTTGGCAAGTGTCTCTGCTTTGCAACCCATGAATTAACACGGTAATTTTTTTCAATTTGGATTTCAAAGTCCATTGGTTTCTGTCCAATCAGCTGTGCAAAAGCCTCTGCAAAAATCTTTTTTAAGTCCTCTTGTTTATTTTCTTTCAAACCTCTTACTCTCAATGCAAATTCCATAACTCTGTATTGCAATAACACCCGCTCTTCTTCTGCTCTCTCTGCCTTGATCTGGAGCACCTCTATTTTATTTTTTAAGTCCAAATTAACTTGATTAATTTCTTCAACTCTATCATCCAACTGCTTTATATTCTCCACCTTGATCTGAAGCTCCTCTATTTTGCTTTTTAAGTTCAAATTAACTTGATCAATCTCTTCCACTTTTTCATCTAATTGTTTTGTGTATTCAACCAAAGTCTTAAATGCTGCCATCACTTCTTCTCTTATCTCTTCATCCTCAGCTGCAACAAAGTCTTTAATTTTCAATATTTTCTCCTCAATTTCCTTAATTTTTTTATCCCAAACAGAAATTTGAGCCTTCAGAAATTCCTTCAGCTCCTCTTGTAATTTATGTAGTTGAACTAACTGCTCCAACTTCCTTGAAAACAGCAGGCTGTATTTGTACAGAAGCCATCTTACTTTAATTTTATAGTTTGAAACAAAGTCAAAGTCTTTTCGTAAGCACAGTATTCAAGTTAAATAAGTCAATTGTGTAATCCTTCCAGCTTTCATTATAGTTTCTTCATATAAACGTAAAATCCAGCAAGTTTAAGCAAAGTTAGAAACTGTAACAGTGTTAATAAACACCTCTTTGACTTTCACTTTCACGCCCATTATACTCAGACGCCATTTCGTTTCTTCTGAAATGGAATCCGTAAATGGAGTTGAGGTCTGGTACTTACATCTACCTTGCCTCCTGATATTGCTCTGTCTGGTTAAGTCAAAAATCCATTTAAACTTAATATTGATTGCAGATGTGGTCGTGGCATTTTGCTCTGCCAAAAAAGACAGAGGCATCCTGGATCTGGGGCTCTTGGGGCTCCCAAGGGAGCTCTCCCCTTCAAGCCTCCAGGATTGTTCCTGGTGTTGTTGGGGGGGCTCTACCTCCACCCGATCACTCACCTTTCCCTGTTCACCCAAGGGAAAGGTTTTCAAGCCGCTAGACAGCTGATTTTTGCTGTCTTAGCGGCTCTACACGACCCAGGGCTGGCGGTCTAAAAAGACTATCCTCAATGACCAGCAGAGCCAGAGGAAGTCTCTTCTGAGGGATTCTTACTTGCAGTAGTATATCTGATGGTTATCTGAATTAAATTCACCCATTCCTGTCCATTTTAGTTCACTGATTCCTAAGATGTCAAAGTTCAGTCTTGTCATCTCTTGTTTGACCACGTACAGCTCGCCTTGATTCGTGAATCTTACATTCCAGGTTCCTATGGAAAATAGATCTTTACAGCATCTGACTTTCCTTTCATCACCAGATGCATCCTCAGCTGAGTGTCCTTTCGGCTTTGGCCCAGTCACTTCACTCTTTCTGGTGCAACTAATACTAGCCCTCTGCTCTTCTCCAGTAGTATATTGGACACTTTCTGACTTGAGGGGCTCATCTTCCAGCCTTTTGGTACTGTCCAATGGGTTTTCATGGCAAAGATACGGAGAGGGTTGCCATTTCCTTCTCCAGTGGATCACATTTTGTCAGAGCTCTCTGCTATTATAAGTCATTCATAAAACAAACTGTTCTCTGATACTTTAATAAGCACTACAGGACAAAATAGCATATTCTGGGTCAGCATTGAATTAATCATTTGTAATAATAGACAGATTTCTGAATACTATTCCTTATCATTATTTCTGAGGAATAGAATGGAAATATTAGAAGCATCACATGTTACCACTCTTCTTATTGGATGTTGGTTAAATCCTGGTGCTCAACAATGTTGATGAATTCTTAGACCAAAACAATAAGAATGGTTTGATCCTACACTTTTTCTTTAGCTTTCTTGCTTAAGATACCGTCTGCATCCAAACTGAAACCAAATCCAAATTTTTGAACAGCTATCCTTCTTCCAACCCTGACAACTCAGATTGGATTGCCTTAGATTAGTGGGACACTCAACGAACTTCTCCCATAAGAATAGTAGAAATAAGTATTTGCATATCAAATATTGTTTGATATTGTTAATTAATAGAGACTGCCATATTGTGACATTCTCAAAACTAATACTTATTTTCAAAGTTATGAATTAAATCACACTTGTGCCTATTCCATTAAATGACTTGTTTCTCTGTGCATTAACATCTGAGGAAAGTAAATTTATGTTATGATATCAGTGCTTTAAAACAGATACATTTTGAACTTCCGGTTTGGCACCGTAGGTGATGGCGGTGATCTTTACGATCACCAACCTCTGGATTATGTGGAATCGCTAGGACAGCTTAAATCTGCTGTCCAGCGGTTCGGAAAACCCCCTCTTCGGGAGAAGGAGAAGGGGTGAGCTGAGGGCAGAGGTTGAATTTCCCTAAAGCCCCTGAGAAAAAAGGGGTTTGAAGGGTTAAGTTCCCTCCAGTAACCCGAAGTGCTCCAGATCCGAGGATTCTTCTGCTTTGGCGGAACCAATTACCACGACCAAACGCCGAGATTTATTTTGGACAATAAAGGATTATACCGGACAGAACGAAAGTGGGAGAACTTTATGCAAGTAGCCAAGCCGATTCCCCGATACCTTGTAACAAGCTTGAAAACAGTAAAAAAATGGAGGCGAATTGTTAACAAGTTAACGAGTGGAAAGCGAAAGTGATACTTTCAGCGTTTGTCTGCAGTTGGTAATTTGCATGTTACTTGCTGCTTTACTCTTTAACTCTTTGCTGCCTGCTGATAGAATCTAGGGGAGATTTTTAAATACTGCTTTAAAAGACTGTGTTTCTTAGAGGTTAAGAAGATTTAAAGTGAATATTAAGTTGGAAATAAATAAATAAATAATTTTATAGAAGATGGCAGCCAAACAATTAAAGTCTACTGTAACAAAGAGCTCTGGAACTTTATCAGCTGGTGCCTCTCCAGCTCATACAGCAGAGACTAGAACATTGAATTTAGAGGCGTTACAAGAGAACTTAAAAGGCTTTATAGAAGAAAAATTTAAAGTAATAACTGATGAGATGTCTGAAATGAAAGAGCAGATATCAGAAATTCAAGTGGGAAATAAAGAAGTTAAAGAAGGATTTGTAATGGCAGTACGAAGTTTGGCAACGAATGTGATTTTATTGGAAGAGGAGGTTGAAGAAATTAAGCAACATAATTTAAAATTAGAAAATAAAATGGATGAATTTCAAAGTAAAATGGAAAAAACAGAGGATGAAATAGTTTTGATACAATATAGAAATATGGAATTTGCTCTTAGAATTCGAGGTTTGAAAGAAAATAAGGAAGAGAATTTAAGGGAATTTTTTTCTGAAGTATTTGCTGAGATATTAGCAGCTCGTCCAGCAGATGTGGCTTATCAAATTGATAAAATATATCGTGTGAATTCTTGGATAGCAAGGCAAAAAAAGTTGCCAAGGGATGTTGTTATTTATTTTACAAATAGAACAGTGAGAAATCAGATTTTGCAAGCCTCATATAAGGGGGAGAAGATTCAGATTGCTGGTCAAGATATTTTAATATTAAAGGAAATTCCACCAAAAATGTTAAGGCTAGGAAGGAATTTGTCTTCCTGGTGAATGAACTTAAAAAACATCAGACTGAATATAGATGGGATATTCCAACTGGTATAATAGTATATTATGCAGGGAAAGTACATCGTCTCAATACAGTTGGAAAAGCAAGAGAATTTTATGTTGAGGTATTAAGTTGGAAGTCTTCCCCATTGGAAGCTAGAAGAAGGAGGCTGAAGTGAAGGAAGAGAAGTGAAGCAGGTACAAGAACAGATTGTGATGGAAGAAGATTTATTACAACTGTTGGAAATACCTACGACGGGTTTAGATTCAAAAGAACAAAGGCTGACAAGAGCTGCTGCTAAACGCAAGGAACAAGAGATGAAGGCACAACAACAACTGGCAACTACTACAACGGAAACAGTGGGAGGTGCAAGGCCTAAAGTAAAATGTGATCTGTGGCTGGTGTTCCAAAAGTTTCCTTGGCCGATAATGGCAATTAAACTATTATCTTGGAATGTTAATGGCCTGAATTCACATGAAGAGAAGGAAAGTATTTCATTATTTGAAACAATTTAAAAATGACATTACCTGTTTACAAGAAACACATATTAGATCTTGCTAAATGTTGGAGATGCGATTGTGAAGATGCTACTTATTATCATTTGGATTAAAGTATGGTGGATCATGCAGAATATTTTGAAAAAGAAGATTAAGTTTACTCCGCAGTTCTTTCTACTAGGAATAATTATGGACTATACAGCTATAGAGACTAAATTGATTTTGAACTTAATAACAGTCGCAAGACTTTTGATTGCTCAGTATTGGAAGAAAGAAGAATTACCTACAATCGAAGAATGGACACTCAAAGTATCAAATCTGGCAGAGATGACAAAAATCTCCGCTTACTTGAAAGACTATACACTAGAAAAATATATTTTAGAATGGAAAATGTGGATTGATTATATTTAAAATAAGTATCAGATAAAAAAATATCGAATAGCATATGAGTAAATTTAGGAAATATTTTGTATTAGATATATTTTTGAAGGAGAGGGGAATTGAGAGTGTGACTAAGTGTGGTGTGACTAGAGATTATAATTTAGGAATTATTTTGGATTATGATTGTTAGTTTTGATACCCTGCATTTTGTTCTGGGAAGTCGGGGTGGGGGGGGGGTAAGGGGGAGGGGAATTGGGGGGGGTTTGGTAGAGATGGAGTGATGGTTAATGTACAGGGATTATTGAAGAAATATAATTAATGTAGGGTCGGGTCTGCATAGTTACCATTTTAGAACGGTGAGGAGGAAGAAAAGAGAGAGTAGGAGGTAGGAAAGAGGAGAAGAGGAAGGAAGAGGGATAGTAGAGGGAGAAGGAAGGTGTAGGGTGGAGGGAGGAGCGGATGTAGATAAGAGAAGGAGAGGAAGGTTTGGAAAGTAAAAGAAGGTAGAAGAGGGAAGAGTGTTAAAAAGGGTGGTGGTGACTGGGCAAGCCCGACTAATTGTATATAACTGTACATTGGATGAATTATTTGATATGATTGTAAAAATAAAACTTTTTATAAAAAAAAAAAACAGATACATTTTGTGGCTTTAATTGCTTATTTTCATTATGAAAAGGTATACTGCATTATTTTCTCTTCTTCAGATTTCAGTGTTCCTCTTAGATTACATTGTTTCCTGCTCCTTCACTTGATCCAGATTAAGAGACCTTTTCATTTTCCATTAATCAATAGCCACAGAGCATCAACAAGGGATTAAAATAGAATAGAATAGAATTTTTTATTGGCCAAGTGTGATTGGACACACAAGGAATTTGTCTTGGTGCATATGCTCTCACTGTACATAAAAGAAAAGATACCTTCATCAAGGTACAACATTTACAACACAAATGATGGTCAATATATCAATATAAATCATAAGGATTACCAGCAACAAAGTTATAGTCATACAGTCATAAGTGGAAAGAGATTGGTGATAGGAACGATGAGAAGATTAATAGTAGTGCAGATTTAGTAAATAGTTTGACAGTGTTGAGGGAATTATTTGTTTAGCAGAGTGATGGCCTTTGGGAAAAAACTGTTCTTGTGTCTTGTTGTTCTGGTGTGCAGTGTTCTATAGTGTTGTTTTGAGGGTAGGAGTTGAAACAGTTTATGTCCAGGATGTTAGGGATCTGTAAATATTTTCACAGCCCTCTTCTTGATTCATGCAGTATACAGGTCCTCAATGGAAGGCAGGTTGGTAGCAATTATCTTTTCTGCAGTTCTAATTATCCTCTGAAATCTGTGTCTTTCTTGTTGGGTTGCAGAACCGAACCAGACAGTTATAGAGGTGCAAATGACAGATTCAATAATTCCTCTGTAGAACTGAATCAGCAGCTCCTTGTGGCAGTTTGAGCTTACTGAGTTGGCGCAGAAAGAACATTCTTTGTTGTCCTTTTTTGATGATGTTTTTGATGTTAGCGGTCCATTTTAGATCTTGCAATATGATAGAACCTAGAAATTTAAAGGTTTCTACTGTTGATACTGTGTTGTCTAGTATTGTGAGAGGTGGAAGTATGGAAGGCTTTCTCCTAAAGTCTACCACCATTTCTACGGTTTTGAGTGTGTTCATTTCCAGATTGTTTCAGTTGCACCACAAGGCTAGTCATTCGAGTTAGGCTAACATATGATCAGCAAGTTTTCTTCCAACTGTCTAGACAGGCAATAAAGCTAGTTATTATGAAGAGTGGCCAATCAAAATCATGGACATACATGACTTCTTCACAAGTGACTTGTTGCTATTTTGTAGTATTATCCAACTTCTAAAGTCTGCTCTAATTACTGAACTGTTATTTTCACAGAGCAGTGATTCTAAAATGACACTATAAGTTATTAATGGGAAAGTGTGGGATATGTTATCTTTCCAATAGCTCATTGTAAGAAAGTCATTATTATGCAATTAAGTGGTTCCTTTTTCCAGTACTACATCCTTCAAAAATGTGGCTTTCTGGCTACAATACATATTTTATATAGAAAAACATGCCAATAAGGTTACCATGAGCATCAATGGTTTAGTAGGCATATAATGTTTTGCTAAGAAAATAATGCAGGGGAATACTACATCTATATATGTTATGTCTCAGTTGCATTTAGGACAAATAATTTCACAAAAAGTCCTAGCCCATTGTTGATAGAGGGGGAAATGAGGTGTTTCTATATTAGGAAATAGGTTCCATACCAACCCCACCCCCTGTAATCTTTAACAAATTATAAAAACTTAAAGAGAGAAAATAATTACCAGAAGACAAGCCTTTGTGATTTAAAAAATGATTTTAAGGTTGTAAGGGAAAGCTGGAAATTTTGCAGGAACCAAGTGATATGCTAATTGAGAAAAACAATAGGAATATGTGAGGGTAGGAGGTGGCAGTAAGGTCAGATAGCCCTGATCATTTGGAGAATTCATATGTTTTGAGGGTCATGGAATGCAACTCTCATTCAAAGGGTGAGGCCAATACTGACATAACTTGGCCAAGATCAGAGCAAATATCTGACCTTTATTGAGTTTAAGGAATAATCTGAAGCAGGGCTGACTCTTTCCTTGGCAGAAAAAATAGAAAGGAGTGGCTTGGAGACCACAGAAGGAAACCTATGTGAATTGTGCAGAAGGACAGGTGTATCTTGTGCAGATGGACAAAAAGATAAGAAATAACAGGTGGAAGATTGGTAAAGAGAGCTCTAACCAGTGATGGGATTCTGCCAGTTCTAGGCGGTTGAGCCGAACCGGTTATTAAATTGCCGGTTCACCCCGCCCCCTGCCCCTCCCCTCCCCACCATTACTTACCGGCCTGCCAGCACCGTTGTTAAAATTGCTGGCTGGCACTCTCCTCCCTCTTGGGAGCACAGGGAAGAACCGCTTGTTAAATGGCTGGCCCCATGCCCACCTCCGCCCCGCCACTATTTATTGGCTTTGGAAGTTCGGAACACACCGAAGCATTTTTTAAATTGCTGGCTCACCCGCCCATCGCCCCGCCCCACCACTATTTATTGGCCTCACTTGCAGAGTTTGCCTTAGGCATAGCTGTAGCTATCCCTATCCTTTCCTCATGTCCCAGCCTTTCGTACTTTTGCCGCCGCCTACCACTGTTTCCCATCTGGCCGACCCATCTCGGACTGACCCAGCAGCAGAAGGCAAGTACAGCCGAATGCTGCCCCTGGGGAAGCGGGACTGGGGAAGGTAGTTGACCTACCCCCATCCAAGCGCCTCACTAGCCACCGATCCAAGCGCCTCGCTGGCCACGTGGCCGCCAACAGCGGCCTACCCCCATCCAAGTGTCTCGCTGGCTAGCAAGAGGCTTGGATGTCAGCTGCCCCCCCCCCAATCTATGCACCTCGCTGCGCTCCCGATCCGAGCGCCAAGCGCCACGCGGCTGGAGTCCGAGGTCGGGCTGGGCCGTGGGCGGAGGCGATGGAAGGCTATGCTGGGATGATTCCCTGTGCCGCCTGCCTTCGCGGAGCCTGACTTCGACCATGGAGCCATAGCAGCCGCAGCCCCCCGCTGCCGTTGCTGCCGCCGCCGCCGCCGCCACACCCACTTGGCTTCTTGGTGGCTACAATGGAGCTGGGACCGGCCGCCGGGCAGCCGGCGCAACAGTATCCCACCATCCCCAGGCCCTGTCGGGCGGAGGTCCCTGCCCAGAGATGCTGCAAGTGGCCGAGGAGGCTTTCCGAGGCAGCTGCCCACCCCACGATCTATGCACCTCGCTGCGCTCCCGATCCGAGTGCCAAGCGCCAGGCGGCTGCTGGCCGAAGCCTGCCTGCCTGCATGCAAGCGTCTCTCTTGCCTCTCTAGCCAGCCGGGCTAGAAAATAAATAAATAAAATACTGGCAGCCACAAAACCTGGGTAGGCATGGCTGGGGGTGGTCATGTGACTGGGTGGGAGTAAGTGATATGGAGTTGGCAATGCCCACCCAGGTTTAAGGTTGAGTTTAAGGGTTTACATGTGTTTAAGATTGAGTGTTGAGACCCCTAACCTACCCCATCCGATTGCTTCACCCTGCAGCCAGCCCTGTAGGCCTGCGCCCGCCTCCCATCTGGGAGCAGCAGCCTACCTACCCCGGTTGTATTGCCTTGCCTTGCAGCCAGCCCGAACACCCGCCTCAGACTGCCTCTGATCGCTCCAGGTAAGCACAGCTGGGTGCTCCCTTGGGGAAGCGGGGCTGGGAAGGGTGGTGGACCTGTGCCCGCCCAGGCAGCAGCAGCCTACCCCGGTCAGATCGCCTCTGCGGGCAGCCGGCCCCATAGGCCTGTGCCCGCCTCCCGCCCGGGCAGCAGCAGTCTACCTCTGTCGGATTGCCTCTGCGGGCAGCCGGCCCCGTAGGCCTGTGCCCGCCTCCCGCCCGGGCAGCAGCAGCCTACCCTGGTCGGATCACCTCTGCGGGCAGCCGGCCTCGTAGGCCTGTGCCCGCCTCCCGCCCATCTGACCAACTGCCTCGACCTGCTGGTCCTGACCGCCTCAGCCTACCGGTGGAAGATCTCCCTCCTGCTCATCTCAGACACTTCAGCAGCAGAACAAGCTTTGATGTAGAGGGAGATTTAAAATATTATTTATCTCAGGTGTTTCGGGAAGAATTTGTTCATAACAAACAGGATGTTTGTTATGCACAATAATTACCATTAAGTTTAAAATGTGTGGGAGTTTTGCATAAAGACTGTGCTAGGCATGTAAACAAAGAGCTGGAGGCTAAAACATACGATGAACGGTTGCAGGAACTGGGCATGGCTAGCCTAGTGAAGAGAAGGATCAGGGGAAACATGATAGCAGTCCTCCAATATTTGGGGTGCTGTCACACAGAGGAGTGGGGTCAAGCTATTTTCTAAAGCACCTGAATGACAGACAAGAAACAATGGATGGAAATCAAACAAGGAGAGATTCAACCTAGAAATAAGGAGAAATTTTCTGACAGTGAGACCAATGGAACAGAAGTTGCCTTCAGAAGTGAGAGCTTTATCACTAGAAGCTTTCAAGACGATATTGGACTGCCATCTGCCAGATATGGTGTAGGGTCTCCTGCTTGAGAGGGGGGTTGGACTAGATGACCTATAAGATCCCTTCCAACTGTTAATAGTGAAAACACATTTTTATCTGAATTAGCTTGGGGAGTTGAAGGACACCAGTGACTTCCACCAGCTCCTCTGTGCAGATGTTAAGCAGCATCAGGACAAGATAGGACCCTGGGGACCCCAGCGTAGGACAGTCCCTCCTTCTCTTGTAGTACACCCTGATTTGAAAGACTGCAAGACCCAGGAACCAGAATCTATCCAGTGATTTTTCAACCTTGGCAACTTGAAAATGGGTGGGTTTCAAATTCCAGAATTTCCCAGCTAGGCATGGGGAATTCACAGCGCTTAGGCAAACACCATGGTTGGTAACTGAACCTTGTGGCCATTAAGCAAACACTGGTTGTTAAAAAGTCAATTTTCCCCAATGGGCATTTTTGACCAAAAACCAGAAGAAATTGTTGGAAACTGGCAAAAAACATAGATAACCTCAGTCACATGACTGTGTGGGATGTTGTAACTGGTCATATATGTGTGTGTGTGTGGCTGTCAAAACTCCAAAAACAGGTCAAGTAGCTCTGGGGAGGTCAGTCATAAATTAGAACACTCACTAAGCAACTGGCCATTAAGCAAGGATCACTTGTTTTTAGTTTGCCTTAAGCGTTCAGAGCTGTATGGAATCTGGTTTTCTTTGATCCTTTGGGGGATTGCAAAAGGTCCGGAAGGGGGAATCCTATTAGGGGGAACTAGAATTGTGCCCACCGTCTTTTGGAAAGTCGCTGTCTCATATGTACAGTTAGTCCTCAAACTTACAACCACAATCGAGTCCACACTGAAACATATTTTTTTTACAGTAGCCCCTTAACAGGATGAAAAGGCAACAGAATTTGACAGATTTTTTCAGCAAGAAACCACGATCAGAACCAGTTGTATCAGATTTGGCATTGGATGATACAGAACAGTCACCCCAACTTGGAAAAAGCAGCACATCAATTGAAATAGATAGTTCCAAAATTGAAAATAGTCTCCCTGAATCCTGGACAGTGCAACAATACAAGAGTTTTAAAGAAAAATATGATGGATTGGAAGTGTCGAACAAAAAGTTAGGTTGCGTGTATTGCACAAAACATGACTCCATAAAAGAGAAAAGCAGTCATCTCTCCAAAGAATGGAAACATTTTCAAATTGAGGCATCAGGAAAAAACAAAGAGGTAAAACAAGCCTCTCTTAGGAAAAAAATGAAGGAGCATTTTTCATCAAATGCACACAATGTTTGTAAAGAGACCTTAAACCAATGTCAGCAGGATTCTATGACAAAAGCAATCGATAAGATGACTGAGAAGTATTTATCTACTACTTGTAGAGTGTTTAATACAGTTTACAGTCTGGCACAAAGATGTAAGCCATTTTCAGATATAGAAGATGAGATAGAATTGCAAATTAAAAATGGATTGGATATGGGAATAGGATTACATTCATGTAAAACTGCAGTGAAAATAGTAGATTTCATTGCAAAAGAAATTAAAAATGAAATATTTACTAAAATTATTGAAAACAATCTGAAAATATGTTTAATTATTGATGAAGCCTCAACGATATCTTGTACACCAGTTGTTATACTTTTCTTAAAAGTTGAGGATTCAGTTACCTCACCAACAATTTTCGTTGAGCTAATTGGAATTAGAAAAACAAGATGCAGTGACAATATTTTCTTCAGTTATGGACAGTTTAAAAAATGTTGGATTTACCAAGAACTATCTACAAAAACATTTAATAGCATTTTGCTCCAATGGTGCCAGTGTTATGCTTGGGAGAAAATCTGGAGTTAGCACTAGAATAGCCAAAGAGTTCCCAAACATAATAATATGGCACTGCTTAAATCATCATCTTCAACTTGTTTTAGATGACTCCATAAAGGAAATAAAGCAAGTAAATCCTTTTAAAATATTTATTGATAAAATATATACTATTTTTCATCAATCCAATAAGAACCAAATTGAACTTACCAAAATATCTGAACAACTTGGAATTGAAATAATAAAGTTTGGTAGAGTTTTGGGACCAAGATGGGCTGCCTGTAGTTTAAGGTCAACCCTAGCTGTGTGGCGTGCTTATCCAGCGCTACATCAGTATTTTCATACAAATGAAAAATACTCGGGTATGGCTGCCCGTCTTGAAAATATATTTTTTATGAATGTTTTGGCATTGATGATTGACATTCTAAATGAAATCGCTCTTCTATCAACGGCATTGCAAGCAAGAAATATAGACATAATAAAAGCTGAAAAACTTGTAATAAGATCTGTTAAAGCATTTGAAATGCTTAGAAAGGAAAAGGGTGTATATGAAAAAAAAGTTGATGTATTACTTACTTCAGACACTTTCAGAAGTATAAAATTTGTAGAAAATCGCCGATTTCTTGGACTTCCTCGGGAAAGACTTTTGGAAATCATTATAATAAATTTGAATAAAAGACTAATGGATTGTGAACATTTAAAAACAGGTAGCCAATTTCAAGACAAGAACAAACTACAATTTCTCAATTTTTTGGAGCCAGATTACTGGAATATTGGCGAAGTAATAGTTCCATGGAAAGCAGCTGAAGAACAATTGCTTGAATTTAGTGACATTTTTAATTATGAAATTAATATTAACGATTATCGGGATTTTGTAGAAAATGTTTTAAAAGATTCCAAGAACTATGCCATTCCTGGCAGTATTCAAAAAGCTAAAAATATTGTCAGAACAATTGCTGTAAGTTCAGCAGAAGCAGAAAGGGGTTTTTCAAAAATGAACGTCATATGTTCCAAGACGAGAAATCGCCCGATTCCAATATAGCAAACATAATGACTGTTAGTTTAATTGGCCTACCTCTAAAGGACTGGGACCCTATTCCTATAGTAAAATGGTTACGAGTAAATCACTCAGCTGATGATGCTCGAATAAAACTGAAAAAAAGTGAAAGTGAGGAAGACGCCAATCAAGCAGCAATTTGGAGATACCTAACATAGGTTTTATTTTTTGTAAAATGCTTGAATAGTTTTGTATAAACTTTTTATTCATATTGTAAAGTTCTTGTGTAGTTTTGTATAGTTTTTATAGCATAGTTTTGTATGAAGTTTTTATTCGTATTGTAAAACTGGTGTAGTTTTGTAGTTTTTATTATGATAAAACTTGTGTAGTTCTGTATAGTTTTCATTGATATTGTAAAACTTGTGTAGTTTTGAATAAATAGTTTTTATTCATATTGTAAAACTTGTATAGTATAGTTTTGTATAAAGTTTTTTATTCATATTGTAAAACTTATGAATAAAAAACTGTATAGTATAGTTTTGTATAAAGTTTTTATTCATATTGTAAAACTTGTATGGTTTTGAATAATTAGTTTTTCATTCATATAGTAAAACTTGTGTAGTTTTGAATAAATACTTTTCATATTGTAAAACTTGTATAATTTTGTATAGTTTTTCATTCATATTGAAAAACTCTTGTAACAAAAGCTAGTTTTGTGTACGTCTTATTCTTACTTAAGTATTAAATACATATAAAGTACCTTTTGGTATGTCTTTTTTATATTTAAAACAGTAATTAGGGCAAAGAAATGGTGTCGAGCTGGCCACGCCCACCTAGTCACATGACCTAGCCACACCCACTAGTCACATGATGACCTGGCCTTGCACGCCCAGTCACATGACCACTTAGCCACACCCACCTAGTCACATGACCTAGCCACACCCACTAGTCACATTATGACCTTGCCATGCCCACTTGGCCATGCCCACAGAACCTGTTGTTAAATTATTTGAATCCCACCACTGGCTCTAACCTAGAACCAAGGAGAAGTGAGAATAATTAATCAATGAAACTGCTTACCTCCAGAAGTTGTGGGTGCTCCATCATTACAGGTTTTCAAGAAGAGATTGGACAACCATTTGTCCAGAATGGTATAAAGTCTCCTGCTTCAGCAGGGGTTTGGACTAGAAGACCTCCAAGTTCCCTTCCAAGCCTATTCTTCTATGTTCTACTTGGAAGAACAAAATGATGTATGAAACACTTTCTTGACTGGCAAATTTGGAGTCACAGAAGTGAAGGTTGAATCATAAAGAAATAACCAGGAAAAATTAGTTAAGATGAGACAAGATAAAGTGAAAAGAGGAGGGAGGGAGGGAGAGGGAGAGGGTGGGAGGAAGGGAGAGAGGGAGAGAGAGAGAGAGGGAGGGAGGGAATCCCCATTGAATTCATTATCCAATTTTCTTTGCAGAAGTTAAAATTGGAATGTCATGACCTGCTGAACTGTAAGGCCAGCACTGAAGCATTCTTGGTACTGAATTGCACTTCAATTGCCCTCTTGATCAGAAATCTTTTTCCAAAGAGCAGGATGAAAACCCCAGGTGTCAATCCTAAATGCTTGCATATGAGAAGAAATGCTGCATTGTATAAATATAAGTAAGACAAAGGAGATGGTGCTAGATTTCCGGAAGCACAGAGAGGAACCTGTCCCACTGTATATCGAGGGGGGCTATGTGGAGAGGGTTTCCTCTTTTAAATTCTTGGGAGCGCTTATTAGTCAAGATCTTACCTGGAAAAACAGCACACTTCATTTCCTTAGAGTCCTGCAAAAAAATCAGGTGGAACAATGGCTGATGACTTCTTTCTATCGGTCCATAATAGAAAGTGTCCTCACAAGGAAGAGTTGAGAACAAAGACCTCAAAAAGGGCAAACTCTTTTTTATCAGCACATTTTATTTTACTATTCCCAGTTTTAGGACAAAAACATGCATGCCACATTCCATATCCATGTAATACAAAAAAAAAGTGACAGATAGACAAAATATTCTAATATATGCTCTTACCACATTTTTATACTAACCAGTGTTTTTTAGAAAATTAAATATAAATATTTAGGACTTTTGTTAGAAACAAAAAGGTTAATGATATAGAAAGTCCTTTTTTTCCAGGGCCCGATTAGTTAATAAGCTGCTTAGGTTGCCTTTAAATATTTATGTCTTTCTTTTGTTATAATGTAGAGATTCAAATAAACATTCAGTTATATTAAATCTGGGATACAATGTAGTGCACATAAATCTACATTTCAAATTTGGATATTAGCTTAACTCTTGCATCCAATTTTAAAGTGAGGAAATAAAAAGTGGATTTACACAATGAAATTTTAAACAGATACCCTAGCTTATCAGTCTGTAGCTTGCCCAGGAAGGGAAATGAAATGCAGTGTCTTTTTCTCTACCACAGTAACTTCTTTGAAGTTCAGATGTCAGAAAGAAAACAGATGTGGATGTCCAGAGCATCCAGATTCCTTTTTTTAAATCCTGCCAAGAAAAAGTTAAAATACATATTATAAATCTAGCTGACATGATTTTTCAGAGAAAAAAACTATTTGGTTTACTAAACAGTTCATTGTTCATCTAGCACTAGCTCATCCTGGATATACATGTTTTTGTGCTGAAAGTAGAGGGAAGATATGTAAGCAATATTTAAAATCAAAGTTCTGAAATGATATATCTGTTTCCACAAGGACTGGAGGTCTAAGTCTGAGTCTTTTGAACTTCTAGTAACTAAGATGAAACGTGAAAAAGAAAACTAGGCTGAGCTAATGCATTGCAAACATTAGAAAAGATAGTTCTTCCTATATTCTATGGCTTTCCTTGTTAAGTTTTGTATATCCTTACTTACAAACCATATCCAAACATTCTCTGTACATATGGACAACTGAATATAAAGCCTCCAAGAGAATCTCTTAAATTGCACTAATAATATTTACAGATTGAAGAGAAAATGAAAAAGACATCAGGCTACAATGGGCAACGATGGGGAATAGAGACTGGTTTTAGAATATTGAAATATCAAGGATCATTGGGAGTTGTCCTAGCTGTTTTTCAGAGAATGTTGGTGCAAGCATAGAAATGTAATAGCAAAATGTAGCATAGCATAGAAAATCACTATAGAACCAGTTACAATAAAACACACATTTGCAGACAAAATGAAAATGTAGTGTGAAATCTAGATGAAATCTGAAGGTGGCTAGGATTCCAGTCTAAACAGAACTACATCTAAAGGAGAATATTTGTAACTCAGGTTTGAAATGAGGGGACCTTGGTACTTTATGAGCTTTGTTGTTTTCTTGCAGTTATTTCATTCCCAGCTAGGTAGCATCAATGATGCTAATCAACAAATAAACAAACCTTCATCTCCTATGGGTAAATCTAATTTTTTTTATTTTTTTATTTTTTTTATTTAATTTTGTCACAACAGTATACATAAATATTGTCATAGTAAAAAAAAAAAGAAAAACATATCATGAAATATATATATACATATACATATATATATATATGTGTGTGTGTGTGTGTGTGTGTGTGTTTTCTGAGGTTTTCGCGGGTGTTTGTATGTAGGTCTTTAGTTATTCGGGTTTTCTCCCGCGTAAAATTGGAAGTGTCTTGCCGATACTTCGTCGAAACGTCGCCAAGACACTTCCAATTTTACGTGGGAGAAAACCCAAATAACTAAAGACATACACATATATATATATATGTGTGTGTGTGTGTAAAGGATATGCATAGCTATATTAATTAGATATAATAAAGAGAACAATAGGACAGGAAAGATAGGCACTTTTGTGCTCTTATGCACGCCCCTTATAGTCCTCTTAGGAATGGGGTGAGGTCAATAGTAGACAGTTTTTGGTTGAAGATTTTGGGATTTTTTGTAGAGACTATGGAGTCAGGTAATGAGTTCCAAGCATTAACAACTCTGTTGCAGAAGTCATATTTTCTGCAAATATGCAAAAATCAAATTGTCAAGACTAAATCGCACTTTCACCTATGTTCCATTTCGCTTGCAGCTTGACAAAGAAAAGGGAAGGGAGTGGAATGGAATGGAATAAAAGGGTAGGGGGAATGGCATCCAAACATCATTGGTTCCCATGAGACATTACTCCCACCTCAAGGACACCCTGAGCAGATGGTTCCCATAACAAAATGAACAGAAGTGATTGGTGGACGTAATGGACTGTGGGTAGCCCATAGGGAAATGAGAAATTAAGTGCTTGCTTTGTGTGAGAAACCCAGAGATGGTTTCATTTCTGTGCCAATGTGATTTATTCAGTAAACTTTATACTCTTGATAAAATAATGTCCCAGTTTCTTTTTCTGGATTTGCGAACTAGACAGTTGACACCAGTACTAATCAGGTACTAATCACTAATTACTGACCACTTTATCAGAGAAAATATCTTCCAGGTGCTACAGACATGCCACAGACATTCCATCATACATGTTTAAAGAAAAGATGCTTGACCATATCAATCTGACTTCCTACACATGTCTAACTTTTTGATTAAAGATCTAAGATCATGCTATGCTGACATCATGTCCAAAGAATGAAGATATAAGAAATTCGATTCATATTAACCCAAAATTGGTTCACATTCTCTGCAATGTTTCTCAAGCTCAACAAATTTAAGATGTGTGAACTTCAGTGCCCAGAATTCCCTAGCCAGCTCATGCGCCTCAATGCACAATCATCTTAAAAGAAAACCCATGTACAGAGAAAGAATTCTCACCACGACCTCATTGCCTTTCTTTTCAAAATTCCATTACATCTATAGTACATATTAATCTATGATTATTATTTTTTGTTTTACATGGAAATGTAATAAAAGCATATAATGAAAATGTTTCTCAAGTTAGATTTCATAATATTTGGAAAATAGCCTTTATAGTAAAAGAACAGAAATGAATTATTACATGATGAAGTCTGAGATAAGTATTCTCTATTTTATAAAAACCCTTTGATTTTTCTGGATTTAAAGCTTAGCTCTCTCTCCCACGTGCAGAATCTTTCACTGCACCCATTCTCCCAGATTTCAAGAGCTAGGATTTGTCTTAATTACTAATAAAAAAACCAGATGTTTTTATAAACCAATGTGTACGTTGCCTCTTTCATGCTAAACATCTTTCTACTCGTGTGGTCAACTACCTTGCAGTTATTATTGCTTATTTGTTCAACTGCTGAGGAAATATTAAATATCACAAGTTCTCAGCAAAGATTGGAGAGTAATTACCAACAGATGATCTGAATAGAAAAGGTTGGGGAGAACAAAGTTTTTCCTTCCAAATATAGTTCAGATTTCATTGGTTATACATTTTGGGTAAGTTCAAGTTATCTGTTTCTCTTTGTCTTAGAATATACATTTGAAGCAAAACCTTTCCTTTGCAAAAGTGATATATCATCTGAGAGAAATCTCAACTTTAACTGAAAGAAGCTAACATTTTCAGCAAGTAAGTTGAAAATATTTGCTATGCAAATATTTACCTTTACAAAGGTAAAGACTCTCAGATTGAGCTCCTCTCCATACACTCCAAGAGCTTTCCTTGGCTACAGATTGAAGTACTATGTCCACAGCATTTTGCTGGTTCACTAATTTAGTCACTTTATCAAAGAAGGATATAAGGTTTGTCTGGCATGATCTCTTTTTAATAAACCCATGCTGGCTTCCAGTAATCACCTTGTTCATTTCTAGGTGCTCACAAATCCTCCACTTGATTATCTTTTCCAGGATTTTCCCAGGTATTGGTGTCACCAGATTGACCTATAATTTCCTCGATCCATTTTTACTCCTTTTTGTAGATTGGTACTATATCAGCAGGGGGATGTGGTGGCTCAGGGGCTAGGACATTGATCTTGTTGATCGAAAGGTTGGCAGCTCAGTGGTTCGAATCCCTAGTGCTGCTGTGTAACAGGGTGAGCTCCCGTTACTTGTCCCAGCTTCTATCAACCTAGCAGTTTTGAAAGCACGTAAACATGCAAATACAAAAAATAGGGACCACCTGGTGGGAAGGTAACAGTGTTCCATGAAAAAAAAAAAGCCTTTGGCATTGAGTCATGCTGGCCACATGACCACGGAGACGTCTTCAAACAGCGCTGGCTCTTCGGCTTTGAAACAGAGATGAGCACCACCCCCTAGAGTCTGCAATGACTAGCACGTATGTGCGAGGGGAACCTTTACCTTTACTATATCAGCTCTTTTTCAATCCTCTGATAGTTCCCCTGTGCATTAACAAAAAAAGAATCAAAGCCCCTCCCCAGGAATCTTGTGTAATGGTTAAATTAAATGCAGTGGAACTGGCTGATTCTGAAATGGAATGTGGGCTAATTGGTATGTTTTTGACGATTTAGAAATCTCTCCAGAATTCTGCTGACTGAGTGCTGTAAATCAGTCCAGGTTCTTTTGGTTTTGAGTTGTGTACACAATGGCAGTGTAATTCCAAAATAGAGTTTACCCATTTTAAAAACAAAATCTGTATGTCACATCCCCATAACTAGGAAAAGAAACAAATCTCAGCCCCCACTTCCTGAATGGTTCCCCCCCATCAAAGAGTTTGAGTGTAGTCTTAGCTTCAGCTCCAGCTCTCTGCATGCTGCTGTACTAACTTACTTGGCACAGTGATCTTTTCCCCTGTAGAATTATAAGTTATTTCTTTTTTAATTTAAAAACCTACAGAACCAGAATTCAGCTGCATTAAGTGTTATTAAAGGGGATGGTATTTTCCTGTTCCTTGAATCCCAGCTAAGGAAAGAAAGCAAACCAAATCCTGGTCAATTGGTCTCACTCTTGAACTGATATTCTGAAATTTGTCTTCCAGTAAATTTGAGGACCATAATGGTGAAGCTGTGGCACACAGCGCCCTCTCTATGAGCATGAGAGCCAGTTCAGCTCTGCTGTGCATGCACATGTTCCTCCCTCCACCAGCTGCTCATCAGGTATCTGCCATGCATGCGTGGGTTGCGGGGCACATGGGGAGGTGCACATGGATGAGGTGGGACGCATATGGGGGGCCCACACGCACATGCATAGGGTGGGATGCATGCTTGGGGGTGGGGCACATGTGTGGGGGCAGGGTGCATGCACAGGGGCTGCACTGCATTTTGGGGGGTTGGGCACAGACACATGTATGTGTACACACATGCACTTTTGGTCCAGGAAAGGTTAGCCATCGCTGTTCTATGCCCTGGGGAAGAGCATTATCAAAAACAAATTGTCAGCATTGTCTGTAGGACCACTTTTCAGGGATATACAGAGTGTTTTCATAGATTTTTCCTATCTTTTCCAGGCTAAGGATATCAAATTTCTTATTTGCTTTTCCTTATTTGGAGTCCAGTCAGAGCAAAGGCTAGAAACCAATTGTAAGGTCTTGCCTCAGAAAGCAGAACTCTTGAAACAGGTAGCATTTCAAAAGGAACTTTTATTGGAAGATAGCGATAGCAAAAGAAATAGGCAGGATCTAAAGTTCCCATGCTAAAATGTTAGGTTAAAAGTTGTTCATCAAAAACCCCTTCCACTGCTCAGTCTGATGTGAGTCAATTGCCAGGTGTTGTATTGTTGGGAGAACTTCGAGATGAGATGGTGATAAGAAGTTCTCTGGTGCAGCGTTCTCGTCTTCTTTGGAGCTGAGATAAAGCAGATGGCTCCAGGCTCATCCCTCCCCCTCCCTTTCCCAGGAAGATACATCAAAGTAAAGAAGGATCAAAGCAAATGACAGATTATAAAAATATCAAGGTTCCCCCCTCCCGCCAGAATAACAGTGTCCCAATAGGGATCTATGGGGTCCTGACATACTGCCCTCCTAAGAGAAGAAGAGATCCACCTGGATAGAAATAAAATAAGAAAGGAGAGAGAAAGATCAAGTTATTAATTAGGTTTATCTGGGTAGGGGGCATGGAAGTGTTTAAGTAGCCTAGGAGCATTAACATGTTACTTATGAACCCATTTATTTTGAGCCGAAGGGAAGTAGTGGAAGGTGAAGTTAAACCTTTGGAAGTGCTGGGCCCAGCAGGCCTATTTAGGGGACAGTTTTCTTGGGGTCTTTAAAGACTCCAGGTTTTTGTGGTTTGTCCACACCTGAAACAGGATCTTGCTCCCCTCCAGAAAGTGGCGCCAAGTGAGGAGAGCCCATTGAATAGCATAGGCCTCCTTTTCCCACTCTGCTCAATGTTGCTCAGTCTCTGTTAATTTTTTTGAGGTGTAAGCACAAGGCTGCAGTTGGCCCTGTGTGTTCTCCTGCAGTAGGATAGCACCGATGGCTATATCACTGGCATCAGCTTGGATGACAAAAGGCTTTTCTGGGTCCAGGTGCCTTAGCACCAGTTCAGCAGAAAAAAAGGCTTTTTAACTTTTCAAATGCCACTTAGCACTCCATTGTCCTTTTTAGGGGTTGGCTGGGTTTTGGCTTGTCCACCTCTCTTGTTTTCAGTAAGTTAATGATGGGAAGGGCAATTTTAGTGAACAATGGAATGAAATGCCTGTAAAAGTTGGTGAAGCTGAGGAAACTCTGCAGCTGTTTCCTTGTATGGGGAACTATCCATTCTAGCACTACCCGTACTTTCTCTGGGTCCATCACTTCCCCCTCATGGGACATTCGGTAACCCAAGTAATCTATCTTGTCCTTTTGAAATTTGTATTTGGACAGTTTGGCACAGTGGTCACCAACCGGTGATCTGTGGACCACTGGTGGTCCGTGAGAAAATTTTGTGGTTCATGGAGAAATTTTCATAGTTTTGCATTTTTTGTATTGCACTCTTCAAGCTATGGCCCCTGGGCTGGATATGGACCCTGAGAGCAATTAATCCAGCCCATGTGCAGAAACACGTGGCTGCACCGCCCACATCACCCCGCCCACCAAGAGCTCGCCACGCTCACTCAAGCAGCTGCCCGGAGGGGAGGGAGGTTCAGCTGCCTTTTGGGCCTACATCTCTCCTTCTGCAAGGCCTCTGGGTGGGACTGTAGTAGTCACAGGACTAGCCAGTTGGTCATTCTGGAGCAACTCCTCCACCAGGGTGTACCAGCCTGCAGGGGAACTGGCTGCTCCCTGGCAGGCCAGTGCACCCTGGTGGAGGAGCTGCTCTGGGATGACCAATGGGCCAGTCCTTTCAGTGAAACTTCTACAGCTCTGGAATATGGGACCGGCATGAGGGGCTGGAAATCTGTGCCCTGGGGTGGTAAGTGCAATGCACAAAAAGGAGCGCAGGCCTTGCCGTCCGGAATGAAATAATGGTGCTGTTGTGGCAGCAGGGAAGGGGGCAGCGCAAGATTGAGATGGCTGGAAGCTGCGAGAGCAGCACACTACTTTCATTTGCGTGGAAACAGCATTCCGCCTCGGTATATTTGCGCCAGCCAGTGGCACAAGGCAGCCCTTGTTGCCTGCTACTTGGGACTCAAAGCAGTAAATGGTGTCTGGTTCAGAGAGCAGCCAGATTTTGCTCTCCGTTGCGGTTGCCAGATTGCCCCCCTGCAAGCTCTCGTCTCTCGAGGAGCCCAACCAAAGCTTCCTACGCCACTTCAGGGAGAACTTCTCGAGAGACGATCACTTGCAGGGGGGTGATCTGGCATCTGCAACGGAGAACAAAATCCGGCTGCTCTCTGAACCAGACGTTGTTTACCATTTCGAGTCCCAAGTGGCAGGAAGTAAGGGCTGCCTTGCACAAATATACCGAGATGGAATGCTGTTTCCATGCAAATGAAAGTAGTGCACTGCTCCCACAGCTTCCAGCCTTCTCAAGCACCACTTCAGCTCACTTGCGCCACCTCCTCCCCCGCCGCTGCAACAGCACCATTATTTCATTCCAGATGGGGAGGGCTGCGCTCCTTTTTGTGCATTGCATATACCACCCCAGGGTAAAGATTTCTAGCCCCCCATGGCTGTTCCCATATTCCAGAGCTGTAGAAGTCTCACTCACAGGACTGGTTCATTGGTCATCCCAGAGCAGCTCCACAACCAGGGTGCACTGGCCTGCCGGTGCACCCAGCTCCCCTGCAGGCTGGTACACCCTGGTGGAGGAGCTGCTTTGGGATGACCAACCAGCCAGTCCTGTGACTACTGTAGTCATGGGACCGACTTTCCCACCAACATCGGCAAGCCATTCGTCATTTTCCTTCACTCAGATTGACCAAGCTTCTTGAGAGAAGGAACACAAAAGAGATTTTCAGGCTAGGTGCCTGGAGCAGGTGCTTTCTCTCAGGCCTCCCACTCAAAGGCCAAGAAAAAGTGCCTTGTCTGGAAAACACAGCTCCCCAAGCTGATTTTCCATATGTCGTTTTTAGATTCGAGTGGTTTCCAAGATGAGTGAAAGAAACAAAGGAATATTTTGCATTTCTTTAGTAATACAAAAGATGTTACTACTGATAATAGTAGCAGTAGCAAAATATGTACTTTGCTTAAGTGTGAGCTGATCAATGAATCAGTGCCTCCACAGTCATCATCAGGCACCATTAGGAAGAACGTTCAAACTGGAGACGGAAAGAAGAAAAAAACTCAAAGTATCAAGAAGATATGATTTGGGGCTTCCGGTGGTTTCGTTTTCCCCGGGAGGACGCCTGGAATGGCGTCCCGAACTGAGATTCTGTAAAAGCTGGTGAAACAGCTGTTAGCCAGCTTCAAAGCTTTTCTCTGGGTGAAAGAGATTAGCAAGAGCGGCTGGATAGCAGAAGATTGCCCCAGGGGCTCTGCTTTCTTATGCAGAGTCTCGGAGGGGTGCCTGCATAACCCAGCCCCACTCCAGACTCGGCTCGATCCTGTTAATTAAGCAGGACAAGAGGAAAACGCCCACCTCTGCTCAATTGATTCCGTTTTGAATAACTTAAAGCAGACGGGACAAATACAAGTGATCGATTACTGGGGAAGCAAGAATAGAGCTGACTTCTACTCCTTTTTAAAAGGGGAAAACTTTTTCTCACTTGAACTTAGTGAAGGAAGAAATGGCGTCTGAGAGGAAGTGGATTGGAGGCTGCTTGTGAGAGAAAGCGAAGTTCGTCTTTGTGGATTTTAGCTGAATAGAAGCTTTCCATAGGAGGCAAGGTGAAAGTTTTTATTTTACAACTTTAATTGGAGACTCTTTGAGACTTTGAGATTTTATAATTCTAATTAGAGACTTTACTTAAATTAAAATGGCTTCTAAGCCACCAAAAGCTCCCATGACGAGAAGGGGGTCTGAAACTAATTTAGAAGATATATTAAAGGAACAGAATAGAGTTTCTGAAGAGCGATTTAAAGAAATTATGAATAATATTCATGGTGTGAAGGATCAACTTAGGGAAGAAATTAAAGAGACTAATAAAAAAATTAGAGAAGATTTATTGATGGATAGATGGCATTTAGATCCTAAGAAATTATCATGTATGTATCCAGATATGCAAGCGAAATGTTGGAGATGTAATTGTGATGATGCTACATATTTTCATGTATGGTGGACTTGTAAGAAAATTAAGTCTTTCTGGATAAGAATCTGGTGGATTATGCAGAATGTTCTGAAGAAGAAGATAAAGTTCCTACCGCAATTTTTCCTTTTGGGAATAACAACGGACTGTACAGTGATTGAGACTAAGTTGATTTTGAACTTAATAACAGCAGCACGACTGTTGATTGGACAATATTGGAAGAAAAAACAATTACCCACAATAGAAGAATGGATATTGAAAGTTTCCAATTTGGCTGAGATGGCTAAAATCTCAGCCTTCTTGAAAGACAGTACTCAAGAAAAATATTTAAATGAATGGAAGAACTGGATTGATTATATTCAAAATAGATATCAGATTAAGAAATTTCGGATTGCTTTTGAATGAAGGATGTTATTTTTGATTTTAATGGAAGAAGTCAGGTTATGTGAGAGAGAAAGACTATAATTGTGTTAGATTTTAAAAATTTAATGTATGACTGTTTTGTTTAAGGAACTATACCTTGTGTTTGCTCCGGGAAGTCCGGGGGGGAGGGGGGTTTAGGAGGGAGGGGGGAGGGGGAAAAATTTAATTGTTGTAAAACTTTTTCAATAAATAAAAAAAAAAGAAGATATGATTTGAACTACTTAAAATTTGGATTTATTCAAGAACCTGGTAGTGAGCTGGATCCACGGCTGCTTTGTGTTGTGTGTTCTGAGAGTTTATCCAATGATGGTATGAAACCTTCGAAACTCAGAAGACACTTGCACTCAAAACACCCGGATTTGGCTAACGAATCACTTGAATATTTTCAAAGAATGCATGAAAATATGCAAAAGCAAGTAAGTGCTTTAACAAAAATGACAGTTGAAGATAAGTCCTTATTAAAGGCTTCTTTTCTGATAGCACTTCAGATTGCAAAAAATAAAAAGCCATATACGATTGGAGAAGAATTAATTAAGCCTTACATGTTACAAGACTGTGAAGAGGTTTTGGGAAAGCAGGCTGTCCAGAAACTGAAAGCAATTCCTATGTCCGCTACTACTGTCAAGTGCAGACTTGAAGACATGGCTGAAGATGTTGAAAATCAAGTGGTAAAAATGGTGAAAAATTCACCATTTTATGCAATTCAACTTGATGAATCAACAGATATAAGTAACAAGGCACTTCTCCTTTGTTTTGTGAGGTTTGAGTGTGAAGGAGAATTACAGGAAGAACTACTTTGTTCGCTCAACTTGTCAGGTAGAACAACTAGCTCTGAGATTTTTGAAGTACTGAATAGTTACTTCCTGGAACATGGAATTGAATGGAAAAATGTATTGGGATATGTACAGACAGTGCTGCAAACATGACTGGACATTTTTCAGGAATTGTTGCAAAGGTGAAAAGTGTTGGTCACCAAGACATTTTGTCTACACACTGCATTATACATTGTGAGCAACTTGCAGTGAAAAAATGTCCCCAGAACTACACAAAGTATTATCAGATGTTATTAAAACTGTAAATGGAATTCGGCACAAAACGCTCAATTCTCAAATGTTTGAGGCACTTTGTGAAGAAATGGGTTCCAAGTATACTTACCTTCTTCTGCACACTGAGGTGAGATGGATGTCAAGGGGAAAAATACTAACCTGACTGTTCGCCCTGTGTGAAGTTGTTAAATTATTTTTCTACCAGCAAAATAATACAAAATTTCAAGAACTCTTGACCGACGATAAGTGGGTAGCCAAGCTTGCATACCTGGCAGATATTTTTTAGCCGTTAAATGAACTAAATATATCTTTCCAAGGACAACTTAAGGATGTGTTCACACTACGAGGTAAATTAGATTCTTTTCAAAAGAAAATATTACTGTGGCAAATGCGATTGGCTGAAGAAGATCTGCAGATGTTTTCAAATTTTGATGAATATATGAGAGAGAAGGATGTCAACTGGCGGGTGATAACCACTGTTCAACAGCACTTACAATCACTCACAGAATCTTTTGGTCATTTCTACCCAAAGAAAAAAGATCCCAGACATGAAAATATGTGGATAATAAATCCATTTGCAGCAAACATTGAAGATAGCAATTTAAGTATGCATGAAAAAGAAAGCCTCATCGATCTATCATCAGTCTCAAAGCTAAATTTCAGTTATCCATATTAAGATCTCATTTCTGGCTCTCCCTAAAAAGTGAATACCCATTTTTATTTATTTATTTTTATTTGTCAAACACAACAGTATATATAAGTATAAGCATGAAATAACCATATGAATTGGATACAATCAAAGGGAACATTAGGACAGGAATGGTAGGCATGCTGGTGCTTATGCACGCCCCTTACAGACCTCTTAGGAATGGTCAATAGTAGATAGTCTTTGCTTAAAGCTTTGGGGATTTTGGGAAGAGACCACAGAGTCAGGTAGTGCATTCCAGGCATTAACAACTCTGTTACTGAAGTCATATTTTCTACAATCAAGATTGGAGCAGTTCACATTAAGTTTAAATCTGTTGTGTGCCTGTGTATTATTGCGATTGAAGCTGAAGTAGTCTTTGACAGGAAGAATATTGTAGCAGATTATACAGCATATTGTATACAGATTATACTCAGGTCATGCCGAAGGCGGCGGAGTTCTAAATTTTCTAAACCCAGGATTTCAAGTCTGGTGGCATAAGATATTTTGTTGTGATCAGAGGAGAGGAGAACTCTTCTTGTAAAATATTTCTGGACACGCTCAATTGTATTAATGTCCGAAATGAGGTGTGGGTTCCAGACAGGCGAGCTGTATTTGAGAATTTAAGGGGCTTGCATAAGAGCACAAAAGTGCCTACCGTTCCTGTCCTATTGTTCTCTTCATTATACTATTATATGCATACTTTTACTTATACTTTTACTTATATATACTTTTTCTCTCATGATGAATTATTGTTTATGTTGATGATTGTATACTGTTGTGACAAAATAAAAAAAAATTGGTCTAGCAAATGTTTTGTATGCTCTGGTTAGTAGTGTAATCTTTCTGGAAAAGAAGCTATGCAAGATTAAGTTTACAACTCTTAAAGCCTTTTTGGCGATGTAGTTGCAGTGGGCTTTGGCACTTAGATCGTTTGATATGAAAACTCCAAGGTCTTTGACGGGGTGAGGGTCATCTACAAGGTAATGTCCATCAAGCTTGTATTTAGTGTTCTGATTCTTTTTTCCAATGTGTAAGACAGAGCATTTGCTGGTTGAGATTTGGAGTTGCCAAATTTTTGACCATTCCGACACAAAGTCAAGGTCTTTTTGAAGGGTAACTGCATTGTTGGTAGTATTAAATAGTTTAACATCATTGGCAAAGAGAACACAATTACTTATAATATGGTCACAGAGGTCGTTAATGTATAATATAAAGAGTGTTTGTCCTAGAATGCTGCCTTGGGGGACACCGCTATTGACAGGAGCGGGATTTGATAGGGCATTGCCTATTTTGACCATTTGTTGTCTGTTTGACAGGAACGCTGTTATCCAATTATGGAGGGGACTGGAGATGCCGTAGGATTTTAGTTTTAGAAGAAGTTTGTCATGTACCATTGAGTCAAAAGCTTTACAGAAGTCTATGTAAGTTGCATCTATTGCTTTGCCCTGATCAAGATTTGTAGTCCATATGTTTTTGCAGTGAAAAAGTTGTAAATTACAGGATAATTTTTTTCTGAAACCAAATTTGTTGAAATGTGCCCACCGGGTTTCCGAGCATTCCATCAACCAAGGGCCCATGGTAGGGGTGGGGGGGTGGCGGTTGTTATTAAGGAGAGTCTAGAGCCGAGGGAACCAATGTTCCTCAGATTGCCGGTTGTGAATCCCTCCTTCTGAAGTGGGGGCATAGGGGTCAGATGGGCTTGTTGGTCACATACCTGGCTCCTTGCTGCGTGACAACAGCCCTGCCCGAGCTGTTGGAGGTACTTGCTGGGGTGGCGGTGGAGACCCCCACACTTATGGTCATGGGGGACTTTAACTTGCCATCGACCGGCACGCCGTCAACGACAGCTCGGGAGTTCATGGCCTCCATGACGGCCTTGGACCTGACACAAGTAGTTGATGGCCCTACTCACAATGGGGGAGGCACACTGGATCTGATTTTTATCTCTGGACAGTGGTTGAGGGATCTGGACTTAAGAGATCTAGTCATTGAACCTTTGTCATGGTCAGATCACTCTCTCCTTCGTCTGGACTTTCGGATCGCCGCTCAACACCGCAGGGAAATGGGACCAATACGTTGGTTCCGTCCCAGGCGCCTGATGGACCCGGAGAGGTTCCTGACAGAGCTTGGGCCATTCCCTGAGGGTCTGGCTCACGGCACGGCTGAAGAACTAGTCGCGGCTTGGGAACTGGCCGCAGCTGGGGCTCTGGACCATGTCGTGCCTTTGTGGCCTCTGACCCGGCGTAGGTCTCAACCAGCTCCTTGATTTTCCGAGGAGCTGAGGGAGATGAAACGCCAGAGAAGACGCCTAGAGAGTTCCTGGAGGTCCAGCCGTTCGGAGGCTGATTGGACACTAGTTAGGTCATATAGTAGGACCTAGTGGCACTGAGGGAAGTGAAACGTTGTTACGTCTCCTCCCTCATTGCGTCGGCAGATAACCGCCCGGCCGCCCTGTTTCGGGTGACCCACTCTCTCCTTCAACAGGGGGAGCGGGATGACCCATTACAGGGACGTGCCGAGGAGTTTATCTATACGATAAAATCTTTCAGCTTCGGGATGGGTTGGATCAAAATTGGGTAGATCCAGGTGAGAGGTCGGAGTCTTGTCTTGTTGAGATTGTTTGGGATGAGTTTGATCCTGTGGCTCCCGAGGACATGGACAGGTTGTTGGGGAGGTTGAATGCTGCCACTGGACCCATGCCCCTCCTGGCTGGTACTGGCCACGCAGGAGGTGACACGAGGCTGGCTCCAGGGGATTACTAATGCTTCGTTGTTGGAGTGGGTCTTTCCTACTGCCTTGAAAGAGGCGGTGGTGAGACCCCTCCTCAAGAAGCCTTCCCTGGACCCGGCTGTTTTAGGTAATTATCGTCCGATCTCCAACCTTCGCTTTGTGGCGAAGGTTGTAGAGAATGTGGTGGCACGCCAATTACCCCAATACCTGGATGAAACTGTCTATCTGGACCCGTTCCAGTCCGGCTTTCGGCCCGGATACAGTACAGAGACGACTTTGGTCATGTTGGTGGATGATCTCTGGAGGGCCAGGGATAGGGGTTGTTCCTCTGCTCTGGTCCTATTAGACCTCTCAGTGGCTTTTGATACCATCGACCATGGTATCCTGCTGCACCGGTTGGAGAGTTTGGGAGTGGGAGGCACCGTTTATCGGTGGTTCTCCTCCTATCTCTCTGACCGGTCACAGACGGTGTTGGCAGGGGGGCAGAGATCGACCCCAAGGCGCCTCACTTGTGGGGTGCCGCAGGGGTCGATTATCTTACCTCTCCTGTTCAACATCTATATGAATCCGCTGGGTGAGGCCATCAGTGGTTTTGGGGTGAGGTACCAACTGTACGCTGATGATACGCAGCTGTACTTTTCCACCCCAGGCCACCCCAACGAAGCTATCGAGGTACTGTCCCGGTGTCTGGAAGCCGTACGGGTCTGGATGGGGAGAAACAGGCTCAAGCTCAATCCCTCCAAGATGGAGTGGCTGTGGATGCCGGCACCCCAGTACAGTCAGCTGCAGCTGCGGCTGACTGTTGGGGGCGAGTCATTGGCCCCGATGGAAAGGGTGTGCAACTTGGGCGTTCTCCTGGATAGGCGGTTGTCTTTCGAAGACCATTTGACGACCGTATCCAGGAGAGCTTTTTAACAGGTTTCCCTGATTCGCCAGTTGCGCCCCTTCCTTGACCGGGATGCCCTATGCACGGTCACTCATGCTCTTGTTACCTCTCGCTTGGATTACTGCAATGCTCTCTACATGGGGCTCCCCTTGAAGAGCACCCGGAGGCTCCAGTTGGTTCAGAATGCAGCTGTGCAGGTGATAGATGTGACACCACTCCTGCGCAGGCTGTACTGGCTACCTGTGGTCTTCCGGATGCACTTCAAGGTGCTAGTTACTACCTTTAAAGCGCTCCATGGCTTAGGTCCGGGTTACTTACGGGACCGCCTACTGCTACCGATTGCCTCTCACCGACCCGTGCACTCCCACAGAGAGGGACTCCTCAGGGTGCTGTCCGCCAAACAATGTCGGCTGGCGGCCCCCAGGAGTAGGGCCTTCTCTGTGGGGGCTCCCACCCTCTGGAATGAACTTTCCCCAGGACTTCGCCAACTTCCGGACCTTCGAACCTTTCGCCGTGAGCTGAAGACATACTTATTCATCCGCGCAGGACTGGCATAGGGTTTTTAGTTTTTATTTGGTTTTAATTTTAGTGGGTTTTATTCTTTTAAAGATTTTAACTTGGGCCAAATCGAATAAGTTTTTTAAATAGTATTTTATTCTGTATTTATTATGTTTGTCTTGTTTTTATCTGGCTGTAAACCGCCCTGAGTCCTTTGGGAGAAGGGCGGTATAAAAGTTTGATTAAATAAATAAATAATTAAATAAAATTGTTTATTAGAGAGTAGGTTGCTTGTTTCAAGGTGGAGGGTGATGGATTGGTTGATGATTGATTCCATTACTTTGCAGGTGACGCAGCATAAAGAAATTGGTCTGTAATTTTCAACTAGGCTGGGGTCTCCTTTTTTTGAAGACAGGGATGACCGTGGCTAGTGACCATAGTTTGGGAAGGGAGCTGGTCCTGAAAGATTTTTCAAAGATTATGCTTAGGGGTTTTGCTATAACAGTGGAAAGCTTTTTTAAGAAGTATGCACATAGACCATTAGGTCCAATAGATAGAGATGATTTCAGTCTGCGAAGGGCCTTTTCAACATTATCTTCTGTGAAATCTATTTGAGTTAGATCGTCGTAATCATTGTTGGTACGACTGGGGAATTTTGGGTATGAGCCATTACTGTTAACAAAGACTTAGCCGAAGAATGTGTTAAAGAGGTTTGCTTTAACTGTTTCATCATTACATTCTTTACCATTAAATCCTTTTAGGGGTGGGATGGATCTCGAGTCTTTAAGTTTGTTGTTTACAAAATTATAGAAAGCGCGATTGGATTTTGTGCGCAGAAGGTCTTCTTGTTTGATGTGGTAATTGGTGCATTCAGTCTTTATTTGGTGGGATATATTTTTGTAGCAGTTTTTAAAGTTGGCTACATAGCCAGTTTTGTTTTTTTTGGCAGAGGGATTTTTTTTTTTGGATTGCAGCTTTTTTATTGAAATGAGTAATTTTTTTTTCTGATTTTGGTGGTGGTTTGTGGTACGTATAGTTTAATGACTCTATTGACTTCAAGTAGGAAAACGCTATAGTGGTCTTCAGCAGTGATACAGCTAGAGAATAGAATTTGCCAGTCAAGAGATGAGAGGTCGGTGTCTATAAGATCATAGTTGGCTTTTTTGAAATTGTAGTTTGGTATACCATTATTATGGAGAGTATTGTAAGGCCATATAGTGAGACAAAGGTCTATCATGCTGTGGTCACTGTTGGAAAAGGGTTCTTTTATTTGTAGTCCATAAATTGAGTTTGCGTTGTTGCAGAAGATGAGGTCAAGGCAGTTGTTGAGTCTTGTATTGTTAGTTACTAGTTGATCAAGACCTAGATTTGTAACAGCATTATACAGGGTAGTATGGATGGGTTCAGTTGTACATTCGTTTGTTATCCAATTAATAAGAGGTAGGTTGAGGTCACCCAGGAAAATGAGAGGATAAGGGCAAGAGGCAGCCCATGTTAGTAGTGTGGTTAACATGTTCAAATGTGCAATGCCGTAGTCGGGGTCTCTGTAGCATAGCAAGAAGCGAAGTGTGATGTTAAGGGACAGTTCGCAGACAATAGTTTCTGGAAGAGAGAGTTTATGTGCAACTTGAATATTTTTTAGATTCAGTGACTTTTTGTAAAAGATAGCCACTCCACCTCCTCTGCGGGTTTCACAATCGGACTGGAACACATGATATTTTCTGTCTGAAATGATGGAGTCTGGGAGGGATGAGTTCAGCCATGTTTCACATACAAATATAATGTCGAATGTACCAGTATTTAACAAGAGGAGAAATTCAGGCATTTTGTTTACAATGCTTCTTGCATTTATCAGTTTGCATTTAAGTTCTGCAGTGGTTGGTATAGAGGAAATAAGAGGCGTGTGTACCTAGTTTTGGATGACGGCTGGTTGAAAGTTCTGTACGATGGATGGTTGGATGTTTTGGGTGTTGGGGGGTTGGATGTTGGGCAATTGATTGTAGGTTTTTCTTTTAATGCAGTCAGCACGGTAGTCAATGTATAAGTTGGATTTGCCTTCGTCTTGCCATCGTTTGAGTTCTGTGCGGAGTTTGAGGGAGCGAATCCATTGCAGAAATGATCGATCAGGCCGTGATCTAAGTTTGCTGTGGATGGGTTTGGTTCTGGCAACTGAGTTTATAGGATAAATGAACTTTCGTTTGCTGGTCTCATTTATGCAGATGACTCTACAGAATCTAGGCGTCACTGAGCCATCACTGTTTTTGTATTCTGGTCCATCTCTGGAGATTTCGATTATTTCATCAGGGGAGATGGTGGATGAATTATAATTTTTAATGATGTTACGAACCTTAGTGATATCTGGTTCACTGGTCTTATCTAATCCGAATAATGTAGCATTTTGACGTTTTTGTTCTCTCTCGATGGTATCTTTTACGACTATGGCTACGTTGTTTGGTTGGTTGGCAGATATTTGTGGTTTAGGTTGTGGATTAGGTGGTGTTTGTTGGACTGGGAAAATATTTTTATCTGCTGAGTTTTCATTTTTTTGTGTTGTAATTTTTTTTCAAGATTTGCGAAACGTGGTTCAAAACATGCTAGTATTCTTTTTTCTAAGCTTGCTTCAATGGAGTTGACGATAGTTTGTTGTGACTTTATAGTTGTTTCCAAGGTATGGACCCTATCAGACATGACAATTATGTGGTCGAATTTTGGGAGACACGATGGACATATATAGATAAATGTAGGATCTGATTGAAGGAAATTGGCTATCAATTTGTTTATTTTCAGGCAGGTGTGGTGGGCATAATAGGTACATAATCGGCATTTCTTAAATTCATCACATTCATCTATGGATTCGTTACATTTATAGCATATTCTGGAGTCGTTTGGGTCTTTGTAATGAAAACTTTTGTTTGACGGTGTTTGGCAGATCTGTTGGAGTTTTTGCCTGGCATGGTCAACGTTCTGTAAGTATTTTACAAAATTAATTAATCAATAACCATAGTGAAATAGTAACTAGCAAGTAATTAATCAGATAACAAATTAATGACAATAATAAATCAATTAACATAGAACAGTAAATAATGTCAATTAACTTAACTATTGAGTTGCTAATAATTAATTAGACTACTGGATATTCATCTATTCAGTGCTAATTAATTAATGACTAATGATAATTGATATTTGATAATTGATAAATGATAGTAATGATAATTAATGATCAATAATATTAGAGTTAACCCTTACTTAATGGAATATAGTTGTATACAAAAATAGCTAGGCAATTGAGGGTAAATAGAAAATAACTATCAATTAATACCAGGCGCTAGATTAGTAGATGAATTGCTAATTGAAAGATAGAAATGAAAGTGTGGGGTGTTGTTGTTTCTTTTGTTTAGAAGACAAACAGCAGCCCGTTTCCTGCAGCTTTTAGCTAGTGTGCTTTTTGTAGTCTTCCGGTGGGAGGGTTTTTAAAATGGTGGTAGATTTAAATCCAATCCAGTTTAAAATGGAGCTTTCTCACACGCTGGGGATTTTTCTCACATGCTGGGACCTCTCACACGCTAGGGATCTATCTAGCAACCCAGAGAAGAAAAGGGGGCACAGTCAGTGTATAATCTTCAGATCTGCATAAAGCCTTTGAATCTTGAGCTGGAATTCTATCTGGGCTGCTATACACACTCCTAAAAACTGACTTGCATGGTGATGGTGAGTCCCCGCTCTGCACAGACTTGTAGCTCTCAATTTAAATTTCTGTCAGGGGATTATAATCTCTCTGTCTCTCTGTCTCTCTGTCTCTCTCTCTCCCCTCAGTTCTCAAAAAGTGTCTCTGGGCGGCTTGTTCCCGTCAGGGGATTATAATCTCTCCGTCTCTCTCACTCTCTCTCTCTCGCCTCAGCTCTCAAAAAGTGTCTCTGGGCGGCTCGTTGGATTGGAGCAAAGGTGGCCATCTTTCTCCACGCTCCCTCATTCTCTCTCTCTTGGCCTCTCTGCGCTCACTCGGTTCCTTCTGCCCGGGCTTTTCAAGTCCGCAAACCAACCCAACTTGAGAAGCTTTCTTTTGTGATTTCCCGTGGCCTGGAGAGCAGCGCCGGCGCTGGTGGTGGAGGCGGCGCTGGCAGTGGAGGAAGCAGGGGAAGGGTGACTTTACTACCAGATGATCCTGTTGTCAAGGTTCCAGAAAAACCTCTTCTGCATAAAGAAAACTCAGAAGCCATTGTCTTTAAGAGTTCTTTACTAGCATGAGGAAACTGGCACACGATGAGTGAAATTCCAAAACTGAACTTCCGGATTCTTTTCCCAGTTATACAACCCCCAAGAGTCCCACCCCCCTGACCCCTTTGATGGTCACATGGTCCCACGTTCTCCCAGTTCATTCGAATATCCTCTCGCCACTCTTCCTGCAGATGTGAACACCATCAGACCTTGACCGTCTGAAGAATGTTACCATACCCCTCAGCCCCCCTTCTTCCCCTCAGGGGAAAAATGTGGCAGCGTCTGGAAACCTAAAGTCTAGTATGGTTTCCAGGCCTGACACCTGTTAGTAGCTCACCTCACCTCCGCTTCCCCGATATCTTCTGTTCTTTTCTTCAAAAGCAGCTTGGGTGAACAATATGCCCTTCTGCAGACAGCTCCAAACAGAACACACAGCACCACGGCCTTCCCCCCACAACACTGTGGCTGAGAAGTGGCTACTCACTGTGCACCATGCCGGTCGCCATCTTGGTGATATAATAATAAACTTCTTCTAAAACTAAAATCCTACGGCATCTCCGGACCCCTCCATAATTGGATAACAGCGTTCCTGTCAAACAGACAACAAGTGGTCAAAATAGGCAATGCCCTATCAAATCCAACTCCTGTCAATAGTGGTGTCCCCCAAGGCAGCATTCTAGGACCAACACTCTTCATATTATACATTGCTGAGTAAAAAAGCAATGAAAATTTTGATTCAATTTTCAACAACTTATTTGTGCGAAAAGATATTTTCATCTGTCACAGCAATTAAAACTCGGTACCGGTCTCAGCTTGAAATAAAAATGACTCTCTGTCTTGCAGTAACATCATTGGAGCCAAAAATCCATAAACTTATTTTAAACAAGCAGGAGCAAATTTTACACTAAAAATGCATAATACTTAAATTAGCTTCAATTATTTTGTAATAATTACACTAACTTTAATAATGTTGTTACAATTAAATTACCTCGAATGATTTTGTTATGATTAAATGATCATTTATAATTTTGCTATATTAAATAGGTGCATTTCATATTAATAAAATGGAAGTTCTCTGATCATTATTTTACAAATGTATTTATCTTTTTTTTTAAAATCATATTAGTGGTCCGCAAGATTTAAAATTATGAATTAATGGTCCGCGGGATTTAAAATTATGAACTTGGTGGTCCCTGAGGTCCAAAAGGTTGGGGACCCCTGGTTTGGCATACAGTTTGGTTGCTCGGAGCTTGTTCAGGAGTGCCCTGACCAACTTCACATGTTCAGCTTTCATTTCAGTGTAAATTAATAGGTTATTAAAGTACACCAAAAACCCCTTGTACAGGTGATCACGGAGCATCTCATTGATCAGCTGCAGGAACATTGGTGGGACCACCCTGCAGTCCAAAAGGGAGCACTTTAAATTGGAAACACCCTACAGAGCAGTTAAAGACAGTTTTCCATTCATCCCCCTCTTTAATTCTGAACTGGTAATAAGCCTCCTGTAAGTCCAGTTTTGAGAATATTCTGCCTTTTGAGAGATGGGCCAGCATGTCCTTCATGAGGGGAGAGGATACACATTTTCCATGCATACCACATTCAGACCCCTATAATCCATGTACAGATGAAGAAAACCATTCTTCTTCTCCTGGAACAGTACTGGGGCAGCTACCTTCCGTCTAGCGCAGATCTGTCAAACTGGCAGCCGGATGTGTCACACACAGACCACGCCCATTCCAGCTCTGCAAAGGCAAAAAACATCACAATACATCATATGATGAAATCGAATTTGATACCTGTGATCTAGCAGGTTGAATGAAACCCTATGGTTTTGTCTATGAAATTTCGCAGCTCATCCAGCTTACTTGGAGTCATGGAATAGACTTTTGTTTTTGGTAGCTTGGCCCCAGGGACAAACTCGATGGCACAGTCTGTGGGTCGGTGGGGTGGGAGTCATCTGAGCTCCTTTTACTAAATACCTCGGCCAGGTCCTGGCATTCTCAGGGTATGCCCTGTAACTGCTTATCATTTGAAGTGGTCACCACTTCTCTACAGGGTCCATCTCTTGCCTTGGGGTTGCTGTTGCATGGGACTTGGTGTCCTTTTGGGAATTTCAGGAACCCTTCTCTCCAGTCCACCCACTGGTTCCATTTTTTTAGCCAGGTTAGCCCTAAGACGAGGGGCCATTCCATGTCTGGTGCTACAACAAAAGTCAGAGTCTTGGAATGATTTTTCATAGTTAACTCCAGGGGTTCATGGGTGAATATGGTTGGGACACCCCATGTGATGGACTCGTCTACCTGGCAGAAAGTGATTGGGTTCTTTAATCTCCCGAGGTGGACCCCCAATTTTTCCACCAGGGTTGGGCTTATTAGGCACCTGTGCATCCCAAGTCTGTAGGGCCTTTAAAGTTATTGTCAGCTATCCAGCTCCTTGCTGCCTTAGAAAAGGGGGGAGGGATCAATGGAGAATTTTTCATTGCAGCTTTGCAACTACAGCCTGAACTTTGCTTATCTCTCCAAGGTAAGTTTTTTCTAGTGTTGATATGCAGAAGCCCTTTGGTTGCCTAGCTACAAGGGGGTTGGGCTATACAGTTTTTCAAGTTGCTGTTTTTTTGTGATTGCCTCACAGCTTGTCTGGAATTGCTTGCTTTTGGTTCGTTCCTAGTAAAAGTACTTTTCTCTAAATCTATGGAGTTGAAGATTTTTCTTTCCTAGGAAATGGACAGAGGCAGCCCTGACATTAGGCAAGCTCTGCTTTAATGGTCAACCTGGAGACAGCAGTCTACAGTGGGGACAAAGCATCCAATGTTTAACCACAGGAGTGAGCTGGAGGAAACTGGAGCTATGGCCAGCTCCCACACTAGACCACACAGTGCTCAAACTGAGGCAGAATGGTGAGAGGAGCTGGACTTCAACAAGAAGTCCATCAGGCTCATATGGGCAAGGGGAATGGGGCAAAAGGAAGACACCCCCCTGAGGGAAGCCCAGAGGAAGCCTTGCTAAACCAGGCCCTGTTCCTGATACAACAGGTTAGGGGAGTTGAACACCCGAAGAACCTCTTGCACAGGTGGCTACCTAAGGTTCCTGGTTCACTCCAGACCAACCTGCACAAGCCACTCCATCTGCGGGAACTGCTCCTCAAATGCACTGGGCCCAAAGAAATCCCAGCCTTGGGGGTTAAGTATGGGGGAGACCCCAAGTAACTGGGGTTATTCCTAGTGCTGTTCTGGGACTAGATGCAGGTGTATGGAGCCAAACTGGAGACAGGGGAAGCTTGAATAAGACAGGTAACCATGGCTCTGGAGGGTGCAGCGGTTGAGTGGATGGATCCACTGGCTGAGTGCAAGGCTCAGATCCAGATAAACATACACCCAGAAGTTCTGGGAGGTGGAATGCCAGTTAGACACATGGCCTGAAGATGTCCTCATCAACTGCTTCAAAGATGACCTCAACAATGATGTCTATCAAACCTGCATCTCGTGCAGGGCCCCAAAAACCTATAATACTGGTAGGTGTGGTGGAGGAAGTGGAGATTGACCTTGTCTGGGACTGATGAGGAAGGTTCGGCAGATGGGCAAGTCCTTCCCTCCCATGCATAAAAAACACCCCAGGATCACAACGTACTTCAGATGTGGGAAGAAAGGGCACAGAGCTGCGGCATTCTGATCCAGCAAACCCAATCTCTGTGCCACAGCAACTCTGAGGTAGGAGGCAATGAAACTAGCACATTTTTTCAGATAAGTGGAGTGCAATTTACATCACAGTTTTGACAGGAATTTTTGAAGTTGTTGGGAACAGTCCAGGGTTTAAGCTCCTCCCACCCCACCCCCAAACTAATGGAGTGTGTGAGAGAACCAGTTCAGTCCTGGAACAGTACCTTAGGTGCTACATCCCTCTTCCCTTCTTTTCCCAAGAAGAAACCTCAAGTAAAGAAAGACCAAAGCAAGTGACAGATCATAAAATACTGAGGCTTCCTCCTCCCACCAGAGTATCATCATCCCGAAAAGGATCTGTGGGGACCTGACACCAATATGGGTTTGTCAAAAACAGATCATGGCAGATAAACCTTGCTGCATTCTTTGACAAAGTGATTAGTTTAGTGAAGATAAAGGGGCTGTCACAAAGAGGTCCCACTCCTCCTCTGACGGCCGGGTCGGGGAAGTCCATATCAAGCGTGCCTCTGCAACTCTGCCAAAGTGCTATCAGAGTCCTCAGGGCAGGCAGGAATCCAAGGTGTGACTTCAGCAATCCAGATTAGACTTTGCCTGACTCAGAGAATGCCAGAAAGCAGATCCTTTATATAGGCCATGGGGTGTGGCTCCATGACTCAGCACTTATCCAGGCCTGCCCCTCCCTTCCTTTTGCTGACGTCACCTCCATTCTCCGGAAGCGTGGATCTATCCATTGCATCGTTTCGTCTCCAGCTGTTGGTAATCCCAGCTCGTGGCTGGCTTCAGGCGCACATGCTATCGGAGGGAGGTTTGTTTGCTCGGTTTGTCTGGGCATGGTACCATGGCTGGGGGCTGGAGGCATGCCAGGACATTCTTCTGTACTATCAGTCTCTGGCTGAGATAGCAGGAGATGAGAGAGGCCCGGCTGTGGGAGGGGGGCGAGCGAGGCACAACAAGATCAGCCTATTTTCCAAAGTACCTGAGGGCAGGAAAAAAAGTAATAGTTGGAAGATTATCGAAGATTAGCAAATTAGCAAATTTAAGGATAATAGTGAGAACAATAAATTAATCAGTGGAATGGCTTGCCTTCAGAAATTGTGGGTGCTCCATTGCTGTTTTCAAGAGGAGATTGGACAGTCACTTGTCTGTAATCATATAGGGTCTCCTGCTTAGGTATGGTGTGGGACAATAAGACCTCCAAAGTCCCATCCAACTCTGTAAAGCACAATAGCAGGGCCTCTGGTGGCTCAGACTGCTAAGACAGTCTGTTATTAACAGCAGCTGCTTGCAATTACTGCAGGTTCAAGTCCCACCAGGCCCAAGGTTGACTCAGCCTTCCATCCTTTATAAGGTAGGTAAAATGAGGACCCAGATTGTTGGGGGCAATAAGTTGGCTTTGTATATAATATACAAATGGATGAAGACTATTGCTTGACATAGTGTAAGCCGCCCTGAGTCTTCAGAGAAGGGCGGGATATAAATGCAAATTAAAAAAAAATACTTTTTCATGATTGCATTCCTGCCCCTTCCCTTTTTTCTTTTATAATTTTTATTTGGATTACAATAGTAAAAACTAATAGAAACTAAACTAAAGTGGAAGGAAAAAATAATATGACAGAGGAAAAAGAAATATATAAAGAAGTGACTTCCAACATTAATTACAAATACAGATAAACTGAACAAGTCTTCAACATCTATGAGGTTACAAAACAAGTATCTCTTCATCCCATATTCCATCCCTTGTTTATAAGAAAAAAAAAATAAGACATCAACTTTTGAACCCTGGTGTCAATAAAAACTGTAATCTGTTGCCAAAACTTTGCCAAAAAAGCATTTTTTTAACCTTGAATTTCCTTTCACTTCTAATCTTATTTGAATGAATTAAGACTTTAGTCAAATATTGTCATAGGATTTTATTTTATCTTGATTTATTATTTACACCACCACAAAGTGTTCTTCAGGTCTTTAACAAACCTCTTTTGTCAATCCAACAAGAAAAAATAATCCAGTGGACCAGGACCAATGGCTGAGAGCAGTTGAGTAGTGGCAGCAGGCTGGGAGAAGCAGAACAGCAATGCAAAACCTAAGTAGCAAGGAAGCAGAGCTCCCAGAGCTGGAATGGGACAATCGGCCTCCACCACATGCTTGTGCCCACTTCATGCCTGCTCTCTGGCCACAGCCAACCCACTGCTGGCACTCTGGGAAATTCCAGGCCTCTTACATCCAGCTGCTATCCCAGGTGATTCACAGAGGGATATTTGCACCTAAGTGATTCACTGCAAGGAACAAGTAGTCATGCCTCCCAACAGCCAATCTGCATACTGAGGGATGAGCTTCTGCCAAGTGGTGGTGGCGCTGGGAGGTGTGGCAGTGGTAGGCAGGGTGGCAGCAGCAGTTGGATGCCCAGCCCAGGATTACTAGGGGGCTGTGGTGGCAGGTGGGGTGGCAGCAGCAGTGGGATGTTCAGCCTGAGAATGGGGCCTTTGTGGAGGCATTGGGGGAGATGGAGTGACAGGCAACAGAATCGGGGGCTGGGGGCTGGGGAAGTAGCAGTGGGATTGGGAAGGTGATCCCTTTCTATGGGAAAGAAAGGGTCACACACATACACTTTTTATTTTAATGTCCTGGATTCTGTGTTGACACATGGCAATTAACAGGAAAAATAGAAATATCTTTCTTTTTCTATTTTTTTTTAATGAAAATGCAATGGAGCACTCATGATTTGCCTGCCAAAAGATTCAATATGCAAGCTGGCTGCAATACAGTTTTCATACAAAAAAATCTATTTCAGCCTTGCTAGTGATGAAATGCAGCTAGAAAAGTTCACACTGCATTTACCACCATTGCATATTTATAAAAAAAGAAAAATACTTCTATTAGCGATGCTTGTCTAGGGTCCACAGTATTGTGTGGGAAGCTACACATCCTCTCCATGACTGGTTTTCTTCCTTATCTTCTGGAAGGAAGCTTTACAGTATCCAAAGCAGATCAACTAAATTCTGTAATAGCTATGATGAAATGTATCCTGTACTGTTATTTTTTAATGTGTGCCAGTGTGTTCACATAAAAAAGTGACAATAAAGGTTATCTCATCTCATGTCTTGCCTTGCCTTGCCTTGCCTTGCCTTGCCCTACCCTGCCCTGCCCTGCCCTGCCCTGCCCTGCCCTGCCCTGCCCTGCCCTATCCTACCCTACTCTACCCTACCTTACCTTATCAATTTATCTTAATCTTATTTTCCCTGGTAACTGCCATGTGTCAATATAGAATCCAGGGAATTAAAACAAAAAGTGTGTGTGCACATGTATGCAACCATTCCCTTCTCATAGAAAGGGATCACTTTCCCAATTTCTCTGCCTCCCATTGCTGCTTCCCCAGCACCTCCCCAATCCTGCTGCCTGCCACTGCAGTTCCCCAGTGCCCTGGGGCCCCTGGTCCTGGGCTGAACATCCCGCTGTTGCTGCCACCCCACCTGCCACCACAACTCTCCCAGCATCTCCCTGATCCTGCTACCTGCCTCCATACCCCACCCCCACAAAAGCTCTATTACTGGGATGAATATCCCACTGCTTCCACCATCCAGCTTGCCATCACATCCTTCCCAGCAACTCCACAGAGGCCCCTATCCTGTGCTGAGAATCCCGCTGTGCCACAGCCAGCCTGCCACAGCCAACCTGCCACCACCACACCCACCAACACCTCTTGAATCCCACTGCCTGCCACTGCCACACCCCCAGCACCTCCATGGCTTGGCAGAGGCCCACTCCTCAGTGCACATATTGGCTGCCAGGAGACTCTGTTTCTTGTCCCTTGTAGCAAATCAAAAAAGGCTCTAAGAGTTGTTAACCTAATCTTGCGTAGCTTCTTTTCCAAAAACACTACACTACTAAACAGAGCATATAAAACATTTGCTAGACCAATTCTAGAATACAGCTCGCCTGTTTGGAATCCTCACCACATCTTTGACATCAATACAATTGAACATGTCCAGAAATATTTTACAAGAAGAGTTCTCCATTCCTCTGAAAACAACAAAATACCTTATCCCACCAGACTTGAAATCCTAGGCTTAGAAAAATTAGAACTCCATCGCCTTCGACAAGACCTAAGTTTAACTCATAGAATCATCTATTGTAATGTCCTTCCTGTTAAAGACTACTTCAGCTTTAATTGCAATAATACAAGAGCAACCAATAGATTTAAACTTAATGTTAACCGCTTTAATCTAGATGGTAGAAAATATGACTTCTGTAACAGAATCATTAGTGCTTGGAACACTACCTTACTCTGTGGTCTCTTCCCATAATCCTAAAAACTTTAACCAAAAACTTTCTACTATTGACCTCACCCCACTCCTAAGAGGACCATAAGGGGTGTGCATAAGAGCACAAACGTGCCTACCATTCCTGTCCTATTGTTTTTCTTTTCTTCTTCATATATATATATATATATATATATGTATGTATGTATGTATGTATGTGTGTGTATATATATATATGTTTTCTGAGGTTTTCACGGGTGTTTGTATATAGGTCTTTGGTTGTTCGGGTTTTCTCCCGTGTAAAATTGGAAGTGTCTTGGCGACGTTTCGACGAAGTCTCATTCGTCATCTTCAGGCTTCAGCTTCGTGCTTCTGGGAGCAATGTGTGATCGCAGCTGTTTCTTCCTTTTAACTGCTAGTGGCGGTTTGAACTGATTGGGTGGGAGCTTGGCTGTGCTCTGATTGGATGGGGGTTTTTCTGTGCTCTGATTGGCTGGGGGTGTGTCCTGTGTTGGTGGGGGCTTGGTTGTGCTCAGTCTGGTCTGTGCTGCAGGGGGATTTGAGCTGGTGAGCTGCATAGCTGTTGTTTGGCTTTGTGGTCGTGCTACATCTTCATAGTGGGTGTCAGTCTGCTGCATGTATGGGTTGGAGGGGTTGAAATGGCTAATGTTGCAGCTGCGGTCTGGCTTCTGGTCCTTGGTCGTGCTTCATGATCAGTGTGGGTTTGGGTCTGCTTTCTGGGTGGATGTGCGGTGGTGACATCCTGTGTGGACCTTGTGAGTGTGGGTCTGGTGTCATTCCTCGTGTTAGGGACTCGTTTGTCAATAAGGCGGGTTTCCAAATGGCTGGTAGGCGGAGGTGTCATCTCGTTTGTTCATGCTGTGTGGGCGTTTTCTATCTCAATGGCTTCTCTGATTATTCTGTTGTTAAAGTGTTCAGTTTTGGCGATAGTTCTGGTCTTTTTAAAGTCAATATCATGTCCTGTGACTTTAAAGTGTTGGATCAGGGAAGAAGTTGGTTCCTCTTTTTTGAATGAATTCTTGTGTTCTTCAATGCGTGCACTTATTCTTCTGTTGGTTTGTCCAATGTATGTGGTGGGGCAGGCGGTGCATGGGATTTCATATACTCCTTGATTTTCTAACTCAATTTTGTCTTTGGGGTTTCTTAGGATGGTGGATACTTTTCTGTTTGTGCAGAATGCTGTCTTGATGTTGTGTTTGTGGAGGATCTTGCTGATTCTGTCTGTGGTGCCTTTTATATATGGGAGGAGGGCTGTGCCGTTTTCTTGTTCTCTGTCTTGGATTTTAGTGGGGGGTTCTTTTTGGATTAGTTTGGTAATCTTATTTCTCTGGAATCCATATATATATGGACATATATAAAAGGCACCACAGACAGAATCAGCAAGATCCTCCACAAACACAACATCAAGACAGCATTCTGCACAAACAGAAAAGTATCCACCATCCTAAGAAACCCCAAAGACAAAATTGAGTTAGAAAATCAAGGAGTATATGAAATCCCATGCACCGCCTGCCCCACCACATACATTGGACAAACCAACAGAAGAATAAGTGCACGCATTGAAGAACACAAGAATTCATTCAAAAAAGAGGAACCAACTTCTTCCCTGATCCAACACTTTAAAGTCACAGGACATGATATTGACTTTAAAAAGACCAGAACTATCGCCAAAACTGAACACTTTAACAACAGAATAATCAGAGAAGCCATTGAGATAGAAAAACGCCCACACAGCATGAACAAACGAGATGACACCTCCCGCCTACCAGCCATTTGAAACCCGCCTTATTGACAAACGAGTCCCTAACACGAGGAATGACACCAGACCCACACTCACAAGGTCCACACAGGATGTCACCACCGCACATCCACCCAGAAAGCAGACCCAAACCCACACTGATCATGAAGCACGACCAAGGACCAGAAGCCAGACCGCAGCTGCAACATTAGCCATTTCAAACCCCTCCAATCCATTCATGCAGCAGACCCACTATGAAGATATAGCACGACCACAAAGCCAAACAACAGCTATGCAGCTCACCAGCTCAAATCCCCCTGCAGCACAGACCAGACTGAGCACAACCAAGCCCCCACCAACACAGGACACACCCCCATCCAATCAGAGCACAGAAAAACCCCCATCCAATCAGAGCACAGCCAAGCTCCCACCCAATCAGTTCAAACCCCCACTAGCAGTTAAAAGGAAGAAACAGCTGCGATCACACATTGCTCCCAGAAGCACGAAGCTGAAGCCTGAAGATGACGAATGAGACTTCGTCGAAACGTCGCCAAGACACTTCCAATTTTACACGGGAGAAAACCCGAACAACCAAAGACCTATATATATATATATGCTTATACCTCCTAATATTTACTCATATATATGTTTATATATTATATAACCTTTTGTACGATGCTTATATATATTGTTGTGATAAAATAAATAAATAAAAATAAAATAAAATGTGGAGGGCTAGGGGTCCATTGGTGGTGGAGAGTGCTGGCAGAGATCCAGCTAAGGATAAATGCTTGCTGTGGGTTGGCTGCAGCTGGAGGGCTGGCTGAATGGGGTGTGAACATATGGTAGAGGCCAATTGTCTTAGACACCTGCCCCCAGAGTAGCACATCATTTCTGAAAACCTTGGCATTACATTGCATTACCCACACTACGTATTGGACATCAATACAATTGAACGTGTCCAAAAATATTTCACAAGAAGAGTCCTCCACTCCTCTGCTCACAACAAAATACCTTATGCTACCAAACTTGAAATTCTGAGTTTAGAAAACTTAGAACTACGCTGCCTTTCGTATGACCTAGGTGTAGCTCATAAAATTATCTGCTACAATGGCCTTCCTGTCAATGACTACTTCAGCTTCAACCACAACAATACATGACCACACAATAATTACAAACTTAAAGTGAACCACTCCAAACTCGATTGCAGAAAACATGACTTCAGCAAAAGAGTGGTCAATGCCTGGAATGCACTACCTGACTCTGTGGTTTCATCCCAAAACCCTCAAAATTTTAATCTAAGCCTGTCTACTGTTGACCTCACCCCATTCCTAAGAGGTCTGTAAGGGGTCTGTAAATGCCTACTGTCCCTGTCCTAATGTTTCCTCTATTTGTATCTATTTTATGCAACCAATCTATGTTTATACTTATTACCTAATATGTTCTTGACAAATAAATAAATAAAATATCCATGCAACCAATGGGCAAGAAGGTAGGGAGGAAAAGGATAAATACAAAACACTTCAAGACAGGGAGAAAAGGGATACATGTACATAAACCTTTAGAGATAGACCAATGTCACTCATAGAGGAATACTAAAACCAAGAGCAATACTCCTACTGTCTAATTGAACCCATTCCAGTGCAGCCCCACTGGAGCTGAGTTTTTTGTAGCCTCCCCCTGGAAGAAAGCATGCAAACAGCTGGAAAGGGGACATCATCAAGTGTTTCTATGTTAGAAGAACAGGCTTCTCTAGGGAAAAAAAATATGTTGATAATAGGAGATTTTACTTCTCAGGGGAACATAATCAGCCACCTTTAGACTGGACATTCAATATAGGAAGGTTTGTTCCTCTAATGAAGGAACAAAGGACTTTAGAAATTGATCCTTTTGATCCTTCTTCCGGTAGCGAATGGAGGAGGAAGAGGTGCTTCGTTGTCCCACGATCTGGAGTCCTTCGTATTCAAACAACTCTCCACTACCTGAATCTACAGTTATCTTTCCTTCGGTGAAACTCCAAGGAATCTGAGGGAAAAGATCCAAATGATTCACTAAAACTTTCAGCAAGCCGCTCAGCTGAAACTGGCCAACGCCACTGTCTCCAACCACTGCTGCCGCCATCTTTAGCCTCTGAGTCCATCCATCCTCCCTCCAGCAACTCTACTGCTACCTGGACACACAGAGATCTTTTCATCCCACAAAGTTGCTTAGGATCTGAGGTAAAAAGATATAAACAAGCCTCTGCCCCATGGAGATCTTTCCTTCTCATCCGCTCCACTCGTATACAAATACATGTGGATCTTTCCTTCCATCAAGATCTTGAAGATCCAAATATTAAAATTAAGGTGAAATAAAAATTAAGGTGATATTACCTTAAAAGTAAGAAACTTGTATTTGAAAAACTTTTGGGAAATATAAAAGTTTTGTTGGAAGTCCTGATCTATACAAAACAAAGCAGACAAGCGAACTATTCAAAACAAAGCAGGCTAGCTAAAAACAGCGGGAAGCGGGGTGCTGTTAATTTCAAAACAAAACAGGCAAGCGAAAAGCATTGGGAAACAGACTTCTGCTAATCTGCTGCTACCTTTTAAAATGACACTGCTACTGTCCTTATAACCAACACCGCTGCTGCCTTTTAAAACTGATGCTGCTGCTACCTTTTAATCTGATGCTGCTTCTACCTTTAAACCAACATTGCTCCTACCTTTTAAACTGATGCTGCTGCTATCTTTCAAACCACCACTACCCCATCCTTTCGTTACTGTCTTTCAATAATATTTTTTTTTTATTGAAAGAGTTTTAAAAAAAACAAAAACATTTTCCCCCCTTTTTTCCCCCTCCCTCCCAAAAAAAAAACAAAACACCCCCCTCCCTCCCCCACCCCCCGGCTTCCCGGGTCAATCACAAGGTATTGTTATACATAAACCAAACATAGAATAAAATTTTCCTTCAATCCAAATAACCACATCCAAAGCTTTTCATCTCCCAACCCCTCCCATTACATAAAATAACTTTCTAATTATTCAAAGGCAATCTGATATTTCTTAATCTGATATCTGTTTTGTAGATAATCAATCCATTTTTCCATTCAATTAAATATCTTTCCTGCGTATTGTCTTTTAAAACGCTGAGATTTTAGCCATCTCAGCCAAATTAATAACTTTCAATATCCATTCTTCTATTGTAGGTATCTCTTCTTTCTTCCAGTATTGTCCAATCAACAGTCTTGCTGCTGTTATTAAGTTCAGAATCAATTTAGTCTCAATCCCTGTACAATCCGTTATAATTCCCAAAAGGAAAAATTGTGGCAGGAACTTTATCTTCTTCTTCAGTACATTTTGAATAATCCACCAAATTCTTATCCAAAAGACCTTAATTTTCTTGCAAGTCCACCAAATATGAAAATATGTAGCATCATCACAATCACACCTCCAACATTTCGCTTGGATATTAGGATACATACATGATAATTTTTTGGGATCTAAGTGCCATCTATAAAACATCTTATAAAAATTTTCCCTTAAATTCTGTGCTTGTGTAAACTTAACATTTCTAACCCAAATTTTCTCCCATGTTTCCAACATTATTGGTTCCTGAATATTCTGTGCCCATTTTATCATACAATCCTTTACCAAATCCTTTCCGAATCTATTTCAAGCAACACATTATACAATCTCTTTATATGCTCCTGGGTCTGATTTCTAATTTGCTTTATTAAATTTTCCTCCCTTTGCATTATACCAATTTTTTGATCTTCTTTCCATCTAGCACTTATTTGCCCATATTGAAACCAAGTATAATTCCTCCCTTCTTCATTTTAATACCTGTAATGATTTTAATTGCAATCTACCTCCTTCAGCATACAAAAGTTCTTTATAAGTAATCATTTCCTGTTTCTGTTCTATATTTATATTCTCTATTGCATGCCTAGGGCTCGCCCATATAGGAATCTTATATTCTAATTTATAGGAATATTTTTCCAGACCATAAAGAGCACTTCTCAACACATGATTCTTAAAAGCCCTATCCACTTTTTTCATAAAATAAGTACGCATGCCATCCATATAACAAGTCATAACCTTCTATATTCAAAATTCTTTCCTCTGTTAAGTTAAACCAGTCACTTATTACTGAAAGGGCTACTGCTTCATAATATAATTTAAAGTTAGGCATTCTTAAACCACCTCTTTCCCGTGAGTCCTGTATTATTTTCATTTTAACCCTCGCCTTTTTACCCTGCCATATAAATTTGTTAATCCCAATCTGCCAATCTTCCAAATTTTTATCCTTTTTAATTATTGGTATCATCTGGAACAGAAACAAAAATCTAGATAACACATTCATTTTAATAGCCGCAATCCTTCCCAATAGGGATAACTGCAATTTCTTCCAGACATTCATTGTCTTTCAATAATATTGATTAACTAAATTGAGTCACTGATTACTGATATAGTGTTTAGTATAATTAATTGATAGTTATTTCTTACTTTAGCATTGTCTAGTTATTTACTTTAGCATTAGTTGTCTAGTTTATTATTGATTGATTGATTGATTGATTGATTGATTGTCTAATAGATTAATTTTAGATAAATTGATTCATTGTCTAACTGATTAATTAATTACTGTTATTAATGCAGCTTTAATTAATTAATTGCCTATCATATTGATTAATTATTTTACTGATTACCAACAAATAAGAGATTAAGTAATCCATACCAGAAAATAACAGATTATACATCTACAAAACAAATTCACCATGCCAAGCAGAAGATCCAAAAAAGCCACTACCAAAACCTCCCCAATAAAACACATCTCTACCAACAATGACCTAGATGACTCCTGTACATGCTTTAAATGTTCTGCAACTATCAACAATAATGAAGATACCATTAAATGCCTTACATGTGACAATTACGCCCATCTCACCTGCTTAAAATTAACCAATTAGCAAATTTCATACAAGCATCAGGTGCACTTTATCAATGTCCATCATGTTTCCCTAAGCCAGACATTCAAAATATCCCGTCTACATCCATTGACTCCAAAGATGCATGCTTAATAACACGTTTAGAAACAAGTTTACAAGCAAGTTTACAAGCATGTCTAACATCTCTTGAAAAAAAAAAATAGAAATGATAAATAAATATCTATATGATCAAAATGCTACCTCAACTCAACAACTACTTCAATCACATTCACAAGTAACCATTAACCCAGCAATAAATTCAAATCCACCAAATAATATGACCTTACTTATCAAAGACGCCATTGAACGTGAACAAAAATGTCCAAACACTATTTTATTTGGCCTGGAGGATAACGACAAATCTGATGATATCACTAAGGTTCACAATGTTATAATAAACTCCAATAAACCAAATATCTCCCCTGATGACATCATTGAAATTTCAAGAGATGGCCCTGAGTTCAAATACAACAATGGCTCAGTAGCTCCACAATTTTGCAGAGTTATTTGCAAAAATGAGTCCATCAAATGCATATTCATACATACGATAAATTCAATTGCCAAAACCAACATCAGCCATAACAAACTTCGCTCACATCCTGAGTTATCCAAATTGCAAAGAATCCACTCCAGTGAACTCTGCTCAGAACTTAAAAGACATCAAGAACAAGGACATAATGATTTATACATTGACTACCGTGCCAACTGTATCAAAAGAAAGTCCCACAACCCACATCCTAACACCCAATCTTCCTCCATCCAACCCCCTCATCCAAAACTAGGCATGCATGCCTCTGACTTCCTCTATATCAACTACTACTGATCTTAAATGCAAGCTACTTAATGCAAGAAGCCTTGTAAATAAAATACCCAAATTCCTCCTCTTACTAAATACAGGTATGTTCGACATTATATTTGTCTGTGAAACTTGGCTGAATACATCCCTCCCTGACCCCATTACTACAGTAAGAGACTATCATGTTTACCGGTCAGATCGTGAAATGCGTAGAGGAGGTGGTGTTGCTATCTTCTACAAAAAGTCTCTACATCTAAAAAATATTCAAGTTACATGGAACTTGTCTTCCTGAGAACTGTCCTTAAATACCACATTTCAATTTTTACTTTGTTACAGAGCCCCAGATTATGACATCGAACATGCAAACAAGTTAACTTTACTTTACTAACCTGGGCAGCCTCCTGCTCACACCCAATAATCTTTCTTGGTGATATTAACTTACCACTTATTCATTGAGTCCTAAATGAATGTACAATAAACTATACATGCAACCTGTACAATACTGTAACTAATCTAGGACTTGTTCAACTACTAACTAACAACACTAGACTCAACAACTGCCTTGATCTCATCTTTTCCAACAGTTTAAATTCAATTTATGGACTACAAATAAAAGAACCATTCTCCAACAGTGACCATAGCATGATTGACTTTTTTTTCAACTTACACCCTCTCAAAAATCATAATGATGGAATTCCCTGTTATAACTTTTAAAAAGCCAACTATGGTCTCATAGACAATGAGCTCTTATATCTTGATTGGCAAATTTTATTCTCTGGCTGTAATACTGCTGATGACCATTACAACATTTTCTTGTGCGAAGTCAAACTTTATGTACCACTAATATCCCACAAAACCAGAAAAAATAAACTACCAATTCTGGAAATTACAATCCAGAAAAAAATCTCTTTGGTAAAAAAACAAAACTAACTATGTAGCTAACTTCAAAAACCGCTACCAAAACTTATGCCAACAAATAAAGACTGAATGTAACAATTATCACATCAAGCAAGAAGAAAACCTTCTATGCACAAAATCCACCTGTGCCTTCTATAATTTTGTAAACAACAAACTTAAAGACTCGAGATCCATCCCACCCCTAAAAGGACCAAAGAACGAGGAGTGTATTGACAAAACCGTTAAAGCCAATCTCTTTAACAAGTTCTTCGGCTCAGTCTTTGTAAACAGCAACAGCACACACCCAATATTTCCCAGCCATAGTACAGACAATTACATTGATTACAGTGTTCTTGTACATATTGATTTTACAGAAGACAACGTTGAAAAGGCACTACACAATCTAAAACCATCTATTGGACCTGATGGACTATGTGCATACTTCTTAAAAAAGCTTTCCACTGCAATTGCAGAAACTCTAAGCATAATTTTTGAAAAATCTTTCAGTACTAGCAACTTGCCCTACCAATGGTCACAAGCCAAGGTCATACCTATCTTCAAAAAGGGAGACCCTAGCCTAGTTGAAAATTACAGACCAATCTCTTTATGTTGCATCACCTGCAAAGTCATGGAAGCAATCATTAACCAATCTATTACCCTCCACCTAGAGACAAACAACCTACTTTCTATCAAACAATTTGGTTTCAGAAAAAAATTATCCTGTAATCTACAACTACTACATTGCAAAAACATATAGACTACACATCTCAATCAGGGCAAAGCAATAGTTTACATAGACTTCTGTAAAGCTTTTGATTCGGTGGTACATGACAAATTACCTCTAAAACTAAAATCCTATGGCATTTCTGGACTCCTACGTAAATGGATAGCTGCCTTTCTGTCAAACAGACAACAAGTGGACGAAATAGGAAGCGCTCTATCAAATCCTGTACCTGTTAATAGTGGTGTTCCCCAAGACAGTGTTTTAGGTCCAACACTCTTCATACTTTACATAAATGACCTTTGCGATCATATTAAAAGCAACTGTGTTCTCTTTGCTAATGATGTTAAACTATTCAACACCAAAGACAATGCAATTACCATTCAAAAAGATCTTGACTATGTGTCAGATTGGTCTGACAACTGAGTGGCAACTTCAGATCTCAACAAACAAATGCTCTGTTTTGCACATTGGCAAAAAAATCAAAACATAAAATACAAATTAGATGGACATGACCTTATAGAGGACCCTCACTCTTTCAAGGACCTTGGAGTACTCATTTCTAAAATCTAAATGCCAGAGCTCACTGTAATAACATTGCCAAAAAGGCACTAAAAGTTGTTAACCTAATCTTGTATAGCTTCTTTTCTGGTAATATTGTACTACTAACTAGAGCATACAAAACATTTGCTAGACCAGTCCTTGAATACAGCTCATCTGTCTGGAACCCGCACTGCATATATCGTACATAAATACAATCGAGAGAGTGCAGAGATATTTTGCAAGAAGAGTCCTCCACTCCTCTGCTCGCAATAAAATATCTTATGCCACCAGATTCCAAATTTTGGGCTTAGACAATTTAGAACTACTCAGACTTCAATCTGACCTAAGCATAGTACATTAAATTATCTACCACAATGTCATACCTGTCAATGACTATTTCAGCTTCAACCATAACAATACACAAGCAAATAATAGATACAAACTCAAGGTAAACTGCTCCAAACTTGATTGCAGAAAATATAACTTCAGTAACAGAGTGGTCAATGCCTGGAATGCACTACCTGACTCTGTAGTTTCTTCCCCAAGCCCCCAAAACTTAAAGCTTACACTGTCTACTGTTGACCTCACCCCATTCCTAAGATGTCTGTAAGAGGCGTGCATAAGTGCACCCCCGTGCCTACTGTCCCTGTTCTAATATTCCTTTTTTACTTACTCTTTTCATGTATCCAAATTATGTTTATACTTTTACTTGTTATCTTATATATGATTGACAAATAAAATAAATAAATAGAAATGAACCACTGGCTTAAGGATTGGTGCCACCAAGAGAATTTTGCATTCCTAAACCACTTTTTATATTACCTACATGTAGAGCTTCTAGCAAGGGATGGGCCACACCCCTCAAGAACTGGGAAGAATATATTTGGAAATTGACTGACTCAGCTTATCTGAAGGATTTTAAACTAAAGTCAAGAGGGGAAGACACAACTACTTCTTGGTAAGCTAGAAAAATGTGGGATAGAAATCATTACCACAAGATGGATTTGCAACTGGCTGACAAACCACGCTTAAAGTATAGTCCTTAATGGAATTACATCTACATGGAGGGAAGTAAGCAGTGGGATACCCCAAGGTTTTGTTTTAGGATTACTACTCTTTAACATCTTCATAAATGATTTAGATGAGGAAATAGAAAGGGAACTCATCAAATTTTCAGATGATACCAAGCTGGCAGGAATAGCTAAAACCAGTGGTAGGTGCTAACAGGTTGCTCCGGTTTGGGTGAACCTGTAGTGGCGGCGGTGGGAGGGTCTGCCCACCTGCCCAGACATCATCAAATATGCTCTGCACATGCACAGAAGCTTCTGTACATAAACAGATGTGGTGCGTGCACGAGCAAACAAGTAGCAAAGGTACGTGAAACCCACCATGCATATGAGCCAGCAGTGTGCTGCAGCCACCAAAAAAGCCAATGCAATCCTAGATTGCATTAACAGAGGGATAGAATCAAGATCACATGTACTCTTATAGTACCGTTTTATAAGGCCTTAGTAAGACCACACTTAGAATACTGCAACCAGTTTTGGTCCCCATATTATAAAAAAATGTGAGACTCTGGAAAGAGTGCAGAAAAGAGCAACAAAGATGATACGAGGGTTGGAAGAAGAATGGTTACAAGAACTGGGTATGTCTACTCTAGTGAAAAGAAGAACTTGGGGTGACATGATAGCAGTGTTCTAATATTTGAGGGACTGTCACAAAGAGGAGGTCAACTTATTTTCCAAAGCGCCAGAAGGCAAGACAAGATGCAATGGATGGAAACTAACCAAGGAGAGAAACAATCTAGGACTAAGGAGAAATTTTCTGACAGAACAATCACTGGAGGCTTTTAAAAAGACACTAGACAGATTTTTTTTGAAATGGTATAGGGTCTCCTGCTTGAGCAGGGGGTTGGACTAGAAGACCCCCAAGGTCCCTTCCAACTCTGATGGTTTTCTGTTCTGTTCTAAATATATATTTGGGTTGCAAAAGGTGGCTCCAAAACAGTTTTCTTCATTTCCTTGCTGCCATCCTATGATCATGCTCATCCAAATATTTGCATTCCAAGTATTGTCAGAAAATGAGAATCTGAGTGAAAATTAAAATCATCAAATTTGGGTCTCCAAAAAGCTCCTCCATTCTAATTTCATGCTGTCCAGCTGACAATTCTTGTTTGAGCAAAGCTATAGATCTATTTTTTGCAGAACAAAATGGCAAATTTTCATTTTATATCACTCAAATTAACAGAGGGGATAATTTGGATTGTTTTTCACAGGGAAGTATGGATATCATTCTGTTAAAAAGTATCCCTTTAGCTCTATAACTATAACTATATCTATGTCTATGTCTATCTATCTATCTATATCTATCATCTATCTATTATATATCTATCAATCAATCATAAAAAATAATTTTGTATAAAGATTTGTTGACCTTTGCCTTGTAAAAAAGCATTACATGGTTCTTTGTTTCTTGCTTCCATAGCGTATTTGGAGTCTGTAGGCATTTTAGATTATTGTTCCTTCTGTTCAAAATACAGTCCTGTTAAATATTATTTGCCAGTCAGGGTCAATATATATGAATGGTCAAAAAACATGGTCAAGTACTTGCCTTTGGAGTGGATGAAGAAAGAACATTATACACAATTTCACACATACATGCCCATACCTCGATAATAATGTTTAGATAAACCTTGGTGCTCTTGACTGATAGGGTTTTAAATCTGACTTACAACAGTTAAACAAGGAACACAAATTCCTTTGAAGTAAATTTACACACTCTGCTAATTATAATTGCAGGATTAGTCTATCGTTTATCCTGGCATTAAAATATGACAAGTAAAGTGGGTATATGCAGAACAAATTCTGAATTACTGTTTTAATCTTGGACATGTGGTACTCATTTTGACAGGAGTTGTGACCTTAAATAATATTACACCCATTTGTCAATATCTTGGAAAACTGGTTTGACACTGAGAGGCCACTCCAAGGCTCTTTTAAATAACAGCAATTACTTGAAAGAATGATGTAATCATCTATTTTAATAATGGTTGAGTGTAGCTGGGTTTTCTCTTCAGATTTTCAGCATCTTTATACTTATATCTTTCTCTATAAAATGTCTGGACTTATAAAAGTCTTTCTTTGCTCAATGCCATACAGCAAATAGAATTTGAGGACCTTTCAGTTATATTTTTTTTCTCTGTGTGTGTTTATGAATGTGAATAGCGTTAATTACAACAACCAAAAATATGCTTAAATGAAAAAAAAATATTTGAACAATACATAGAAGTAAAAAAGTATAAATGAACACCCTTTTTAAACATGAAATCTCCTCACAAGCCCATTATTATTCTGAATAATAAAGAGAAAAGTTGGAGTGATAACAAAAACAAGAATGTGTATGTGTGGGAGAGATAGAGATCTTAGCATAGTATTAGCTCCTTGGAATTGTTTGTAAAAAAAAAAAGTTAGAACCATGGAAGTGTGTGCTTGAGTGCTTTGTTGATTTGTTACAGAATTTATTTTGTTTACAGTGTGTGTACTTTCGTAGGTATGGTACTTCTTAATGAAAGGTATTTCTGATAATTTCTTCTGCAGAGAAATTTGATACAAATTCCTTCTGGATTACGGTGCTGCCTAAATCTCTAAGAAAATATGCTTGTGCCTCCTTGCTTATTTATACAATGCAAAGTCTTTACTACATGATACATTTAGGTTGATAATTAGAAACAAAAAGGGAGATAATCATAATCCTTACAGATTTTTTTATCCATTCTGAAGACGTTATGCAGCTCTGGTCTAAAACAATATTGTAGAGCAGGAGGAAGGCAGAAATTTTCCAGATTACACATTCAGACTGGAAGTAGGAATCAATAAATCCAGTGTTTGGATAAATATTTTTACTTACTGGATGAAATTACTCCACAAACTTGTTGGATTGGTCCTGCTAGTATTGGCAGATAATTTCAAATCCACCTGGTAAAAAGTCATTCAAATGAAATTAAAGTAATATGGCGTATAGTATTATGGCATATAACAGACATCACTGTTGCCTGGGGGGGAGGTCCAGTTGAAGGCTCCTTTCATGATCCCAGCAGGAGCTGAAGTGAAGGATGAGAGCTCACTCCATCCCATAGCAGCACTTGGGTTTCAAATGTGGGCTTGCTAACCTCCAACCCAGCATTCTAACCATGTGAGCCACTGTGCTCCTAAAACAGGAGATGTAGGAAGCAAACTCGGGATCAGTCTAAAAGGACTCAGATGCCTGTACACTATTGCTGAAAGTATGCTGAACAAACAAAACAAAATTGAAGTCCTAGTACATGAGGGCAGATATGACATTGTTGCAATTACTTGGTGAAATGAGACCCACACCTGAAACTTAAAGCTAGAAGAATTTAAATTATTCAAAAGAAACAAACCTAAGAAAAGAGGAATTGCATTACATATATAAGAAATATAGCTCTACAGAAATTTTTAAAAATCCAGGCTATGAAAACCTTATTGAATGCATTTGGGTTAATATAAAATGAAAAAAGAATGACATTGCCTTAAGGGTATATTACAGACTACTGAATCAAACAGAGGAAATAGATGAACTTTTAGTTAATCAGTTGATCAGTTAGTTAAGGTGTTCAGGAAGCTCACAATAGTAATGTGGGATATTAACCCTGACATCAACTGGGAAACAAACTCTCCACCAAGTGAGAAATCAAACATGTTTTTGACTTACTGTGCCATTGAGATCCTCCCAGGAGCTAAACTACCAAAGCCAAAACTCTACTCCATGACACCCTGGGAGTTAGATGAACTGCACAAATTTATAGAGAAAAATCTAGAGCGCAGTTTCATTCAGCCTGCCAGACCCAAAGTAGCTGCCCCAGTACTGTTCTGGGAAAAGAAAGATGGCTTGCTTCATTTATGCATGGATTATAGGGATCTGAATGCAGTGTGCATGGAAAATGTATACCCCCTGCCTCGCATGAAGGACATGTTGGCCCACATATCAAAGGGCAAGATCTTTTCTAAATTGGATTTGCGGGAAGCCTACTACCAAGTTAGGATTTGGGAGTGGGATGAGTGGAAAATGGCTTTTAATTGCCCACGGGGGTGTTTCCAGTTTAACGTCAATTGCCTGATCTTCGGACCTTTCGGCGTGAGCTAAAAACGCACCTATTTATTCAAGCGGGACTGGATTGAAATTTTATTGGGGTATTTATGTTTTAAGATTTTAAATGGTTTTAAAATTTCGGCCACATTATAATATTTCTTTTTAACTTCTTTTTAATGTTTATATATTGAATTTTTACTTGGCTGTACACCGCCCTGAGTCCTCCGGGAGAAGGGCGGTATAAAAATCGAAATAAATAAATAAATAAATAAATAAACGTGCTCCTGTTTGGGCTCCATGAAGCTTTATGTTCATGAAGCTGATAACTGAGATGCTGCATGAACACCTACCTATACAAGGAAGTTTTGGTGTATCTTTATTTTTTTCCAAGTTTTTTTATTTTATTTTACATGTACACATCATTGCATGAGCAGTGTGATACCTGGGTATCATAGATTTTGGTGCAAATAAGAATAATAACAATCATATTTATTACATTCATCAAACTTATATAATTCTAATGTTAATATACATATTTGTATTAAGTTATAGTCTTTCCTTATTTAATTATTCAATGTTTCAATATATTATTCTAATGCCATGATAATTCTATTATTCAATTTCTAATTTTCCCTCTAATTATTGCTTTTATCTCATTATATAAAAATGTGTATATTAATAATCCCCCTCTCTCTGATTTCTATCTTCATTCTAATTTTAATCATATCACCATTATATTTTAAACAAGACATTTCCTTTTTACCCCTCATCTCTTATCCAAATTAATCCTTTGATTCTTATTCAATTTCATTTTAATAAAAAACAATAATAATATTAATCATATTCATTACATTCATCAAGCTAATATAGTTCTAATGGTAATTCACATATTTATTTAAATTTTACTTTTCCATTATTTAATTATTCGACATTTCAGTATATTATTCCAATTCCAATCACAATATTATTTAAATATACATTCTAATTACACCATACAATCTCTAATTTTCCCACCTTATTATTGCTTTTATTTTATTATATATAATGTTTCCCCCTTTTCTTATTTCTATCTCTATTCTAACTTTTAATCATGCCACCCTTATATTTAAAAAAAAATCCTTTCTAACCATCATCTCTTGCCCTCATTAATATTTTAATTCTTATTCGCTTTTTGGCTTGTCTCTCATATTCCTCTCTTAGATCTTTGTTTCTGTCTGCATCCACATCCTGGCTATTCAATCTAAATATTTCTCCCATCTCTACCCTCTTCCACTATCTATCTTTCAGACTACCTACCCATGCCCCTATCTCCTTTTCAAAAATAACTTCCTGCTTTTCCAAATCTCTTTTTAAAACTCTTAAAGTATTTTCCCCTTGTTGTGTTTCATCAATCATTGTTACTTTTTTTTGCAAATACATTTTATTAAACTTTTAAACTACATTAAAAACGTATAAAATTTAATTCACTTAACAACAGCAGTTTGTGGTGTTTTTCTTATGACAATAATCGGTGCGTTATTTGCAAAAATTAAATTGTGTGTATTTACATTCTTATTTGATCTATTGCTTGTACTTAATAACTATCTATCTTTAATCTATCTCCGTTCTATCCAATTATACCATTGTTCCCATACATTATAAAATATCGATGTCTCTCTATCTTTTAAACTCAACATTAATTTGTCCATTTCTGCGCAATTCATGACCTTTTGTATGACAAGTTTCTCTGCGGGAACACATGGCTGTTTCCAACATTGAACAAAGGCCATTCTGGCAGTGGTTAATATATGTAGTAGTAGATATTTTGTGCTCTTCGCATATTTTTTTTGAAGATCCCCAATAGGAAGAGTTCCGGTTCTAAATCTAATTGTTCGTTTGTAATTTTCTGTAACCAATCTTTGATTTTTAACCAATATTTTCGAGTCTCAGGGCAGGACCACCACATATGATAATAGGTTCCCTCTTTCTTTTTGCATTTCCAACATATGGGGCTCATTTTGGAGTACATTTTCGCTAAACTCAGGGGGGGGGTGTTGGTGCCACCTAAGAACATTTTATATGCGTTTCTTTATATGCTGGTGATTTTTTATTTTTATTTTTATTCAAAAAGTTTTACAAAAAAATTTCCCCCCTTTCCCCCCCTCCTCTCCCCTCCCTTCACAACCCCCCTCCCTCCCCCGACTTCCCGGAACGAGCACAAGGTATAGTTAAAAATAAAACAAACATATGCTAAAAAAATTTCACCCCAACTTAATTATACCCCTACAATCATCAATTCCTAACTTCCCCCAAAAACAATCAAGAATAATACATCACAATCATTCAAAAACAGTCTGATAACTCTTAGTCTGATATCTACGTTGAATATAGTCAATCCATTTTTTCCATTCCTTTAAGTATCTTTCTTGCGTATTGTCTTTCAAAAAGGCTGATATCTTCGCCATCTCAGCCAAATTGGCAACTTTCAATATCCATTCTTCTATTGTTGGTACTTCTTTTTTCTTCCAATATTGTCCTATTAGTAATCTTGCTGCAGTTATTAGATTTAAAATCAATTTAGTCTCAATTACTGTACAATCCGTAATAATTCCCAACAAGAAAAATTGCGGCAGGAACTTTATCTTCTTTTTCAAAACATTTTGTAAAATCCACCAAATTTTTATCCAAAAGGCCTTTATGTCCTTACAAGTCCACCAAATGTGAAAATATGTAGCGTCATCACAATTACATCTCCAACATTTTGCTTGCATATCTGGATACATACACGATAATTTTTTAGGATCTAGATGCCATCTATAAAACATTTTATAAAAATTTTCCTCAGATTCTGTGCTCATGAATTTAACATTTCTAACCCAAATTTTTCCCAAGTTTCCAATAATATTGGCTCCTGAAAATTTTGTGCCCACTTTATCATACAGTCCTTTACCAAGTCCCTTTCAGAATCTATTTCAAGTAACACATTATACAATCTCTTTATATGCTCCTGAGACTGATTTCTAATTTGCTTTACCAAATTTCCTCGTTCTGCTCTATACCAATTTTCTGATCTCCTTCCATCTAGCACGTAGTTGCTCATATTGAAACCAAGTATAATTTTTCCCTTCCTCTCTTAATACTTGCAGAGATTTTAACTGCAAATTACCTCTTTCAGTATACAAAAGATCTTTATATGTAATCATTTCCTGATTCTGTTCTATGTTTATATTTTCTATTGTATGTCTAGGACTTGCCCATATAGGAACCTTATAATTTAGTTTATAAGAGTATTTTTCCAAACACGCAGAAGGGCATTTCTTAGCACATGATTTTTAAAGGCCTTATCCACTTTTTGTCATAAATTAAATATGCATGCCATCCATATAGCAAATCATAACCTTCTATATTCAAAATTCTGTCCTCTGTTAAATTAAACCAATCACTTATTGCAGAGAGCAGCTGCTTCATAATATAATTTAAAATTAGGCATTTTAAACCTCCCTTTCGCGAGAATCTTGAATTATTTTCATTTTAACCCTAGCTTTTTTACCTTCCCATATGAATTTGTTAATTCCCTTCTGCCATTCCTCAAGATTCTTATCTTTCTTAATTATTGGTATCATCTGAAAGAGGAATAAAAATCTAGGTAAAACATTCATTTTAATAGCAGCAATTCTCCCAGCAAAGATAATTGCAATTTTTCCAAACAATCAACTCCTTCTGAACTTTTTGCCATAAAACCTCATAGTTATTCTTATACAATTTCACATTTGACGATGTAATATAAACCCCTAAGTACTTAACCTTCTTTACAATTTCAAATCCTGTTACTTCCTCTAGTTTTTCTTTCTGTTGTCTGGCCACTTTTTTTATTTTCACCTTTGTCTTTTTCTGATTTACCTTAAACCCTGAGACATTCCCATATTGATCAATTATTTCTAACAAAGATTTACTAGAATTTATAGGGTTTGTTAAAGTAATCACCAAATCATCTGCAAAAGCTCTTAACTTATATTCATGTTGTCTAACTCTAATTCCCTCTATCTCCTTTACTTCTCGTATTTTATCCAATAATGGTTCTAGAGTTAAAATAAACAATAATGGTGATAAAGGACATCCCTGTCTTGTTCCTTTCGCAATCTTAAAAGGTTCTGTTAAGCTACCATTGATTATAATCTGTGCTGTTTGCTCTCCATAAATTGCCCTAATTATTCTTAAAAAACCATCTCCAAATTGCATCTTTTCTATTAATTTAAATAAAAAATCCCAATGCAATCGATCAAAAGCTTTCTCTGCATCGAGAAAAATAAATGCTGCTGGAATAAAAATTTTCTTTTCTAAATACTCCAGTAAATTAACAATCTGCCTAACATTATTCCTCATCTGTCTCCCTTTTATAAATCCAGATTGATCATTATGAATTCTTCGCTGCAGAATCAACATTAATCTATTAGCTATTATTTTAACAAAAATCTTATAATCATTATTTAAAAGTGAGATTGGCCTATAGTTCCCAGGTTTAGAACAATCCTGTTCCTCTTTTGGTATCAATGAAATAAAAGAGGTTCTCCATGAGGGGGGAATTCCCCCTCCTAGTTGTATCTGATTAAATAATTCCTTAAGTGGACCTAACATCTCATCCTGTAAATTCCTATAATAACTAACTGTGAGCCCATCCGTACCAGGAGTTTTCCCCATTTTTAATTGTTTAATTACCAAAATAATTTCTTCAGAGGTTATAGGCCGATTCAGTTCATCCGTTTGTTCTAAAGTTAAATTTTTAACCTTATATTCCTTTAAATAATTATCAATATCCCTATTCAATATATTATCTTTAAGATATAAATTTGTATAATATTCTAAAAAAGCTTTTTTAATTTTATCCTGTTGATATCTCTCTTTGCCTTTATATTCTATTTTTTCTATAGTACGTTGTTTTTGTCCTGGTGATTTTGTTAATTTATGATTTCTCTTCCATATGTTCTCCCAATCTGATAAATTTATGTTGGTGTCCAATATTTTGACCCCATACAATCATACATCCTTTCACTACTTCTTCTTCCATTTCTACTTCCAGAAGATATTTGTAAATTTTGGTGATTTTTTTTTATCTGGTCCTAATAAAATTTTGTCTAATTGTTGTGGTTTAAGATGTATTCCATAATCTTTTATTTCTTGTTTATATTGGTTTTGTAATTGGACAAAAGTCAACTCGTAGCCCTTATTCTTGGAGATCCTGTATTGTTTTTAATTTTCCATGGGTATCTAATAGATTTTTGTATTTTAACATTTTGTTCAAGTCTAAATTATTTGGATGGATCATTGCTTCGATTGTGGATAGCCAAGTTGGGATTTTTATATAATGCTTCTTTTTAACTTTAATCCAATTATTTATTAGCGAGTCTCTAATCAGGTGTCTAGGGACACGGTGGCTCAGGGGCGAGGACGTTGAGCTTGTCAGTTGTCAGGTTGGCAGTTCAGCAGTTCGAATCCCTAGTGCTGCCGTGTAACGGGGTGAGCTCTCGTTACTTGTCCCAGCTTCTGCCAACCTAGCAGTTTCGAAAGCACATAAAAATGCAAGTAGAAAAAATAGGGACCACCTTTGGTGGGAAGGTAACAGCGTTCCGTGTGCCTTTGGCGTTGAGTCATGCTGGCCACATGACCACAGAGACGTCTTCGGACAGTGCTGGCTCTTTGGCTTTGAAACGGAGATGAGCCCCTAGAGTCGGCAATGACTAGCACGTATGTGCAAGGGGAACCTTTACCTTATTTAATCAGGTGTCTATGGAAGTATTGTTGTTTTGTAGGTCTTGTTTTCCACAGAAAGGCATGCCATCCTCTCTGCAGGTTCTATACCTTCAGGTTCTCTGTACCTTCTATAGCTAATATTCTTTTATTCTTTAAATTAATCCAATCCTTTAACCAAACTAATGTTGCTGCACTATAATATAATTCCCAATTTGGCAATCCAAATCCTCCTCTGCTCTTCATGTCTTGTAGAGATTTCATTTTTATTCTGGGTTTTTTCCCCTTGCCAAATAAATTTTGCTGTTGTTTTGTTAAGGTCATTGAAAAAAGTATTTTCTAATTTGACTGGAATAGTCTGGAACAAGTATAGACATTTTAGTAGTATAGACATTTTTATGGCTGCTATTCAGGGGTGAAATCTAAAAATTTTCCCTACCTGTTCTGTGGGCGTGACTTAATTGGTGAGCGTGGCTTTTTATTTATTTATTATTTTATTTATTAATCGTATTTATATACCGCCCTATCTCCCGGAGGACTCAGGGCGGTTCACAGGCAAATAAAAACACATAAATACAAAGTAAAATAGCAATTAAAAAACTTATTCTAAAAGGCCAAATGTTTAAAAATGTTAAAATGTTTAAAAACAATATAAAAAATAAAACCCATTTAAAACCCATAAATTTAAAATCTAATCCAGTCCTGCTCGAATGAATAAGTGTGTTTTAAGCTCGCGACGGAAGGTTCGGAGGTCCGGAAGTTGACGAAGTCCTGGGGGTAGTTCGTTCCAGAGGGTGGGAGCCTCCACAGAGAAGGCCCTTCCCCTGGGCGTCGCCAGACGACACTGCCTCGCTGACGGCACCCTGAGGAGTCCCTCTCTGTGAGAGCGCACGGGTCGGTGAGAGGTATTCGGTAGCAGTAGGCGGTCCCGTAAATAACCTGGCCCTATGCCATGGAGCGCTTTAAAGGTGGTTACCAAGACCTTGAAGCGCACCCGGAAGGCCATAGGTAGCCAGTGCAGTCTGCGTAGGATAGGTGTCATACGGGAGCCACGAGGGGCTCCCTCTATCACCACAAGAGCCGCATTCTGACTAACTGCAGCCTCCGGATGCCCTTCAAGGGGAGCCCCATGTAGAGAGCGTTGCAGTAATCCAGGCGAGACGTCACGAGGGCGTGAGTGACCGTGCATAGGGCATCCCGGTCTAGAAAGGGGCGCAACTGGCGCACCAGGTGAACCTGGTAGAACGCTCTCCTGGAGACGGCCGTCAAATGATCTTCTAGAGACAGCCGTTCATCCAGGAGGACGCCCAAGTTGCGCACCCTCTCCATCGGGGCCAATGACTCGCCTCCAACAGTCAGCCGTGGACTCAGCTGACTGTACCGGGATGCCGGTGTCCACAGCCACTCTGTCTTGGAGGGATTGAGCTTGAGCCTGTTTCTCCCCATCCAGACCCGTATGGCTTCCAGACACCGGGACAGCACTTCGATAGCTTCGTTGGGGTGGCCCGGTGTGGAAAAGTACAGCTGGGTGTCATCCGCGTACAGCTGGTACCTCACACCGAAGCCACTGCTGATCTCACCCAGCAGCTTCATATAGATGTTGAACAGAACATGGTTGGTGGTCAGATGACTGGGTGGGCATAGCCAATAACAATAAATAATAAAAATAATAAACAAAGTATACAAAACAATAAGAGGTACCAAAAACCAACTTCCACACTTTACACACACACAACACAACACAACACAACTGACTCACACACAGTGTAAAAGCAGCTGCACTTCACCCAAAATGGCCCCTGCAACAAGCAGGAACCTTATACAGCCACAAAAAGCTCAAAAATCAACTTTCACACTTTACACACACAACACAACACAACACAACACAACACAACACAACACAACACAACACAACACAACTGACTGATTTTATTTTATTATTTTATTTTATTTATATTTTTTAGATCAGGGATCTCCAACATTAGTAACTTTAAGGTTTGTGGACTTCAACTCAGCAAAGCTGGCTGAGGAACTCTAGGAGTTTAAGTCCACAAGCCTTAAAGTTACTAAGATTGGAGACCCCTGTTTTAGATAAAAGCAGCTAAATTTAAAACTTCCTTAACTTTAAATTGCTGTCTAAAAAACCCAACTCCTTAAAAAAAACCCAATTAACTATTTTTTTATAGTTTACTTACCCAATTGGAGGCAGGCAGATTGAGTTGCTCACCAAGGAGATGGATTGCAGGCAGGCAGATTGAGTTGCTAGCTGATGCAACTGATTGCAGCAGCCAAAGCAAAGCAAGCCCGAAAGGAGCAGCAATTATAGGCAAGATACCTCTGCAGACCTGGATGAACTCACAGATACTGTAACATCATATGTCAGCTTCTGTGAAGACCCTTGTGTACCTACAAGGAACTTGCGAATACACAGTAACAACAAACCTTGGTTTACACCTAAACTTAAGCAGCTACGACATTCCAAAGAGGAAGCCTACAGAAAAGGTGATAAAATGCTGTACAATCAGGCCAGAAATGCACTAACAAGGGAGATCAGAGCAGCAAAAAGAAGCTACTCTGAAAAGCTAAAGAATCAGTTTTCAGCAAATGAACCAGCAAACATGTGGAAAACTCTTTTTTTTTTTTTTTGTTTACATTTATACCCCGCCCTTCTCCGAAGACTCAGGGCGGCTTACAATGTATAGGGCAATAGTCTCATTCTATTTGTATATATTTACAAAGTCAACTTATTGCCCCCCCAACAATCTGGGTCCTCATTTTACCTACCTTATAAAGGATGGAAGGCTGAGTCAATCTTGGGCCGGGCTCGAACCTGCAGTAATTGCAGGCTTTGTGTTCTTAATAACAGGCCTTACCAGGCAGAGCTAAACTGGCCCTTAAAAATATCTTAAAAATATCACCGGCTATGGCAAACCTCCTTCCCAGGCTGAAGGTAATCGATAACTGGCAGATGACCTAAATGAGTTTTACTGCAGGTTTGAAAGGAAACTACAGCCACCTATCTCCACAACCCCCATCTCAGACACACCAACAACAGCCAAGCCTCCTACAACTGACCCCATTTCATTGGGTTCACAACCCCTAGTGATCACAGAAAAGGAAGTGCAGGACCTATTTCACAGACAAAAGCCAGGAAAAGCTCCAGGCCCAGACAAGATAACTCCTTCTTGCTTAAAAGTCTGTGCTGACCAATTGGCCCCCATCTTCACCCATATTTTCAATAAATCACTAGAGATGTGTTATGTTCCTTCTTGCTTCAAACGCTCTACCATCATCCCAGTGCCGAAGAAGCCCACTTCTTTTCTCTCTGTATACCAATGACTGCATCTCCAATGATCCATCTGTTAAGCTACTGAAGTTCGCAGATGACACAACAGTGATTGGTCTCATTCGAGACAATGACGAATCCGCATATAGACGAGAGGTCGAACGACTAGCCTTGTGGTGCAACCAAAACAATCTGGAACTGAACACACTCAAAACCGTAGAAGTGGTGGTAGACTTTAGGAGAAACCCTTCCATACTTCCACCTCTCACAATACTTGACAACACAGTATCAACAGTAGAAAGCGTCATATTTCTAGGTTCTATCATATCACAAGATCTCAAATGGACAGCTAACATCAAAAACATCATTAAAAAAGGACAACAAAGAATGTTCTTTCTGCGCCAACTCAGTAAGCTCAAACTGCCCAAGGAGCTGCTGATCCAATTCTACAGAGGAATTATTGAGTCTGTCATTTGCACCTCTATAACTGTCTGGTTTGGTTCTGCAACCCAACAAGAAAAACACAGACTTCAGAGGATAATTAGAACTGCAGAAAAAATAATTGCTATCAACCTGCCTTCCATTGAGGACCTGTATACTGCACGAATCAAGAAGAGGGCCGTGAAAATATTTGCAGATCACTTGCATCCTGGACATAAACTGTTTCAACTCCTACCCTCAAAATGATGCTATAGAGCACTGCACACCAGAACAACTAGACACAATAACAGTTTTTTCCCGAAGGCCATCACTCTGCTAAACAAATAATTCCATCAACACTGTCAGACTATTTACTGAATCTGCACTACTATTAATCGTTTCATAGTTCCCATCACCAATCTCTTTCCACTTATGACTGTATGACTATAACTTGTTGCTGGCAATCCTTATGATTTATATTGATATATTGATTATATTGATATATTGATATATCAACTGTGTTGTAAATGTTGTACCTTGATGAACGTATCTTTTCTTTTATGTACACTGAGAGCATATGCACCAAGACAAATTCCTTGTGTGTCCAATCACACTTGGCCAATAAAATTCTATTCTATTCTATTCTATTCTATTCTATTCTATTCTATTCTATTCTATTCTATTCTATTCTATTCTAAGTGGGGACCGGGTGATTGGGTGGGCATGGGCAGGGGCTGTTGTAAGAGGTTGTAAAAAAGTGATTTTAAAAGCCTGTGGTGATGAGGCAACTCAACTGGGGTCACCAGAGGAAAAAAAGATTTTAAAAGACTCCTCTGACGATCCCAGATGAAGATGCCTGATCGCAGCCTAGAACCTTTTAAAAGGATTGTTTTAACAACCTCTTCGGCCGAATAGCTTATAGAAAACATGTTTTTAAAGGTTCTGGTGATCAGGCAACTCAGCTGGGATCGCCAGAGGAGCTTTTTAAAACCTTTTTTAAAGGTTTTTGGCTGAAGAGGTTGTTAAAAAAAAAAACTTTTAAGGGGTTCTGATGATCCCAGCTGAGCCTCACCATCATCAAAGGCCTTTTTTTGTTACTTTTAGAAGTATTTTTTCAGCTGAAGAAAAAATGCTTTTAAAACTAAAAAAAAAAACCTCTGATGATGGTGCAGCTCAGCAGGGGCAGGAGGCGGGGGCAGGGATTTTTGCTACCGGTTCTCCAAACCACCTGCCGCCATCACTACCAGATTGGGCAATCCGGTCCAAACCGGGAGCATTTCACCCCTGCTGCTATTTTTCCTAAAAGTGACAGTTGCATCCATTCCTTAATTAATGTTTGTCCTTTCTCTAATGGTTCTTCAATAATAAAAGTCAAATCGTCTGCAAATGCTTGCAATTTATATTCTTCATTTCTGGTTTTCAATCCTTTTATTTCTGGATTTTGTCTGATTTGTTCTAATAATACTTCTAGTGACAGTATAAAGAGCAGAGGAGATAAAGGACAACCTTGTCAAACTCCTTTCTCTATATTTAAAGTTTGGGTATTTTCTCCATTAATTATAATTTTTGCTTTTTGTATCAAATATATTGCCATTATAATATTCTCAAATTTAGTGCCAAAATTCATATCATATACTTGTTGATGTACCTCAACTTATTATAGAATAGAATAGAATAGAATAGAATTTTATTGGCCAAGTGTGATTGGACACACAAGGAATTTATCTTGGTGCATATGCTCTCAGTGTACATAAAAGAAAAGATACGTTCATCAAGGTACAACATTTACAACACAATTGATGGTCAATATATCAATATAAATCATAAGGATTGCCAGCAACAAGTTATAGTCATACAGTCATAAGTGGAAAGAGATTGGTGATGGGAACTATGAAACGATTAATTTCTTATATACTTGTTATATTGTATATACTTGTTATACTTGTTATATTGTATATACTTGTTGATGTGTTGACAATTGTGGTTGTCAAATGCTTTTTGTGCATCCAAGAAAACAAAGACTGCTTGTTTCTCTGGGTGGGTTTCATAGTATTCTAAACTGTCCATTATTAGTCTTAAATTGTTCCTAATTTGTCTATTTGGGAGAAATCCGTTTTGATCTAAATGTATATAGTCGTTCAAAATTTTCTTTAATATGATAGTAGCGAATATTTTATAATCTACATTTAACAAGGAGATTGGTCTATAGTTTTGTATCAGTCTGGCATCAGTATCCCCCTTCGGGATTAGTGAAATTAATGCTTCCTTCCACATATCCTGCATTTTAGCTGATGTTAATACCTCATTGAATAAATCCACCATTATTGGTACTACTTGTTCTTCTATTGCCTTATAAAATTCTGATGGAAAACCATCTTGTTATTTTTCTGGGATCTGATTGCATAATTTAATTTGGTCATGGTTATGTCCTTAGTCAGCATTTCTTTCAATTCATCTTTTATTTCTCGGGTTGTTTTTTTCTCTTAGATACTCCCTAATCTGATCCTCATCTATTCTTTCTTTCTTATAGAGATCCTCAAAATATTTATGTGCGATCTCTTTTTTCTTTTCTATTGTATGCTGATAATCTCCATTTTCTTCTTGTAGTTGATAGTTCTTCTCTCTCTCTCCTTTTTTTGGGTTTATAAGATAGCCATCTTCCTGGCTTATTTGCTTGTTCAAAGTATACTTGTTTAGTTGCCTTCAAGTTTCTAATCTTCCTGCTTGACTAAATTAAGTTTGTGTTTGTATAGAGTCAATTGTTAATCGTTGTTACTTTTATTGTTGTCTCCTTTTTATCTTTTATTTGCTGGTTCATCTGTTTTTCCTCTGTTCTTTTTGTCTTCCTCTCTTTCCTGGGCGTCATGATTTTTACTCATTTTCCCTTGAATTATATTGTCTAGCTTTCCCTCTATGCCATGCATTATTTCCTTCATCTCCTTGTGGTTGTCTTATTATAAGGTCCTTTATACTTTGATACATTGATGCCATATCTTCCAAAGTTCCACTCATTTCCCCCTGATGGAGCATCTCATCTTAGTTTAATAGAGGTCGCTGTTGTCCAGTAGTCCAGGAACCATATAGTCAACTCTAAAATTTATCTTCACAAAATACATTAATCCTTAAGTCTCGTAGTTAATTCTTTAGTTCCCTAAGTAGACGAGGGTGTTATTCAAGATCTCTTTAAATCCTCTTTGTAAATTCAATCATGTATCATAAAATTCAGAGGTCACTTTAATTCTTCCTTGTTTTCATATTTAAATCTCCAATAATCATAGAGTAGATGCATATAACTCAGTAAACATCCTCCAGATAGATAATATTTATTCCATGTTTAAAATCTTGCTAGGCTTGTAAATATATATTGTATTTCCTTTCATCAGCAGGTGGTGCTCTCAGCTTAAATTTCAATGTTATTACAATCCAATTTAATTTTAATTCAATTTATAAAAGCAGGGTTAACTTTTTAAGTAAATAGTTCCAATATTTTTAAAATGCCTTCCCGAAACAACACCTTCCCAATTTTAAAATCCAATTTCCTGTATTTTTAAAGGTTTTTTGTTTTTCTTCCCTTGATCATTTCTTTCCAATCTAGTATTTTTCTCCAAATATTCACTTGCTGCTTAAGCAAGTAGTTCTGAGCAAATAGTTCTCTTGGATTTTTTGAGTAAAAAGGAATCCTCCACCCAGTTCCAGCCACTATTCACTATAGTCTTACCTGTTTCTTGGCTGTCCAGCTCCATGGCTGCCTCTTCTCCTCATTGTGGCTGAGAGGAAAAAGAAAGCCCCGGGCCAGGCAGGAGAGATACAGCTCTCTGCGACCTCCTAGAGCACCCCTCTTTGCTTTGCTGCCCCTACAAGGTGGCTTTGGCTCTTTTTGGAGCCTACCAACAGGGAGAACTCAGCATGGGAGCAAAAGGACCCGGTCTCCGTGACCAATCCAGCCAGTAGTCCGGAGTTTTGGTGTATCTTGATGATATTCTGATATATACCAAAACAAAAACTGAGCACATCAAGCTGGTCTAGGCAGTCCTAAAAAAACTCTAAGCTACCCAATTATATGCTAAGCTCTCAAAATGTGAATTTCACAAAGACAAAATAGATTACCTGGGATACTGGATCTTGCACCAGGGGATGGAAATGGATCCAGAAAAAGTGTGAGTGATGTTAGATTGGGAAGCCCACACACTCAAAAACAGCTACAAAGCTTCCTAGGGTTCACAAACTTCTATAGGCAATTCATCCCATCAATGATAACAGCAATGTGGGGGTGGTTCTGCTTCAGGAAAATGAAGGGGGTTAACTACAGCCCTATGCATACACATCGAAAAAGCTAACTGAAACCAAGCAACATTGGACAACATGGGAAAAGGAAGCATTTGCAGTCAGATGGGCTCTCCTCACTTGGCAGCACTTCCTGGAGGGAAATAAAATCCCTTTCCAGGTATGGACCAACCATAAAATCTGGAAGCCTTAGACCCCAAGGAAAATGTCCCCTAAGCAAGCCTTTGGGGCCCAATACTTTCAGCCATTTGACTTCACCCTCAACTATTTACGAGGGGCGGGGAGGAAATCTTCCTGGCAGATGCCTTGTCCAGACTTCCCCAATATAACAGCATGAAGACAACTGCATCGCAGTTGGCAGCATGGGTCACCACAAGTTTGCAAGCAAAGGGGGATCCCCCATGAACAACTCCATCTCTGTAGCTTTTAAATGAACCCTAGAGAAGAATGAGTGGTTCCTCAACCACAAAAACACTTGCTCCGTGCAAGACAGACTGTCATGGATGGGATATGTCCCAGCTAGCAAAAGATTAAAAACTATGCAAGCCTGCCATGACTTCAAATTAGAAGGGCACTTTGGGTTTGTAAAAACTCTGCACCTTCTGAAATGACAATTTTGGTGGCCACCCCTTAAAATGGACTTTGAAAGCTATGTGGCCAGCTGCCCCATCTGCACAGAGGCAAAACACAGGCAGGGAAAAATCCCTGGTCTTTTGCAACTGGTAGCTGATTTTTCAGCACCCTGGAGAGACATTTCTATGGATTTTATCATAGAACTCCCAAAGAGCTCCGGAAACATGGTAATTTGGGTTGTAATGGACCTCTTCTCAAAACAGGTCCTGTCCTGTGCCAGGAAATCCTAATTGCCAAAGCTCTAGCAAAACTGTTCTTACTTCACATATACCACTTACATGGTGCTCCACACCGTATTATATTAGACCAGGGAATTCAATTCACATCCAAGTTCTGGAAAGCTTTTTTGGACCTCTTAGGAACCGACCAGGGCCTTAGTTCTAGTCATCATCCTCAAACTAATGGAGTGAAAAAACACATTAACTTGGTTCTGGAACAATACCTCCAATGCTTTATTAACTACCAGCAGGACGACTGAACTTTTTCAGAGATAGACCACAATAATCCAGTGCACACCAGCACAGGACTCACCCCATTCCAAGAAGCCACAGGCCAGGAATTTAACCCAATGCCTGAAATACCCACGACAGAACCAATGATCCCCTCCCTAAAAGAATGTATCAATCAAGTAAAGACCATCTGGCCCATGGTTCATAAAAGCAAAGACAAAGCAAAAGCAGCCTACAAGGCTCAGGCAGACAAAAAAAGACCTGAGCTTAAACTATTTAAAATTGGAGATTGAGTCTACCTGTCAGCTCAGTTCTTACAGTCCTTACAGCCATCTAAAAAACTTGGACAAAAATTTGTAGAACTGTTCACCCACATTATTAACCTGGTCACAGTGGAGCTGCAATTATTCAAGTCAATGTGACAAGTGCACCCAAATTTCCATTGCATCCTATTAAAACCAGAAGTAACTTTGGTTTTATGACCCACATCCACCCCCTTATCACAACCCATTATGTAGAGTGTGAACAACACTTTGAAATTAAACAGATCCTTGACTCAAGACAGCACCATGGGTCCACCCAGTACTTAGTGGCATGGAAAGACCTCCCTGCATCACAAAATGAATGGGTTCACAAAAAACATATTAGAGCCCCTAGATTGATTAAATGTTTCCACCAATTCTACCCTGACAAACCTAACTGATTGTTCTTATTATTGTCTTCCTCTTTATTATTTTCTTTGCCTTAAGGTGGACGTCTCCTTTCCTTAGGAGAGCAGCATGTCAGGTCCCATTGATCTCTATAGGGACCTTGCCATTCTGATGGGAGGGGAAGGATTTTGGACTACACTTGCATGGGTTTTTTTTCTTCCTTTTCTCTGCTTTGATGTATCTTTGGGATGTTTTGGGGGGGAGAATGTACCTTGGGCCATCTGTTTTGTCTCACCACTGGAGGAGCGAGATCATGGTCCCATCTGTTATCACCTTCTCAGACTGATGTTCTCATAACATCTTCGCACCTTGGGATTGGCTCAAAGTTGAAGTGAACATGGGGAGGGGCTTTGAAAGGAGGAGTTTAACCTAATGCTCCAGTGCGTAAAATTCAGATTCTACCTACACTCTCTGCTGTCACTGTCTTCTAATAAAATTTCCTTTTGAAATGCAATTTGCTTTAAGAATTCTGCTTTTTTGAGAAGACTGGCAAGGCAGGACCTTACAGAAGGTTTTGTTTATGACTAGTTTAATTATTATAGAATTTTTGAAAGATTTAAACTTGATAAAAAAAAGTTTTCATAGGAGTTAGAATTGAATTGGATATCAATTTATGAGCTGACCATTTGATTGCTAAAATATATAAAATGTTATTCAAGATGAACTTGGAAGATGAATATATAAAATGTGTGCTGGGATCCCAACAGATGAGTGTAATAAAGAAAATATTAGAATGTGCAGATATGGATAGACTAACAGAGAAACTGGGAACTTTTTGATATGGGACTTATTTTACCAATGGTTAGACAATAAAAACAGAAGTTAGAAATGTAGGGACATAAAAAGGATAAATATTAAAACAGAAATTTGATAAAATAGACAAACAAAATATTGTTATTATAGCATCAATGTTATTGTGATGAATGTTATTGTAAACAGTTTGATTATGATTGCCTAAAAACATCTGTACCCAAACAACATACTGTTTGATTGAAATGGAATTTTTATGTTATTCAAATAAAGTAAATAAAACATGAAAAAAAGCAGCTGCCATTTTGTCCCACCCATAAAATTATGGCTGCATTCAGGTTGCTGCTGCATGATCTGATGACAAACTGCTTCATTTTGCTGCCGTAAAAAGCTCTACATAGTGCTGCAGAGGTTTCTGCAGCATTGAGAGCTTCTGCAGCATTGTGCAGATCTCTATATGACAGCAAAATGAAACAATAGCAATAACATTAGACTTATATATCACTTCAGAGTGCTTTACAACTCTTTCTAAATGGTTTACGGAGTCAGCATATTGCCCCCAACAACCTGGGTCCTCATTTTACTGACCTTGGAAGGATGGAAGACTGAGTCAGCCTTGAGCCTGATGAGATTCAAACTGCCAAATTTCAGGCAGCTGGCAGTCAGTATTCATAATCTTCTGAATCACTGTGCACACCTCTGTAAGCTAGCAAAACAAAGCAATTTTTTTTGACAAAAGCCATTTTGTCCCACCCACAAATGGGTGGGACAAAATGGCAGCTGTTGCGTCCTCAAGGCACACTGTTGCATGACTCCCTCCTAAGGCAACTGGTGTGTGGCATGAAGGACATTCGACTGCAAAGGCGCCTCTTAGCGAAAAGCGACATTAATCTCCAATCTGCCCTGGACGAAGCCTGTGCATCCAAAATGACGAACAAATCAAAGGCCAAGATGCACAGGACTCCCACAGCAACCTCCTCTGGCCACTCCGCTGCTGTTCACCATGATGAGGAATTCTCAGATGACATGACAGATAAAGAGGTCGATGTGAGCCGCCTAAAGTCATCCCTGACAGGCAAACAGGTAACAGACAATAGGAACCAGCAATTGACCTGTCTTGGCTGTGGTGAAAATCACCTCCGGTCCTTATGCTGTTAAATCCGCAATCTGCCGGTGATGCGGAAAAAAGGGCCACCTTGCTAAAGTCTGTCGTGCATCCTTACAAGAGACCAGTCTTCCTTCTGGCCCATGTCCATTCAGGAGATTCCAAAGGCCCACAGCAAGGCCCAGGGAAGACGGCTTCACAATTTTCCAAGAAGACACCCATTCTGCGGTGTCAATTAGCCATGCCTCCACAGGCTCTAGGAAGAAAATTTATCTCACAGTGAGGCTAGCAGGGGTTCCTTGCAGAATGGAAGTGGACACAGGCTCTTCTAAATCTATCTTAGCCTGGAACACCTTGGAAAAACTAGTGCCTAGTTTAACCAGGAGTCACCTGAAGGCCTGCTACACCAGGCTCCATGACTACCAGGGCAATAATTCTTGGGCATGTCCAATTTAGGGTAGAGAAAGACAACTTCTCAGGGCACTTTCCCTTAATTGTAGTCAAAGGGAGACTCCCCAGATTTCTAGGGCTGGACTGGTTTGAGGCTTTGAAGCTCAACATCATTGGCATCCATGCTACCACCACAGATGACTTTGAGGCTTTAACCACTGAGTTCACATAGGTCTTTGATGGCACCTCGGTAAATATACGGGGACCCCTATATTCCTTAACCTTGATCCACAGGTGGCCCCTATCTGACTCAAACCTAGGTGTGTGACTTTTGCACTCCATCCTAAAGTGGACAAGGAACTGCATAAGGTGTTCTTGAGCCCACTGACCATCCAGATGGGAGACTGTAATTCCCATCAAGCACAATGGCTCTATATACATCTGTGCTGATTTTAAATGCACACTCAACCGTGCATTGCAGGCAAACCCTTATCCAGTTCCCGTTGTCCAGCACCTCCTGCATTCCCTGGGTCAGGGCACTATATTTGCCAAATTGGACATGGCATAAGCCTATCAGCAGCTCCCTGTAGATGATGCCACAGCCACGGTCCAAACCATTGTCACCCACAGGAGGACATTTAAATGTTGCCGCCTTCAGTTTGAGGTCAGCGTGGCTCCAGACTTATTCCAGAGCCTAATGGAGCGTTTATTACACAGAATTCAGGTGTCATCCCTTATTTTGATGATGTTTTGATCTCTTCTACCAGTAGATCAAATCTCATCAAACAGCTATGACAAGTTCTAACCCATTTCTGAGTACGGAGCCGAAGTCCTTAACAGCAGCGGATGGCGGCGGCCATGTTGGGGGGGGTGCGAGGAGACGCCCAGCCTGACTCAGCTGTTTGTCGGCTGTTTCGGCCGCGGATGTCATCGACAGCTGGGGAGCGTGCCAAACCTCGATGGAGGACAGAGGATGGAGGACATCGATGGTGGTATGCTGGGCTTGGGTGTTGGACCGAGTTGGACCGCATGTAACATCGGCGGCTGGAGTGGGGCCTATACGGGCATGATTATTGCCCCTCCCCCTACCTTCCTTCCTTCCTCCCTTCAAGGCCCGGAACATCTCTTCCCCCCACTGCTGACTTTTTGCCATGGCCTGCCTACTAATGGCTTGCCTAAAATGCCGCAAGTCATCTACGGCTTACATCTTTCTTGGGTTGTTTTTTCCCCATCGGCAACTGAGAGGTGGCTTGGCCTAGGCATTTACAACAGCGGCACAGCGGCGCGCTGGAGCCATATTGGGCCCAGCGGAAAAAAAAACTCGCGGCTGGTGGGTGGTGATATGGACAGCGGTATGGACGGCATTGACGGCACTGACGGCACTGGCGGGATAAGTTCGTCCCGCTTATCGTACCACGGGTTTGTCCGGTACGCGGCCGAAACCGAGGGAGACTTTTATTCCGGCTATTGACTTTTCCATCTTCGTAGCCGAGGAAACAACCAAGGGGAGGCTATTATGCCAACCTCCGAGAGGGAGGTCATTCGATCGGAACCGGATTTTCGGCCTTGGTTGCTTCTGGACCCTTTGGATTTTCTACGGACTATGACCAATATTATAGCCTGAGTGGCTAGTAATATGACTAATATTAGGTCCAACGATCTATTGGTATGACCGGAACATCTCCGCCAGTCAGGGATGGACATCTTTTCGCTATTTATTGACTATTTCCCATGAGATACTCGTTTGCCGAACTACTACGACTGCGAGGTTCCCCCGCCTCGCAGGAATGGCCCTCCAAATTATCGAGGGCTTACCTTAACGAAGGGTCTTGGGACCCAGAGAGGTGGCAGGCGGCTAAGAAGAAGTTGTGGGGCTTTTTAAATAGTTTTTTAAATAAGGGTTTTTTAAGGGGGGGGAGGGATGTGGCGGGTGGGGGTGAGAACCCGTCGGGGAGGGATCCAGCCCCTGTGCTAGTTCGCGACACTATCCCATCTAGTCTGAAGGCAGGGGGGGAGGACGTTCCAGGTTTAGTGGGTTGTTCGATCTGTACGGTAAGTGGGAGAGGCAGATATGGCGGGGGGGAGGGGCCGTACCAAGTTGAGGGAGCACGCGTTCGATGTCTGCGAGCGATCGCGTGCTCCGGCCCCTCAGTCCCGACCCGTTCCCCGGGTGGCCATGATCCTCAGAGCTTGGATCTTCGGCTGGTGGTATGTAATGCTCGGTCCGTGGTTAATAAGGCCCCTGATTTGTGATCTTATTCAGGGGAGTCCATGGACCTTATGGGCACCCGGGAGACCTGGTTGGGCCCAGAGGGGGGGGTCCCCCTTGTCGAGATGTGCCCTCCAGGTTTCCGAGCATTTCATCAGCCGAGGGTCCAAGGTAGGGGTGGGGGGGTGGCGGTTGTCATTAAGGAGGATCTAGAGCCGAGGGGGACCACTGTTCCTCAGATTGCGGCTGTGAATCCCTCTATGCGGTGGGGCTATAGGAATCAGTTGGGCTTGGTGATCGCGTACCTGGCTCCTTGCTGCGTGACCACAGCCCTGCCTGAGCTGTTGGAGGTACTCGCTGCTGTGGCGGTTGAGACCCCCAGACTTATAGTCATGGGGGATTTTAACCTGCCATCAGTTGGCTTGTTATCAACGGCAGCTCGGGAGTTCCAGGCTTCCATGACGGCCTTGGACCTGATTCGAGTAAATGATGGCCCTACGCACACGGGGGGAGGCACGCTGGATCTGATTTATATCTCTGGACAGTGGCTTAATGATCTGGTGTTAGATGATTTAGTAACAGAACCAATGTCATGGTCGGATCATTTCTCCTTCGCCTAGATTTCCGGACCGCCATTCACCACCGCAGGGAGACGGAACCTATCGGTGGTTCCGTCCCAGGCGCCTGATGGACCCTGAGAGGTTCCTGGCGGAGCTTGGGCCATTCCTGAGGCTCCGGCCCACGGCACGGCTGAGGAACGGGTCGTGCCCTGGGAACGGGCGCCGGCCGGGGCCTTGGACCGTGTCGTGCCTTTGCGGCCTCTGACCCGGCGTAGATCTCGTCCGGCCCCTTGGTACTCCGAGGGGCTGAGGAGATGAAGCGGAAGAAAACGCCTGGAGAGCACCTGGAGGTCCAGTCGCTCCGGCTGATCGGACACTAGTTGGGTCCTATTCTAGGACCTACCTGGTGGCAATGAGAAGCGGCGTTCCTCGCCTCCACCCTCATTGCGTCGGCAGATAACCGCCCGGCCGCCCTGTTTGGGTGACCCGTTCTCTCCTACATCAGGAGGTGCGGGATGACCCTTGCAGGACGAGCCGAGGAGTTTAGCGGTTATCTATACGATAAAATCGCTCAGCTGAGGGACGGTCTGGACCGAATTTGGGATGATCAAGCGAGGGAGAGGAGGCACGTCTTGTTGAGCTCATTTGGGATGAGTTTGACCCTGTGGCTCCGAGGCGTCGACAGGTTGTTGGGGAGGCTGCACGGCACGACATGTTTACTGGACCCGTGTCCTTCCTGGCTGGTACTGGCCACTCAGGCGGTGACACGAGGCTGGCTCAGAGGATTATCAACGCTTCTTTATTGGAAGGGTTTTCCTGCCGCCTTGAAAGAGGCGGTGGTGAGACCCTCCTTAAAAGCCCTCCTGGACCCAGCTATTTTGGGTAACTATCGTCCAGTCTCCAACCTTCGCTTTGTTGCGAAGGTTGTAGAAATGCCGTGGCGACAGCTACCCCAATACCTGGATGAAGATGTCTATCTAGACCCGTTCCAGTCCGGCTTCCGGCGGATACAGCACGGAGACAGCTTTGGTCGCATTGGTTGATGATCTCTGGAGGGCCAGGGACAGGGGTTATTCCTCTGCCCTGGTCCTATTAGATCTCTCGGCGTTGATACCATCGACCATGGTATCCTGCTGCGCCCGGCTGGGGGATTGGGAGTGGGAGGCACCGTATATCGGTGGTTCTCCTCCTATCTCTCCGACCGGACGCAGGCGGTGTTGACAGGGGGGCAGAGGTCGACCGCGAGGGGCCTCACTTGTGGGGTCCCACAGGGGTCGATTCTCTCGCCCCTGTTGTTCAACATCTACATGAAGCCGTTGGGTGAGATCATCAGTGGTTTCGGGGTGAGATACCAGCAGTACGCTGATGATACCCAGCTGTACTTTTCCACCCCGGGCCACCCCAATGAAGTTGTTGAAGTGCTGTCCCGGTGTTTGGAAGCCGTACGGGTCTGGATGGGGAGAAACAGGCTCAAGCTTAATCCCTCCAAGACGGAGTGGCTGTGGATGCCGGCATCCCGATTCAGTCAGCTGCAGCCGCAGCTGGCTGTCGGAGGCGAGTTATTGGCCCCAAAGGATAGGGTGCGCAACTTAGGTGTCCTCCTGGATGATCGGCTGTCGTTTGAAGATCATTTGACGGCCGTCTCCAGGGGGGCCTTCCACCAGGTTCGCCTGGTTCGGCAGTTGCGCCCCTTCCTTGATCGGGATGCCTTATGCACGGTCACTCATGCGCTCGTTACCTCTCGCTTGGATTATTGTAATGCTCTCTACATGGGGCTCCCCTTGAAGTGCACTCGGAGGCTTCAGTTAGTCCAGAATGCAGCTGCGCGGGTGATAGAGGGAGCTACGCGTAGCTCCCATGTAACACCGCTCCTGCGCAGACTGCACTGGCTGCCTGTGGCCTTTCGAGTGCGCTTTAAGGTGTTGGTGACGACCTTTAAAGCGCTCCATGGCTTAGGACCTGGGTACTTACGGGACCGCCTGCTGTTACCACACGCCTCCCACCGACCCGTACGCTCCCATAGAGAGGGACTTCTCAGGGTGCCGTCCGCCAAACAATGTCGGCTGGCGGCCCCCAGGGGAAGGGCCTTCTCTGTGGGGCTCCACACTCTGGAACGAGCTTCCCGGGTTTCGTCAAATACCTGACCTTGGACATTCCGTCATGAACTGAAGACCCATCTTTTTATTTCTTGTGAGCTGGCTTAAATTTGGATTTTAATAAGGGGAATTTTATTAATTTTAAATGGGGTTTTAACTGATGGCAATTTTTTAATTTTGGGCTATTTTAAATAAGTTTTTTAGAGGGTATTTTAACTTGTATATTTGTATTGTTGGTTTTTATCTTGCCTGTACACCGCCCTGAGTCCTTCGGGAGAAGGGCGGTATAAAAATTAAATTAAATAAATAAATAAATAAATAAATAAATTTCAAACAAACTGGCCTAAAACTAAAAAAAGGCTAAATGTAAAGATGGCTTGCACCCTACCCCATCTAAGATAGAAGCCATTAAGAAGGCACTGACCCCGACCTGCAAAACAGAACTACAGGCTATTCTAGGCCTGCTCAACTTCTATAGCGTCTTCCTGCCACATAAGCATCAGTGGCAGAACCACTTCACAGACTGCTTGACAGTAAGATACCCTGGTCATGGGGAAAGGCTCAGCCCTCCACTTTTGGTGCAGTTAAGGATCTCCTTACTTCAGACGCAGTGCTGGTCCAATATAGTGACAACATTCCCCTCACCTTGGTTTGCATCACCTCTCCCTATGGCATTGAGGCTGAGGCTCCGATTGCTTACTTTTCCAGGACACTTTCCTCAGCAGGGAGGAACTATAGTCAATTGGATAAAGAGGCATTGGCAGCTGTTGCTGCCATTAAAGGGTTCCATGATTACATCTATGGACATTTTTTCCAGCTAATCATGGACCACAAGCCTCTCCTGGGGCTGTTGTCAGGTGACAGGTAAATCTCCCAAGTCATTTCCCCTTGCATGTCCAGGTGGTCGGTATTCCTGGCTGCCTATAATTACCAACTAATATATCACCCAGGGAAGGAGTTCTCTAATGCCGACGGCCTTTGCTGTCTCCCCATAGCAGTCCAAGACCCAGACCCAGCAGCATCGGTCTTCCTGATTGATGAAATGAAAATTCCAATAACAGCAGCAGATATCGCTAAATGCTCCCTAAGGGACCGTACACTGGTGCAAATACTAGACTGGGTGTGAAAGGGGTGGCCACAAGGACATTTGCCTGAGGAATTCCTGCCCTACAAGATGAGACAGTATGAGCTGTCCATGTTAAAGGGCTGTTTACTGTGGGGACGCAGGATAATGGTTCCTCCGGAATTGCAAACAACAATTTTACAATGCCTGCATGAAGGTCATCCTGGCATAGTCAGGATGAAGGCATTAGGGCGCAGCTACGTATGGTGGCCTAAACTAGACAGGTCCATCTTTGACTGGGTAGGGGGATGCTTGTTGTGCCTCCCTCGCCTCCCTCGCCGCAGCCGGGCCTTTCTCATCTCCTGCCAGACACTGATAGTACAGGAGAATGTCCTGGCATACCTCCAGCCCCAAGTCCTGGCACCATGCCTGGAGAAACTGAGCAAACAAACCTTCCTCCGATAGCATATGCGCCTGAAGCCAGCCACGAGCTGGGATTACCGGCAGCTGGGGACGAAATGATGCAGTGGACAGATCCTCGCTTCCAGAGAATGGAGACGCGACGTCAGCAAAAGGAAGGGAGGGGCAGGCCTGGATAAGTGCTGAGTCATGGAGCCGCACCCCATGGCCTATATAAAGGATCTGCTTTCTGGCATTCTCTGAGTCAGGCAAAGTCTAATCTGGATTGCTGAAGTCACACCTTGGATTCCTGCCTGCCCTGAGGACTCTGATAGGACTTTGGCAGAGCTGCAGAGGCACGCTTGATACGGACTGACCCGACCCGGCCGTCAGAGGAGGAGTGGGACACGACATCGCCAGAGTTTCCAACAGTCTCACCCTGCACCCCTCGAAGCCTAGGAGCCCTTGGTCTCAAATTCATATAGACCTGGCTGGACCATTCCAGGGACAAACCCTTTTGATAAGGGTCGATGTATACTCTAAATGGGTGGAGATTGGCATCAATCAAGTCTGATGCCGTAAGCAGGGTTCTCTGCAAATGGTTTGCTACCCACGGCCTGCCCAACTTGGTAGTTTCAGACAATGGCCCACAGTTCATCACGGTCACATTTCAATTGTTCCTGGCTGAACCTGGCATCCGTCATACCCAGGTGGCCCCATTTAATTCTGCCAGTAATGGGATGGCGGAAAGGGTGATTCAGTCAGCTAAGGATGTCTTGGCCAAGCTTGGGCTGGCCAACTGGCAGGAGAAAATTACAAGATACCTCCTGGCGCAACATACTACCCCATGCCCATCGACCAACCACAGCCCAGCTGAGATCCTCATGGGCCGCCGTCTCCAGACAACCCTGGACAGGCTGCACCCCAAAATATGCAATGGATAACCCCCTGGACTTGACCAGCATGATCAGAATTTATAAAATATGTGATCAAGTGTATGCCCGGAATTATGGGAGTGAACCTCGCTGGTTGATGGGTCAAATAATCTTAATAACTGGACCTTGTTCTTATAGAGTCAAACTCGAGGATAGGAGGAGCTGGCATCGCCACATTGATCAGTTCCAAGGGCGACCACCGCCTCCAGACTGGGCGGGGCCTGCCCTGAAATAAGTACAGGAGCGGCCTCGGAAAACAATACACAAGCAGCAAGCGTGCTCCGCGTTCCTTCCCGCTTGGTGATTCCGGCACCCTATTCACTGGATGAAACAGGTCTTCTCCCAACTGCAGAGCCACCAGACAAAGTTGTGCAACAGTTGCCGGTAGATCTTGCGGTCCCAGGACAGCCACCACCTCTGCCTCCATGTGCAAACACTCTTGAACTGCATTGATCCGGGAGGAGCCACAGGCACCCTGCATATTTGTACGCGGATGACACCCAGCTGTACTTTTCCACACCAGGCCTACGAAGCTATCGAAGTGCTGTCCCGGTGTCTGGAAGCCGTACGGGTCTGGATGGGGAGAAACAGGCTCAAGCTCAATCCCTCCAAGACAGAGTGGCTGTGGATGCCGGCATCCCGGTACAGTCAGCTGAGTCCACGGCTGACTGTTGGAGGCGAGTCATTGGCCCCGATGGAGAGGGTGCGCAACTTGGGCGTCCTCCTGGATGAACGGCTGCTTCTGGAAGATCATTTGATGGCCGTCTCCAGGAGAGTTTTCTACCAGGTTCGCCTGGTGCGCCAGTTGCGCCCCTTTCTAGACCGGGATGCCCTATGCACAGTCACTCACGCCCTCGTGACGTCTCACCTGGATTACTGCAATGCTCTCTACATGGGGCTCCCCTTGAAGGGCATCCGGAGGCTGCAGTTAGTCCAGAATGCGGCTGCGCGGGTGATAGAGGGAGCCCCTCGTGGCTCCCGTATGACACCTATCCTGCGCAGACTGCACTGGCTACCTGTGGCCTTCCGGGTGCGCTTCAAGGTCTTGGTAACCACCTTTAAAGCGCTCCATGGCATAGGGCCGGGTTATTTATGGGACCGCCTACTGCTACCGAATACCTCTCACCGACCCGTGCGCTCTCACAGAGAGGGACTCCTCAGGGTGCCGTCAGCGAGGCAGTGTCGTCTGGCGACGCCCAGGGGAAGGGCCTTCTCTGTGGGGGCTCCCACCCTCTGGAACGAACTACCCCCAGGACTTCGTCAACTTCCGGACCTCCGAACCTTCCGTCGCGAGCTTAAAACACACTTATTCATCTGCGCAGGACTGGATTAGATTTTAAATTTATTGGTTTTAAATGGGTTTTATTATTTATATTGTTTTTAATAATTCGGCCTTGTAGAATAAGTTTTTTAATTGCTATTTTAATCTGTATTTATATGTTTTTTATTTGCCTGTGAACCGCCCTGAGTCCTTCGGGAGATAGGGCGGTATATAAATGTGATTAATAAAATTAATAAATAAAATAAATATTTACAAGATTACTCATGAGCCATCCAAGAGGGGAGGGGTGTTGCGTCCTCAAGCCACGCTGTTGCATAGCAACACAGGAATGTTTTCCATTGGCTAAGACACTTCAACACTGACAGCTCTGTTGGCAAGAAAAATAGACACGTGCTATTGGTTTACCCATTTGATAGCTGCTATATAAATAAATAGCGGCTTGACTGGAAGTTGTTGTTGCCAGTTCCTGCATTCTTGTTAGGACATTAGCTGTTACCCTAATAAAGGGATTTATCTTTGAGCCGTCTTTGCCTCAGTTCCTAGCCACCCTTGTTCTCCCGATTAGAACAGCAGCCACATTTAGATCACAGCCGCATGGCCTGGAGATAAATGGACTGCCCTTCTTCCATAACGTAAGGCCTGGAGAGCTTCAAAAGTTAAGTGTAGGGCATGATCGGTTTGTGGGCAGATGGCCTGAACACTGCAGGGTTCCGGTGGGGTGGGATGGGGAAAGAGGAAGGTGCTGTAGCAGCCCTGTGGTGGATCATAAGGTTGAACAACTGCAGCCTTCTGCAGCTGTTGTAATTTGGAAACTGAGACATAGGTAGATTGGCATTGGGGGGATGACTGTATGTTGTAATTTTGAACATTTGTTAAATGGACTGTCATACCTGTCCATTTGTGTGTGTGTGTGTGTGTGCATACACAGTCATATATACATGTCAGCCTCCGCTTTAATTAAGTGTATTTCTCTTACTAGACTGTTTTACTGTTTTATTACTTCGTTAAAGGATTGCTTCTTAGTGAATGTTTTACATGATTTATGGGAGAGGTGGGGAGGTTTCTACTATAGCTAGCATTCGGCTGACTTTGCATGTGTGGGGGAGGAAGGTAGTCTTTCAAGCAGTTTTTCAATCAGACTTTTGAATTTTTTGGCGCATGAATGTAACAGGAGTTGCCTGCTTCACATTCCATCCAGAAGATTGACAGAGGGAGAATATCAGAAGTGAAACTACACGTAGCCAAGGAGGAAGATGCCATTGGATTACAACTGTTTGAACTCTAGTGTGGGGGAGGGCTCAGCAGGGGATATTTGTCTGTGGTTTTTGTATATTTCCAGTTCTGGCTTTGCTTCCATAGCTTTCAGACTTGTTTAGTAAAAATTACCAATTTCTTCGAAATGATGGACTTGGGTCTTTATTTTCTTAAACATTGATCTGAGGCATGCTGACATTAAGCCAGAACTCAAAAAAAAAAAATCAGTCATCCAGGATCACAACCAAGGGGACTGAAAAATTTTTCTTAACAATGTCGGAGCATGAATGCGAAGCTGATGATGAGCAGCTGGTATACATCTCATCCCAGGACTATCCCAGAGGAGCTGATAAGGAATCTCTTCTGGGGAGAAAGCCAACCCCAGAAGATGAGCTGGAGGAGAGGGGAGCAGTCTTGGCAGCCACATTGGGCCCTCCCAAATACTCAAGAATTTCTGCAGAGTGGCTGGAGAAACTACAAATAGAAGAGAGATGGGAGAAGGCCAAACTGGATTTTGGAAAACTTCCAGACCTGGGGGAATTACAATCCGGAGTTACTAGACGTAAACAAAAAAAGAAACTCTCTGCTTGGCAATATGAACAGCTAATTAAGGATGAATTACAAATCAAAGAAGCCATCAGACTATATCGTGAGGTGATAGAGTGACAGAGAGATCGTGAAAGGTATGAGGTCCCAACCCAAAAGCCCTGGAGGGAGGGGGAAGAAGTGGAAACAGAAATTTTGATGGCCACCGGGGGAGCAGCATACAGCAGAGATATTCTGGAGGAACGAGAGCCTGATCTGTGTTCTCCAGGGGCTACAGATTTTGATAGAGGTTAGGGGACTCCTGCTGCACAAATGTTGCCTCGCAGAAGGAAAAAACCTAAAATTCCCCCAATTCCCGGGAAGTTTGATGGAGACCCTAAGGAATTAGATTTATTCCAGGCTACGATGGACAGCCACATGCAAGAATGGGGTGAAGATTATTTGTCAGAAGCCTCTAAAGTGAGAAGTGTGATCCAAGTCTTGACTGGAAGGGCGGCTTCCTGGTACATGTCCTTGTACCAAGAGAATTCCCCTCTCTTGAGGAACTACCACCACTTTATGGCAGTCCTGAGAATGAGGTTTGAGGACCCCTTGGCAGAACAGAAAGCCAAGATTCGCATGAGGTCCATCAGACAAGGGAGGAGACCAGTGGCTGACTACAACCAAGAGTTCAGCAATCTGGTACCTCTCATGAGAGGGTGGTCGGAAGTGGCTCTTTTGGACATATGCAAAGACGGCCTAAATGGGGATTTATATAAGTTGTGCAGAGCCCGAGCGTCCCTGACCCTTCATGGCTGGTACACCCTGGCAGCAGAAATGGAGATCGACCTAGCCAAGGACCGCCTGCGAAGTGATCGCATTTGGAGGCAAACCCCAACTCAGTTCCAGAGAGAACCGGCCAAAGATTCTGTTGCAGCAGAGGGTGGGAAGAGGAAATCCACGGGCTGTTTCAGATGTGGAAAGGAAGGCCACCGAGTGGCTGATTGTTGTGCGAAGTTGCCGCCAAAGACGACCCCTAGTAGCAAAAAAGCAATGGTGCAGGCGGAACCAAAACTGTGAGAGGTCGCAAAGAGGGGAGCAGATGTCGCCAAGAACGCTCCTCCCATATAGTAATTTTTGAAGATATGAAAATAAAATTTAAAATGATATTGGGGATGCTCGATTGCCATTTCAGAAAGAAAAGGAGAGAGAAGTAGAAGGAGGAAAGAAAGTAGGTAGGAAAGAGTAGAGAAGGAGGAGGGGAATAAGAAGGTTAGATAGGGTAAGAAGGGAGGAGTGGAGAAGGAGGAGAGGAAGTAGTAAAGTGAAGGAGATGAAGGATGTGAAAGTAGTAGAGGGTAGAGAGGGAGGTTGTGAAGAAAGGAAGTGGCAATCGGGCAGGCCTGAATCAGTATGATTAATGATTAATGATAGATAATATTTGCACATAAATATGATGTTGGAAAATGGAAATAAAAATTATTTATAATAATAATAATAAAAAAAAGAACGCTCCTCCCATTAAGGAGGAACTTGGGACTCCTTCCGGGTCAGATGACAGCGAGCCATCTTCGGAATCAGACGAGGATCTCCTGGTGAGTTGGAAAGGGGGGGCCCTTACCGTTCCAGTAAAACTGTGTGCCATTCTCGGGAATGGAAGGGGAAATGCTAGCCCTCTTAGACTCTGGGTGTACCCGATATATCATCAGCCCTGAGGTGGTGGAGAAAATGGAACTAAAACTAAAAACATTGAGCAGGCCCATAACCTTTTGCCAGCTAGATGGATCAGTAGTGGGGGGAGGCCCAGCCCACTTTGTGACAGAACCCTTAGAGATGGCCATAGAAGAACACCGAGAAATCATAAACTTCATAGTGGCCCCAGGGATGGACCAGCCTCTTGTACTGGGTCTCTTGGGGCTCCGAAAAAGGAACCCGAAAATAAACTGGAGAACAGGGGTGTTGCAACTCCGCACAAAGGCGCAAAAGAAGAAGAAGATAATTTAAAAAACCCCTGACCTCAATCCCCCTGAGATACTGGGGTTGATGTTTGAATGGCTGGAGGGGGAGAAAAAAATTCCTAAAGAATACTGGGACCTACGAGAGGTTTTTAGTGAAAAGGCCTCGGACGTGCTACCTCCCCATAGGCCTACAGACTGTGCAATAGACATTCTACCAGGGGTGAAACTCCCAAAACCAAAATCTTACCCCATGACCCAGAAGGAATTGGGAGAATTACGAAACTTTATCGATAAAAATTTGGAGCGAGGATTCATTCAACCGGCTAGGCCCCGGGTTGCAGCCCCAGTCATGTTCCGGGAAAAGAAAGATGGCACTTTTCGCTTGATAGTCGACTATAGAAATTTAAATTGTGTGTGCGTGGAGAATGTATATCCCATGCCTCTTATGAAAGACATGCTCGCACACTTGGCCAAAGGAAAGTTTTTCACCAAACTGGACTTACGGGAAGCGTATTACAGAGTGTGCATAAAAGAAGGGGATGAATGGAAAACAGCGTTCAATTGTCCCCTTGGTTGCTTTCAATTCTGAGTCCTACCATTTGGGTTGCAAGGGGCCCCAGCAGTTTTCATGCAGCTAATAAATGAAGTTCTCCATGAACATTTGTTTAAAGGGGTCCTTGTTTATCTTAATGACATATTTATCTACACAGAGACCATGGAGGAGCATGTGAAGCTAGTAAGAGCAGTACTCAAAAAATTACTGTCCGCTGAGCTTTATGCAAAATTGTCTAAATGTGAATTCCATCAAACGAAAATTGATTATCTGGGATACCGTATTTCCCCTGACGGTTTGGAGATGGACCCAGCCAAAGTCCAAGCAGTACTGCAGTGGGCACCCCTCGCACCCGCAAACAATTACAAAGCTTCCTGGGTTTTGATAACTTCTATCGCCAGTTCATTCCCTCATTTGCTGACATTGCCCTGCCAATCACCAACCTCCTCAAAACAAAAGGGAATATTAAACCCAAACCATCCTTACCACTTGAGTGGTCGATGGAGTGTCAGGCTGCTTTTGAAAAGTTGAAGCGATTGTTTGCCGCCGAGCCGGTCCTCAAGCACCCTGACATGGAGTCCCCATTTGCGGTTCAAGCAGATGCTAGCGATGTAGCAGTCGGAGCAGTTTTACTCCAAAACAATGCTAAAGGTGAGCTACAACCATGCGCGTACACATCTCATAAACTCACTGAAACAGAGCAGAGATGGGCCATCTGGGAGAAAGAAGCTTTTGCAGTGCACTGGGCTCTCTGAACATGGAGACAATTCTTGGAGGGGGCCAAACACCCTTTCGAAGTATGGACTGAAGCCCTAAAAACTTCCAGAAAACTATCACCAAAACAAGCTCCATGGGCCCAATACTTTAACCATTTTAATTTTTCCTTGTGATACATTCCTGGGGGAAAGAACTTTCTGGTGGATGCCCTTTCCTGTTTGCCTCAGTACAACAGTACTCGCAAGGAAGTAGCATGCCCTATACTCCCAGTGCAAAAACTAGCTGCCCCAGCAATTACTCATAGCCAAGCACATACCAATGCAATGTTACCAGAAGATCTCACCAATTTGCTCAAGGAAGCCTTAAATAAGGATGACTGGTTCTTAATCCATTTGCATGAGTGCACTATTCGCAATGGACTAGCTTGGGTGTGGGTAAAGTTGTATGTCCCTGCATCTCTGAGGGAGGTCATACTTCTACGTTGCCATGATGCTAAAATGGCTGGACATTTTGGGTTTGTAAAAATCTTACACCTCCTGAAAAGACAATTTTGGTGGCCAGGACTTAAAAAGGACATTGAATCCTATATAGCGAGTTGCCCTGTTTGTGCATCAGCTAAAAGACCACCAGGAAAGCCTCCTGGTTTGCTTCAAACAGTAGCCCGGCCAGAAGCCCCATGGAAAGAAATATCCATGGATTTCATAGTGGAGTTGCCCCAAAGTGGAGGCAATACAGTGATCTGGGTAGTTACGGACCTATTCTCCAAACAAGTGCACTTCATCCCATGCAACACATCTACAGACTCCATGGAGTTCCAGAACGGATAATCTCAGACTGGGGGGTACAATTTACTTCTCAATTTTGGAAAGAATTTTTGCGGCTAATAGGTTCCGCCCAAGGATTAAGCTCCTCCCATCATCCTCAAACTAATGGAGGTTGTGAACACTCGAACTCGGTACTGGAACAATATCTACGATGTTACATTAATTATCAACAAGATAATTGGGTGGACCTACTACCTTTTGCGAAAGTGGCGTACTTTATATATATATGGACTAAAGGCTCTGCACATGCGCAAGATGGCGGCTTGCTAGGAAGTTGGAGCTGCCGACGGGATGTTCCGTGTTGGATGGCAGCGTCCAGGTGGCCAGCCGAGCTGCTTGCACCCCCCGGCCTGCTTTACCACTCTCTCGGCAGCTGTGGGAGAGGTCTGCGGGCCTTCTCGGTGTCACGGCTGTCGAGAGTGAGGCCGGGTAGGCGAGGGCGAGTGGCGGACGGCGGCCATTTCCCTGGACGCAAGGTGAGGCTGCGGCTCGTCGCTGATAGACGAGACCGCGGCTTGTTCTTCTGTTGTTCCGCATTGGATTATCTTTAGTGTGTCAACTTCCCCCCAGCCTGGTTTTTCGGGGCGATGGGGGTTGAGGGTTGTTTCTGGCTCCCCCACCGCCCTCCCTGTATGGGACTTTCCTTGAGGACATTTTACCCTGCTCCTGCCGCGTTTGGGATCTGCGGCCTGTTACATCATGCCGGCCTGCTTCAGAGGTGCCTGGCCCGGTTTCTGGGAAAGGCCCCGGATCTGGGGAGTGGCCAGGCCTTTGGCCTGTATGGGATTCTCCTCGAGGACATTTTATCCTGCTCCTGCCGCGTTTGGGATCTGCGGCCTGTTACATCGTGCCGGCCTGCTCCAGAGGTGCCTGGCCCGGTTCCTGGGAAAGGCCCCGGACTTGAGGAGTGGTCAGGCCTTTGGCCTATGGCGAGTATTTGGATTAATTGGAGCGTGGGGTCTGCTTGGAGAGATCTTCAGCCTTGGACCATCTTGGCGGAGGGGATTGGTGCGGTGGATATTGGAGGTGTCCTGGCCTTTGTGGGCCCGCTTTTTCCCCATTATTATTAATGTGCACTGTCATCGGCACTTACATGGCCTTTCGGGATTCTTTGGCCAGGATTGTTCCTTGGAACTGTGGTGGAAGAGGCTTGGAGACCGGTTTGAGATCTGCCGGGGGACTTATCCAGAAACAGCTGTAGACATTGCTGGCGGTGATAGAAGACCCACCTACCTCGCTTTTTTTATGGATTTTAGGACTGAGCTACTTTTCCATCTTCTCCATCTTTAGCTTATTTGTCATCATGTGCCAGCCACCATTTGATGAGTTATCGGACGATGGGTATCCATTTGAGGAACTATTGTATAATATCCTGCCATCCTGGGACAATTATCATCTCCCGTCGACTTCTATCTCCTAGCGACATGTTATTTTTTACGATTTGTATACGCTATTCGGTACAGGAACTCTTGCGCCTGCGAGGTACCCCTGCCTCGCAGGAATGGCCTGTTTTATTACCAAGGGCCGGCCTCAATGATGGGTCTTGGGACCCACAGAGGTGGCATGCGAAGAGGAAGAGCCTTTGGGGTTTTTTAGATAGGGCATTTTTAAGGGGTCGGAGGGAAAGGGCGGGTGTTGGGGAAAACCCGTCAGGTGGGGGTGCAGTTCCTGCGTATGCTCATGGTGGTAAGTTAATAGGTCCGAGGGTCACGTGGGGAGTTTGTGTTCCACCGGTTGAGGGTGGTCCTATTTGCACGGTGTGGGGGAGGGGCAGATATGGCGGAAGTGGGGGCTCAGATCATTCTATGGGGGCGCGTGCTCGATGTTTGCAGGCGATTGTGCGCCCCGAGCCCTCAGACTTCTCCCGTTCCCCGGATGGTCAAGACCCTCAGAGCCCGGGCCTTCGGCTGATGTTGTGCAACGCACGGTCCGTGGCTAATAAGGCCCCCCTAATTTATGACCTTATCCAGGGGGGTGCCGCGGACTTATGGGCGTTACGGAGACCTGGTTGGGCGCAGAAGGGGGCGTGCCCCTTGTGCAAATGTGCCCGCCGGGTTTCCTAGCATTCCATCAGCCGAGGGCCAAGGGTAGGGGTGGAGGGATGGTGGTTGTGATTAGAGAGAGTCTGGAGCCGAGGGAGACCACTGTACCTCAGATTGCCGGGTGTGAATCCCTCTTTGTGAGGTGGGGTCATAGATGTCAGATGGGCTTGTTTGTCACATACCTGGCTCCTTGCGGCGTGGCAGCAGCCCTGCCCGAGCTCCTGGAGATGCTTGCTGGAGTGGCGGTGGAGACCCCCAGACTTATTGTCATGGGGGACTTTAACTTGCCATCGACCGGCCTGTCATCTTCAGCTGCTCGGGAGTTCACGGCTTCCATGACGGCCTTGGACCTGACTCAAGTAGTTGATGGCCCTACTCACAGTGGGGGTGGCACTCTGGATTTGATTTTCATCTTTGGTCAGTGGTTGAAGGATCTGGACTTGATGGATTTAGTCATTGAGCCTTTGTCATGGTCAGATCACTTCCTCCTTCGCCTGGACTTTCTGACCGCCATCCAACACCGCAGGGAGACGGAGCCGATGCGTTGGTTCCGTCCCAGGCGCCTGATGGACCCGGAGAGGTTCCAGACGGAGCTTGGGCCACTTCCTGAGGGTCTGGCTCACGGCACGGCTGAGGAACTTGTCGCAGCTTGGGAACGAGCCGCGGTGGAGGCCTTGGATCGTGTCGTGCCTTTGCGGCCTCTGACCCGTAGGTCTCAACCAGCTCCCTGGTACTCCGAGGAGCTGAGGGAGATGAAACACCGGAGAAGATGCCTAGAGAGTTCCTGGAGGTCCAGTCGTTCGGAGGCTGATCGGACACTAGTTAGGTCCTATACTAGGACCTACCTAGTGGCAATGAGGGAAGCGAGACCTTGCTACGTCTCCTCCCTCATTGCGTCAGCAGATAACCGCCCAGCCGCCCTGTTTCGGGTAACTCGCTGTCTCCTTCAACAGGGAGAGCGGGATGACCCGTTGCAGGGACGTGCTGAGGAGTTTAGTGGTTATCTATATGACAAAATCGTTCAGCTTCGGGACGGTCTGGACCAAAATTGGGTAGATCCAGGTGGGATGTCTGAGAGCCGTCTTGTTGAGATTGTTTGGGATGAGTTTGACCCTGTGGCTCCCGAGGACATGGACAGGTTACTGGGTAGGTTGAATGCCACCACATGTTTACTGGACCCGTGTCCCTCCTGGTTGGTGCTGGCCGCACAGGATGTGACACGAGGCTGGCTCCAGGGGCTTACAAATGCTTCTTTGCTGGAGGGGGTCTTTCCGGCCGCCTTGAAAGAGGCGGTGGTGAGGCCTCTCCTCAAGAAGCCTTCCCTGGACCCAGCTGTGTTAGGTAATTATCGTCCGGTCTCCAACCTTCGCTTCGCGGCGAAGGTTGTAGAGAGTGTGGTGGCTACCCCGGTACCTGGAGGAAACCGTCTATCTAGACCCATTCCAGTCCGGTTTCCGGCCCGGTTACAGCACTGAGACAGCTTTGGTCGCGTTGGTGGATGATCTCTGGAGGGCCAGGGATAGGGGTTATTCCTCTGCCTTGGTCCTATTAGACCTCTCAGCGGCTTTTGATACCATCGACCATGGTATCCTGCTGCACCGGTTGGAGGGATTGGGAGTGGGAGGCACCGTTTATCGGTGGTTCTCCTCCTATCTCTCCGATCGGTCGCAGACGATGTTGATGGGGGGCCAGAGGTCGGCCCCGAGATGCCTCACTTGTGGGGTGCCTCAGGGGTCAATTCTCTCGCCCCTCTTGTTCAACATCTATATGAAGCCGCTGGGTGAGATCATCAGTGGTTTCGGTGTGAGGTACCAGCTGTACGCTGACGACACTCAGCTGTACTTTTCCACACCGGACCACCCCAGCGAAGCTATCGAGGTATTGTCCCGGTGTCTGGAAGCAGTACGGGTCTGGATGGGGAGAAACAGGCTCAAGCTCAATCCCTCCAAGACGGAGTGGCTGTGGATGCCGGCATCCCGGTACAGTCAGCTGCAGCCTCAGCTGACTGTTGGGGGCGAGTCATTGGCCCCAATGGAGAGGGTACGCAACTTGGGTGTTCTCCTGGATGGACGGCTGTCTTTTGAAGACCATTTGACGGCCGTCTCCAGGAGAGCTTTTCACCAGGTTCACCTGGTTCGCCAGTTGTGCCCCTTTCTAGACCGGGATGCCTTATGCACGGTCACTCATGCTTTCGTGACATCTCGTCTGGACTACTGCAATGCTCTCTACATGGGGCTCCCCTTGAGGAGCACCCGGAGACTCCAGGTAGTTCAGAATGCGGCTGCGCGGGTGATAGAGGAAGCCCCTCGTGGCTCCCATGTAACACCTCTCCTGCGCAGACTGCACTGGCTGCCTATGGTTTTCCGGGTGCGCTTCAAGGTTTTGGTAATGATCTTCAAAGCACTCCATGGCATAGGGCCGGGTTATTTACGGGACCGTCTGCTGCCTCTGAATGCCTCCCACCGGCCTGTGCGCTCTCACAGGGAGGGACTCCTCAGGGTGCCGTCGGCCAGGCAGTGCTGACTGGCGATGCCCAGGGGAAAGGCCTTTTCTGTGGGGGCTCCCACCCTCTGGAACGAGCTTCCCCCAGGACTTCGTCAACTTCCTGACCTTCGGACCTTCCGCCGTGAGCTTAAGACACATCTATTTATCTGCGCAGGACTGGACTAGATTTTTAAATTTTAAATCGGGTTTTATTATTTATATGTCTATTTTAAATATTTGGCCTATTTAATAAGTTTTTTAGATTAATGTTTTACTTTGTATATTTATGTGTTTTTTATATGGCTATACACCGCCCTGAGTCCCTAGGGAGATAGGGCGGTATAAAAGTATGAATAAATAAATAAATAAATAAATAAATTATATATTTTAAAAATGTCTCTTAAGCAAATAGTACCAAAAGCCACTAAAAACTTTGAAACTTCTTCAGTTCAAATACAAAAATTAAAAGAAGATATTAAAGAGAAATTAAGGAATTTTTTACAGGAGTTTCTGGAGACTCATCTTTCAGAAATAGATCAAAAATTTGATGAAATAGAGAAAGAGATGTTGGATTTTAAGGAAGTGGTGGAAGAGCAGAAGAGGGAAATGAAAATGGTAAAGGATGCAATTGCGCAAATATTAAACTCTTATATTCAGATGGAGGATAGTTTGGAAGAACTTAATAAAGTTAATTTAGAGTTGCAAAGGAAAATAGAGGAAATTCAAAAGAATCAAAATAACTGGAATTTAGATAATAAGATAGAAGATATACAGGCTAAGGTAGATAGGGCAGATAAAGAAAGAGTAATATTAAAATATAGATTAATGGAATATGCTATGAGGGTGAGGGGGTTGAAGGAAGGTAGGAAGGAAAATTTAAAAGAGATTTTTACGCAAGCTTTTGCTCAGATGAAGGGTGTGGAGCCAGAAGACTTTGAGATTAATATTGAAAGAATTTATCGTGTTAATTCTTGGTGGGCAAGACAAATTAGATTACCGAGGGATGTGGTTATTTATTTTACAACTAAAAAGGTTAGGTATGAAATCTTGCAAGCCTTTTATAAAAATAAATTTCAAATATTGGGACAAGATATAAAAGTGATGAAGGAAATTCCTCCTAAAATGTTAAGAAAGAGAAGAGAATTTGCTTTTTTAGTGGATGAGTTTAAGAAACATCAGATATATTTTAGATGGGAAGTTCCAATGGGTTTGTCAGTGAATTTTAGAGGCAGAAAGTATTTTCTTAATTCAGTTATGAAAGCGAGACATTTTTATATTAATGTTTTAAAGAGTGGGAATCCTTTGTTGTTAGATGCTAAGTTAATTGGTTTGGAAATGATGGAAAATAGAATGGGAGAGGGGAGGAATGTTTAAGATGTGAATATGATGATTATGGTTAATTTTTGGAATTGATTTGTTTAGGATATAAATTATAGGATTTTTATTATTTGCTATTTGTATGGTATAAATCTATGGGATGATATTATTTAATTGTGACAGATGGAAAGTGAAATTTATGAATTTAGATAATGTGGATGTAATGATTTTAACTGTTTACTGTTATATTGTGGATGTAGTTTAAATGATTATTTGTTTTAATTGAGTAATATTGGAAGATTAGATATTAAATGTTATGACAATTGAAGAAATATATAAGTGATGAAAATTTGAATTTGAGAAGCTGGATTGTAATTTAAGAAATGGACTTATGAAATTTGAAGGAATATACAAGTGGGTGAAAAAAAAATTTGAATTTTAGAAGATGGACTAATTTTTAAAATGGACTCTAAGAAGAACGGACATTAAATGTTATGGCAACTGAAGAAATATATAAGTGATGAAAATTTGAGTTCGAGAAGATGGACTGTAATTTGAGAAATGGACTTATGAAATTTGAAGGAATATACAAGTGGGAAAAAATTGAATTTGAGAATATGGATTAATTTTAAAAATGGACTGTAAGAAGAAATAATATGTGAAGTTGGTACTGCTTCTTTTCTTTTTTTTCTTTTTATTATTCTTTTCTATCTCTTTATTTTTATTGTGAGGGGATCTAAAGTTTTAAATTTTTAAAGGTGGGAGGTTTTGTATACTTTAGCTTGTGATTGTTGGTCATAATACCCAGTATTTGCTCTGGGAAGTCTGGGGGAAGGGGAGGGGAAAGGGGGGGAAAATGATACATGGATTGATTATTAATGTACAGTAACTTTTGAAGATATGAAAATAAAATTTAAAATGATATTGGGGATGCTCGACTGCCATTTTAGAAAGAAAAGGAGAGAGAAGTAGAAGGAGGAAAGAAAGTAGGTAGGAAAGAGTAGAGAAGGAGGAGGGGAATAAGAAGGTTAGATAGGATAAGAAGGGAGGAGTGGAGAAGGAGGAGAGGAAGTAGTAAAGTGAAGGAGATGAAGGATGTGAAAGTAGTAGAGGGTAGAGAGGGAGGTTGTGAAGAAAGGAAGTGGCAATCGGGCAGGCCTGAATCAGTAATAAATGAAAATTAATGATTAATGATGGATAATAGTTTGCACATGAATATGATGTTGGAAAATGGAAATAAAAATTATTTATATAAAAATAATTCCGTTCATAGTAGTACTGGTTTCACCCCGTTCAAAGTAGCTTCAGGTCAAGAATTTGTCCCCATTCCTGAACTCCCTGAACAAAAACCATTGATTCCATCATTGGCTGAATGGATAAAGGAATTGCAAAGTACATAGGAAATTACATGCAAAGCAGTTGACGATGCTCATCATGCACACAAGAAACAAGCAGATAAAAAGAGAGCTCCTAAGAAAAAATTCCAAGTAGGAGATAAAGTTTTCTTGTCCACTAAATATTTACAAACTACACAGAAATCTTAAAAACTTGGACCCAAATATGTTGGGCCATTCCCCATCATGAAAATCATTAATCCAGTGACTGTCCAACTGGAACTACCAAAATCTCTCAGAAGAATTCACCCAGTTTTCCACGTTAGCTTAGTCAAACCCGAACACACATCCCCCCTTAGGGCTAATTCTACTAAGCCCCCTGTACCAATCCTCATAGAAGGGGAAGAACATTTTGAAGTTAAGAAAATCCTAGACTCTAGAAAATATAGAAATAAAATCCAATATTTGGTAGCTTGGAAACACTTTCCTCTATCACAAGCAGAATGGGTTAACAAAGAAGATATTCGTGCTCCCAAAAAGCTAGCACAATTTTATAACAAATATCCTGATAAACCCTAACATTTCTCTTTTCTTTTCCAGAACTAACATCCTTTTTCCGAAGGAGGGCCGAATGTCAGCCTCTGCTTTAATTAAGTGTATTTCTCTTACTAGACTGTTTTACTGTTTTATTACTTCGTTAAAGGATTGCTTCTTACTGAATGTTTTACATGATTTATGGGAGAGGTGGGGAGGTTTCTACTGTAGCTAGTCTTCGGCTGACTTTGCATGTGTGGGGGATGAAGATAGTCTTTCAAGCAGTTTTTCAATCAGACTTTTGAATTGTTTTGGCACGTGAATGTAACGGGAGTTGCCTGCTTCACATTCCATCCAGAAGATTGACAGAGGGAGAATATCGGAAGTGAAACTATACGTGGCCAAGGAGGAAGATGCCATTGGATTACAACTGTTTGAACTCTAGTGTGGGGGAGGGCTCAGCAGGGGATATGTCGTCTATGGTTTTTGTATATTTCCAGTTCTGGCTTTGCTTCCATAGCTTTCAGACTTGTTTAGTAAAAATTACCAATTTCTTTGAAATGATGGAGTTGGGTCTTTATTTTCTTAAACATTGATCTGAGGCATGCTGACACATATACATGCATCCATATATAAATAAGAATTATAAGGATGGGGAGGGAGGGAGCAGAATGTACAGGTGGTGTCTGCTATTGTTCCATCAACCATCTGAAGTGTAATACTCCCCATTGGGTCCCCAAGCCAATTGGCAGAGTCAGGTCTTTAGGCTCTTATGGAAAGAGGAGATTGGGAGCCAATCTCACCTCAGGGGGCAAGATATTCCAAAGGACAGGATTCATGGACCCCACCAGCCAGAATTCCCTGGTTGACAAGGTCCGCAATATGCCTCCTCTGCCAGCACAGGAAGAACAAGCCAGTCCCATTGGGATGAGATGGTTGTGCTAATGCTGTCCATCTCAATGTAGAATCATTAATGGTGACTCATTGAGTAAGCCAGTTTTGAACCCATTTTACTGTGATGTAAACTAAACCACATCAACAGCTGAAAACACTATGATGCTTCTTGTCCAAAGCTTTGTTAAAATCAAAGTAGACCATTACCACAACAGCTGGTTTGAACCAATCAGACAAGTCCCGCTTTTCTGTGCTCATCATGATATCTATGGTCTTTCCAGAGTATCTGGTTAGACTTGCTCCAGTCTGATCCCTTAGGAAAGACTCAATTCCATTTGTTTGAAGTAATAGTTTATTTTACTAAAAGATGCTGGCTGCAATAAAGTCAGGCTAGAACTAAATTTCCCATGCTGAAAAGATACAGAAGGTTTCCCCATGACCAGTTCATTTTTAGACAATGAAGATTCACCTAGGTGTTTTGAGAACACTGAGATGTTTGAGGTAATCCACATTACTTCTCAGGCTGCATGTCCTTGAGTGTGTGGGAGTAAAACGGCTTTTGCTAGTACGTGCAGGAATGCATGTAAAGTCGGTTAGACCTTCTGCCTACATGGCAGAAAAGATAGCTTTGTGCAAAACAACTTCTTGATAAAGCCTGCGGTTTAGGTTAAGACACGTAGCATATAATGAATGTTTCAAAATAGAATGTACTGTTCCGTGACTTCCTTGTTCTGTATCATGAGCTGCCACCTGGCAGGAAATGTTGCGATGCCATTGTTCCTTGTATTTCCTTGTGCTATACTGTCTCAATAAAAGAGTGACTGGAGCTTCGGCTCGGGGCACTCATCCCGAGGAAACCATGAGTGTCGGGTCTTAATGAACACCTACATCTCACATTTGGTGACCCCGACGTGATTCTACCAAGATTTTGCTAAAAGAATACTTCTCTCAATGCGATCCTGCAAAAGATCTTTTCTTTCAGCGTGATCCCATCAAGGATACGCTCCCAAAAGATCTTTTCTTTCAGTGTGATCCCATCAAGGATACGCTCCCAAAAGATTTTTTCTTTCAACAAGATTCTACCAAAGGATACGTTCCCGGCACATCCTTTGACCTCTCATCCTTACCGCCTGGGATAGGCTTGGTGCACCTCATCCGTTCATCGCTGGCGAACAACGGACCTTTCGTAAGTATGGGAGGGAAATTCTCTAAGGCTCAGGAGAAACATTTACGTGAGCTGAGGGAACTAACCAAATCAAATTTATTCTCTTTTAACCATGCGGACAAGCTACAAGCTGCTGTAACAAAAGGAAAACTGAAGGATTTGTTGAAATATATTTGGCATCATTGTCCTTCTTATCCTGAGGCAGGCTCTTTAAAACCAGCAACGTGGAGACAGATTGGCAAATATCTCCATGCATCCCCACGAGCCCCAGCCTCTATCTTAAGTACCTGGAAAATAATTATGGAAATCCTAGCAGCTCAGAATCAGTCTCTCCTTGAGCCTTTTAAACAACCTCCACCACATGAAAAAGCTGCTACTAAATTGACCACTCCTGCCCCGGAGGATATCCTTTCCTGTCCTTCGGAGCCCCTTTTTGATACTAACTCTTCAAGTTCCTCATCTTTGCCCTCCCCCCTGATAGCAGAAAATCCTCCTGCATCCAAAACCCCTTGTGTTTCCTCCCCACTCCCCCCTCCTCCTATTTACCCTTCTATCAGTGCAGTGTCAGAAGAAACCTTCATGGAGGGTAATGAAAGAAAAAAAACTGATCTATTCCCCCTCTCTGTGTCCTCTTCTTTCCCCCACCTTTCTGAACTCTCAAAACATACTAAGCTAGAAATTAACCCTGTGCCTGCTGTCCCTTCAGCCCCTTGCCTCCCACCTCCAAAGCATATACCTGCTTCTTCCATCCCTGCTTTGAAAACTGCCTCCCTTCCCCTGCCTGCCTCCCTCCCCCCAGAGCGCCTCTCCCTTTCCCCCATGGGTATGGTCACTCAGACTATAGCCCAACCAATTTGGTTCAATTACTTCCCTATATTTGAAAACAATCCGGAAAAGGTGCTCAAAGTGACTACATGGAAGAAATTGGCAACCTATTTCCATGAAAGTCCAAGAGCCCCTGCAAAAATTCTGCCCGCTTGGCGCATGGTCCTTGAATGCCTCATTTTACATGAAAAAGGACTTGCAGATGTCACTTAGAAAGTTGTCAGGACCTCCTCCTTATCAAAAAATGACTCAAAGGATCCACAATCACATTCATGACTTAAACTGCTGAGTTTTCTCACTTGAGGGAAGAAGATTTAAAGAGGCAACTTCCCCAGGTCTGCAAATGTTGTTTGATGATATGTGTGCGTGTATGTATGTAGGTAATCATTTCCAGACCTGCATAAGAATTGTAGAGATAATTGTGATGCTTGATTTGCATGGAATGTGTGTATGTGCAAAACTCATTGAGAAGGTGTGAGATTTCTGTGTTGTCTTTTGGATTTGCAAGAAATGTGTGTGTGTGTGTGTGTGTGCGCGCGCGTGCGCGTGTATCTAGAGTGTTGTTGCAAGAAATATGTGCCTGATTGCAATGTGTGTGTGTGTATCTGAGCCAGGTTGGGAGGGGTGAGAGAAAGGGGGGCTGGAAAACACCCCCTCAGGGTGGACTTAAAAAAATTTTTTTTCTCTCTGTCCTCGCTGGCTTATCTTAACTACTTCCCCCACCCCCCTTGTTGAGCCAGGGGAGGGGGTGGGCGAAGAGGGAAAAACCATTCACCTCCCCAACTTTTTTTTCTCTGCTGTGCCTGTCTGAGAAGGGAGGGACAAATATGCAGATATATTTTCTTTTCAACCCTGAAAACAATTTTGATTTTAATTTTTAACCCTGCATACTATTTTGATTTTGATTTTAATTTTTAATTTTTCTTGTTTCTGGAACTTTTTGAGGTTTAAACTGCCTGATTAAACCTATACATTTATAAATGTTTTCAAAACACAGAGTTGACTCAAAATGTGTCATTTAGCTTTGTATTTTTGAAGCTGTTAACATACAAAATAAGAGTTGAAAGGGACCCTTGGAGGTCTTCTAGTCCAACCCCCTGCCCAGGCAGGAAACCCTACAGCAATTGCTGGAAAAGCGAGCACACAGTTATTATGTGGCTCATATCCGCAGTCATCAGCCTTTCCCTGGTTTGCTGACCGAGGGAAACAATAGGGCTGACTCTGCTACACAGGTAATGACTGTCCTTACCCCTTGGGAGAGTCATGATTATTTTCATCAGAATGCCAAGGCGCTCAGCAAACAATTTAACATCACTCTTCCAGAGGCCACGGCTATTGTACAACAGTGCACCTCGTGTGCGCAGCTTGGCCCTAGTCCTCAATTGGGAGAGGGGGTCAACCCGCGTGGTCTTCATCGCAATGAGCTATGGCAAATGGATGTTACCTTTTATCCTCCTTTTGCCCCATGGAAATATCTTCATGTGTCTATTGATACCTTTTCTGGTTTTCTTTTTGCTTCCCTGCAGTGGGGAGAAGCAACGAAACATGTCATCAATCATTGCATGCGATCTTTTTCTGTGGCGGGTGCTCCGTCGCAATTAAAAACTGATAATGGCCCGGCTTACACCAGTCAGGCTTTTGCTCAATTTTGCTCTAAATGGGGTATTCGGCATGTTTTTGGCATTCCTTACAATTCGACTGGCCAAGCCAATGGCACCTTAAAACGTATGCTCGATAAAATTGGGAAAACAGAAAGGGGAAGTGGAGGTTTACCCGCACTGCAAAATCAGCTTAATTTGGCCCTCTACACTTTAAATTTTTTAAATCTTGGGATTTCCCCTTCTGCTTCAGTGCCGTCACTCACGGCGGCAGAGAGATTTTTTTCTTCTTCCCCTACAGCTCTAAAAGAAGAAGTCTTGGTTCGAGTGAGACGATTGCCCGATCGACAGTGGTCCGGTCCCTATCATTTGATTACTTGGGATCGCGGATACGCTGCTGTCCAAACTCCAGATGGCGTGGCATGGGTCCCTGCTCATTGTGTTTGTCCTTATCATCCCAGCTTACAGCAAAAGGGTCGATCGAGCGGGGGACCTGGGGTGGAGCCAGAACAACTTCTTAAAGGATCTCCACCTCACAGTAAAGAGTCTTAAGTTGGATAATTGCTGGATTTGTATGATGATTCCGCCACAATCTAAAGCGGCGCCTTATGAATGGTACATACTTGGGAGACATGGCTGCCTGCGACAAAGCTGTGCATGCAGAGGTCCCAGCAATGACTTGCAACGCCGGTCGCAATGTTTCTGCTACCATAACTTCTGGAGTGAACGCAGGACAATCCTGCAAGAACTTGAACATCATAGGGGACAACGCGGAATGCTGTAATGGCCGTACAAAATGGGCTAATCCTGTGTTAAAACACCATGAATCTGTAGGTAAAATTTGGTTTGAGATGATGTTCAAATGGGAAAAAGAAGGACACAAAATTTTGCCGTTGCCTAAAGGGTTGTGGTTAATATGTGGTGACAATGGCTACCAGATGTGGCCATCTCAGTGGTCTGGTACTTGCACAATTGGATACATCATACCGGCAATATCTACGGTAAAAACTTTGCCAAAAACCAGACTCAGAAATCGCCGTAACATCGAAGATTCGCCTTTAACTCTTGGAGGAAGTTTGGCGACACAAATAGCGCGAGGGGCACTTCCACCATTAGGAGTGGCTATGAACTATCGAGACCTACATGCGCTCAACAATTGGACTGTAGCAATGTTTAATCAAACTGTATTAGCTTTAAAGTTGGTAAATCAAGAGCTTGCTGAAGTGCGAAAAGTTGCTTTGCAGAATAGATATGCATTAGATATTATGTTAGCAGCAAAAGGAGGTGTTTGTGCTTTGATTCATTCGCATTGCTGTGTATATGTACATGATAATGAATTGAATATCACTAAGACAGTAACTGTTATGGAACAAATGATTAAGGATAATCCCTTGGTAGGGACTGGTTCGGGTGCCGTAGACATATGGGGAGCCATGTGGTCCTGGCTGCCTGATGTGTCCTGGATCCGAGGGTTCATTATGACAGTGATCATGGGTATTGTTGCTTTGACTGCATTATGTTGTTGTGTACAATGTTTGCCTTCATTACTTGCTACTTTTAGACAATGCTTTAAGCCAAACAGACAAGTTGACATTCATATAATAGGAACTGAGGTTTTTGTTGATTCTTCATATCAAACAAAAAAGGAGGAGATGTGGGAGTAAAACGGCTTTTGCTAGTACGTGCAGGAATGCATGTAAAGTCGGTTAGACCTTCTGCCTACATGGCAGAAAAGATAGCTTTGTGCAAAACAACTTCTTGATAAAGCCTGCGGTTTAGGTTAAGACACGTAGCATATAATGAATGTTTCAAAATAGAATGTACTGTTCCGTGACTTCCTTGTTCTGTATCATGAGCTGCCACCTGGCAGGAAATGTTGCGATGCCATTGTTCCTTGTATTTCCTTGTGCTATACTGTCTCAATAAAAGAGTGACTGGAGCTTCGGCTCGGGGCACTCATCCCGAGGAAACCATGAGTGTCGGGTCTTAATGAACACCTACATCCCACAGAGTGCTGGTGCAAAGTGGTTCTGAGTTTCTCTGCAGTGGTGGGTTTCAAATTTTTTTACTACCGGTTCTGTGGCTTGGTGGGTGTGGTGTGGTGTGGCTTGGTGGGCATGGCTTGCTGGGTTTGGCAGGAGAAGGATACTGTAAAATCTCCATTCTGTCCCCACTCCAGGAGAAGGTTACTGCCAGGGGTGAAATCTAAAAATTTTCCCTACTGGTTCTGTGGCTTAATTGGCTTGACTGGGTGGGCATGGCCAATAACAATAAATAATAAAAATAATAAACAAGTATACAAAACAATAAGAGGTACCAAAAATCTTTCACACTTTACACACACACAACAAAACACAACTGACTCACACACAATGTAAAAGCAGCTGCACTTCACCCAAAATGGCCCCTGCAATAAGCAGGAACTTCACACAGTCACAAAAAGCTCAAAAATCAACTTTACATACACACAACACAACACAGCTGACTCACACACATACATACAAAATGCCACATACAGCTTTGTGAGATTTTGTGTGTTTGTGTAGTTAGAGTGAAACACTACAGAAACACCAAATCTCATCTGGGATTGCCAGAGGAAAAAAAAAGATTTTAAAAGCTCCTCTGATGATCCCAGCTGAAGTTCCCTCATTGCAGCCCAGAACCGCTTAAAATAATTGCTTTAACAAGTTCTTCTGCTGAAGAGCTTGTAGAAAACATATTTTTTAAGGTTCTGGTGATGAGGAACTCAGCTGGGATCGCCAGAGGAGCCTTTTAAAACCTTTTTTTTTACAACCTCTTCGGCCAAAGAGGTTGTTAAAAAAAAAAGAGTTTAAAGGGTTCTGATGATCCCAGCTGAGCTGCAGGATCATCAAAGGCTTTTTTTTTACTTTTAAAGGCATGTTTTCAGCTGAAGAAAAACTGCTTTTAAAAGTAAAAAAGAAAACCTCTGATGATGGCGCAGCTCAGGAGAGGTAGGGGGCAGGATTTTTGCTACCAGTTCTCCAAACCACCAGCCACCATCGCTACCAGATCGGGCGAGCCGGTCCAAATTGGGAGCATTTCACCCCTTGTTACTGCAAAATCCCCATTTCCTCCTAATCAGCTGAGACTTGGGAGACAGAGAATAGATGGGGATGGGCCAGTCAGAATTTTTACTACTGGTTCTTCAAACTACTCAAAATTTCCGCTACTGGTTCTCCAGAACTGGTAAGAACCTGCTGAAACCCACCTCTGCTTCTCTGTCTAGCTGTCATTTCCCCCCTCCCTATTTCCCATTACAGGTTTATTGCCCATTTGTTCAATCCACCCATTCCTCCTGCCCTATAGCTTTTGATGGCAGGAAGCCAGCAAGGCACAGGCGGAAGATGGCAAACCTGACATTAACCCAAGAATATGCAAACAATCCTCTATCAATCTTTCTTTGGAGATCTTTCACTGGTTAAAATCATGTATATGAAAGCACATCCATACTATAAGAAGGGAAATTTTAGTTAGTATAACATGTTGTATGCAGTGGTGGGATTCAAATAATTTAACAAACGGTTCTCTGCCCTAATGACTGGCTGGGTAGGCATTGCTGGGAGGGAATCATGTGACTGGGTGGGTGTGACGAACTTGACATCATTGCATTAAGTGTACATGCCCAAACATTATTACCATATTAAAAGCATACATTATGATACATGCAGAGGTGGGTTTCACATAATTTTACCACCGCTTCGCCACACATTGAACAGGTAAGTGTGTTTATGCTCTTGGTCCTGTGTGTGGCTTGCACACATGTGCATGGCTTAAGAAACGTGGCTAAATAGGATGGCATAGTGTCAGGGCCCACCACAGTTCACCACTACTGGTTCTCCCGAACTGGTCTGAACTTGCTGAATATCACCACTGGATACATGACAAAGAAAGCTCTTTGGAGAAGCAAACACTCACACACTTTTTTTCCCCAAAAAGAAGACCTCTGCTGAAATTAAGCCCTATCTGGGGCTGAGAGGGGCGGCGCAGCCACGGTGGTGCTCCAGGAGGACAAGCTGATGTTCTGGATGGTGCTGCACATGTGGTGCCCTCCTGAAGCACCGCCGCCACCATTCGCTTTTGTTTCACAGTGGGATAAGGAAGAAAGCGAATGGTGCTGCTGTGGTGGTGCTCCAGGAGGGCAGGCAGATGTCCCCAAGCTGCTGCTCATGTTTCGGAGCAGTGCAGCAGCAGCGTCCAAGGGCCGGCCGCCCACCCACTGGCTGGACTGGGCTGGACACTGACCTCGGAAGGCAAGCAGGCATGGGGGACCGCCAGGAAGGCAGTATGGAAGGCAGGCAAGCATGCAGGGCTGCGGGGAATGGAGTAGGCTGTTAGCTCCCTTCCCCACAGCCCTGCCATGCTTGCCTACCTTCCATGTTGCCTTTTGCTTGCCTGCCTTCTCAATCTGGCCACGGGGACACCAGGAAGGCAGCATGGAAGGCAGGCAAGCATGGCAGGGCTGCAGGAACTATCCCTATTCCTGTTGATATAACTAGCATTTTTATAGTATCCAAATCAGGTGCGGAATTACTTTCTGACTAAAATCATTTTCATTTTCTGAGCTAGCTCTAAGCTTATTTGGGGGAGTTGGTGCCATCATTACTAAAAATCAACAATAACTCTGTAACAAAGATCAGGTTTCCTTTGGGGTTTCAGCAAAAGCTTGTTTGTCTTACAAAAACAATTCTCACCTAAACACATTCAGGGCTGATTGTTGTTGTTTTTTATGCTTGTTCAGGTGCTTGCAATGAATTGGACATCCTGCAAGTGATGGAGAGATGATGAAACAAACATTGCAACAATCTGCTGGGCCTCCAAGAAAAATCCTCAAAAGGGCTAAGGTGCCACCTTGGAATGTGCTTACAAGAAGCCTCCAGCTTTTAATACTATGCTAGAAACTAACAGAACTGATTCCACTAAAGACATACTTGAACTAACTGTACAAACAAACTAAGGTCTGGTATAATATGCTAGACACATTCACAAAGTAATCTTGGTAAAGAAAAAAAATTAAATGACTTTATGCAATCACGACAGGACAAAATATAAATGCAGGAGCTATGTTGCTTCACCCTTACGCTATGTTAATTTTGGATGGAATGTTAAATGGGTTTATGCTTGAAATATTGACATCCTAAATCATAATTTATGCTGACAGATTGTTTACTTTTCTTTCTCTTTTAAACAACAGACAGTTAATTATGGTTTAATCATTTTATCTCACTGTCACTACATTGAAATAATATATTGTATCAACACTTACAATAATAAAAGGGAAAAAAATAAACATAAACCTCAGCAAGTCATGAAGTAACTCAGAAGTCAACGTGGTTTGATAAAATGCTGTAATACTGAATTTATCTTATTTTTATAGAAAATTATGGAAACAGGCTTGAAGAAGGAATGTAATGGCCATTGCAAAAGGAGAACTGAGTCTAGAAAGACACATGGGGTGAGAACTTAGAACTTTGAAACATAGGTTTGGAAGGGACCTTGGAGTTCTTCTATTCCAACCCCCTGCTCAAGCAGGAGACTCTATATCATTCCAGACAAATAGAGGATTACACAATAAGTGCAATTGGTTAGGCAATTGCAAATCCAATTATGGCGGTGGTACTTTTTCATCCCACATTGTTCTATTAAGAAGGTGGTCTACTTTGTCACATGCTTTACTGAAGTCCAAATAAACTAAGAAATATCATGTAAGCATTTCCTGATTCACTAATTTAGTCACTTTGTTAAATAAGACTTATAAGGTTTTCTGGCATGATTTGACAAACCCATGCTAACTTCTAGTTACTACCTTGCACATTTCTAAGTTGATTGATTATCTTTTCCAGAATTTTCCCAGTTATTGATGTCAAGCTGTCTGTAGCTTCTTGGATCCAGTTTCCCCCCCCTTTTTGAAGATTGGAACCACATCAGTTCTTTTCCAGTCCTCTGGCTTTTCCCCCATGTTCCAGGAGCCCAGAGAATTTTGTTCAGTGGTTCCGAAATTTCATCTGCCAGCTCCTTCAGAATCCTGGGATGTAATCCATCTGGTCCTGATGATTTGAATTTATCTAGAATGGATAGGTATTCTCTTACCATTTTCTTCCCTATTTTGACTTGCATTCCTCTTCTTACCTCCCTGCCAGCCTGCTTATAAACCACTTGGGACTCAATGACTTGCAATCATCACTTAAAGCCTGCAACAAGGCTATGTTGCTCATGAGTTTTCAATAGTTACAATTGTGTAAATCTGATACCTCTTAGGCCACGCAAGTTTAAAATGTTCATTCACAAAAGTTACATACCAATTTATTAATAAAAGCTTGAAGTAATTTCTCATCAAGGGTTCTTTTAGGGATGAAAAACAACACCCAATATCTGTGGTCTTAAAACTACAGCTGTAATGGAAAATATGCTTCTTGGATGTTTCAAGCAGAGAGGGCACTAATGCTCTTCTGGATGAAAAATTGACATTCTCTCCAGTTACATTCTCCGTGTGGCAAATAATAAGCTTCAGAAAACCCAAGGCACTGACACTTCCTGAACAGGGAGCAAAGAGATTTGTGGGATCTCTTTAAATGGACTAGTGTGCTCTGACTGTCCACTGCAGCTGTCAGCCTCAGAGAAGCAGCAGCAAAAGATGGTGAGGCCTCTCCTGGAGGGTTAAAAGAGAAATGCAACTGAGACTGTTGCTCTGATTGATGGGGAAAATAGCAAAGCAACTTTTCAATCTGTCTCTTCAGGATGTTTGGTTAATGAAGATGGAATATTTGTTAGACAAATAACAGTAATATTCACAAGGCAAGGAAAGATGGAAAGTTTGCTACAGTATCTGTTTTTTATGTACATTCAAGTTGCAGCAGCCCTTGGCTGCATTTCTGTGGGGAGTTTATGTACTATTTTCTTAATTAAATTTTCTCCTCCTCTGTGTTTTTTCTTTGTTGTTGTTTGTTTGTTTCATGTTCACATAGAAAACAGTTTGGGAAATAGTTCATTTTCAGAAAGTACATTCAGCAAACTTAACAAGATGTAATCTTATTAATTCTAAAGAATATTTAACTAATTGGGCAAGTTTGTGAGACTTTAGAAAAAATATTTCTGGCATTACTGTATTTGAAATCCATGCAATCCCAAAAGGTTATGTTTATTAGTTTTTTGTATTAGTATTAGTTATTGCCACCAAGGGTTTGGAAGCCTATTCAGATTTGGCTGCCATTCCCAAATAACCGTTAGGAGATAGTCAGTCACACTTTTTCAACTTGGTTAACTATCTAAACCAAATAATCCTCAAATTCTAACAGCCCTTTCCCTCTTCTTGAGGGAATTACAGGATATCTGTAATATTCCTGCAATGAATGAGTTCCAGAAATATTTACCTGTGTTTTAATTTATTTTATGTTATTTATTTTTTTATACAGCCATCCATCTCACTACCATGACTCTGTGTGTTACAAAATTAAAAATCCAGAAAACAGTGCAAAATCAATCCAAAAATAAAAGTAAAAATCATTAAAAACAAGAACACTATTAAAAACATAATCAGTGGTAGTGCCCAATTCATTTATTCTTGTTACTGTCTGATTAATATGATTTTATTGATCTAAATGCAGTTAAGTTTTGTTTACACCATGCACCACCAGCTTGATAACTTTTACTATATTTTTATGTGTTGCCTCAGAATTTTTCTTTTTGTTTTGAATGGTCAATAACCAAAAGAAGCCTTACTACTTGATATCTGATTATTTTGTTACTGAATAACCTTGAGAAACAGGAGGAAAAATCAACAGCCAAGACAATAGTCAGATAAGAGAAATAGAGTCCAAAGTAGGAAAGAGTGTCTCAGCCTCTTTAGGATAAAGGCAGGAATTCAGACTTGCAAGTTTCTCTTATTGTAAGCCTTTAAAATAAAACAAAGGAGATCGTCATAGATTTTTAGAAAGAGCCGGTATAGTAATACTCCACTAAGTATCAAGAATGCCACTGTAGAAGTGGTCAACAGTATTAAGTATCTGCTGGTGCAGATAACTAAAAATCTCAGTTGGTTTCTCCATATGTCATCCTTAGTGAAACGTGCAAATCAGTGTCTGTATTTCCTGCATCGAATGAGGAGAGCACATCTTTCTCCTTCTGTCCTGGCCACTTTTTACAGAGGCACAATTGAGAGCATTTTAACAAACTGCATCACTGTTTGGTTTGGTGGCTACAGTGCCTCAAAGAGAAAGTCCATTCAAAGAGTTGTAAGGACAGCCAAGAAGGAATATAAGAAGCTTGCTTCCTGTCATTCAGGATACTGCTTATAAGTGCTATTATGTGCTCAGAACTCAAAGCATTGTTAGAGACCCCACACACCCACTTCATGGTCTGTTTCTGTTGTTTCAAAGTATTTCTACCAGGACTACCAGATTCTGTAACAGTTTTGTTCCCTATGCCATCCATCTGGTAAACTTGCAAGATTCGTTTTTCTCACCATATACATCTATACATTCGAACTAGACTGTGTTATTTCTCTGTGTCATATAATATATGTGGGTATATGCATAATTTTATATTTATTTATTTATCTAGTCATGTTTATGTAGTGTATACCGGAGGTGGTGACCCTTTGAGAGCTGTATGCAACAAAATTTCATTTTAATGTATTAGTTTAGTGTAATTAGTGTACATTCAAGGTGACAATAAAGTTATTCTAAGTTTAGTTTCTAAGTCTAATACAGGGGGGTCAAACTCAATTTCATTGAAGGCTGTATCAGGACTGTGGTTGACTTCAGGGGGCTGTGGTGGCCATGGGTGTGGTAGACATATTGTGGTGGGCATGGCCAGCTCTCACTGCTGCTGTGCTCTCTGTCAGTTTTGCTTCTTAACTGCTACATATTTTAGCTGGGGAAGTTGGGAGGGGGTTGTTGTTGGAGTGGTAGAAAATTAGTCATAACAACATTCCGTATTCAAGGACATCCTGCATCTGCCTGAAGATTGTATCCAATTGAGTGTGAAGAGTTGATTGGACAATGTAATGAACTTGTGGGTGTGGGGCAGGGCTGTGAACTGTCAACTGGGTATGGAAAACCTGGAAGCTTTCAGTTTTGGGTTTTCCCAGCTGTGCCAAGATGACATCTCTAATAAATTGGAACTTTGAAGAACCTCAAGCCTCAGAGCTTTATTTCATTGGGGGTGTTCTTTGGAACCCTGACATTAACCTGAAACTCCTAAATAACTAAGCAGCACCTCGAAAGGGGGCTGAAAGGGGTGCTGAGTCCCAAGACCAACCTAAAGCTTGGGTAGTGTGAAGACTCAGCAAAGATGGAAGAGAGAGGAGATTGCAGAGGGAGCCATGGGAGCACATACTGGAAGGTTTATCAAGACCCAGTATTCTCCTTCTGAAGGCGTGATACGAGGCCTTGAAGCTGCAGAGACGATGCAAAGCCTAGGTGCTCGGTCCAGGGAGATGGATTCCAGGAAAAGTTGCCAGCATGATCCAACTCCAGAGATGGGACCAAAAGAGTGATTGCCTGGATGTCATCCTGTATCCAGCCCTCGTCAACCTGCCTTCACGCTATCCCCTGAGAAATTTATCCCCCCAGGCTGGGGATTCTATCCTGGCCAGAGGTGGGTCCAGTGCCAGTGGATGCCAGCACCATCTGCTCCCCCACTTACAGGATCACCATGGACCCATTTTGCCCCGATGATCCCAGCACTGCCACGGGGTCTGATCCAGGAGCCAGCAGTGCCACCACTGCAGGTTCCAGTTCAACCACTGGCATTCACCCTGCCACCCACCGCAGCACCCCAACAGGTCCCCGCCTCACCTCCAGTCACTGTGGTGATTCCACCAGCAAGGGCTCCGCCACCACGGTTTAGAGCGACGTTTGACAGTAAGCCTACCAAACTTGCCTATTTCCTCAGCTGAGTATGGGCTCATATAGATCAGTATGGAAAGCAATACGAAACAGATTGCAACTTAGTATCTGCAATCTCAGAGGGGATGAATGAGGGAGATGCTGCTGACTGTGAAGTCCAGCTGCATAATGAGGGGGTTGCTGAATTAAATGATGCTGAAGGTTTTGTTGAGCTGCTCTGGGCCAGATTTGAAGACCAAGACCGAATCAACAAGAGTGAAGCCAAGATAAAGGTGATGAGGCAAGGAAATTGACCCATAAAGGACTTCATATGGGACTTTAGATGGGTCGCGGGGAATCTTGGACATTGGCCAGACAGAATACTTCTGCATTATTTTAAAGAAGCCATTGATCAAGAAGTCAGGACCACCTGTGGAATCCAGGGGGTGCCAGAGTGACTGCAAGACTGGTCAATAGCTCTTGATAGAGAAGTTCACCCATGCCACAACCCCTCAGCTGAGAGGTCCCCAGGGAGAACTTCGCTAGACATCCTCTGACAAACCCTACTGAAATCCTTCTTGCTCAATCTGCAGGGGTGATCAAATGCTACCGTTGTAGACAAGTGTGTCATTGAGCTGCGGAGTGTCTGGCAGCTGCGCTGGTTCCACAACCATGGCCTGCCACGTCAGCCCAAGGCAGAAGGGACCCACAAAAACCCTTGGATGCCAGCAGAATTGCCCGGCAGGCAGTCAAGACTTCTACTCCCCCTGGAGAGAGTGAAGAGACCTTGACCAAAGACCTGCCGCCCACACCGGCCGGCAGTAGCAGTGGCGAAGAAAATGGTAAGTGGGATCATCCATCCCTTTGCGGTCAAGGTCAAGCTGACAGTGCCAGAGATAGGGGTGCCAAACAGTGCCAGAGACAGCAGTGTTCCTCCAGGAAGATCTCCAAGGACGGCTGCTTCCCTGTGCATATGTGTCCAAAAAACTTACAGACACTGAGTGGAGATAGGCAGTATGGTAGAAGGAAGCCTTTGCTGTTCGTTGGGCTCTTCTATCATGGTGGCACTTCCTAGAGGGAACCAAGATCCCCTTTGAGGTATGGTCAGACCACAGAAACCTCAAAGCCTTAAAGACCCCACGAAGGCTCTCACCCAAACAGGTCCCCTGGACACAGTACTTCAAGAGGTTTGATTTCAAGCTGAAATAAATCCTGGGGGGAAGAACCTGTTTGCAGACACCCTGTCAAAGAAACCCCATTATGACAGCCAGAGGGAGGACGTTGTCCATGCCATCATCCCAGACACACAGAGTGCAGCGCAAGTCACTACCCAGAATCAGGCCAGCAGGAGGACTGACCCCATCGATGGGAAGCTAACCGCCGACTTGAAGGCAGCACTATCTACTGATCCATGGCTAGCTGACAATTGAGACACATTGATGACCCGTGATGGACTAGCTTGGAAAGGTACGAAAATTTACATTCCCAACAGCATGAGACTCCTGGTGCTCCAGCGTAGCCAAGATTCTGGATTGGCTGGTCACTTTGGATATCTAAAGACCTTTCATCTGATTAGACACAGTTTTGGTGGCCAAAGATGAAAGCTGATGTGGAAGACTATGTAAAAGGTTGTGGCACATGTGCCAGCAATAAGACAAGACCGGGGAAGCCTCCTGGTGTCAGCTTTGGAAGCAATACTAGGCCGAAGGCTTCCATACGCTGCCACAATTCTCCACTGTGGGAAAAGGGGGGAGGAGGGTGGTAGTGCAAGGGATGATTAGACATAACAACATATTTTCCTGCAGGTCAAGGTCAGGCTAGGTTAGCATCTGGAGAAGGAGTGGTCAGAGTGATGCTTCAACACGGGACGTTTGGGGATTGGAGAATGTGACCGGCAGTAGGGTCATGAGGGTGGAGATTTTGGGGTTTGTATGACTGAAGGGCAAACCGGAAACCCCAGTTTCAGTTTTCATCCAACTGTGCCAGTTTACCTATGCTAGTAAAAGAACTTTGAAAGATGCTGATTTCAGAGTCTTTTCTACAGGAGGGGTTTTCTGGAACGCTGACATTAAACCGAAACTCCAACCCTTAATCATTGCGGCACGCCCCCAGGGGCCGTTAGGGTGGTACTGGGCCCCAGCATCCACCAAAACCCCAAGGTGGGGCAAAACCCAGCGAAAAGATGGAAAAAGAAGAAGTCCTAAAGGGGGCGATGGGACCAGAGGTTCAGGAACTCATCGATACCAGGTTCTTCCCATCGGAAGAAGTGTTGAGGAGCCTCGAAGCTGCAGAAACTGCTCGAGAGCTAGAAGCGCACCTCAAGGGGTCTGATTCCTGGAGAAGTTGCCATTGTGACCCGACTCCTGAAAGGGGACCAGAGGTGAAATCACCAGAGGGGCGTGGGTTTCTTGGGTGAGTGAAGTTCTCCCAACCTACTTTCCAATCACAATGGAGAACTGGAAAACCTGGTGGATCAGGAGATTCAATGGAATTGAGCCTGCCCACCCCCCTGAAATCTCAATCGCTGACTGGTCTCCCAGAAAGATTTGAACAGTTAAAAGTTGGGAGCCACATAAGTCCTCCCCCCCCTCCCTCTAGGAAAATGGAATTTAGCCCAGCATAGGTTCACCTTTCCTCCTCGCAAAGAGGGGGAAATTAGGGAGGCTCAAGTCCATTCCGACGATGCTGGAGGGCATCCCATCGCCTCCCACAAGCAGCAGGGAATTTACATGCCTGGAGTGGCTTGGGGGGGGCACAACCCCCCTAACAGATGACTTGTGCCTGCCAGGCCCAGCCCTCCCCACTTCTGTTTCCATACCCCCAGGCTGGGCATTCTATCCTGGACAAGGATGGGTCCAATGCTAATGGCAGCCAGCTGGTTCTGCTCCTATTTTCCATGGATCTCCCTGGCTCCCATAAGGCCCGTTGGCCAATACCTTACAAGGAACTTTGATCCAGCAGCGGGGGGGAATTCCATCCCCCTCGGCAACTCAGCAACCAACTCCTGTCTCAACAGGCTACCCCCCTCAACAGGGGCCTGCCCAGCAACCCACCGCGGCTGTCCCGCAAATTCCTCCCCAACTGCCGGCAGCCCAACCACCACCCCCTCCACCCCCGACCAACCCCACCTCTCTTCAGAGCAACTTTTGACGGCACACCATACAAACTAGCTTACTTCCTCAGCAGAATCTGGGCTTATGTATATCAATTTGGAAACCAATACCAGTCAGAAAGAGACTTAATAAATGCCATTTCTGAAGGACTGAATGAAGGAGATGCCTCTGAATGGATTGCCCAGCTCCACAATGAAAATGTTCCAGAATTAAATGATATTGCAGGATTTGTGACACTGCTCAGAGCCAGATTTGAAGATGAGGACCATATTGCAGAAAGTGAAGCCACCTTAAAAACAATGAAACAAGACAACAGACCCTTAAAAGATTTTGTATGGGACTTTAGACGAGTAGCAGGAAACCTCGGCCATTGGCCAAACCGCATTCTCCTCCACTATTTCAAAGAGGCAATCAATCAGAAGGTCAGAAAAGCCTGCAGCATAAGAGGGGTGCCTGAATAATTACGTGACTGGAATAACATGTCCATAGCTAGAGATAGAGAAATCAACCCCTAGCCCCACCCTTGACCAAAACCCCCTCCGAAGACCATTATCCAGGCCTCCCCTCTCAAAAGCTGCAACCCATCAATTACCAACGATTATAAAATGCTACTGCTGTGGCAAATTAGGATGCTGAGCTTCGGCCTGCCTGGCTCCAGCACCCATCCCACAACAGCATCCAGCAACTGCAACCCGAGGGAAAAAACCTCCAAGAGGCAACCCAGACACCAGCTGATTTGCAAGACAAGCCTGGGACGCTCCCCTCCCCACTGAGAAACCAACACACATCCATCAGCTGAGACACCTCCCAACAACTCTGCCGGAGAAGATGACCCGATGGTGAGTGCACCCATTCCCCCTTTCGCTATCAAAATAAACTTAATAATTCCAATAATGGAGGAAAGGAAAGAGGTGCAAGCCATTATAGACACCAGCTGTACCAGATGTCTAATAGGAATGTCACTTGTAAACCAACTACATATTAGAACATTACCCTTAAAACACCCAATAAAGTTCCACCAAGTCGATGGAACATTAATTGGCAGAGTCCAAGCCACCCAAATTACAGAATTGGTTGGCCTACAAATTGGAAAACATCATGAACTTATAAGATTCATAGTAATTCCAAAAATGTCAGAATCTATTATACTAGGCCTAGCCTGGCTGGACAAATGGGCCCCAACAATCAAGTGGGAAGATGGGTTCAGAAAAATCATATGGGATTTCGCTCCCTTAAAACCTACCCACCCTAGCAATAAACAACTAAGGCATGAAAACCACCAGGGGGAGCCAGCAGCCACTGTATCTGACTCACTTCCAGGTGAACCACTCATTCCTAAAGCATATGTAGATTTGGCAGAGGCCTTCAGCGAAGAGGAATGTAATCTCCTTCCCCCCCCCCACATGTGCAATTGAGTTACAGCCTGGCGTAAAATTATCAAAGCCCAGAATGTACTCAATGACACCCGCTGAAATTATTGAATTAAGGAGGTAAATCAACACCAACCTAGCCAGAGGGTTTATTGAACCTGCAAAATCACAACTGGCCGCACCCATGTTTAAAGAGAAGAAAGACAGCTCTCTAAGGCTGTCTTCAGAAATTTGAACTGCCTTTGCATATAACACACCTACCCATTACCACTAATGAAGGACTTATTAAGCCACCTAGCAAAAGGCAAGGTTTTCACCAAATTGGATTTATGAGAGGCTTATTACCATGTATGCATTTGAGAAGGCGACGAATGGAAAACTGCTTTCAACTGCCCCCTGGGCAGTTTCCAGTTCTGGGTCATGCCTTTTGGGCTCCAGGGGGCCCCAGCAGTCTTCATGCAGCTCATCAACAAAACCCTGCATAGCCACTTATATAATGGGGTTCTTGTTTACTTGGACGACTTTCTTATATACAGTGAGAATATGGAAGACCATATAAAATTAGTTAGATAGGTCCTGAGAAAACTCCTAGCTGCCAAACTATACGTAAAGCTGTCAAAATGCGACTTCCATAAGGAATCCTTGGATTACCTGGGCTATCGGGTATCAAACCAGGGGATTGAAATGGACCCAGGAAAAGTAAAAGCAGTATTGGACTGGCAACCACCACGCACGCGTAAACAGTTTCAAAGTTTCCTGGGATTTGCAAACTGTTACCGTCAATTCATCCCTTCTTTCACAGAGGTTGTTCTCCAGTTGACAGAATTGCTAAAAACTGGTCTGTCTCCTGGCAAACCAAAACCTAGCCAGCCCCTAGCTTGGACAACGAACTGTCAAAAATCCTTTGAGCAGCTGAAACATCTGTTCGCAATGGAACCCATTCTCCAGCACCCCGACCCAAGTAAACCATTCATGGTCCAAGAAGATGTAAGTGATGTGGCAGTAGCGGCTGTCTTAATGCAAAGAAATGCACAAAACGACCTAATGCCCTGCGCTTACATTTCTAAAAAGTTGACGGACACAGAACGCAGGTGGGCGGTTTGGGAAAAAGAAGCTTTTGCTGTATGGTGGGCCCTCTTCTCCTGGAGGCACTTCCTGGAAGGGGTAAAAGAACCATTCGAAGTGTGGACAGACCACAAGAACCTTGAGGCCTTAAGAACCCCTCAAAAACTGTCCCCTAAACAGGTTCGATGGACTAAATACTTCAAACGGTTTCACTTCAACCTCAAATACCTCCCAGGGGGGCAGAACCTACTAGCTGACGCTCTCTTGAGAAACCCCAAATTTGACAGTCAACAAGAGGAGATAGTCCACACTATGATTCCAGAAACCCAACCAGCGGTCCAAGCTCGTGTCCGGGCACAACCACACCGTGGTACCAACATCCCAGAGGGCAGATTGTTGACGGAGCTAAAATCAGCCCTTAAGACAGATGCCTGGTCAAAGACAACCTAACGAACTTGACCCTAAGAGAAGGAATAGCTTGGAAAGGGAGCAAGGTTTATGTGCCATCCAGTATGCGGCTCACGGTTCTCCACAAAAGCCATGACTCTCGACTGGGAGGCCATTTCAGGTTTTTAAAAACCCTCCATTTGACTAGGAGGCAATTCTGGTGGCCAAAAACGAAAACTGATGTAGAGGACTATGTGAGGAGCTGCGCCACTTGCGCCACCATGAAATCAAGACCAGGGAAACCCCCTGGTCTTCTCCAGACCGTGGCCAAACCCACGAGGCCTTGGAAAGAAATTGCTATGGATTTCATCGTTGAGCTCCCTGCCAGCGGAGGCAATATAGTGATATGGACAGTTTGTTGTGTCTTGCCCGCTCTCACAGCAGCCGGGGCCTTCTTATCTGCTCCCGAACACAGAGGAATGTATGCCTCCCGGCCCCAGTCCTGGCTCCATGCCCAGACAAGCTGAAGAGGAGGGGGAACCTCCCGGTCCCAGCCCTGGCTCCATGCCCAAGCAGGCTGCAGAGGAGGGAGCATCCCCCGGCCCCAGCCCTGGCTACATGCCCAGGCAAACAGAGCAGCTAGACCCCTCCCCCTTCTCCACAGCATGTGAGCCTGAGGAAAGTTTATTTCCAACAGCTGCTGATTGGAGTGACCCTCGCATCAGAAGACTGGATAGGCGGAGGCAACAGAAGGAAGGGAGGGGCAGGCCTTAATGAGTGCTGAGTCATGGAGCCACACCCCATGGCCTATATAAAGGATCTGCTTTCTGGCAGTCTCTGAGTCAGGCAAAGTCGAACTTATCTTGCTGAAGTCACTTTCTGGTCTCCTGCCTGCTCTGAGGACTTTGCTAGGACTTTGGGCAGAGCTGCAGAGGCAAGCCTGATTCGGATTTCCCTGACCCGGCCGTCAGCGGAGGAGTGGGACACGACACAGTTGTTGATTTGTTTTCCAAACAAGATGTCAGCCTCCACTCCAATCCTCACATATTTTTTGTACAATTTATATTCAGTGGTTAGAATGTAATGGGTTCTTTCTGTAATGTAAAATAGTTTAAGGATGTAAGATGTATCACTGCCCTATACAGGATAAGGGAAGAGGGCCTTTTAAGAGTGTCGTCTGACATAATAGAAGGGGAGGGGTGATTAACGGTTGAATCAGCAAGAATGTTAGAGCATGGGCTTTTTCAACAGAGACTGCATTCCTGAGATGATTAACAGCTAGAGACCGGTGGAAGAAGATTACCACGGGGGCCGAGAAGGAGCTGGCATTGGACCAGACCAGCCTGGCCTCCTGAGGAGAGGAGGTACAAATGGGGGGGGATATGGAATGTTAGCTGTATTTTGTCTCAGATCCAACTTTATACTGCTGCAGTCCGGATGTATCTAGTAAAAGTACTTTTCTTTATTTACAAATGAAGTCAAGGTGTATTCTTTCCTAAATACAATCAGAGGCAGCCTGACATAAACCCACTTCACTGCCTGCAGCGGATTACCCTCAACGAGGAAATTGGCGAAACTCTTCGTGAAGCACATTTACAGACTACATGGCGTTCCAAAGAGGATAATATCAGACTGCGGAGTCCAGTTTACTGCTTAGTTCTGGAAGGACTTCCTACAGCCCATTGGGTCATCCCAGGGACTTAGTTCAGCTTTTCATCTGCAGACTAATGGGGCTGCAGAAAAATTGAACTCGATGGTGGAACAGTATATACAGTGTTATGTAAACTACCAGCAAGAAAACTGGGCAGATCTGTTACCTTTTGCAGAAGTAGCATATAATAATGCCGTACACAGTAGTACAGGATTAACTCCTTTTCAGATAACCACCAGCATGGGTTTTGTACCAATGCCTGAGCTCCCCATACATCCTCCCACTTCCGTGTCCCTAACGGACTGGATGAACTCATTGAAAAAGGGGTGGGATAACACAAAAAAAGCCTTGGCTGAACCAGCTGAAAAATATAAAGCCCAAGCGGACAAACACCAATCCCTTCAACCCCTGGTGCAAATGTGCCCGCCGGGTTTCTGAGCATTCCATCAACCGAGGGCCCAGGGTAGGGGTGGAGGGGTGGCGGGTAGGGGTGGAGGGGTGGCGGTTGTGATTAGAGAGAGTCTAGAGCCGAGGGAGACCACTGTACCTCAGATTGCCGGGTGTGAATCCCTCTTTGTGAGATGGGGTCATAGATGTCAGATGGGCTTGCTGGTCGCGTACCTGGCTCCTTGCTGCGTGACAGCTGCCCTGCCCGAGCTCCTGGAGGTGCTTGCTGGGGTGGCGGTTGAGACCCCCAGACTCTTAGTCATGGGGGACTTTAACTTGCCATCTTCCGGCTCGTCGTCGACAGCAGCTCGGGAGTTCACGGCTTCCATGACGGCCTTGGACCTGACTCAAGTAGTTGATGGCCCTACTCACACTGGGGGTGGTACACTGGACTTGATTTTTATCTCTGGTCAGAGGTTGAGAGATCTGGACTTGAAGGAAATAGTCATTGAACCTTTGTCATGGTCAGATCACTCTCTCCTTCGCCTGGACTTTCTGACCGCCATCCAACACCACAGGGAGATGGAGCCGATGCGTTGGTTCCGTCCCAGGCACCTGATGGACCCGGAGAGGTTCCAGACGGAGCTTGGGCCACTTCCTGAGGGTCTGGCTCACGGCACGTCTGAGGAACTTGTTGTGGCCTGGGAACGGGCCGCGGCGGGGGCCTTAGACCGTGTCGTGCCTTTGCGGCCTCTGACCTGGCGCAGGTCCCAACCGGCTCCTTGGTTCTCCGAGGAGCTGAGGGGGATGAAGCGCCGGAGAAGACGCCTAGAGAGTTCCTGGAGGTCTAGCCGTTCAGAGGCTGATCGGACACTAGTGAAGTCCTATAATAGGGCTTACCTAATGGCATTGAGGGAAGCGAGGCGTTGCTACGCCTCCTCCCTCATTGCGTCGGCAGATAACCGCCCAGCCGCCCTGTTTCGGGTGACTCGTTCCCTCCTTCACCAGGGGGAGTGGGATGACCCATTGCAGGGACGTGCTGAGGAGTTTAACGGTTATCTATACGATAAAATCGTTCAGCTTCGGGACGGTTTGGACCAAAATTGCGGTGACTCAGGTGAGACGTCTGAGGGTGGTCTTGGTGACATTGTTTGGGATGAGTTTGATCCTGTGGCTCCGAGGACATGGACAGGTTGTTGGGTAGGTTGAATGCCACCACGTGTTTACTGGACCCGTGCCTCCTGGCTGGTGCTGGCCACCAGGAGGTGACACGAGGCTGGCTCCAGGCGATTACGAGTGCTTCTTTGGTGGAGGTGTCTTTCCGGCCGCCTTGAAAGAGGCGGTGGTGAGGCCCTCCTCAAGAAGCCTTCCTGGACCCGCTGTTTTAGGTAATTATCGTCCGGTCTCCAACCCGCTCATGGAGAAGGTTGTAGAGAATATGGTGGCATATCAGTTTCCCTTACACCTGGATGAAACTGTCTATCTAGACCCGTTCCAGTCCGGTTTCCGGCCCGGTTACAGCACGGAGACGGCTTTGGTCGCGTTGGTGGATGATCTCTGGAGGGCCAGGGATAGGGGTTGTTCCTCTGCCCTGGTCCTATTAGACCTCTCAGCGGCTTTCGATACCATCTACCATGGTATCCTGCTGCGCCGGTTGGAGGGATTGGGAGTGGGAGGCACCGTTTATCGGTGGTTCTCCTCCTATCTCTCCGATCGGTCGCAGACGATGTTGACGGGGGGGCAGAGGTCGTCCTCGAGGTGCCTCACTTGTGGGGTGCCTCAGGGGTTGATTCTCTCGCCTACCCTGTTCAACATCTATATGAAGCCGCTGGGTGAGATCATCAGTGGTTTCGGTGTGAGGTACCAGCTGTACGCGGATGACACCCAGCTGTACTTTTCCACACCGGGCCACCCCAATGAAGCTATCGAAGTGCTGTCCCGGTGTCTGGAAGCCGTACGGGTCTGGATGGGGAGAAACAGGCTCAAGCTCAATCCCTCCAAGACAGAGTGGCTGTGGATGCCGGCATCCCGGTACAGTCAGCTGAGTCCACGGCTGACTGTTGGAGGCGAGTCATTGGCCCCGATGGAGAGGGTGCGCAACTTGGGCGTCCTCCTGGATGAACGGCTGTCTCTGGAAGATCATTTGACGGCCGTCTCCAGGAGAGCGTTCTACCAGGTTCGCCTGGTGCGCCAGTTGCGCCCCTTTCTAGACCGGGATGCCCTATGCACGGTCACTCACGCCCTCGTGACGTCTCGCCTGGATTACTGCAATGCTCTCTACATGGGGCTCCCCTTGAAGGGCATCCGGAGGCTGCAGTTAGTCCAGAATGCGGCTGCGCGGGTGATAGAGGGAGCCCCTTGTGGCTTCCGTATGACACCTATCCTGCGCAGACTGCACTGGCTACCTGTGGCCTTCCGGGTGCGCTTCAAGGTCTTGGTAACCACCTTTAAAGCGCTCCATGGCATAGGGCTGGGTTATTTACGGGACCGCCTACTGCTACCGAATACCTCTCACCGACCCGTGCGCTCTCACAGAGAGGGACTCCTCAGGGTGCCGTCAGCGAGGCAGTGTCGTCTGACGACGCCCAGGGGAAGGGCCTTCTCTGTGGGGGCTCCCACCCTCTGGAACGAACTACCTCCAGGACTTCGTCAACTTCCGGACCTCCGAACCTTCCGTCGCGAGCTTAAAACACACTTATTCATCTGCGCAGGACTGGATTAGATTTTAAATTTATTGGTTTTAAATGGGTTTTATTTTTTATATTGTTTTTAAACATTCGGCCTTTTAGAATAAGTTTTTTAATTGTTATTTTAATCTGTATTTATGTGTTTTTATTGGCCTGTGAACCGCCCTGAGTCCTTCGGGAGATAGGGCGATATATAAATACGATAAATAAATAAATAAATAAATAAATAAACCCCCTTTTCGGGTGGGGGATAAAGTGTTTTTGTCTACTAAATATTTAAGATTAAGATTACCTAGTAAAAAATTTGGTCCTAAGTTTTTAGGTCCTTTCCCCATTGTAAAGGTGATTAATCCGGTAACTATCCAACTTAGCCTCCCCCTAATATTAGGGAAAATACACCCAGTGTTTCACAGTAGCTTATTGAAACCGGCTAGGGAATCTAGGTTGAGACCCTTACCAGCTGCTCCCCCCCCCCTCCTTTGGTAATCCAGAGGGAAACCCACTACGAAATTAAAAAAATCCTTGACTCTAGACTTTACAGAGGTTGCTTACAATATTTGGTCCACTGGAAAGGGCATCCATTGTCTGAAGCTACTTGGGTAAAGAGCTAGGATTTAAATGCGGATGCTCTGATCAAACAATTTCATGATAAATTCCCTGATAAACCAAAAGGTCCTCCTTGGGGGGGGGAGAGGGGGTTAGGAGGGGATGTAATGGAGGCTAACCCATTTTTGCTTTTGTCTGTTTGTTTTGTAGGATGTGTTTTCTTCTGCAAGGGGGGGACGCCTGTCAGCTTTGGAAGCCATACTAGGCCGAAGGCTTCCATACGCTGCCACAATTCTCTGCTGGGAAAGGGGTGAGGAGGGTGGTAGTGCAAGGGATGATTAGACATAACAACATATTTTCCTGCATTGTCCTTTCCAGCCTGCTCACTGTCGGACTCCGCTGCCAGCTGTGCAGGCTGCTGGCGGACCACAATAAACAGGCCCTCCCGACCCACTAAGATACCTGATGTTGTGGTGCACCAGTGGCCAACATAGGTGGCAGCAGATTTGGATAGTGAGGAAGTTGGAGAGGAACGTGGGCCAGTCCTGGAGTCTGGGGAAGGCTCAGACAATGGCTCTGAGTAAGAGGCAGAGAGGGGGCCAAAGCCATCTGATAGTTCTTTGCTGTTGCCAGAGTCTTCAGAGTCTGACATCAGTGAGGCAGAAGAGTAGTGTGAGCCTGTTCCCAGTGTGCACATGTGCAGAGCTGCCAGGAGACAAGAACAATTAAGGAAATAGGGTCAACTTGGGAGTAAGGTTTGGAGACGATTGGCCCCTCCCATAAGACATAAAAGAGAAGCTAACAGGATGTGAGCTATCACAGGAAACAATTAGTTCATCTGGCCAATTCAAGATTTGAAACTTCTGTTTGTGACTCTGTGCCAAATTTGACCTTGCCCTGCATCTGGAAATTAGCTCTTTGGCAGTGTTCCATGTGAGATAGGTGGATGTTGATAACCTTCCTCTGAAAGACTGTTTATCAAGCCTTGCGGGCTGTAAATGAAAGCAATTTACAGCCGTATGAATTAAAGAGGTTTGCTGGGACTAGGTTTGTGTTGTTTAATTTCTAAGGAAGCCTAGGTCAGAACACCTGATGCTTCTCTTTCCCTTCCTGCCACAGTGAGTGCTCCAGCTGAAGGATGGATCACTTTCTCTCTTTCATACACACACACACAGAGGTTGGAGAGCTCTCTTGCTCTCTCTCACTCTCTCTGTCTCACTACAGTGGCAGGTTGTTTTTTTGTTTTTGTTTTGCCAGTTGGACTACAAATTTTTTATTTATTTATTTTGTCAAGCATGTATTAGATAACAGATATAAGTATAAATGTAATTATGAATACATGAAATGGATAAGAATAAAAGGGAATATTAGGACAGAGATGTTAGGTTTACTGGTGCACCCCTCAAAGACCTTTTAGGAATGAAGTGAGGTTGGAGAGGCATGGCCAGCGTTGTGGCAATACAGCGGATTCTTCGGAATTCCTGAAGAAATGTTGATATCTCCACTGTCCGGGGGTCTTAAGTGGCCTAGTCGTTTTGTAGGGACAATGAACAAGAGGAGCACAGACTGATCAACACAGGGAGATCGCAAAATCTCTGGTTGATTGGAAGAAGCTCCTCAAACTGAATGGCAGAGAAAGCAGCCATAGAAGCTGGTAAAAAGCTGGGCCAGTCACAACAGAAAGAAGAAAGCGAAGACAGAGTGTGCCATCTAGGTGAGAAAAAAATCTCTCTCTTTTTGGAAAAAAAAATTTCTTCATACTTACCTAAAAGAAAAATAGAGTGGAAAAATTGCTGAAAGTGAGGAGGGAGAGCAGGTGGGTATTGGCATTTGGGCAGTGAGGAAAACGAAAGCCCAAAGGAAAAAAACCTTTTCTGAATGAGCTGAAGAAAGTGATTGGGAACTGATTTAAAAGTGTGGATTAAACAAGGTGAGATAGAGAATTGACTGAATATTCTTTTTTGCAATAAGATGGAATGATTATAATGACTATAAATAAATTTGAAGTCAACACCGATCAGAATTAACTTAAAAGAAATGGAGTTTTGAAACTGCTTTGTTTTACTGAATGAAATAGCCTCCAGTGCCATCTAGTGGCAGAAGAAAAAAGGCTTTGAATTAACTACAGCTTTAAAGTTGACCTTGATAGTCCTGACTGGAGTGATAAGAAAGCAGATGTGCAAGAGAGAGAGAGAGATTGAGTTTGTTTTTACTTTTCAAATTTTTATTTTTTATTTTCTATTTACCTTTTATATTGATATATTGACCATCATTTGTGTTGTAAATGTTGTACCTTGATGAAGGTATCTTTTCTTTTATGTACACTGAGAGCATATGCATCAAGACAAATTCCTTGTGTGAAGGACTTCCGCTGGCAACGCAGGCTTCGTGGACATTCCTTTGGGATCGTCTGCCCTGGGCTTCATCAAACCATCCCTGACAGCGTAAATGGGCTGTCATACGGTTTGGAATTCTCTCCTCCAGGAGAAGGGGGAGGGAAGAGTGGTCAGGTTTGGGTAGAGCTCCCCGGGAGCCCCTGGAATTTAACCAGGGGATCGAAGGGTGAGAGCTCTCCTTTAGCCTGACAAAGCTCCATGCCCAGGGTGTTTCTGTTTATACAGAACGAGAAGCCGCGACCATCTCTGTGCCAAGATTTATTTTTAAAGAGAACTCAACACAGACAGAACAAAGTAGGAGGACTAGCAAGAATTTGCAAGTAATAAATCTTAACTTCAGCTCTTAAATAGCTTTCCTTTGAACTAACTTTCAACTTGAGTGGATTTAAAATGGCATTTGCAATATACAAAGGAAAGTGAAACTATAAAAGGACAAAGGAAGAGAAGAACATAACAAGCTACTTTTTAAATGGAATGAATAAGAACTGTTAATGATTTTTTTTCTTTTTACCTTTTTCTTTATCACAATGTTTAAGAAGAAAAGTTTATTGAATTTCCCCCCCCTCTTTTTGGTAGATTTTACAGTTTAAGAATGGCTCTTAAGCAAACAGAACTAACTACTAAAATCTTGGAAACTTCTTCACTTCAAATATGGAAAAAAAATTTTATAGGAACTTTTGGAGGCTTATCTTTTCTTAATAAGTTTTTAAACAAGAGATTTTTACACCAATATATTAAAGATTGGAAATTCTTTATTGTTAGATGTTAAGCTGATTGGTGAGCAGATGGTGGAAAATGTGTAAGATAGAAGACAAGGGGAAGGAGAATGCTTAAGATGTGATTTTGATGGTGTTTTTTTAAAATATATATATATATAGGGTTTAATTTTTACAACTGACTTATTTTGGGTATAAGGTGTTACTATTTGATATATGTGAGGTATAAAGGAATGGGAAGATGGAATATTGTTTAACTTTTGGAGGACAGATAGAAAAATTTATGGATGTAATGTTGGTATTTGGTTAAATAAAATTTAATTGTTATAATTGATATATTTTGGATATAAGTTATAATTTTAATAATGTTATTTGACAGATGTAAGGTAAATTGAAGAAATATTAATATTAGCAATGTTATTTGATTTATGTAAGTGATATTAAAGATATGAGAAGATAGAATATTGCTTATTTTTGGAGATTGGATAAAAATTTAAGAATTTAAGATGGAAATATGAATTATATTTGGGAGACTGTTTAAGGAAGAAAGGTATATTATAAAAGAATTTCTGATGAATGCTGGAAGATGGACTATCGTGTTGGTCTTGATCGATGAATATTGGATATTAAAAACTATAAGATTCTGAAGACTTCAGGAGTGGAATGGATTGATATATATTTGGTAATTGATGAAGATTGGATATTAAAAATTATTGATGGAAATACTAATTTAATTGGAAGATTCTGAAGATTTTAGGAGTGGAATGGACTGATATATAATGGACTGGAAGAAGAATGTACTTTTTTGTTTCTGGAAGGGGAGTTAAGGTCTTAGAGAGAGGAGTGACTATGGATTATGACTTATGTTGTATTTTAATTTATGATTGTTAATCTTATACCCTGTACTTTGTTCTGGGAAGTCTCGGGGGGTGGGAGGGGGGAGGGAGGGGAAGGGGGGAGAGGGGGGAGATGAAGGATCAATGTAAAGAAATGATTGAAGATATGTAATTAAGAAATAGAAATAATTTGAAATGAAATCGGGGCTGCTCAGCTGCCATTTCAGAAGGGAATGGAAAGGGAGAGGAGAGAGTGAAGGAAGAAAGTAGATAGGAAAGAGAGAGGTAGAAAAGGGGGAAAGGAGAGGAAGAAGAAAGGGGAAAGAGAGAGGGTTAGAAAGGGTGGAAGAGAAGAGTAGGGAAGGAGGAGAGGATGTAGAAAAGCGAAGGAGAGGAAGGATGAAGAAAGTAGAAGAAAGTAGAGAAGGGAGGAGGAAAGGTTTGTTAAGGAAGGAAGTGGTAGCTGGGCAGGTCCGAATAAGTAACAAATGAAAGTTAATGACTAATGTTGAATAAGAGATTGTATATTGAATAGGTTGTTGGAAAATGGAAATAAAACTTTTTTACTAAAAAAAAAAAAAGACAAATTCCTTGTGTGTCCAATCACACTTGGCCAATAAAAAATTCTATTCTATTCTATTCTATTCTATTCTATTCTATTCTATTCTATTCTATTCTATTCTATTCTATTCTATTCTATTCTATTCTATTTTGAGCTTTTTGAAGTATTTTGTTTTGGAATTGTTTTGGTGAATAGCTGTTGGATCTTTTTTCTTTCTTTTTTGTCCATTTACTAGTGGTTAATAGGAACGATGTGTGGGTAAGACTATATAATTTGGCATTTTTTTTTCTTTTTTCTTTTTTTCTCTCTCTCTCTCTATTGGACTGGAAAAAGAGGTGATCGGTTTAGAATTTGGATTAAGGCAAGAAGAGCCTGAAGAAACTTCGTTTGTTTTTCTTTTTTCTCTTCTACTTTTTTTCTCTTTTTTCTCAAGTTTTTTTTAAAAAAGATTGGTTTCCTGTTTTTTCTTTTTTCTATTGCTGGATTGGCAATATTTTTTATATTTTGTTTTTTGGAGAGGTGATTGATTTCCCCCCTTATTTTTTACTTTTTCTAATCCACCCAATGGGGAGGATTAGATATTCGGATTATAAATAAACCTTAAGTGGATTACAAATTAAAATCATACAGCTTTGAGATGAAGAAATTTACAGCACATCTACACTCAACAGCAAGTCCCTCCACAACAGAAACACAAAAAACATCGGAGGTGATGGATTTAAAAAAAATTTATATAGATACTTCATGATGATTTGAAAGAGCACTTAAAAGAAATGAAGGAGTTGATTGGGAAAAATGAAGAAAGAATTCAAAAAGTAGAAGAAAAAGCAGACTTGAGAGAAAAGAAAGTGGAAGAATTAGAAGAAAAACTGACATCAGTTGACAAAAATCAAGAGAGGACAATTATCTCATTAGAGATGGATCATTCTGTTTATTATCTAAGATTTCAAAATATAGAGGAGGAAAAAGGGGGAAACTTGCCAGATGTGATAGCTGAGATGTTGGCAGAAGTTATGGAAGAACCGAAGGAGAAGATTTTAAATGAGATTGACGAGGCCTTTAGAGTACACACAAGATACGCAATGAGAAATAAATTGCCAAGAGAAGTCCACATAAGATTCACAAAGAAACCAATAAATAAATACTACAAATAACAAGAAACACTGCATTGAAATATAAAGATAAAGAAATAGTAGTATTGAGACAAATACCCAGAAGAATCAGAGATTTGAGGAAAGAATACCATTTCTTAACAAAAAAATTTAATTACAAAAGGAGTGAGTTTCAGATGATTAATACCAGAAGGAATTTTGGTGACATGGCAAGAACAAAGACATAGATTAGACTACATTGAAAAAGCGAAATTATTTTATGAGCAATTTTGTGGACCATTAGATGATGAACTGGGAGCAGCAGATACAAGGAGGCTGTAAAAGAAAAAGAAGAAAGGACAAAGGAACAGGAAGAAAGAGCACTAAGAGAAGGAGCAAGGGCAAAAGACGGAAAGCAACAAAGAGAGACAAGAGTGACAAGATCAAAAATTAGTAATAAGTAAAATATGGAAGAACAAATAAAAGCAATATCAATAAATGTAAATGGACTGAATTCGGCAACAAAAAGGAACATAATTTTAAATAAATTAAATTGTCAGCTTGCTTCCAATCAATGTTTAAGAAAATAAAGACCCAACTCCATAAGTTTGAAGAGATTGGTAATTTTTACTAAACATATCAGATTGCAAAGAAAGCTAAACCAGAACTGAAGGTATACTGTTCTGTTTCCCTTCCCCCAATACTCCCAGCAAAGAGTCAGTCAGAGGCCTCCTTTTCTGATTTATTTACATATATATATAAATGTCCTGGCTACGTCTACCCACGGGCCTGCCAAGTTTCTGGAGATAACAAGGAAATTACAGATAAGGCCAGAATTACTCACGAATATATTCTTCCCTCCGTTGATACAGTTTGCCCGCGCAAATTCATTACTTTGTCCAAGACAAAAAACCAGGAAGTCCCGCCTCCTATTTATAGTCTCTGCAGATGTCACTGCATGACAATTATGACTTGGCTTTGTCCCAACTCTTCCGCTGCTGCGCACGCCGGTCACGCCTGCGCAGTCTTGCATCACTCCAAAACTGTTCTTGGGGCGTTGCCAAATCAGAAGAAGGCTCTAGGGAATCAGGCTTTGCCGGCCCCTCCTCCTCCCTTTGAGTGGGTGCCAGGGAGGGAAAGGGCTCAAGAGAAGCAGGGCTGGCCAGGTCTTCTCCCTCACTTTCTGAATCATCCGAGTCCAGGAGTCCGGGTCCAGGAACCTGGGTCACAACACTATCCCTCACCGCAGGGCCCTTCCCCCGGGGCTGACGATCGGGATGCGGTTGGGCTGGGTTCTGCTCATGGAAGGCCTGCACCAGGTCAGGGGCATGAACGTCGGAGGCATCTACCCAGGAGAAATCAGTCCCGTATCCCTTCCACGCGATCAAATATTGGAAACGACCCTTCAGCCAGCGGGAGTCTCGTACGCTGTGGACTTCGTATTATCCTCCGATCCGTCCTCGGCGACAGTGACGGGTGCTGTTGGGCATCGAAGGGGACTCGGTGTGGCCTCAGGAACCAGAAGGGACCGGTGAAAAACGGGGTGGATCCGCATGGATCGTGGCAGGGTCAGTCGGTAGGCTACCGGGTTGATGACTGCCTCGACAAGGAACGGGCCGATGAATCGGTGGTCCAAGTTCTTTACCGGTCGGTCGGACGGGAGGTGTTTGGTGGAGAGCCACACCCGGTCTCCAACTGCCAACGGGGGCGTTGCCCGTCGGGAGCGGTCGGCGGACCGTTTGTAGTCCTCCTTTGCCCGATTCAGCTGCTGGCGTACCAACTGTTGGACCGCATGCAATTCCGTCAGGAAGGTCTGCGTTTCGGGAACAGGAGAGTCCGGTGGTGCCAGAGGGAAGAGCCGCGGATGGTACCCCACATTGGCAAAGAACGGGGTCATCTGAGTAGAGGTGTGCTGAGAGTTGTTAAAAGCAAACTCCGCCAGGGACAGGTAGTCGGCCCAGTTGTCCTGTTGCTGGTTGATGAAGCAACGGAGATACTGTTCCAGTATACCGATGACCTTCTCTGTACCCCCGTCGGTCTCCGGATGGTGCGATGACAACAGACACACCTGCACCTCCAACGCGGCCATCAGGCTCTTCCAGAAGCGGGCTGTGAACTGAACTCCGCGGTCCGAAACCACCCTGTCCGGTAGACCATGGAGGCGGAAGATGTGCTGCAGAAAGAGACGGGCCGTTTTTGCGGCTGTGGGCAGTCCGCGGCATGGGATGAAGTGTGCCATCTTGGTGAGCATGTCCACCACCACCAGCACCGTGGTGAACCCAGAGGACGGCGGCAGGTCCGTCAGGAAGTCCATAGAGATCGCCCCCCAGGGTCTGTCGGGTGTCGGCAAGGGCTGGAGGAGCCCGGGAGGGGCCCCCGTGGCGGCCTTGGCTTGCCGGCACGGTACGCAGGATGTCACGTAGGCATGTATATCATGCCGCACTCGGGGCCACCAAAAGGTCCGTGTCACCAGGTGGAGGGTCTTGAAGAACCCAAAATGTCCTGCTGCAGGGTTGTCGTGGCACTGGGTCATGACGAGGGCTCGGAGTGGTCCTGTGGGCACATATAATCGCCCCCGAAACTTGAGTAAGTCCTCCTCCAAGGTCCAAGGAGATGCGGGGCCCACCTCTGCTCTCCTTTGCTGCGACCAGGCGTCCTGGCGCTGCGCCTCTCGCACCTGGGCCCGCAAGTCCACTGGCTACCGTGCTGCGGCCAAGGCTTCTGCCGGCAGCACTGTCCGTGGAGGAAGGGGATCCTTGGCGCAGAGGTACTCTGGCTTGCGGGACAGGGCATCCGCCCTCCAGTTGTGACCGCTGGGAATGTAGGTCACGCGGAAGTTGAACCGGGCAAAAAACAACGACCACCGGATCTGCCGCTGGTTCAACTTCTGAGCTGTGGTGAGGTGCTCGAGATTCCGATGGCCCGTTCGGACCTCCACCTGATGTCGGCCCCCCTCCAGATGGTGTCGCCAAGCCTCGAATGCAGCCTTGATAGCCAGCAACTCTTTTTCCCAGATAGTGTAGTTGCGCTCGGAAAGATTGAGTTTCCGGGAGTAGTAAGCGCAGGGAAAAAGTGTGCCGCCATTCGTCGGAGCCTGTAGCAGCACCGCTCCCAGAACCACATTGGACGCGTCCGTTTCCACCACAAAAGGCCAGAGTGGGTCTGGATGCCTCAGGACGGGTTCCGTGACGAAGGCTTTCTTGAGGGCTGTGAATGCTTCTTGCTGCGGGGGACCCCACCGGAACGCAACCTTCTTCCTGAGGAGCTGGGTAAGTGGAGCCGTCAGTGTGGCAAAGCCCGGGATGAAGGTCCGGTAGTAGTTGGCGGTTTCAGCAGGCGCTGAACATCCTTCACCCGACGAGGGGCTTCCCAGCTACACAAAGCTTCTACTTTACATGGGTCCATGGCTATGCCCTCGGGCGAGATGATATGCCCGAGGAATTCTATGGAAGTCCAGAAGAAGACGCATTTCTCCAGCTTCGCATTGAGTTGTTGCTCCCGCAAGTGTTGCAGAACCAGACCGACGTGTCGAAGGTGGCTTTCCCTGGACCAGGAGTAAATCAGGATGTCGTGCAGGTAGATAACCACGAACCGATCCAACATGTCTCGGAACACGTCGTTCATGAAGTGCTGGAAAACGGCGGGAGCGTTGGTCAACCCAAATAGCATGACACTGTATTCGTAGTGTCCGTATCGGGTGTCAAATGCCGTCTTCCATTTGTCTCCTTCTCGCATCCGCACCAGGTTGTAGGCCCCCCGGAGATCGAGCTTGGTGAAGATCGTGGCCTCCCGCAACCTCTCCAGTAGCTCCGGGATGAGCGGCAGGGGGTAGCGATTCCGCACCGTGATGGCGTTTAGCCAGCGGTAATCACAGCACAGGCGCAAGTCCCCTGTCTTCTTCTTCACGAAGAGGACCGGGGCCGAGAGAGGGGACTTTGAAGGCCGGATGAACCCTCGGGCCAGGTTTTTGTCCAGGAAGTCCCTGAGGGCGGCCAACTCGGGCTCCGACATGGAATACAGGCGTCCCACAGGCAGTGGTGCATTGGGCAGAAGGTCCATGGGGCAATCGTAGGGCCGATGCGGTGGTAGTCGGTCCGCCTCCTTCTCGCTGAACACGTCGGCGAAGTCCGTCAGCTCAGGAGGCAAGGTGATGGCAGCGGTGGGGACGTTCTGGCCGGCACAGGTGTGGCGGATGTGGTCGACGCACTGCAGACTCGGGAAAGAGATGGTGTTCCGCGACCAGGCCACCTGAGGATCATGGGTCCGAAGTCAGGCCATCCCAAGGACCAAGGGAAAATGAAGGTCCGCCGTGACATAAAACTGGATCACCTCCTCATGGTCCCCAATAGCCAGGCGCAAAGGCTGGGTGGCAAATTTAATGGGGCCGGATACCAGTTCTCGTCCATCAATTGTCTCTACCCGCATCGGAGGGTCCACCGGAACCACGGGGACCGCAAACTGGGTCACAAAAGCCTGGTCCATAAAGTTTGTTGTGGCCCCTGAGTCCACCAGCGCATGCGCCTGGAGCCTGTCCGACTGGTTCCCCAACCATATCCGTGTGTCCAGAATCAGATGCCAAGGGGCCCCAGAGTCTACTTCCACAACGTCCAGTGGGGGCTTAGTACGTGCCCGACATAGGGTTTCCCCGAGGTCGGGCCTGCTCCGTTTCCCGATTGGTCACGCTGTGATTCGGGGACCGGCGTGCGTGCCCCACTTCGCTTTCTGGGGCAAGAAGCGGCGAAGTGGCCGGGCTCTCCACAGTACAGGCACAATCCCCCTTGGTGCCTCCGGATCCGCTCCTGGGCTGTCAGGCGAGGTCTGACCGCTCCCAACTCCATGGGCTCTTCCGCAGCAGTTACAAAACGTGGGGCGACCCAGGGTGCTGGTGGTGCAGGAAGTGGGGGTGCAGATGTCGACGGCGGGTCCCGGGGGTGCGACGGGACGGTCGCCATTGCAGACGGGCATCGAGTCGGAGACAAAGGGGCACCAAGTTGTCGAGGGTCCGCGGGGCCTCCACCCGGGCCAGCTCAACTTGCAATTCCTCTGAGAGTCCCTCCTGGAACGCGTCCACCAGCGCTGCATCATTCCAGTCAGAGTCCTGGCACAAAAGATGAAATTCGGCGATGTACTCCTGCAGGGGGCGTTTCCCTTGACAGAGTTCCTTAAGGCGCCTGGTTGCCGTCAGCATTTGAACTGGGTCCTCGTACATGGTGCGCAGGTGCTGCCAAAAACGCTGTTGGTCCGCCAGCAGGGGGCTGTCCTGGAGCAAGAGGGGCGTGGCCCATCGAGCAGCCGAGCCGGAAAGAAGGTTAATCACGAAGGCCACCTTAGCCCGGTCGTCTGGGAAATCCTCTGGCCGCATAGCCATGTAGAGCTGGCACTGTCCCAAGAAGGTCGGGAACATCTCAGGCTGCCCAGAAAACTTATCCGGCACGGTTATCGGGCACTTGAGACGAGGAGGAGTAGTGGGAGGACGGGGGGGTGCTGCAGGCACATTCCCGGCAGCAAGTTGGCCTGCCAAGTGAGCCACTTGCTGCTGGAGCTGTTGATTAGCCGCTTGTAGCTGCTGTAACTGCTGTTGTACCTGCTGCTGGTCCATCTTTGGTGGAAGATGTTTTAGTCGGGGTCTTGGACAAAATGTTCTGTTTCCCTTCCCCCAATACTCCCAGCAAAGAGTCAGTCAGAGGCCTCCTTTTCTGATTTATTTACATATATATAAATGTCCTGGCTACGTCTACCCACGGGCCTGCCAAGTTTCTGGAGATAACAAGGAAATTACAGATAAGGCCAGAATTACTCACGAATATATTCTTCCCTCCGTTGATACAGTTTGCCCAAGAATTCATTACTTTGTCCAAGACAAAAAACCAGGAAGTCCCGCCTCCTATTTATAGTCTCTGCAGATGTCACTGCATGACAATTATGACTTGGCTTTGTCCCAACTCTTCCGCTGCTGCGCACGCCGGTCACGCCTGCGCAGTCTTGCATCACTCCAAAACTGTTCTTGGGGCGTTGCCAAATCAGAAGAAGGCTCTAGTGAATCAGGCTTTGCTGGCCCCTCCTCCTCCCTTTGAGTGGGTGCCAGGGAGGGAAAGGACTCAAGAGAAGCAGGGCTGGCCAGGTCTTCTCCCTCACTTTCTGAATCATCCGAGTCCAGGAGTCCGGGTCCAGGAACCTGGGTCACAACATATACTATAAACACAGACGTCATATCCTCTCCTGACCCCTCCTCCGACCAGAATTCAAACAGTCATAATCCAATGTCGTCTTCCTCTTTGGCCACTTGTAGTTTCACTTCCGATATTCTCCCTCTGTCAATCTTCTGGATGGAATGCAAAGCAGGCAACTCCCGTTACATTCACATGCCAAATCAGTTCAACCGTCTGTTTGAAAGATTATCTCCTCCTACACCTGTAATGACAGCTGAACGCTGGTAACAGTACAAACCTCCCCCCTCCCCCATAAATCATGTAAGATATTCAGTAAGAACAAAACCTTTAACGAAGTAATAAAACAGTAAAACAGTCCAGCAAGTGAAATATACTTAAAATAAAGCGGAGGCTGACATAAATAGATTAAAGATGGACATTATATGTTTACAAGAAGTACATATTAGAAAACAACACATAAAATTATTAGAATAGTCAAAATTAGGAATATTATTTACCTCATTGATACAACAAATCAAGAGAGGAGTAGCATTATATATTAAAGAAAAATTAGATCCTAAATCAATATTTGTGGATGAAGAAGGAGGATTTTGATGGTGGAAGTAAGGATGAATTTTAAACAAATACTCTTGGTAGTGCTATATGCACCAAACGATAACAAGAAGAATTCTATGGGAAGTTACACAGAAAAATATTAGAATTGAAATATGAACACATATGTATAATGGGTGACTTTAACACTGTAATAGATGTGGACTTGGATTATAAAATGACAAAGAAAATAAGAAACCCAGAAAAATATTGCCAAAGACTTTTTTTACAATGATAGAAGAACTAAGCATTCAAGACTTATGGAGAAAAAGACACTTGAAAGAAAAACAATATACCTTTTACTCAAATAGACATATGTCATGGTCTAGGATAGATAGGATATGGATGTCAACAGATCTGATAGATAATACACAAGAAGTAAACATTGAAACAAATATTTGGGCAGACCACAACCCAATGATAGTATCATGGAATGGGCAAAAGAAAAAGACAAGATGGACTTTGAATCAAACAATTCTAAATGAAAAAGAATTTCAACAGTTTATGGAAAAAGAGCTAGAGACTCATGTAGCTTCTAAATTAAATGGTGTTTCTGTCTATAATAATAATTTAAATGTTGGAGATGTGATTGTAATGATGTTATTTGTTTCCCTTCTACGCATGCTCAAGATGGCGCTGCTCAAGATGGCGCTGCAGTTCATTGTATATAATTGTACATTGGATGAATTATTTGATATGATTGTAAAAATAAAACTTTTTTATAAAAAAAAAAAAAGATGGCGCTGCAGTTCTGAAAACGGAGAATGGAATGGCGCCCTTTCCCCGGCCGGGCCTGACCAGGGAGACCGATTTCGACCTCTTCGATCCCTGGCCTGGCTAGGGGAACATCTCTTCAGCCCAGGAGAACGTGGCTGGTTACGAACGAGGCCGGGGATGAGCGGTGGTTCTAGCGACCTGGTCGGGTGAATGGTGTCGGCATCGGCAGTGGCGGCGGTGGTAGAAAATGGTGGTGGCGGTGCCAATGGCGGTGGGGTGGCGTCTCTGACAGCGGCAGTGGTGTTTCCTGCCGCTGTGGTCTTCAGCAATGGTGGTGGCAGCGCCGATGTCTTCCCTGCGGAGCCCCACGGAGCCCCACGGAGCCTCACGGAGCCCCCACGGAACCTCACAAAGCCTCACGGCATTTTCCGTCGGCGGTGGTGCTTGCTGCAACAGCAATTTTCTGAGGCAGTGGTGGCGGCTGCGGCGGTGGCAGCGGTGACAGCGACGGTGATGTTTCCCCCCCACGGAGCCCCACGGAGCCCCTCACAGAGCCATCTTGAAGATTTGGGTGGTTGCGGCCGTCACGTTGGTGGCCACTGCGGCTGTTACTACCGCGGCGGCGGCGGTGATCGGTGGCGTTTTTCGGTGACGGCGGCCTCTCTCCCCTTGGGGCCTGTGGCAGTTCTTCCTTCCGCGGGGCCCCCCGGAGGCCTGAGTGGCTGGGCTGGGTGGTGGCTGCTGCGACGGCGTCGTCGTCGTCTTTTGGTGATGGCGGTGTTTTTGCAGCGGCGGCGGCAGCGGTGGCAGCGACATTTTTTCCCTCCCTTGGGGCCCTTTCGGAGGCTGAATGGTTGTGGCCTGCCGACCGATGCGGGCGACGATGTTGAGGGACTGATTAGGCGTCGACGAACTTTGCTGATCAAAGCTTCAGGAGGCCAGTAATGGCAAATAGAATTTTGTCATGGAATGTTAATGGCTTGAATTCAGCTCAGAAAAGAAGGAAAATATTTCACTACTTGAAACAATTTAAAAATGATGTGATTTGTTTGCAAGAGACACATATAAAATTATCAGACCAAAAATATTTAATTAACTCAAAATTGGGTAAACATTTTGTTGCATCAGCTTTGGAAAAGAAGCATGGAATTGTTGTATATATCAGGAAGGATATACCAGCTAAGTTAATTGAGGCAGATATTCAAGGAAGATTTATTGCTATTGAACTGGTGATAGATGCAAAAAAGACTTTACTGATAGGTATTTATGCACCTAATCAGCAACAAGAAAAGTTTTACAAAATGTTACACAAGAGGTTGGCCCTCTGGGATTATAGTTCGTTTATTTTATTAGGAGACTGGAATGGAGTAATTGATACAAGAAGGGATAAGAGAACCTCCTCCAAGAAGATACCTATACATGCAAAATTACCAAAATCCTTTTTTGAAATGATGGAAGACTTTGAGTTTAGAGACATATGGAGGTTACGGAATCCAGATGACAGAGATTTTACTTTTTCTTCCGATAGGCATCAATCTTTTTCACGTATTGATTTTATTTTAATTTCTAATGACTTGCTTTCTAGGGTGAAGAAAATGAAGATATTTTCGAGGTTTTTAACTGACCATAGCCCAGTATGGATGGAATTATTACAAGGGAAAAAAGGTGGTAGAACATGGAGGTTGAATGAAAATCTGTTTAGATATGAGGATAATGTAAATTATTGTAAGAAACAGCTGAAAGAATTTTTTGATTTTAATATGTACAAAGGGACACCTATAGGAACTGTGTGGGAGGCGAGCAAAGCGTTTATTAGAGGGATATTGATTTATTTGGATAATAGGCAAAGGAATAATAAACAAAGGCAGCGTAGGTACTTGGAAGAAGAAATTCAAAGGAAGCAACAGTTATTAATTCAAAACCCACAAGATCACAAACTTAAAGAGGCTATAAAAATATTACAGAGTCAATTTAATATGTTAATGGCAGACCAGGTGGCAACGAATATACAATATGCTAAACATAATACCTTTTGTAACGCAAATAAACCTGGGAGATGGTTGGCATATAACTTAAGGAAAAAACAGAAAGCACGTGTCATACAAAAAATAGAATATAAAGGTAAAGAGATATATCAACAGGATAAAATTAAAAAGGCATTCTCAGAATTTTACACTGCACTATATGCAAAAGACAAAATATTGAATAGGGACATTTATGATTATTTGAAAGATTATAAGGTTAATATTCTAACATTAGAACAGAGGAGGAGCTGAATCGGCCGATAGCTACTGGAGAAATAGTGGAGGCAATTAAACAATTAAAATGGGAAAACCCTGGTACAGATGGTCTTACAGCAACTTATTATAAAAAACACAGGATGAAATATTAGGCCCACTTAAAGAATTATTTAATCAGATACAATTAGGAGTGGGAATACCCCCGTCATGGAAAACATCTTTTATTTCACTGATACCAAAAGAGGAGCAAGATTGCTCTAAACCTGGTAACTACAGGCCGATTTCACTTTTAAATAATGATTATAAGATTTTTGTAAAAATAATAGCAAATAGATTAATGTTAGTTTTACAACAAAGAATTCATACTGATCAATCTGGTTTTATAAAAGGAGGCAGATGAGGAATAATGTTAGACAGATTATTAATATATTGGAATATTTGGAAAAGAAGAATACTTCAGCGGCACTTATTTTTTTGGATGCAGAGAAAGCCTTTGATCGATTGCATTGGGATTTTTTATTTAAATTAATAGAGAAAATGCAATTTGGAGATTGTTTTGTTAGAATAATTAAAGCGATTTATGGAGAACAAACAGCACAGATTATAATAAATGGTAGCTTGACAGAAGTTATTAAGATTGCGAAAGGAACGAGACAGGGATGTCCCTTATCACCATTATTGTTTGTTTTGACTCTGGAACCATTATTAGATAAAATACGAGAATTAACGAAAATAGAGGGAATTAAGATTAGACAACATGAGTATAAAGTTAGAGCTTTTGCAGATGATGTAGTGGTTACGTTAACGAATCCTATAAATTCAAGTAGATTTTTGTTGGAAGTAATTGATAAATATGGAAAGGTATCAGGATTTAAAATAAATCAGAATAAAACAAAAGTGATAATTAAAAATATGTCTATACAACAGAAACAAAAACTAGAGGAAATGACAGGATTTGAGGTAGTAAAAAAGGTTAAATACTTAGGGGTTTATATTAGCTCATCGAACAAGAAACTTTATAAGAATAATTATGACTTGCTATGGCAAAAAGTTCAGAATGATATGAGTGTCTGGAAGAAATTGCAGTTATCCCTATTGGGAAGGATTGCGGCTATTAAAATGAATGTGTTACCTAGATTTTTGTTTCTGTTCCAGATGATACCAATAATTAAAAAGGATAAAAATTTGGAAGATTGGCAGATTGGGATTAACAAATTTATATGGCAGGGTAAAAGGCGAGGTTAAAATGAAAATAATACAGGACTCACGGGAAAGAGGTGGTTTAAGAATGCCTAACTTTAAATTATATTATGAAGCAGTAGCCCTTTCAGTAATAAGTGATTGGTTTAATTTAACAGAGGAAAGAATTTTGAATATAGAAGGTTATGACTTGTTATATGGATGGCATGCGTACTTATTTTATGAAAAAAAGTGGATAGGGCTTTTAAGAATCATGTGTTGAGAAGTGCTCTTTATGGTCTGGAAAAATATTCCTATAAATTAGAATACAAGATTCCTATATGGGCGAGCCCTAGACATGCAATAGAGAATATAAATATAGAACAGAAACAGGAAATGATTACTTATAAAGAACTTTTGTATGCTGAAGGAGGTAGATTGCAATTAAAATCATTACAGGTATTAAATGAAGAAGGGAGGAATTATACTTGGTTTCAATATGGGCAAATAAGTGCTAGATGGAAAGAAGATCAAAAATTGGTATAATGCAAAGGAGGAAAATTTAATAAAGCAAATTAGAAATCAGACCCAGGAGCATATAAAGAGATTGTATAATGTGTTGCTTGAAATAGATTCGGAAAAGGATTTGGTAAAGGATTGTATGATAAAATGGGCACAGAATATTCAGGAACCAATAATGTTGGAAACATGGGAGAAAATTTGGGTTAGAAATGTTAAGTTTACACAAGCACAGAATTTAAGGGAAATTTTTTATAAGATGTTTTATAGATGGCACTTAGATCCCAAAAAATTATCATGTATGTATCCTAATATCCAAGTGAAATGTTGGAGGTGTGATTGTGATGACGCTACATATTTTCATATTTGGTGGACTTGCAAGAAAATTAAGGTCTTTTGGATAAGAATTTGGTGGATTATTCAAAATGTACTGAAGAAGAAGATAAAGTTCCTGCCACAATTTTTCCTTTTGGGAATTATAACGGATTGTACAGGGATTGAGACTAAATTGATTCTTAATTTAATAACAGCAGCAAGACTGTTGATTGGACAATACTGGAAGAAAGAAGAGGTACCTATAATAGAAGAATGGATACTGAAAGTCATTAATTTGGCTGAGATGGCTAAAATCTCAGCGTTTTTAAAAGACAATACGCAGGAAAGATATTTAATTGAATGGAAAAATGGATTGATTATCTACAAAACAGATATCAGATTAAGAAATATCAGATTGCCTTTGAATAATTAGAAAGTTATTTTATGTAATGGGAGGGTTGGGAGATGAAAAGCTTTGGATGTGGTTATTTGGATTGGAAGGAAAATTTTATTCTATGTTTGGTTTATGTATAACAATACCTTGTGATTGACCCAGGAAGCCGGGGGGGGGGGAGGGAGGGGGGAAGGGGTTTTTTTGGGAGGGAGGGGGGGAAAAAGGGGGAAAATGTTTTTGTTTTTTAAAACTCTTTCAATTAAAAAAAAAAAAAAGAACTTTGCTGATCCTGTAACACCATTTTCCACCTCAGACTTATTTCCATTTATCTGTTCCTAGTCGGAGATATCATCTGGACTGGCCGGGATGGGACTACCCGCCATTCTTCATAACACGCATGTATTCGCTAGCGGAACTTCTTGATCTGTGAGATTCCCCCCTCTCACAGATTTGGCTCTCCACTCTATCAAGGCCTACCTCGATGACGGAATTTGGAATCCCAAGAGGTGGCATGCGGCAAAGAAGGGACTTAGGGGTTTTTTTTAAATCGTTTTTTAAAGGGTTTTTAAGGGGAGGGAGGATTAGGATTGGCTCTGGGGGAAACACATCAGGGATATGGGTGGACCCTGCGAGGGCTTGCGGTGTAGACACCATAATTTAGGAGGTGAAGGAGGAGGCTGGAGCTCAATTCTATGAGGGCTATCCCATCGGCATGGTAATTGGGAGGGGCAGATATGGCGGAAGCGGGGGGTCTTATCATGTTCAGGGAGTGCGCGCTCGCTGTTTGCGAGCGATCGCGCACTCCAGTCCCTCTGACTTTTCTCGTTCCCCGGGTGGCTGGAATCCTCAGAGCCTGGACCTTCGGCTGATGTTATGTAATGCCAGGTCCATGGTGAATAAAGCCCCCCTTATTTTCAATCTTATACAAGAGGGGAGTACGGACCTGATGGGCATCTCGGAGACCTGGTTGGGCACGGAAGGGGGGGTGCCCCTTGTTGAAATGTGCCCACCAGGCTTCCGCGCATTTCATCAGCCGAGGGCCCAGGGTAGGGGTGGGGGGGTGGCGGTTATTATTAACGTAGGTCTGGAACTGAGGGAGGTCACTGTACCACAGATAGCCGGATGTGAATCTCTCTTTGTGAAGTGGGGTCAGGGCAGTGGTGGGATTCAAATAATTTAACAACCGGTTCTCTTTCCTAATGATTTCTTCCAACAACCAGTTCACCAGTTCAGAAAGTTAACAACCGGTTCTCCTGAAGTGGTGCGAACTGCCTGAATCCCACCACTGGGTCAGGGGATACAGATGGTTTTGCTGATTACGTACCTGGCTCCTTGCGGCGTGACAGCAGCCCTACTCGAACTGCTGGATGTGATAGCCGGGATGGCGGTCGATACCCCCAGACTTATGGTTATGGGGGATTTTAACCTGCCATTGGTCAGTGAAGCATCTGTCGCGGCTCAGGAGTTCATGGCTTCCATGACGGCCTTGGACCTGACCCAGTTAGTTAATGGTCCCACTCACACTGGGGGAAACACTCTGGATCTGATTTTTGTCTCTGGACAGTGGTTGAATGATCTAGAATTAGGGGATTTAGTTATTAAACCCCTGTCATGGTCTGATCATTCGGTCCTTTGACTGGACTTTCGAACTGCCAACCCACACCTCAGGGAGACGGAACCGATCCGTTGGTTCCGTCCCAGGTGCCTGATGGACCCGGAGAGGTTTCTGACAGAGCTTGGGCCATTTCCTGAGGATCTAGCTCACGGCTCAGCTGACGAACTAGTCGCCGCCTGGGAAAGGGCGGCGGCGGGGGCTTTGGACTGTGTCGTGCCTTTGCGGCCTCTGACCCGGCGCCGATCTTGACTGGCTCCTTGGTATTCTGAGGAGCTGAGAGAGATGAAGCGCTGGAAAAGACACCTAGAGAGTGGTTGGAGGGCCAGCCGTTCTGAATCTGACCAAACACTAGTACGGTCTCATATTCAGACCTACCTAGTGGTGATAAGAGCGGCAAAACGTGAGTATTTTTCCGCTCTTATTGCATCGGCAGATAACCGCCCAGCTGTCCTGTTTAGGATGACCCACTCCCTCCTTCATCAGGGAGGTCGGGAGGACCCCTTGCAAGGGTGTGCTGAGGATTTCGGACAATATCTGCACGATAAAGTCGCTCAGATCCGGGATGGGCTGGACTCAGATTGGGTAGATTCGGGCGGGATGACGGAGGTAGATCTTGAGGATGTCATGTGGGAAGAATTCGATACTGTGACTCCCGAGGACATGGACAGGATACTGAGGAGGCTGAATGCGACCACATGTTTATTGGACCTGTGTCCCTCCTGGTTGGTACTGGCCACACAGGAGGTTACACGAGGCTGGCTTCAGGGAATTGTCAACGCTTCTCTGACAGAGGGTGCCTTCCCTACCACCTTGAAAGAGGCGGTGGTGAGGCCCCTCCTCAAAAAGCCCTCCCTGGATCCAGCTGTTTTAGCGAACTATCGTCCTGTCTCCAACCTTTGTTTTGTGGCGAAGGTTGTTGAGAGTGTGGTGGCACATTAGCTCCCCCAGTACCTGGATGAAACTGTCTATCTTGACCCGCCCCAGTCCGGTTTCCGGCCTGGGTACAGCACGGAGACGGCATTGGCTGCGTTGGTAGATGATCTCTGGAGGGCTCGGGACAGGGGTTTTTCCTTTGCCCTGGTCCTATTAGATCTCTCAGTGGCTTTTGATACCATCGACCATGGTATCTTGCTGCAACGGCTGGAGGGTTTAGGAGTGGGGGGCACCATTTATCGGTGGTTCTCCTCCTATCTCTCTGACCGCTCGCAGACGGTGCTGGCAGGAGGGCAGAGATAGGCCGCGAGGCGCCTCATGTGCGGGGTGCCACAAGGGTCGGTTTTCTTGCCGCTTCTGTTCAACATTACATGAACCCGCTAGGTGAGATCATCCGTGGTTTTGGGGTGCAATGTCATCTGTATGCTGATGATACTCAGCTGTACATTTCCACTCTGACCCACCCCAACGATGCCATTGAAGTGATGTCCCGGTGTCTGGAGGCCGTGTGGGTCTGGATGGGGAAGAACAGGCTTCGACTCAACCCCTCCAAGACTGAGTGGGATGCAATCCACAGCCAGCTGATACCATCGCTGACTGTTCAAGTTCTATGGAGAGTCGAACTTAGGCATCCTCCTGGATGCGGCTGTCTTTAGAAGATCATATAACGGCCATCGCCAGGGGAGTTTTTTATCAGGTTCACCTGATATGCCAGTTGCGTCCTTCCTAGACCGGGATTCTATGCACGGTCACTCCGCCACTTCACTTCGCCTGGATTACTGTAACGCTCTCTACATGGGGCTCCCCTTGAAGAGCACCCGGAGGCTCCAACTGGTCCAGAATGCGGCTGCGCGGATAATAGAGGGAGTGACTCGAAGCTCCCATGTAACACCTCTCCTGCGCAAGCAGCATTGGCTTCCGGTGGTCTTCCAGGTGCAATTCAAGGTGTTGGTTACCATCTTTAAAGCGCTCCATGGCATAGGACTGGGTTACTTTCGGGACTGCCTGCTGCCACCAATAGCCTCCCAGCGACCTGTGCGCTCCCATAGGGAGGGCCTCCTCAGGGTACCATCAGCCGAACAATGTCAACTGACGATGCCCAGGGGGAGGGCCTTCTCCATGGGGGCTCCTGCCCTCTGGAACGAGCTGCCTCCGGGGATTCGCCAACTCCCCGACCTCCGGACCTTCCGACACGAGTTAAAGACCTTCTTGTTTCATCGTGCAGGGCTGGCCTAATGTATTTTAAAAGTATTTTAAATGTGGGTTTTATTATGGTTTTATCACTGTTTTATTCGTTTCGGCCTAATTGAATTTAGATTTTAAAATATTTTTTAATTTTTGAAACTTTGTTTTTATTTGGCTGTAAACCACCCTGAGTCCTTCGGGAGAAGGGCGGTATATAAATTGAATAAATAAATAAATAAATAAATAAATAATAAATAAATGGTTTAATTGTTAATAATTGATTTATTTTGGATATAAGTTGGAGATGTAATTTTAATAATGTTATTTGATTAATTAAGAGTGAGAGATATAATTGGAATTTTATTGTTAAGAAAAGTAACTGGTTAAGGATTTAGAAAATGCTTATTAATTTAAATGTTGGAATTATATATGTTGAGATTGTTTAGAAAATGTTTAGAATACAATGCTGGAAATATGGGAAAGAACTGGAGTTAAATGTTAGATTTAAACAAATTAAAAGGATGTATTTGATGGACATACAAATATGGACTATAAGGTATATTTCCTAATTGATTTTTGATCGCCAAATACATTTTAGAAAGCAAACATGGATTATAAGGTATATTGAAGAATAACTCTTGATGGTGTAATATCGGAAGTTGGAATACAGCTTATTGTTGAAGAATGGACAGTAAAATTTATGAACTTAGATGGCAACGTGGAAATATCATATTTGAAAGACTGCTTATGGAAGATATATACAGGAAAGGAGAAGATAAACTGATACTTAAAAATTGGACTGAAAGACTAAAAAGTCAAATAGTTTATGAATGGAAAGACTGTAAATTCTTTGTTTTTATGGAAAAGGGGAATTAAGGGCTTAGAGAGGGGTGGGAGCTTTTGGATGATTAGTATATTTTAGTTTGTGATTGTTGACATTATACCTTGTATTTGCTCTGGGAAGTCCAATAAGGAAAGGGAGGAAGATTATAATAATGTATAAAATTTTGTAAAACTTTTTTTAATAATAATAAAAAAAGAGAATGGATTGAATTAAGAAATACAAGTTTATTATTTGGAAGGACATGATTTACAGTTGGGATGGCATGCATTCTTATGGTACAGTAGAAGCAAGATGCATACGTATTTTCAAAGACACTATGTAAGAAATGCATTGTTATTGGCATGAGAGAAGGTCAGAGATAAATACTATTTGAAAATACCAATATGGTTATCAACAATGGAAGTATTAATACACCCAAATATTATTAATTTTAGAAATATTCTTAGATATAAAGATATATTAACAGATAAGGGGGAATTGAAAGGGAAACAAGAACTAGAAGAACAAGGGATTGAGATGGATTGGTATAAAGGTAAAGATAAAGGTTCCCCTCGCACATACGTGCTGGTCGTTGCCGACTCTAGGTGGCAGTGCTCATCTCCATTTCAAGGAGCCAGCTGTCCAAGACATCTCCTTCATGTGGCCATGATTCAATGCCAGAGGTGCATGGACCGCTGTTACCTCCCCACCAAAGGTGGTCCCTATTTTTTCTACTTGCATTTTTACGTGCTTTCGAAACTGCTAGATTAGCAGAAGCTGGGACAAGCAATGGGAGCTCACCCCGTTACATGGCAGCACTAGGGATTCGAACCACTGATCTGCCGACTTTTCAATTGACAAGCTCAACATCCTAGCCCCTGAGCCACCCTTAAATCCCATTCGTGCTAGTTGTTGCCGACTCTAGGGGGCAGTGCTCATCTCCGTTTCAAAGCCAAAGAGCCAGCACTGTCCAAAGACGTTGGTCATGTAAATGTCAGGCTGGAAACCATACTAGACTTTAGGGTTCCAGATGCTGCCACATTTTATCCCTGAAAGAATTGATATGGAACATTCTTCAAGCTCAAGGTCATGGTGTTTATCTGCAGGAAGAGTCAAGATATTCAATGAACTGGGAGAACTATCACCAGCAAACATACTTTTGTATAACTGGGAAAAGAATAAGTTCAGTTTTGAATTTCACCATGTTGCCATTTCATGCAGTAAAGAACTCTGAAAAACAATGGCTTCTGAGGTTTTTTATGCAGAAGAGGTTTTTCTGGAACCTTGACATTATTCCAAAACTCATAACTTTCTTTTGCTAATGGACTTCCGGTTTGGCACCGTAGGTGATGGCGGTGATCTTTATGATCACCAACCTCTGGATTATGTGGAATCGCTAGGACAGCTTAAATCTGCTGTCCAGCGGTTCGGAAAACCCCCTCTTCGGGAGAAGAAAGGTGGTGAGCTGAGGGCAGAGGTTGAATTTCCTAAAGCCCCTGAGAAAAAGGGGTTTGAAGGGTTAAGTTCCTCCAGTAACCCAAGTGCTCCAGATCCGAGGATTCTTCTGCTTGGCGGAACCAATCACCACGACCAAGCCGAGACTTATTTTGGACAATAAAGGATTATACGGACAGAACGAAGTGGAGAACTTTATGCAAGTAGCCAAGCCGATTCCCGATACTTTGTAACAAGCTTGAAAACAGCAAGAAAATGGAGGCTAATTGTTAACAAGTTAACGAGTGGAAAGCGAAAGTGATACTTTCAGCGTTTGTCTGCAGTTGGTAATTTGCATGTTACTTGCTGCTTTAACTCTTTAACTCTTTGCTGCCTGCTGATAGAATCTAGGAGATTTTTAAATATTGCTTTAAAAGACTGTGTTTTTTCAGAAGGTTAAGAAGATTTAAAGTGAATATTAAGTTGGAAATAAATAAATAAATAATTTTATAGAAGATGGCAGCCAAACAATTAAAGTCTACTGTAACAAAGGGCTCTGGAACTTTATCAGCTGGTGCCTCTCCAGCTCATACAGCAGAGACTAGAACATTGAATTTAGAGGCGGTACAAGAGAACTTAAAAGACTTTATAGAAGAAAAATTTAAAGTAATAACTGATGAGATGTCTGAAATGAAAGAGCAGATATCAGAAATTCAAGTGGGAAATAAAGAAGTTAAAGAAGGATTTGTAATTGCAGTACAAAGTTTGGCAACAATGTGATTTTATTAGAAGGAGGTTGCAGAAATTAAGCAACATAATTCAAAATTAGAAAATAAAATGGATGAATTTCAAAGTAAAATGGAAAAACAGATGGATGAAATAGTTTTGATACAATATAGAAATATGGAATTTGCTCTAGAATTCGAGGTTTGAAAGAAAATAAGAAGAGAATTTAAGGAAATTTTTCTGAAGTATTTGCTGAGATATTAGCAGCTCGTCCAGCAGATGTGGCTTATCAAATTGATAAAATATATCGTGTGAATTCTTGGATAGCAAGGCAAAAAAAGTTGCCAAGGGATGTTGTTATTTATTTTACAAACAGAACAGTGAGAAATCAGATTTTGCAAGCTTCATATAAGGGGGAGAAGATTCAGATTGCTGGTCAAGATATTTTGATATTAAAGGAAATTCCACCAAAAATGTTGAGGGCTAGGAAGGAATTTGCCTTCCTGGTGAATGAACTTAAAAAACGTCAGATTGAATATAGATGGGATATTCCAACTGGTATAATAGTATACTATGCAGGGAAAGTACATCGCCTCAATACAGTTGGAAAAGCAGAGAATTTTATGTTGAGGCATTAAAGTTGGAAGTCTTCCCCATTGGAAGCTAGAAGAAGGAGGTTGAAGTGAAGGAAAGAGAAGTGAAGCAGGTACAAGAACAGATTGTGATGGAAGAAGATTTATTACAAGTGTTGGAAATACCTGACGGGTTTAGATTCAAAAGAACAAAGGCTGACAAGAGCTGCTGCTAAACGCAAGGAACAAGAGATGAAGGCACAACAACAACTGGCACTACTACAACGGAAACAGTGGGAGGAGCAAGGCCTAAAGTAAAATGTGATCTGCTGGTGTTCCAAAAGTTTCCTTTGGCCGATAATGGCAATTAAACTATTATCTTGGAATGTTAATGGCCTTTGAATTCACACAGAAGAGAAGGAAAGTATTTCATTATTTGAAACAATTTAAAATGACATTACCTGTTTACAAGAAACACATATTAGATCTTTAGACCAGAAATATTTGATAAACTCAAAACTGGAGTACATTTTGTTGCCTCCTCTTTGGAAAAAAAATGGTTTAGTTATATATATAAAAAGGATATATCAGCAAAATTAATTGAGGTGGATAAGCAAGGAAGATACATTGCTATTGAACTTTTGTTGGAGGAAAGAAGACATTATTAATAGGAGTTTATGCTCGAATCAACAACAAGAAATTTTTCAAGTTTTACATAAAAGAATAGTGTTTTGGGATTATAAATCATATATATTAATGGGTGATTGGAATGGTGTGTTGGATACTCAAAAGATAAAAAGTTTAAGGAAAATGTCAAGCCGGGCGAAATTACCAAAGGCTTTTTTTGAAATGATGGAGGACTTGGAATTAAGAGATATTTGGAGAGAACATAATACAGAAGAGAGGGATTTTACCTTCTTTTCTGACAGGCATCAATCATTTTCGAGGATTGACTTTATTTTGATTTCTAATGATTTGTATTCTAGAGTGAAGAAGACTAAAATTTGTTCAAGAACTCTATCTGATCATAGTCCGGTTTGGATTGAATTTGATCGGGAAAAGGAGGCTAGGAGATCATGGAGGTTGAATGAGAATTTGTTTAAATATGAACAAAATGTAAATGAATGTTAAAGCAAATGAAAGAATTTTTATTATGAATATGAAAAAAGAAACATCTATAGAGATTATTTGGGACGCTAGTAAGGCTTATATGAGAGGAAATCTTATACAAATGAATATTAAATATAAAAATAAATTGCAGAAAAAGAAAAAGGAATTGGAAGAGGAAATTAAAAAGAAAGAACAGTTATTGATAAATAGCCCAGGAAATAGTAAAATAAAAGAATCAATAAATATATTAAGAGGTCAGTTTAACATGTTGATGGCAGATCAAGTAGCAATTAATTTACAATATGTAAAACATAATACGTTTAATAATGCCAAGAAGCCAGGAAGATGGCTTGCCTATTTAATAAGGAAAAACAGAAAATCACGAACGATTGATAAAATAGAATATAGGGTAAGGAAGTTTATCAAAAGAACTTGATTAAAAAGCATTTTAGAGTATTATAGTAAGTTATATACTAGGGATATGATTGATGATAGAGATAGAAAGATATTTACAACAACAAAATATTTGTGAGCTTACAGAAAATCAAAGAGAAGAACTGAATCAATTAATTACTTCAGAGGAAATTTTGTTAGCAATTACAACTTAAAATCGGTAAAGCACCAGGTACAGATGGTTTAACAGCTGTTTATTATAAAATTTACAAAATGAGATGGTTGAACCACTTAAAGAGTTATTTAATAAAATTCAAATGGGAGGAGATGTTCCCCTTCATGGAGGACAGCCTTTATTTCGTTAATACCAAGGAAGATCGAGATGGTATTAAAGCAAAGAATTATAGGCCTATATCACTTTTAAATACTGATTACAAGATATTTACCAAGATACTTGCTAATAGATTAATGCCAGTGATGAACCAAATAATTCATAATGATCAGTCAGGATTTATTAAGGGTAGGCAGATGAGATATAATGTGAGGCAAATTGTAAATTTACTTGAATATTTGGAAAGAAACAACCAAGTCTCAGCGCTTTTTTTGGATGCTGAAAAGCTTTTGATAGATTGGATTGGCAGTTTTGTTTAAAGTAATAGAAAAATGCAATTTGGGATTATTTTATCCATGCAATTAAAGCAATATATCAGAAGCAAACAGCACAAATAATAGTAAATGGTGGGTTAACAGAAACTTTTAAAATTGGGAAAGGGAGAGACAGGGATGTCCCTTGTCCCCATTTTTTATTTTAACTTTAGAAATTCTTCTGAATAAAATACGTGGTTCCGATCGAATAAAGGGAATTAGAGTTAAACATCAAGATTACAGGTTTAAGAGCTTTTGCAGATGACTTGGTTGTTACTGTATCTCAACCAATATACTCAGCTACTGGTTTAAAAGATATAATTGGTCAGTATGGTAAAGTATCTGGATTTAAGGTGAATCAGCAAAAGACAAAGATGATAATTAAAAATATGAATATACAACAAAAAGAGGAGTTAGAAAGAACTACAGGTTTTGAAATCGTTAAAAAGGTTAAATATTTAGGAATATATATTACAGCTTCAAATGTTAAATTATACAAAAATAATTGTGAGGTATTGTGGCAGAAGGTATGGAAAGAAATGGAGATTTGGAAGAAGTTACAACTATCTTGTTGGGAAGAATAGCGGCTATAAAATGAATGTTTTGCCCAGGTTTTTATTTTTGTTTCAAATGATACGGTGCTTAAGAATGATATCAAATTACAGGAATGGCAAAAAATAACTTTGTATGGATGGGCAAAAACCAAGAATAAAATTAAAAATAATGCAGGATACAAGGAAAGGGGGTCTTAAAATGCCTAATTTAAAATTGTATTATGAAGCAGTTGTCTTATCATTAATTACTGATTGGATTAATTTAACTGAGGAAAGAGTTTTGAATATAGAAGGTTATGGTTTGTTATATGGGTGGCATGCCTATTTATTATATGATAAGAAAGTAGATAAAATATTTAAAATAATATAATTAGAAATGCATTATTGAGGGTTTGGAGGAAATATCAATATAAATTAGATGGAAAGATTCCAATATGGGCAATCCCAGACACATGATAGAAAATATAAATATATATCAAAAGATGGAGGTAGTTACCTATAAAGAACTTCTTTGTATGGAAAAGGGAATTACAATTAAAATCCAGAGAAAAGATGGGGAAGAAGGAAAATTATACATGGTTTCAATATGGACAATTACAAGCTAGATGGAAATTAGATCAAAAATAGGTGTTAAGCAAACTGAGGATAATTTGTTAAAAAAAATGAGAGATCAAGGCCAACAGCATATTAAGAGGTTGTATAATGTATTAGTAGAAATAGACTCAGAGACTGAATTGGTTAAGGATTGTATGATTAAGTGGGCACAAAATTTTCAGCAACCGATAATGTTGGAAACTTGGGAAAGAATTTGGGTGAGGAATATTAAATTTACACAAGCGCAAAATATGAGAGAAAATTTTTATAAGATGTTTTATAGATGGCATTTAGACCCCAAAAGTTGTCATGTATGTATCCTAATGTACAGGCTAAATGTTGAGATGCGATTGTGAAGATGCCACTTATTACCATATATGGTGGACTTGTAAAAAGTTAAAGCATTTTGGATTAAAGTATGGTGGATCATGCAGAATATTTTGAAAAGAAGATTAAGTTTACCCGCAGTTCTTTCTACTAGGAATAATTATGGATTGTACAGCTATAGAGACTAAATTGATTTTGAACTTAATAACAGCAAGACTTTTGATTGCTCAATATTGGAAGAAAGAAGAATTACCTACAATTGAAGAATGGACACTCAAAGTACCAAATCTGGCAGAAATGGCAAAATCTCTGCTTACTTGAAAGACTATACACAAGAAAATATATTTTAGAATGGAAAATGTGGATTGATTATATTCAAAATAAGTATCAGATAAAAATATCGAATAGCATATGAGTAAATTTAGGAAATATTTTGTATTAGATATATTTTGAAGGAGAGGGAATTGAGAGTGTGATTAAGTGTGGAGAGACTAGAGATTATAATTTAGGAATTATTTTAGATTATGATTGTTAGTTTTGATACCCTGCATTTTGTTCTGGGAAGTCGGGGTGGGGGGTGGGGGGTAAGGGGGAGGGGAATTGGGGGGTTGAGGCTAGAGATGGAGTGATGGTTAATGTACAGGGATTATTGAAGATGTATAAATATAATTAATGTAGGGTCGGGTCTGCCCAGTTACCATTTTAGAACGGTGGGGAGGGAGAAAAGAGAGAGTAGGAGGTAGGAAAGAGGAGAAGAGGAAGGAAGAGGGTAGAAGAGGAGAAGGAAGGTGTAGAGGGAGGAGAGGAGGAAGATAAGAGAAGGAGAGGAAGGTTTGGAAAGTAGAAGAAGGTAGAAGAGGGAAGAGTGTTAAAAAGGGGGGTGGTGACTGGGCAAGCCCGACTAATTGTATATAACTGTACATTGGATGAACTATTTGATATGATTGTAAAAATAAAACTTTATAAAAAAAAAAAAAAAAAAGAACAAGGGATTGAGATGGATTGGTATAAAGGTAAAGATAAAGGTTCCCCTCGCACATACGTGCTGGTCGTTGCCGACTCTAGGTGGCAGTGCTCATCTCCATTTCAAAGCCGAAGAGCCAGCGCTGTCCGAAGACATCTCCGTGGTCATGTGGCCGGCATGATTCAATGCCAGAGGTGCATGGACCGCTGTTACCTTCCCACCAAAGGTGGTCCCTATTTTTTCTACTTGCATTTTTACGTGCTTTCGAAACTGCTAGATTAGCAGAAGCTGGGACAAGCAATGGGAGCTCACCCCGTTACATGGCAGCACTAGGGATTCGAACCACTGATCTGCCGACTTTTCAATTGACAAGCTCAACATCCTAGCCCCTGAGCCACCCTTAAATCCCATTCGTGCTAGTTGTTGCCGACTCTAGGGGGCAGTGCTCATCTCCGTTTCAAAGCCAAAGAGCCAGCACTGTCCAAAGACGTCTCCGTGGTCATGTGGCCAGTGTCAGGCCTGGAAACCATACTAGACTTTAGGGTTCCAGATGCTGCCACATTTTATCCCTGAGGGGAAGAAGGGGGGTTGAGGGGTATGGTAACATTCTTCAAGCGGTCAAGGTCGGATGGTGTTCACATCTGCAGGAAGAGTGGCAAGAAGATATTCGAATGAACTGGGAGAACGTGGGACCATGTGACCAGCAAAGGGGTCAGGGGGGTGGGACTCTTGGGGTTTGTATAACTGGGAAAAGAATCCGGAAGTTCAGTTTTGGAATTTCACTCATCGTGTGCCAGTTTCCTCATGCTAGTAAAGAACTCTGAAAAACAATGGCTTCTGAGGTTTTTTATGCAGAAGAGGTTTTTCTGGAACCTTGACATTATTCCAAAACTCATAACTTTCTTTTGCTAATGGTACCCTCTCCTCCACTCAGAGGGGGCCCGTTAGGGGGGTGCTGGGCCCCAGCCTCCGCAACCTCCACAGCGGTGCAAAGACCCAGCGAAGATGGAAGGGCAGCAAGCTGAAAGCGTGGAAGTAGCACAGAAGTTTGAATCTGACGATTTAGTTGAAATCACCTACTTCCCATCGGAAGATATGACTCAAAAACCCGAAGTGGTAGAGCCTGCTTGTCAGCTTGGTGCACGGCTCAAAGACTCCGATTCATGGGTAAGCTGTCGTTCGGGAGAAAACATTTCCCCGGGGCGGAATGGAGAGCCCCCTCCCTCTTCTCAACCTTACTGGAGGACAGTAAAACCCAGAGAATCGGGAGAGTCACTGGATTGGGACCTGAGAAACCCCCTAAAATCCCAGTCCCTATTAGACCTCCCTGAAACTTTTGAGCGTTTGGAAGTGAGGCCTCGTATAAGCTCAGCTCACCCACCTCGAGAGCCTTTAGCTCAGCCTAAATTCACCTTCCCTCCCACCAGAGAGGGAGAAATTACTGAAGCTCAAAGCCATTCCGATGAACGCAGGAGGACCTCCCTTCCCTCCTGCAGATGGCAGGGAGTCAGGCAGCACCAGGGATTTGGGGGAAATCGCAACTCCCCCCTCCAATTGACTTTTCCCACCAACAGAGGTCTACGTTGCCTCCTGCTGCTTCTATTCCTCCTGGTTGGGAATTTTATCCTGGACAAGGATGGAACCAATTCTTCAACACCCGGATCCAAATAATCCTTTTGTGGTCCAAGCTGATGCAAGTAATGTAGCAGTAGCCGCTGTCTTATTACAACGGAATACCAACAACAATCTAATGCCCTGCGCGTACGTGTCTAAAAAACTGATGGACACTGAACGCAAATGGGCAGTTTGGGAAAAGGAAGCCTTTGCAGTGCGCTGGGCACTCCTCTCCTGGAGACACTTCCTTGAAGGGGGAAAAGAACCATTCGAGGTGTGGACCGACCACAAAAACCTCGAATACTTAAAAACCCCTCGAAAGCTTTCTCCCAAACAAGTTCAATGGGCTCAGTTTTTCAAATGGTTCCATTTCACCCTCAAATACATCCCCGGCGACCAAAATCTACTGGCTGACACCCTATCTAGGAAACCACAATTTGACAGCCAACGCGAAGAGGTAATACATGCGATGATTCCCGATAGCGAACCGGCCAGCCAAGCACTTACTCGACTGCGATCACGCCGTAGTACTAACATCCCACCAAATAAACTACTAGCGGAATTAAAATCAGCACTCACTGACGATGCTTGGTTTAAAGAAAACTTGCCAGACCTCACCTTAAGGGATGGGATACCTTGGAAGGAAACCAAGATTTATGTACCCGTCGCTATGCGGCTGCCTATACTACAGAGAAGCCACGACTCTCACCTAGGAGGTCACTTTGGATTTTTAAAGACTCTCCACTTGGCTAGAAGACAATTCTGGTGGCCAAAAATGAAATCAGATGTCGAAGACTATGTCCGGAGCTGTGCTACCTACGCCACCATGAAGTCCAGACCAGGGAAACCCCCTGGACTCCTACAACCCGTAGCCGAACCCACCAGACCCTGGGAAGAGATTGCCATGGATTTTATTGTTGAACTCCCACCTAGTGGAGGAAATACAGTGATATGGACCGTAGTGGACTTGTTCTCTAAACAGGCCCACTTCTCTGCGTGCAGCGGATTGCCATCGGCGAGAACCACCGGCATGGACTTCGTTCCAATGCCTGAACTCCCTGTGCAACCCCCCACTTCCGTTTCCCTAACGGACTGGATGAATTCGTTGAAAAAAGGTTGGAAAAATACAAAAAAGGCCTTAGCTGTGACAGCTCGGAATTACAAAGCCCAAGCTGACAAACACCGTTCCCTTCAACCCCCTTTTCACATTGGAGATAAAGTCTTTTTATCCACTAAGTATCTGAGGTTGAGAATACCCAGCAGAAAATTCGGTCCAAAATTTTTGGGTCCTTTACCCATTGTAAAAATTATTAATCCCGTTACCGTCCAACTTAAGCATAGTGAAACCCACTATGAAATCAAGAAAATCCTTGACTCTAGACTATACAGGGGTCAATTACAATATTTAGTCCACTGGAAGAGATATCCATTATCTGAATCTACTTGGGTCAAAAGTTGGAAAGTAAATGCGGACGATTTGATTAAACAATTTCACGACACTTTCCCTGACAAACCTTAACTCTTTGTTTTCTTTCCTAGGATATAGCTTCTTTTCCAAGGGGGGACACCTGTCAGGCCTGGAAACCATACTAGACTTTAGGGTTCCAGACGCTGCCACATTTTTCCCCTGAGGGGAAGAAGGGGGGTTGAGGGGTATGGTAACATTCTTCAAGCGGTCAAGGTCGGATGGTGTTCACATCTGCAGGAAGAGTGGCAAGAAGATATTCGAATGAACTGGGAGAACGTGGGACCATGTGACCATCTAAGGGGTCAGGGGGGTGGGGCTCTTGGGATTTGTATAACTGGGAAAGGAATCCGGGAGTTCAGTTTTGGAATTTCACTCATCGTGTGCCAGTTTCCTCATGCTAGTAAAGAACTCTGAAAAACAATGGCTTCTGAGGTTTTTTATGGAGAAGAGGTTTTTCTGGAACCTTGACATTCAGCATGATTCAACGCCAAAGGTGCACGGACTGCTGTTACCTTCCCACCAAAGGTGGTCCCTATTTTTTCTATTTGCATTTTTACATGCTATCGAAATTGCTAGGTTGGCAGAAGCTGGGACAAGTAATGGGAGCTCACCCCATTACACGGCAGCACTAGAGATTCGAACCGCTGAGCTGCCGACTTTTCGATCGACAAGTATATATAGGAACAGATGATAAAATAATTTCACTATTGAATTAGAAGAAGAGCAAGTAAACGAAGCAATGATAGCTTGGACAAAAAATTTCGGATACGCAATTGAGTTAGATAAATGGCAGTAGCTATGGGAAAGGAATTACAAATTAACAATGTCCACAGCATATAAAGAGAATCAATATAAAATGTTTTATAGGTGGCATATGCCATCTGAAAAATTGGCAAAAATGTTTAAAGATAAATCAGCTAAATGTTGGAAATGCCATCAAACACTAGAATCATATTATCATATGTGGTGGACATGTCCAGAAGCGAGAAATTTTTGGATTAGAATTAAAAACAGTTAGAAGAATGCTTCTACAATATATTGTTTTAAAACCTGAATTGTTCCTATTGGGTATACTACCAGAGAAAATTAGTAAAGGAAATATATATTTGATTATACAAGTAATAACTACAGCGAGGATAGTATTTGTGCAAAGATGGAAAGCTGAGAAAATCCCTTAAGAAGGGGAAGTAATTAAGAAAATATTATATTGTGCAGAAATGACTGACTTTGATAATTAAAGAAAGAGAAGAATTTGAATATTTTAAGATATGGAGACAATTTTTCAATTGGTTAGAGAAGACAGATATGTAGCGCAAATGTTGTAATGAAACAATGGAAAAAGAAAGGGGAGAGTGAAGATATAAATGTATTAATAGTAAGCATTGTATGTTTTGTTTGTTTATAAAATAAAAAACTTGATTAAAAAAAGGAATGGGGTGAGGTTGACAGTAGACAGTCTAAGGTTAAAATTTTGGGTGTTTGGGGAAGAAACAACAGAGTCAGGTAGTGTATTCCAGGCATTGACCACTCTGTTGCTGAAGTCATATTTTCTGCAATCGAGTTTGGAGCATAAAGGGTAATGGAAAATGGACTGGTTTATGATTGATTTCATGACTTTGCATGTGACACAACATAATGATATTGGTTTGTAATTTTCAACTAGGCTGGGGTCACCTTTTTGAAGATAGGAATGACTGTGGCTAGTGACCATAAGTTAGGCAAGGAGCTGGTTCTGAAAGATATTTCATAGATTATGCTAAGAGGTTCTGCTATGGTGATTGAGAGCTTTTTTAAGAAGTAAGTACATAATCCATTTTGGCAAGGCACTCAGGTAAGCCAGTGCTGGGCATGGCGGGCAGCTCCGCAACCCCCTCACCTTGCTTCGTCCTCCACCCCCCACAACCTCGCTTTGTGGCCACCACACCAGTGTGTTGCTCAGCCTCCTGCTAGGTTATGGCAGGGAGTAAGGAGAAGAAATGGTGAAGAACGAAGTAAAGCCGGGGCTGGGGTGGGTGGAGGATGAAACAAAGCAGCCTGCAGAGCTGGGTTTGACATCTTACCGCCCCTCAGCCAAGCCACTCATGCCAAACCCTCACTGCCCCCCCACCGCCCCCCCAGGGCAGCCACTTCCCTTCACGAACCTGCTTTTAAATGGATAGTCTCTACAAACTACTTTAGTTGCCCTGCACGTGGCAATGGAGAACTGGGCCTATGCGCATGCATGCATGCCAACATAGCATGGGCCCAGCCAGAATGATGTGGGCCAGACTTTTACAGTTTCCAGGATGAGTTTGACACCCCTGGTCCAGGGGCAGGTTTCAAAATCTGTCACTACCGGTTCACTCATGGGCGCATGTGCAGAAGCATCCGGGCGGGTGGGTGGAGCCTCCCGCTGCCGCTGCTACCGGTTTGCCCGATCTGGGGTGAATCGGTAGCAACCCACCACTGCCCTGGTATAATAGAAGTAGTATTGATTGTTTCGTGATTGCTTAATTGTAGCCTATGACTATCATTAAGTGTTGTTTCATTAAGTGTTAGATTTGTACCCTATGACTATCATTAAGTGTTGTAAGTGTTGTACCTTGATAAAGGTATCTTTTCTTTTATATACACTGAGAGCATATGTACCAAGAAAAATTCCTCGTGTGTCCAATCACACTTGGCCAATAAAAAATCTTTTCTATTCTATTTGCTTGTGTGTCTTTGTTTTTCAAGTTTAGTCTACCTCAAAGGGCTAACTAAAAATCTTGTTGCATTCAGGATGTGGTAGACATAGCATCTAAGCTGTATGAAGATTCCAAGAACTTGATTTAGGATTCTGTCCACCAAGAATATGGCTTTATAAGAAATACTTATTTTTGCATTCATCACACAAAAAAACTATTTTTCTTCAAAAGTCCAGTCAGATTTGTTGAAAGTAGGGGAATAACAGGAAGGAATGTCTATGGAGATTCTCAGTCTTCCAGGTCATGGTTGTCCCAAAGGTGCTTTTTCAAAAAGCAACTGGACTTTCTCTTTTTCTTTGAAGACATTTCGCTTTGAAGACATTTCGCTTGAGAACAGGAAGGAAGTCATCTTCAATTTCTAGGTTGTTTCCTTCTGAAATGATGTACTAATTTGAATGAGAACAAATGGGAAAGAAATATGATAAATACATGCTTGTTTTCTGTTGTCATGAGGAATATTTCTTCTTTCATAATTTGCATGTCATCAGATCAAAATGTTTGGATCAGGGGTGCTATTCATCAGGTTCTGACAGGTTCTGGAGAACCGGCAAATACCACCTCTGGCTGGCCTCAGAGTGGGGTGGTATATATATATGAGGTGAAATATATATGGTATATATATATGAGGTGAAAACCTCAGAAAACATATATATATATATATATATATATATATATATATACCGTATATACTCGAATATAAGCCGATCCGAGTATAAGCCGAGGTCCCCAATTTTACCCCAAAAACTGGGGTAAACTGGGGACTCGAGTATAAGCCGAGGATGGAATGAGGCACCTAGAAAACCCTCCCTCCCTCAGCTGAGAAGGCTGGCCCCCGCCCGCCCTCTCACTGCACCGCAGGGCTTCCCAGTCCCGGTAAAATGTGAAAAAAGAAAAAAAACAAAACTCAGTATAAGCCGTATATACTATAAAGTATAAACTGAGGCTTAAAAAAAAAAAACTCGAGTATAAGTATAGACCCGAGTATAAGCCGACGTTTTCAGCACAAAAACGTGCTGAAAACTCGGCTTATACTCGATATATATATATATATATATATATATATATATATATATATATATATATATATATATATATATATATATATATATATATATATATACACATACATACATACATACATATATATATATATATATATATATATATATATATATATATACATACACACACACACCATTCTGTGCTCAGTAATGTGAGATGCCTAGTGGATCCAAATGTTTTCCAAAGGATATTTGGGAGATTTTCAAGCTCTCCAGCAAGCAAATAAATTCAGTGCCTGGGGAAAAACCTGACAATGGGAGGTAAACCAAGTATTGAACAAGTATTGCCCCCCCCCCTCCAAAATGCCTCTTTCTGGGGATTGATCCCAGCTGGCCTCGTGGTTTACTGGGCACTTTGAGAAATGATGCACCAGAAAAGTTATTTGGGAGTATCATTAGAAGGAGATGAGAAGGAAATCCAACCCAGCATAGCATGTCCCATGTTTGAGCTTACACTATGGCAATACATGAAGCAAAGTGCACCGGTCTCGCCTTCCTTATTATGTCATCCTTTTGTTTAGGATGACCAATCCCCTATTAGGGAGGGGATCAACCTAGAAATCTCCTCCCTACCTCCTGGATTATGTGCAGCAATTCAGCATCGTTGTTGCCTAGACTTTCATGAGCAAAATCCTTGGTGAGATTCAAAAGCAGAGCTTGTAGCATACTGGCCAAAACTCAGGAGACCCATGCTCCTTTTCGAAGGAAAGAATTTGGACTTCTTCATGACCAAACTGGATTGCAGTGAAAAATGGCAGAGTGCGTAAGGAGTATCAGAACATTCATTACAAATGTTTAAACTACTCAATATGTTTTGACTTCAAGTACACAATGTACACAATGTGTTGGAAAGTAGAATTCCCAAAGGAAAATTATCCTAGCAAGCACATACCAACCTATTGCAGAACAACTGCTTGTTTGTTTCAGTTTATTACAATCAAAGACCAGTATTTATTAATTTATTTATTTGTCAATCATATATAATAGAATAGAATAGAATAGAATAGAATAGAATAGAATAGAATAGAATAGAATAGAATAGAATAGAATAGAATAGAATAGAATAGAATTTTTTATTGGCCAAGTGTGATTGGACACACAAGGAATTTGTCTTGGTGCATATGCTCTCAGTGTACATAAAAGAAAAGATATGTTCATCAAGGTACAAGGTACATTTGATGAACGTATTTGAATGAACAAGGTACATTTACAACACAAATGATGGTCAATATATCAATATAAATCATAAGGATTTCCAGCAACAAAGTTACAGTCATACAGTCATAAGTGGAAAGAGATTGGTGATGGGAACGATGAGAAGATTAATAGTAGTGCAGATTTAGTAAATAAGATAACAGGTAAAAGTATAAACATAATTTGGATACAGTAAGTAAAAAAGGAATATTAGGACAAGGATGGTAGGCATGTGGGTGCATTTATGCACACCCCTTACAGACCTCTTAGGAATGGGGCCGGTGAATAGCGCAGGCTGGTAAAAGCCTGTTATTAAGAACACAAAGCCTGCAATTACTGCAGGTTCAAGCCCGGCCCAAGGTTGACTCAGCCTTCCATCCTTTATAAGGTAGGTAAAATGAGGACCCAGATTGTTGGGGGGGCAATAAGTTGACTTTGTAAATATACAAATAGAATGAGACTATTGCCTTACACACTGTAAGCCGCCCTGAGTCTTCAGAGAAGGGCGGGGTATAAATGTAAACAAACAAAAAAAAAGGTAGGGGGTGTGGCCAGCATCACAGCAGTACGGCATGGATTCTGGGGCTCCAGGAAAACGCCGATATCCCAGCTGAATAGGGGATCCCTAGTGGATCATAGCTGTTCTGTAGAGACAGTGAAGAAGGTATGTGCAGGCTGGTGTGAACAGGGAAGTTGCAAGTTCCCTGGAGTGCCGGCATTAGCCTCAACCCAGCGGCATGGGAAGACAGCCATTAGGACCTTTTAAAAGCCAGGGCAGCCACACAAAAGACTTGAGCAGGAGTGGTGATTGAATGCAGTATTGTTATCGGGTAGTGATTGGCCAACTCACAGATAAGAAGGAAGCATTTTAAAGCTTAAAAGAAGTCCCAACTCGCAATTAGCGCTAATTGGCACACAGGAATTTAAAGTGAAGGAAAACAAAAAGCAAGAGGAACTTTAAGATCAAAGCCCTAAAAGGAAAACTCTAACCGGATCAGGTCTGTGACATGGGTAGTCGGTGTTTCCCCAAGGATAGATCCATCCATTTGTTCGAGTCTAATGAGTGTTTTCAGGCATTTGATACATACTGCTAATCCCGATGCTACTGACCTACTGATTAAGCACCGCGTGCACACTGAATCAATCAGAGCTCCGTGTTCCAAACCCAATACAGTGTTTATATTTTCAACTGTTACTGGGATCACAAAGGGACGAACAGGGCCACTTACCATGGGGTCATTGGACTTATCCTCATCACTATCCATTGCGACCACCAGTAGAACTCCATTATCCCCATCCACAGGTGATCTCTCAGGACCTTTCTCAGGACCTTTCCCAGGAGCACTTGAAGTTTCGGGTGTAGTCTGTGTTGCCATTCTTGTCGGTCGGGAATGGGCCATGGCCGTTCCCTCTGGTTTACTCTGGTGTTTGGTGTCGAACCCCCCGACATTCGAGGGGGTGGCCAAGGGCATTCCACTACATGATGGCCCAACTTATTGCAGCGGAAACACGGGAAAGTCAGTCGACAAGATGCAGCCACAATGACCGGCAAGGAAGGTGCGGTACTTTCTCTACCACATGGTGTAGTCCTGTCTGTGGTCCTTTGAATCGGTTGATTAGCACTAACGTATTCCCCCCCCCCAAATTCCCATAAGCCAATGTCCAGTTCTATTGCTGCCTTAAACCAATCAACCAGGCATGCAGGCAATCCTTGGTAAATACAAGCCTGGCCTATGTCCCTATCCAGTCCCCTATGAAACTGGTGGACTAGCAGTCTCTCTGGCAATGTTCTCAATCTGCCTGCCAGGTTCTGAAATTCTTTAACATATTCTTTTACTGGCCTATCCTTTTGCCTGAGGGAAAGTATCTCACCTTCAGCTATTTTGGTGCTTGATTCATCCTCAAACCTTCCCCTCAGTGCCTCCAAAAACATACCTAGATCAGTCAATTCCCTAGCATGGGCACTGTGAAGACTAGCCACCCAATCCACGGCCTCCCCCTGCAATATCGTTGTGACTGCGAACTACCATTGCCCATTGCGAGGGATAAAGCTGCCCATATAGATCAAAGTGGCTTATGACTTGGTTTAGAAATAAGCTTACTCGATCTGAAGCTCCATCAAATGAGGCCTGAATGGGTGGAGGGCCCCAAACAGGCTGTGGGTGTAGCTGCTGCCCCCTAGCCCACCATGGTGCTTGGCCATAACCCCTGGGTATTTCTCTGCTACCAGCAGTCTCATGGTATGATTCCATTTGTCTCCTTGTAGGTAGGGATGTGGTGGCTGTACCTTCCCCCCCAGTGCTGGAGATATATTGTGGTCCTACTCCCACCTGGCAAACAGGATGTTGTTCCAAAGACCTAGACCTCCTAGTCTCCTGTTCCAGTTTAAATTTAGGGCTGGCCAGGTGGAATCTTGAATCAGTTCTTGGGGCCCCAAGTGGCCTCCATGTATCTGAAGAGGCCATCCCCATCGTCCCTGGTTGCCAGGATAGGGCATCATGAAAACTGGCCTCCCCAAACAGTTCCCTGAGCGCTTCCATAGAACTAATCCCAACTTGAGTGGAATAATTCCAGTCCTGGTCATCTTCTTCCATCTATCTCCTTTCCCGCCATTCTTGGAATGAAGGGGCTCCAACTGGGGGAGGGGTTTTGGCTCTAGCAACTTCAGGGCCACTCAGAGCTGAACTGTGCCACCAATGGCCAGAGGAGAATTGTGTGGGTCATGACTCCCCCCCTTCTCTGGTTTCCACTTTCTTCTCTTCTATCACCATTTGCTTCTCCTTTGGACGTACCACTCTGGCTTCACTGTCCTCCACTGCCACTGTCTCGACCACCTCCTCCTCCCCTCCACACACCTCGGGTTCAACCTCAGCTTTAGAAATGCCTTCAGCCATGGTACTCACTCCGACTGGAACAGACAGCTTCTTTGGAAAGAGCTGAGCACTGACTTCCTCTCGGCTATCTCAGCCACAGTTTTGTCAGACGCCGTGAGAAGAAACAAGCCAACTTGGTTTTCTTTCTGACAGCGACTTCATTTATTGGGTCTACTACAAACTGGGTCTCAGTAAAAGTCGAGGTCTCTCTGTATAAAGTCAGCGCTGAGAGTTTCTGCCTCTTAGCCCCTTTTAAACATCCCGCGCTGTTCATGCCCCACCCCATGGCTGAACTGCTCCATTGATTGGACACCCGACCGCTCTCTCCCTCCTCATCTGACAGCCTCAGCTGCCACGTCATCTGCTAAATCCCGGATGTTAGATTCGGGCAATAACGAGGCAGGAGACCAGGATAGTGACAACAGCTCTTTACTATATGGTGAACCCAGCAGCCTGGGCTGAGAAAAACCTCTCTTTATATACAGTTTAGCCGGAGGCTTCAACCAATCAGCAACGTGCTTTTTCCCGCTCAGTTTTCCCTCCAGAATTCTTAAAGATACATTACACTCCTTCCCTCCCAGAAAACATTTTACCAATATTTACATAAAATTAACATCTTATTTTTCTACGTAATCACGCAAGTAGACTGGGCGTCTCCTGACTCTTTCGGACCTGCGCAATTCATTTTCTGGGAGTGAGTCGAGCTGACCGGAGGGACTGTTTGTTCCTCTCAGCTCCTCCTCTAGGCCATCCGGCCCTGGATTATTTGCAGAGTCGTCCCTGCTGTTTTCAGGAGGAACCGGTTGGCGTCGCTGGACCTCCTGGAACTCAGATAAGTCCCGCGTTTGCCCCGGGTTTGAGTCAGCTGTGGATTCAAATGTTGTATAGTCAGGGCCTGTTTCATCTGAGTCTGATTTACCAGTTATGCGTTTCCTTATTTGGTCTATGTGGCGCTTCCATACCCGGCCATCCTCTATCTCTACTAGATATGATTTTGGTCCTGTTGTCTCTAGGATTTTTCCTGCTAACCAGGTTGGGCCCTCGCTGTAGTTGTGTGCCCACACTAGGTCGCCTACTGCCATCCCTCTTGTTTTACCGTGTGCCCCTTTGTACCCGTCTGGTGTGTAGTTTGGGTTTAAACGGTCTAGTGGGCACCTAAGCTTCCGACCCATTAATAGCTCTGCCGGCTGCGCCAGTTGTTACACAGGGGGTTCTGTGTTGGACTGCTAGGAATGTATCGATTTTTGTTTGCCAATCGCCTGGCCTGATTCTGGACAATGCTTCCTTTGCGCTCCGAACGAAACGTTCTGCAAGGCCGTTCGTCGCAGGGTGGAAAGGCGCCGAGAGGACATGTCGGATGCCCTCCTCTGCCAAGTACCCCTCAAACTGGGTTGCCGTGAATTGTGGGCCGTTATCGGAGACTAAAGTGTCGGGCAACCCGTGGGTTACAAACAGGTGCCTTAGGACTGAAATCACGGCCTCGGCTGTCATGGATCTCATGAGAATGATTTCCAGCCATTTGGAGTAGGCATCGACTACTACCAAAAAGGTTTGGCCGTGGAAGGGGCCGGCAAAATCGATGTGGATCCTCGACCAAGGGCCCTGGGGTCTCTCCCATTCCCGAATTGGGGCCGTTGGGGGTAGCGGTCTGGACTCCTGGCAGGCTTGGCATGTCCCTACCCTTTCAGCAATTTCCGTGTCCATTAAGGGCCACCACACATAGCTTCTCGCTAGACCCTTCATTCTCACGATCCCTGGGTGGCCTTCGTGAAGGAGCTCCAAGACCTTTTCCCTCAATTTCTCCGGGATCACCACTCGATCCCCCCATAGCAGGCACCCCCCTTGAGCTGAGAGTTCCCCACGTTTCTTTACAAATTCTTTAAAACGCTCGCCCGGCGCAGCGGGCCAACCTCTTTGTACCCAACCAATTACAGTCCTTATTGTAATGTCCTTGTACGAGGCCCGAGCCACCTCTTTGGATGTGACTGGGCCAGAGTCCAAAGAGTCAATTAGCAGAACTGGTGTCCCCGGAGTGGGGTCTTCGATGGTCTCTGGTAACGGGCATCTGCTCAGGGCGTCTGCATGCCCTAATTCCTTCCCTGGCCGGTGTAGTAGTTTGTAAGAATACGCCGCTAGGAAGATAGTCCATCTGGTCAGTCTGGGCGAAAGCGCCACGGGCGTTGGGCGGTCGCCTGCCAACAGTCCTAGCAAAGGTCTATGGTCCGTGATGATTTCGAAATCACGACCAAATACATATTCATGGAATTTCTTTACTCCGGAGACTATAGCCAAGGCTTCCTTATCAAGCTGGCTATAATTCCTTTCAGCTGATGACATGGTTCGGGAGTAATATGCAATAGGGGCTTCTGTGCCATTTGGCAACCTGTGGCTGAGTACAGCCCCCACCCCATAGGGAGATGCATCGCAGCTTAACACTAATGGCAGCGTGCCATTGTATTGGATAAGGAGGCTATCACTCGAGAGGAGATTCTTTACCCCTTCGAATGCCCTAGCTTCCGCCTTTCCCTAAGACCATGCAGCCATCTTTGCTAGTAGTTTATGAAGCGGCTCGGCTACTGTTGCCTTATTCCTTAAGATTACCGCGTAGAAATTGACCAGACCTAAGAATGCCTGCAACTCCGTTTTGTTCTTTGGAACCGGGGCCTTCCTGATGGCCCGTACCTTGCTTTCAGTGGGGTGAATCCTTCTGTCTATCCGTAGCCTAGGAATTCCACAGATTCGACCCCGATCTGGCATTTGTTCAGTTTAACTGTGAGACCGGCAGACCGGAAAATGCCCAAAACTTTTCGCAGCCTTACTCCTAATTCCTCTAGGTTCTCAGCGGATACCAGTACATCGTCAAAGTATGGTACCACCCCTGGTAGTCCCTGCAATAACCGCTCCATTAGGTTCTGAAATAATCCTGGAGCCACACTAACCCCAAACTGTAACCGGGTACACTTAAAAGCCCTCTGTGAGTCACAATTGTCTGCGCTCGCTGTGTTGCTATCTACAGGCAGCTGTTGATAGGCTTGGGCCAAGTCTAGCTTGGCAAAACTTGCCCTTGCCCCATTGAGTGCAGTAAGTGCTGTACCACCGGACGGGTAAGACTTTTGCAACGCTTTGTTGCGTTGCCTTATAGTCAGCACAACCGGACCGACCCGTCCGGTTTGACTGGGGTGACTATAGGGGTCTCCCACTTAGCATGGTCAACTGGCACTAGAATTCCCTGGTTTACTAGCTTGTCCAGTTCCCGGTCAATCCTGGGCTTTAGGGCGAACGGGACCCTCCTAGCCTTTAGACGGATAGGGGCAACTTGTGGGTCTAAGTTAAAAGAAATAGGGGTCCCCGTGTACTTGCCCAGGCAGTCTCTGAAAACGTCCCCAAATTCCTTCATGAGTGCGTCTTTGAGGTTGACTTCGTTTCTGAAGATTCCAGTCACTCCCATGCCCAATGCTCGGAACCAATCCAGTCCCAACAAGCTTGGCAGGGTCCCATCGACTATGGTGATGGGCAGAGTTTTCTTGTATTGTCCATACTCGACGTGGACGGACGTTACCCCTCGGACGGGGATGCGATTTCCTTGGTAGTCTTGTACCTTTAATTTCTGTGTTCTCAGCTTGCGCTTTGCGATGGCGGGTAAGGCTTTCACGAGAGTGTCCCAGGACATGATCGTGATCGCTGAGCCGGTGTCCACCTCCAACCGGCACGGCACCCCCTCAATCTTTGCTTTCGTAAAGATTTTTTTCTCTAGGCGCGTTGTTGCGTGACCCACTCTCACGACAGTCTGATTCAACTTCGCGCCTTTTTTGAATTGACCAATCACGGGCTGCTTCGCCGTTCCCGCGCTCTGGTTGGTCAGTTTGAATTTTTGGCGGGAAGGTTGGGGTGCTCGACAGACCTGTGCTAGGTGCCCCTTCCTTTCGCACCGCCGACAAGTCGCATCCTTAAATTTGCATTGTTGTCGATGGTGTCGCCCTCCACAACTCGTGCAGTCACCCCGGTCTTCTCTCTCCGGCCTCCCGGTGTGGAAGACTCCTTCCTCCTCCTCACCGTCCGACTCGGCCTGGACCTCTTCATTGTGGACCGGGGTTGATTTCGCACCAGCCGTTGGTGCGACCTGCTTTTGTAGGGTTTCCGCCGCTTGGGTAGACATCTCATTAGCCCTGGCTTCATCCAAGGCGTTGCCAGCGCTGTTGTTGCTTTTGACAGCAGCCGCCGCAAACGGATGTCCCTGACCCCACGAATGAGTTGCTCCAGCAATGCCTCTTCCAAGTCTCGAACTCGCAATGGTTCGTGGCTTTCCTTAGGGCTGCCATGTATACGCTGATGGACTCGCCTCTTGCTGCCCACGCCCCTGAATTGCACTGCTGCACATACTTGGACGGCGTTGGTGCATAATGGGCTTTCAATAGGGTCTGTAAGGTCTGCCACGGCACCGATTGTACTGCGCTATTCGCCAATGATTCTGCGGTGTTGAAATCCTCTGGACCGCAGTGGCTCAGGAAATACGCTCGCTTCCTGTTGTCTGAGACTCCTTGGAGTTCGTTCACCTCGAGGAAACACTCGAAACGAGCCATGTATGACCCCCATTTTTCCTTAGCTGGGTCGAATGGCGCTGGCGGTGTGTAGCTGGACATCGCTGCTTTCCGCCCCTTGCTTGCTGGGTTCGCGTCTTCCTGGTGACTTCAGCTTTTTCCTGGCGCTCTTAGCCTCGAGATCCCACCTTCGTCGCCAGTGTTAGATTCAGGCAATAACGAGGCAGGAGACCAGGATAGTGACAACAGCTCTTTACTATATGGTGAACCCAGCAGCCTGGGCTGAGAAAAACCTCTCTTTATATACAGTTTAGCCGGAGGCTTCAACCAATCAGCAACGTGCTTTTTCCCGCTCAGTTTTCCCTCCAGAATTCTTAAAGATACATTACACCGGAACTAAAGCAGCTCTTCCTAATACCCAGCCCTCATCTCCCTCTATCCCGGCCACCAGTGTTCTGATTATTTTCTCATGCCTGCCAAACACAGATCCCTGCAATCCTCAAACCTTGATATGTCATCCCTTTGGATCTTTGATTAGGGGCTGCTCCCATCATCCATATCCCTGTAGCATCATGTGTCAAAATGGAGCTGGGCTCGGCAAGAAGAAGATAAGAGAAAGGGAGAAAGGGAGAAAAACATTAAGACATGGAATTTTGGAGAAACCGAAAGGAAATGGTTAAAAGGTGAAGAAAAATGGATAGCAGAAAGGAAATTAAAATGTTAATAGGTTGATTTAAGGCAGTGCTTCTCAAATAGTGGGGCGCGCCCCCCAGGGGGGGCGCGAGGCTCTGTAAAGAGGGGCGCGTTTGACCTCGGCAAACACTGTCATAACAAGCTAAGCCCCGTGTTTATGTCACGCGGGGGGCGCGAAAAATGTTTTCTTCTTCCTAGGGGGGCATGACAGAAAATAATTGAGAAGCACTGATTTAAGGGAAGGATATTAGTAGAAATTGTATGTAACAAGTAAATTAGAAGAAATATGTAGATTATTATAAAAGAGAAGCAAGCAAAGATGAAATGAAGTGTATGTAAGAAGTAAAAAAGAAGAAATATACTGTTTAATATAAAATGGAGAAGTAGATGAAATGTGAAAGATAAAATAGGTTATATGTTTTGTCTGAGGATGCATGGATTGGAGACAATTATAATGGATGGTAAAGAAATATATTTTAAATATTGAAAAGAATAAAGAAACTAATTGAAAGATATAAAACTGAAAAGAAGTAAAAAAGGAAGTAGTATACTGTTTAAGAAAAATAGACCAGCAGATAAAATGTGAAAGATAGAATGGTATATAGATGAAAATAATTGAAAGTGAGAGATAAAATTGAACAAAATTGAAAAAAAAATATTAGTAAATGATGTATGTTAATGAAAGAGAAAAATAACTATTGAACTGGTAATAAGAATTTAAAGAAAATAAGAGGTGGAAGGTTGAATTAACTAAAAGGCTGCAAGGTAAAAATGGAATAAGTTGAAAGACAATGTTAACAATTAAAAATATATGAGGGGAATTCTGAGAAATATACTCAATATATTGGGGTTGTCTGGACACCATGGTGAAAAATATGTCTCCTCCATCCAGATACACCTAACAAAGTGGTTCTTAAAATCTGCATTCATTTTAATTTTATCATTCCATAGATAGATGTATCATCCAAACTTCAGTTCATGACCTTCCAAATCCAATAACTTCTTATTCTTTAGCATCACCTATTTCTTCATCCAAATCAAACAATATGCCTCAAAATATAATTTTAAATCCAGGAGACCTAAATCACCTATTTTTTGGCATCTTGCAACAATCTAAAGTTAATTCTTGTTCTTTTTCCCTTGTCAAATAAATTTAGAAATGCTGCTTTCCCATTGCTTGAACAGAGCTTCAGTTAACAATATTGGCAAGCTCTGGAATAAAAATAACTGTTTTGGTAGGAACAGTCAATCAGAATAGAGGTGGAAGCGACTTTGGAGGTCTTCTAGTCCAGCCACCTGCTCAAGCAGGAGATCCGATACCATTTCAGACAAGTTACTGCCAGTCTTTTCTTAAAAACCTTAAAAACCTTCAGTGATGAAACACCCACATTTTCTGAAGGCAAGCTGTTCCACCAGTTAATTGTCCTCACTGTTAGGAAGCTTCTCCGTAACTCCAGGTTGCTTCTCACCTTGATTAGTTTCCATCCATAGTTTCTTGTCCCACCCTGTGGTACTTTGGAAAATAAATTGACCTCCTTCTCTTTGTGGCAGCCTCTCAAATACTGCAATGATGTCCCCACTACTCCTTCTTTTCTCTATACTAGCCAAACCCAAATCCTGCAACCTTCTCCTTTATATATTTTAGTCTCCAGGCCTTTAATCATCTTAGTTGCTCTTCTTTGTACTTTTTCCAAAGTCTCAACATCTTTTTTGTAATGTGGTGACCAAAATTGGATGCAGTATTCCAGTTGTGGTCTTACTGAGACCACTTACTAAGCTTTAAAAAGCCATACTAATACTTTACATGATTTTGATTCTCTGTCTCTGTTTATATAACCAAGGATTGAATTAACTTTTTTGGCTGTGCCACATACTGCTGACTCATGTTTAAGTCCTGACTCACAATTAGTCCTCTAGGACTCCAAGTTCCCTCTCACAGTTATTGTTTTTGGGCCAGGTTTTGCCTAATCTGTACTTGCATTTTTGGTTTTTCCTGCCCAAATATAAAACATTGCTTTTCTCCACATTCAATTTCATTTTGTTGTATAGGGCCCATTGTTCAAGTCTGTCAAGGTCTTTTTGGATCCTGAGCTTGTTTCATGGGGTGTTGGCTATTCCTGCCAGCTTAGTGTCATCTGCAAATGAGTTCCCCTTCTATTCCCTTAAGCCAGGTGTTTGCAACCTTAAACACTCAAAGAGGTATTTGGACCTGTTTCTCACAGAAAAGAAATCACTGGGAGCCACAAAAACTGGGTTGGCATGGCCAACTCGACATCACTTACTCCCACCCAGTCACATGACCCCCACCCCAGCCATATTTACCCAGGTTTTGTGGCTCCTAGTGTTTTCTGTGGGAAATAGGTATCTCTCTGTCTCTCTCTCTCTCTCTTTCTTTCTTTCTTTCTTTCTTTCTTTCTTTCTTTCTTTCTTTCTTTCTTTCTTTCTCTCTCTCTCTCTCTCTCTCCCTCCCTCCCTCTCTCTGTCTCTCCCTCTCTCATCTCTCTCTCTCTGTATGTTTCATGGTGTGTGTATGTGTGTGTGTGTGTGTGTTGCCTCTTGAATCATTTCCAAAAACAGGTGGGGGTTGGTGTGGTTTTTTTTGCTTCTTCTTTGGGTGCTTTTACCATATTTAAATCAAAAGTCATTTCAGGTTCCCAGATGAATAAAGCTTTTTCATCCTGCTGCTGTGGCTCCCTGTTGGCTGAACCCACCACTAGCTGGCTCTCCCAGTCACTCCTCGCCTGGCCTGAGAAGTTAAGACTCACTCCATATTCCGGAGCAGGAGCAAAGCACCCCTGTACGTGCCATATCTCTCAGGTCCTTCTTTCGACCCTTTTTTTTTCATAAAAAAGTTTTATTTTTACAATCATATCAAATAGCTCATCCAATGTACAGTTATATACAATTAGTCGGGTTTGCCCAGTCACCACCCCCCTTTTTAACACTCTTCCCTCTTCTACCTTCTTTTACTTTCCAGACCTTCCTCTCCTTCTCTTATCTACATCCTCTCCTCCCTCCACCCTACACCTTCCTTCTCCCTCTTGTACCCCTCTTCCTTCCTCTTCTCCTCTTTCCTACCTCCTACTCTCTCCTCTTTTCTCCCTCCCCACCGTTCTAAAATGGTAACTGGGCAGACCCGACCCTACATTAATTATATTTATACATCTTCAATAATCCCTGTACATCACTCCATCTCTACCCTCAACCCCCCAATTCCCCTCCCCCTTACCTCCCACCCCACACCCCGACTTCCCAGAACAAAATGCAGGGTATCAAAACTAACAATCATAATCCAAAATAATTCCTAAATTATAATCTCTAGTCACTCCACACATAATCACACTCTCAATTCCCCTCTCCTTCGACCCTTGTTGGTGCTGCTAACAACTTGGTAACCCTTATTGGTGCTGCTAACAACCTGGTTGCTTGAGGAGTCACATGACTTGCTCTCTGCCCTGAGACACTGGCTCGGCCTGCCTGCAGTCGATGCCACTGCTGTTGCCACCTCCATAGCCTACCAGTTGCTCTCACAGCGCCTTGTGCAGCACAGTTAAATTTAGTGCACTTCACAATAGGGGAAGATAGCGTCCCCTCCTCCTCCTGGACACCATTAAGATGCATCGGCCGTAGCCAGGCTGGTCTAGTGTCTCCCCAAATGACCAAGGTGCGCATAGCACCAACAAGATCCAGAAGAAGTGCCTGCAAGATATGGCAAGTACAGGGGTGCTTTGCTCCTGCTCTGGAATATGGAGCAAGTCTCCATCTGCCGCTGCCGCCCTTACCTTCTCAGGCCAGGCAAGGAATGACTGGGAGGGAAGAACAAGGGGCAGGGCCAACCAGTGGTGGGTTCAGCAGACAGGGAGCCACAGCACAGGGACAAAAGAGCTAAGTCATTTATGAAGATATTTAAGAGTACTGGGCCTAAGACAGAATCTTGTGGTAACCACTGCTTACTTCCCTCCATGTAAATGTAGTGTCAGCCTCCGCTTTAATTTAATGTATTTCTCCTACTAGATTATCTGACTGTTTTATTACCTTGTTAAAAGTTTGCTCTACTGAATGTCTTACATGCTTTATGGAGGAGGGGGGAGGTTTTCACTGTTCCCAGCGTCGGCTGACATTGCATGTGTGGGAGAGGGGAAAAGCCTTTTTTAAAATAGATGTTTGAATTGTTTTGGCGCGTGAATGTAACGGCAGCTGCTGACTCCACATTCCATCCAGAAGATTGACAGAGGGAGAATATCGGAAGTGAAACTACACATGGCTGAGGAGGAAGAAGACATTGGACTATTACTGTATTGACCTCTAGTAGTGGGTGGGTTCAGGAGAGAATATGACTCTGGGGTTTTGATTTACTTCCAGTTCCAGCTTTGCTTTTACTGCATCCAGACTTGTATGATATAAATTACCAATTTCTTCAATATGATGGAGTTGGGTTTTTATTTTCTCTGGGGCAGGCTGACATTAAAGCTGGAACTCACCCAAAATCAGTCATCCCGGATCACAGCCGAGGGGACTGAAATTTCCCCCCCCCTAACGATGTCGGAGCACGAATGCAAACCTGATGAGGAGCAGCTGGCAGACATCTCATCCCAGGACTATCACAGAGGAGTTGATAAGGAATCTTTTTTGGGGAGAAAGCCAACCTCAGAAGATGAGCTGGAGGAGACAGGAGCAGCCTTGGCAGCCACATCGGGCCCTCCCAAATACTCAAGAATTTCTGCAGAGTGGCTGGAGAAACTACAAAGACTACAAAAAAACCTCTCTGCTTGGCAACAGGAGGAGCAAATTAAGGATCAATTACAAATTGCAGAAGCCGTCAGACTGTATCGTGAGGTGAAAGAGAGACAAAGAGATCATGAAAGGTATGGAGACCCCACCAAAAAACCCTGGGGGGAGAGAGAAGATGTGGAAACAGAAATTTTGATGGCCACCGGGGGAGCAACATACACAGAGAGATTCAGGAGGAACGAGGGCCTGAGCCGTGTTCTCCAGGGGCTGCAGATCTGGGTAGGGGTCAGGGGATCCCCACTGCACAAATGTTACCTCGCAGAAGGGAAAAACCTAAAATTCCCCCAATTCCCAGAAAGTTTGATGGAGAACCTAAGGAATTAGGCTTATTCCAGGCTATGGTGGACAGCCACATGCAAGAATGGGGCGAAGATTATTGGTCAGAAGCCTCTAGAGTGAGAAGCGTGACTCAAGTCTTCCTGGTACGTGACCTTGTATCAAGAGGATTCCCCTCTCCTGAGGAACTACCACCATTTTATGGCAGCCCTGAGGATGAGATTTGAGGACCCCTTGGCAGAGCAAAAGGCCAAGATTCGCATGATGTCCATCAGACAAGGGAGGAGACCAGTGACTAACTACAATCAAGAGTTCAGCGATCTGGTACCTCTCATGAGAGGGTGGTCGGAAGTGGCTCTTTTGGACTTATACAAAGACGGCCTAAACGGAGATCTATATAAATTGTGTAGAGCCCGAGCATCCCTGACTACCTTGCATGGCTGGTACACCCTGGCAGCCGAAATGGAGATAGACCTAGCCAAGGACCGCCTGCGAAGTGATCGTAGTTGGAGGCTAACCCCAACTCAGTTCCTGTTGTGACCCAGGTTCCTGGACCTGGACTCCTGGACTCGGATGATTCAGAAAGTGAGGGAGAAGACCTGGCAAGCCCTGCTTCTCTTGAGCCCTCTCCCTCCCTGGCACCCATTCAAAGGGAGGAGGAGGGGCCGGCAAGGCCTGATTCTCTGGAGCCTTCTTCTGATTTGGCAACGCCCCAAGAACAGTTTTGGAGTGATGCAAGACTGCGCAGAAGTGACCGGCGCGCGCAGCAGAAGCAGCGTTGGGATAAAGCCAAGTCATAATTGTCATGCAGTGACATCTGCAGAGACTATAAATAGGAGGCGGGACTTCCTGGTTTTTTGTCTTGGACAAAGCAATGAATTTGTGCGGGCAAACTGTATCAATGGAGGGAAGAATATATTCGTGAGTAATTCTGGCCTTATCTATAATTTCCTTGTTATCTCCAGAAACTTGGCAGGCCCGTGGGTAGACGTAGCCAGGACATTTATATATATGTAAATAAAAGGAGAAAAGGAGGCCTCTGACTGACTCTTTGCTGGGAGTATTGAGGGGAGGGAAACAGAACATTTTGTCCAAGACCCCGACTAAAACATCTTCTACCAAAGATGGACCAGCAGCAGGTACAGCAGCAGTTACAGCAGCTACAAGCGGCTAATCAACAGCTCCAGCAGCAAGTGGCTCACTTGGCAGGCCAACTTGCTGCCGGGAATGTGCCTGCAGCCCCCCCCCCCCGTCCTCCCACTCCTCCTCCTCGTCGCAAGTGCCCGATAACTGTGCCGGATAAGTTTTCTGGGCAGCCTGAGATGTTCCCGAACTTCTTGAGACAGTGCCAGCTCTACATGGCTATGCGGCCAGAGGATTTCCCAGACGACCGGGCTAAGGTGGCCTTCATGATTAACCTTCTTTCCGGCTCGGCTGCTCGATGGGCCACGCCCCTCTTGCTCCAGGACAGCCCCCTGCTGGCGGACCAACAGCGTTTTTGGCAGCACTTGCGCACCATGTACGAGGACCCAGTTTGAATGCTGACGGCAACCAGGCGCCTTAAGGAACTCCGTCAAGGGAAACGCCCCCTGCAGGAGTACATTGCCGAATTTCGTCTTTTGTGCCAGGACTCTGACTGGAATGATGCAGCGCTGGTGGACGCGTTCCAGGAGGGACTCTCAGAGGAATTGCAAGATGAGCTGGCCCGGGTGGAGGCGCCGCGGACACTCGACAACTTGGTGCCCCTTTGTCTCTGCCTCAATGCCCATTTGCAATGGCGACCGTCCCGTCGCACCCCCTGGGACCCGCCGTCGACATCTGCACCCCCACTTCCTGCACCACCAGCACCCTGGGTCGCCCCATGTTTTGTAACCGCTGCGAAAGAGCCCATGGAGTTGGGAGCGGCCAGACAGCCCAGGAGCGGAACCGGAGGCACCAAGGGGGATTGTGCCTGTACTGTGGGGAGCCCGGCCACTTCGCTGCTTCTTGCCCCAGAAAGCGAAGTGGGGCATGCACACCGGTCCCCAAATCACAGCGTGACCAATCGGGAAACGGAGCAGGCCCGACCTCGGGGAAACCCTAGGTCCGGCATGTACTAAGCTCCCACTGGACATTGTGGAAGTAGACTCTGGGCCCCTTCGGCATCTGATTCTGGACACACGGATATGGTTGGGGAACCAGTCGGACGGGCTCCAGGCGCATGCGCTGGTGGACTCAGGGGCCACAACAAACTTTATGGACCAGGCTTTTGTGACCCAGTTTGCGGTCCCCGTGGTTCCGGTGGACCCTCCGATGCGGGTAGAGACAATTGATGGACGAGAACTGGTGTCCGGCCCCATTAAATTTGCCACCCAGCCTTTGCGCCTGGCTATTGGGGACCATGAGGAGGCGATCCAGTTTTATGTCACGGTGGACCTTCATTTTCCCTTGGTCCTTGGGTTGGTCTGGCTTCGGACCCACGATCCTCAGGTGGCCTGGTTGCGGAACGCCATTTCTTTCCCGAGTCTGCAGTGCGTCAATGGAGGGAAGAATATATTTGTGAGTAATTCTGGTCTTATCTATAATTTCCTCGTTATCTCCAGAAACTTGGCAGGCCCATGGGTAGACGTGGCCAGGACATCTATCTATGTAAATAAAAGGAGAAAAGGAGGCCTCTGACTGACTCTTTGCTGGGAGTATTGGGGGGAGGGAAACAGAACAGTTCCAGAGGGAACCGACCAAAGATTCTGTTGCAGTGGAGAGTGGGAAGAAGAAACCCACAGGCTGTTTCAGATGTGGAAAAGAAGGCCACCGAGTGGCTGATTGTTGTGTGAAGCTGCCGCCAAAGGCGACCCCTAGTGGCAAAAAACCAACAACGCAGGTGGAACCAAAATCGCGAGAGGTCGCAAAGTGGGGAGTGGATGACGCCAAAAACGTTCCTCCCATCGAGGAGGAATTTGGGACTCCTACCGGGTCATATGACAGCAAGCCATCTACGGAATCGGACGAAGATCTCCTGGTGAGTTGGAAAGGGGGGCCCCTTACTGTTCCAGTACAACTGCACGTCCCATCCTCAGGAATGCAAGGGGAAATGCTAGCCCTCTTAGACTCTGGGTGTACCCGATGTATCTTAAGCCCCGAGGTGGTGGAGAAAATGGAACTAAGACTAAAAACATTGAGCAGGCCCATATCCTTCTGCCAGCTAGATGGATCGGTAGTGGGGGGACGCCCAGCCCACTTTGTGACAGAACCCATAGAAATGACCATAGAAGACCATAAAGAAATCATAAACTTCATAGTGGCCCCAGGGATGGACCAGCCTCTCATACTGGGTCTCTCGTGGCTCTGAAAATGGAACCCAAAAAAAACCTGGAGAACAGGGGTGTTGCGACTTCGCATGAAGGCACAAAAGAAGGAGAAGATAATTTTAAAAACCCCTGATCTCGATCGCCCTGAGAAACTGGGGGCGATGGTTGAACGGCTAGAGGGGGAGGAAAAAATTCCTAAAGAGTACTGGGACCTACGAGAGGTTTTTAGTGAAAAGGCCTCAGACGTGCTGCCTCACCATAGGCCCACAGACTGTGCAATAGACATTCTACCAGGAGTGAAACTCCCGAAACCTAAATCCTACCCCATGACCCAGAAAGAATTAGGGGAATTACGGAACTTTATAGATAAAAATTTAGAACAAGGATTCATTCAACCGGCTAGGCCTCGGGTTGCAGCCCCAGTCATGTTCCGGGAAAAGAAAGATGGCACTTTCTGCTTGATAGTTGACTATAGAAACCTGAACTGTGTGTGCGTGGAAAATGTATACCCCATGCCTCGTATGAAAGACATGCTTGCCCACTTGGCCAAAGGAAAGTTCTTTACTAAACTGGACTTACGAGAAGCATATTACAGAGTACGCATAAAAGAAGGGGATGAATGGAAAACGGCATTCAATTGTCCCTTGGTTGTTTTCAATTCCGAGTCTTACCATTTGGGTTGCAAGGGGCCCCAGCAGTTTTCATGCAGCTAATAAATGAAGTTCTCCATGAACATTTGTTTAAAGGGGTCCTTGTTTATCTTAATGACATACTTATCTACACTGAAACCATGGAGGAGCATGTGAAGCTAGTAAGAGCAGTACTTAAAAAATTACTGGCCGCTGAACTTTATGCAAAATTGTCAAAATGTGAATTCCATCAATCAAAAATCAACTATCTGGGATACCGTATTTCCTCTGATGGATTGGAGATGGACCCTGCCAAAGTCCAAGCAGTACTAGAGTGGGCACCCCCTCGCACCCGCAAACAGTTACAGAGCTTTCTGGGTTTTGCTAATTTGTATCGTCAGTTCATTCCCTCTTTTGCTGACATTGCCCTGCCAATCACCAACCTCCTCAAAACAAGAGGAAATATTAAACCCAAACCATCCTTACCACTGGAGTGGTCAATGGAGTGTCAGGCCGCTTTTGAGAAGTTAAAGCGATTGTTTGCCGCCGAGCCGGTCCTCAAGCACCCTGACATGGAATCCCCATTCGTGGTTCAAGCAGATGCTAGCGATGTAGCAGTCAGAGCAGTTTTACTCCAAAACAATGCTAAAGGTGAGCTACAACCATGTGCTTACACATCTCGTAAACTCACTGAAACAGAGCAGAGATGGGCCATCTGGGAAAAGGAGGCTTTTGCAGTGCACTGGGCTCTCCAAACATGGAGACAATTTTTGGAGGGGGCCAAACACCTTTTTGAAGTATGGACTGATCATAAAACTTAGAAGCCCTAAAAACTCCCAGAAAGCGATCACCAAAACAAGCTCGATGGGCCCAATACTTTAACCATTTTAATTTTTCTTTGCGATACATTCCTGGGGGAAAGAACTTCCTCGTGGACGCCCTTTCCCGTTTACCTCAGTACAACAGTACTCACAAGGAAGTAGCACGACCTATACTCCCAGTGCAACAGTTAGCAGCCCCGGCAATTACTCGTACCCAAGCTCATACCAATCCAACGTTACCAGACGATCTCACCAATTTGCTCAAGGAAGCCTTAAACAAGGATGACTGGTTCTTAGCCCATTCGCATGAGTGCACTCTTCGCGATAAACTAGCTTGGGTAGGAGCTAAGTTGTACATCCCTGCATCTCTGAGGGAGGTCATACTTCTACGTTGTCAGGATGCTAAAATGGCTGGCCATTTTGGATTCGTCAAAACCTTACACCTCCTGAAAAGACAGTTTTGGTGGCCAGGTCTTAAGAAAGACATTGAATCCTATATAGCGAGTTGCCCTGTTTGTGCATCAGCTAAAAAACGACCAGGGAAGCCTCCTGGCTTGCTGCAAACAGTAGCCCGGCTGGAAGCCCCGTGGAAAGAAATATCCATGGATTTCAAGTGGAATTACCTGAAAGTGGAGGCAATACAGTAATCTGGGTGGTTACTGACCTGTTCTCCAAACAAGTGCACTTCATCCCATGTTCCAAAATTCGTTCTTCAAAAACTTTGGCAAAACTGTTTGTCCAACACATCTACAGACTCCATGGGGTTCCTAAACGAATAATCTCAGACCGAGGGGTGCAATTCACTTCTAAGTTTTGGAAAGAATTTTTGGGGCTGATAGGCTCCACCCAAGGCTTAAGCTCCTCTCATCATCCTCAAACTAATGGCGGCTGTGAATGCTCCAACTCCGTACTAGAACAATACCTACGATGTTACATTAATTATCAACAAGATAATTGGGCGGACTTACTACAATTTGCGGAAGTAGCTTACAATAATTCTGTTCATAGCAGCACTGGATTCACCCCGTTTAAAATTGCCTCAGGTCAAGAATTTGTCCCCATTCCTGAACTCCCTGAACAAAAACCATTGATTCCGTCATTGGCTGAATGGATAGAACAATGGCAAAGTACATAAAAAATTACACAAAAAGCGATTGATGATGCTCATCACACACACAAAAAACAAGCAGATAAAAAGAGAGCTCCCGAGAAAAAATTCCAAGTAGGAGATAAAGTTGTCTTGTCTACTAAATATTTACAAACAACTCAGAAATCGAAAAAACTTGGACCCAAATATGTGGGCCCATTCCCCATCGTGAAAATCATAAATCCGGTAACGGTCCAACTAGAACTACCTAAATCTCTCAGAAGAATTCACCCAGTTTTCCACGTAAGTTTGCTCAAACCTGAGCACACATCCCGCCTTAGACCTAATCCTACTAAGGCCCCTGTACCTATCCTCATCAACGGGGAAGAACAATTTGTAATTAAGGAAATTCTAGACTCTAGAAAATATAGAAATAAAATCCAATATTTGGTAGCTTGGAAACATTTTCCTCTATCACAAGCTGAATGGGTTAACAAAGAAGATATTCGGGCCCCCAAAAAACTAGCACTATTTTATAACAAATATCCTGATAAACCCTAACTTTTCTTTTTCTTTTCCAGGACTAACGTCCTTTTTTCGAAGGAGGGCCGAATGTCAGCCTCCGCTTTAATTAAATGTTTTTATCCTACTAGATTATCTGACTGTTTTATTACCTTGTTAAAAGTTTGCTCTACTGAATGTCTTACATGCTTTATGGAGGAGGGGGGAGGTTTTCACTGTTCCCAGCGTCGGCTGACATTGCATGTGTGGGAGAGGGGAAAAGCCTTTTTTAAAATAGATGTTTGAATTGTTTTGGCGCGTGAATGTAACGGCAGCTGCTGACTCCACATTCCATCCAGAAGATTGACAGAGGGAGAATATCGGAAGTGAAACTACACGTGGCTGAGGAGGAAGAAGACATTGGACTATTACTGTATTGACCTCTAGTAGGGGTGGGTTCAGGAGAGAATATGACTCTGGGGTTTTGATTTACTTCCAGTTCCAGCTTTGCTTTTACTGCATCCAGACTTGTATGATATAAATTACCAATTTCTTCAACATGATGGAGTTGGGTTTTTATTTTCTCAAACACTGATCTGGGGCAGGCTGACATGTAGTACCATTTAGGACTACTCATTGAGTACAGTTTGTCAGCCATTTACAAATAACAGTTGGATACAATCAAGATCAAGTGAGGCACTACCACTGTATAAAGCCTTAGTAAAACCACACCTAGAATACTGCATCCAGTTTTGGGCACCACACTATAAAAAAGATGTTGAGACTCTAGAAAGAGTGCAGAGAAGAGCAACCAGGATGATTAGGGGACTGGAGGCTAAAACATATAAAGAACTGTTATAGGAACTGGGCATTTTTAGCCTAGTGAACAGAAGGACCAGCAGAGACATGATAGCAGTGTTCCAATATTTGAGGGGCTGCCACAGAGAAGAAGGGGTCAAGCTATTTTCCAAGGCACCTGAAGGCCAGACAAGGAATAATGGATGGAAACTGATCAAGAAGAGATTCAATCTAGAAATAGGAAGAAATTTTCTGACAGTGAGAACAATCAGCCAATGGAACAACTTGCCTTCAGAAGTTGTGGAAGCAGCTTCTGGTTTGGCACCATAGGTGATGGCGGCGATCTTTACGATCGCCAACCTCTGGATTATGTGGAATCGCTAGGACAGCTTAAATCTGCTGTCCAGCGGTTCGAAAAAACCCCTCTTCGGGAGAAGAAGAGGAGGTGAGCTGCAGGGTAGAGGTAGAACTTCCCTAAAACCCCTAAGAAAAAATGGGGTTTGAAGGGTTAAGTTCCCTCCAGCAACCCGAAGTGCTCCAGATCCGAGGATTTTTCTGCTTTGGCGGAACCAATCAGCACGACCAAACACTGAGATCTATTTTGAACAATAAAGGATTATACCGGACAGAACGAAAGTGGGAAAACTTTATGCAAGTAGCCAAGCCAATTCCCCGTTACTTTGTAACAAGCTTGAAAATAGCAAGAAAATGGTGGCGAATTGTTAACAAGCTAACGAGTGGAAAGTGAAAGTGACAGAACTTTTACTGCTTGCCTTCTGCCGCTGGTAAATTGCTTGCTGTTTGCTACTTTAATTCCTTGCTGCCTGCTGATAGAATCTAGGGGAGATTTTTAAATATTGCTTTAAAAGACTGTGTTTTTAGGAGGTTAAGAAGATTTAAAGTGAATATTAAGTTGGAAATAAAAAATAAATAAATAAATAAACAATTTTATAGAAGATGGCAGCCAAACAATTAAAATCGTCTCAATCTAGGCTCTGCACATGCCCAAGATGGTGGCTCGCTAGAAGATCGGAGCCGCCGACGGGATGTTCTGCATTGGATGGTGGCGTCCAGGCGGCAAGCCGAGCTGCTTGCGCCCCCCAGCCTGCTTTACCATCTCCTCGGCAGCCGTGGGAGAGGTCTGTGGGCCTTCTCGGACTCACGGCTGCTGAGAATGAGGCCGGGAGGGCGAGGGCAAGCGGCGGACGGCGGCCATTTCCCTGGGCGCGAGGCGAGGCTGCGGCTCATCGTTTGTTGCTGACAGACGAGGCTGCGGCTTGCTCTTCTGTTTTTTCCCACTCTGGAATAGCTACAGTGTTTCGACCTCCCCCCGGCCCTGTTTTGAGTGGCGATGGGGGTTGAGGGTTGTTTCCGGCTCCCCCACTGCCCTCCCTGTATGAGACTCTCTTCTAGGACATTTTGTTCCGCTCCTTGCCGCGTTTGGGATCTGCGGCATTTTACAACGCGCCGGCTCTCTTCGGAGGTGCCTGGCCTGGCTCTTGGAAAAGGCCTGGCCCTGTGGAGTGGTCAGGCCTTTGGACAGGATCTGGATTTCTTGGAGCAAGGGGCTTCCCTGGAGAGATCTTTAGCCTTGGACCATCGTGGCGGAGGGGAGTGGTGCGGTGGGCATTGGAGGCGTCCTGGCCTATGTTGGCCTGCTTCTTCCCATTATTACAATGTGCAATGTCATCGGCACTTTACATGGCCTTTTGGGATTCTTTGGCCATGATTGTTCCCTTGGAACTGCTGTGGAAGAGGCTTGGAGACCTGTTTGCGATCTGCCGGGGGACTTATCCAGAAACAACTGTAGACACTGAAGAACCACCTACCTCATTTTTAATGGATTTTAGGACTGAGCTACTTTTCCATCTCTTTCCATCTTTATATTATTTGTCATCATGTGCCAGCCACCATTTGAAGAGTCATCAGATAATGGGTATCCATTCGAGGAACTATTGTGTAATATTCTGCCATCCTGGGACAGTATCACCTCTCGTCGACTTCTATCTTCTAGTCATGCGATATTTATACAATATTTATGCGATATTCGGTACAGGAACTCTTGCGCCTGCGAGATGCCCCCGCCTCGCAGGAATGGCCCGCTTTATTACTGAGGGCCGGCCTCAATGACGGGTCCTGGGACCCACAGAGGTGGCATGCGTTGAGGAAGAGCCTTTGGGGTTTTTTAGATAGGGAGTTTTTAAGGGGTGGGAGGGCAAGGGCGGGTGCTGAGGGTAGCCCGTCGGGGGGGGGGGCAGTTACTGCATGTGCTCGCGGCGTCCATTTAACAGGTTCGAAGGTTATGGGGGAGGATTGCGTTCCTTCTGGTGAGGGTGGTCCTATTTGTACGGTAAGTGGGAGGGGCAGATATGGCGGAAGTGAGGGCTCGCATCGTTCTCTGGGGGCGCGTGCTCGATGTTTGAAGGCGATCGCGCGCCCTGATCCCTCAGACTTCTCCCGTTCCCCGGATGGTCTAGACCCTCAGAGCCTGGGCCTCCGGCTGATGTTGTCAAACGCACGGTCCGTGGTTAACAAGGCCCCCCTAATATATGATCTTATCCAGGGGGGTTCCGCAGACCTTATGGGCGTTACGGAAACCTGGTTGGACACAGAAGGGGGCGTGCCCCTTGTTGAAATGTGCCCACCGGGTTTCCGGGCATTCCATCAGCCGAGGGCCCAGGGTAGGGGTGGGGGGGGTGGCGGTTGTTATTAAGGAGAGTCTAGAGCCAAGGGAGACCACTGTACCTCAGATTGCCGGTTGTGAATCCCTCTTTGTGAGGTGGGGGCATAGGGGTCAGATGGGCTTGTTTGTCACATACCTGGCTCCTTGCTGCGTGACAGCTGCCCTGCCCGAGCTCCTGGAGGTGCTTGCTGGAGTGGCATTTGAGACCCCCAGACTTATTGTCATGGGGGACTTTAACTTGCCATCGACCGGCATGTCGTCGACAGCAGCTCGGGAGTTCATGGCTTCCATGACAGCCTTGGACCTGACCCAAGTAGTTGATGGCCCTACTCACATTGGGGGAGGCATGCTGGATTTGATTTTTATCTCTGGTCAGTGGTTGAAGGATCTGGACTTGACGGATTTAGTCACTGAACCTTTGTCATGGTCAGATCACTCTCTCCTTCGCCTGGACTTTCTGACCGCCACTCAACACCGCAGGGAGACGGAACCAATACGTTGGTTCCGTCCCAGGTGCCTGATGGACCCGGAAAGGTTCCAGACAGAGCTTGGGCCGTTCGCTGAGGGTCTGGCCCATGGCACGGCTGAGGAACTAGTCGCGGCCTGGGAACTGGCCGTGGCTGGGGCTTTAGACCGTGTCGTGCCTTTGCGGCCTCTGACCTGGCGCAGATCTAAACCAGCTCCTTGGTTCTCCGAGGAGCTGAGGGAGATGAAACGCCGGAGAAGATGCCTAGAGAGTTCTTGGAGGTCCGGTCGTTCGGAGGCTGATGGGACACTAGTTAGGTCATATAGTAGGACCTACCTAGTGGCTTTGAGGGAAGCGAGACATTGCTACATCTCCTCCCTCCTCCCTCCCTCCTCCCTCCGCCCTGTTTCAGGTGACCCGCTCTCTCCTTCAACAGGGAGAGCGGGATGACCCGTTGCAGGGACGTGCTGAGGAGTTTAGTGGTTATCTATATGACAAAATCGTTCAGCTTCAGGATGGTCTGGATCAAAATTGGGTAGATCCAGGTGAGAGGTCGTAGACTCGTCTGGTAGAGACTGTTTGGGATGAATTTGACCCTGTGGCTCCTGAGGACACGGACAGGTTGCTGGGGAGGTTGAACGCCACCATATGTTTACTGGACCCGTGCCCCTCCTGGTTGGTACTGGTCACGCAGGAGGTGACATGAGGCTGGCTCCAGGGGATTACAAATGCTTCCTTGTTGGAGGGGATCTTTCCGGCCGCCTTGAAAGAGGCGGTGGTGAGACCTCTCCTCAAGAAGCCTTCCCTGGACCCAGCTGTATTAGGTAATTATCGTCTGGTCTCCAACCTTCGCTTTGCGGCGAAGGTTGTAGAGAGTGTGGTGGCATGTCAATTACCTCGGTACCTGGATGAAACTGTCTATCTAGACCCGTTCCAGTCCGGCTTCTGGCCTGGTTACAGCACTGAGACGGCTTTGGCCGCATTGGTTGATGATCTCTGGAGGCCCAGGGATAGGGGTTATTCCTCTGCCTTGGTCCTATTAGACCTCTCAGCGGCTTTTGATACCATCGACCATGGTATCTTGCTGCACCGGTTGGAGGGATTGGGAGTGGGAGGCACCATTTATCGGTGGTTCTCCTCCTATCTCTCCGATCGGTCACAGACGGTGTTGACGGGAGGGCAGAGGTCGACCCCGAGGTGCCTCACTTGTGGGGTGCCACAGGGGTCGATTCTCTCACCCCTCCTGTTCAACATCTATATGAAGCCGCTGGGTGAGATCATCAGTGGTTTCGGTGTGAGGTACCAACTGTACGCTGATGATACTCAGCTGTACTTTTCCACACCGGGCCACCCCAACGAAGCTATCGAAGTGCTGTCCCGGTGTCTGGAAGCCGTACGGGTCTGGATGGGGAGAAACAGGCTCAAGCTCAATCCCTCCAAGACAGAGTGGCTGTGGATGCCGGCACCCCGGTACAGTCAGCTGCAGCCATGGCTGACTGTTGGGGGCGAGTCATTGGCCCCAATGGAGAGGGTGCGCAGCTTGGGCGTTCTCCTGGATGGACGGCTGTATTTTGAAGACCACTTGACGGCCGTCTCCAGGAGAGCTTTTTACCAGGTTCACCTGGTCCACCAGTTGCGCCCCTTTCTAGACCAGGATGCCCTATGCACGGTCACTCATGCTCTTGTGACATCTCATCTGGATTACTGCAATGCTCTCTACATGGGGCTCCCCTTGAAGAGCACCCGGAGGCTCCAGTTGGTCCAGAATGCGGCTGCGCGGGTGATAGAGGGAGTCCCTTGTGGCTCCCATGTGACACCTCTCCTGCACAGACTGCACTGGCTACCTGTGGCCTTTTGGGTGCGCTTCAAGGTTTTGGTAACTATCTTCAAAGCGCTCCATGGCATTGGGCCGGGATACTTACGGGACCGTCTACTGCCACCGATTGCCTCCCACCGACCTGTACGCTCTCACAGGGAGGGACTCCTTAGGGTGCCGTCAGCCAGGCAGTGCCGAATGGCGACGCCCAGGGGAAGGGCCTTTTCTGTGGGGGCTTCCACCCTCTGGAATGAACTTCCCCCAAGACTTTGCCAACTTCCTGGCCTTCGAACCTTTCGCTGCGAGCTTAAGACTCATCTATTTAGCTGCGCAGGACTGGACTAGAATTTTAAATTTTAAATTTGGTTTTAATGGGGTTTTACTATTTTATTGTGGTTTTAATATTCGGCCGTAGTTAATAAGTTTTTTAAATTGGGGTTTTAACTTGTATTTATATTTATGTTTTACTTGGCTGTAAACTGCCCTGAGTCCCTTGGGAGATAGGGCGGTATAAAAATATGATTAAATAAATAAATAAATAAATACAGTTGGAAAAGTAGGAGAATTTTATGTTGAGGCATTAAAAGCTGGAAGTCTTCCCCCATTGGAAGCTAGAAGAAGGGAGGGTGAAGTGAAGGAAAGAGAAGTGAAGCAGGTACAAGAACAGATTGTGATGGAAGAAGATTTATTACAAGTGTTGGAAATACCTATGACGGGTTCAGATCCAAAGGAACAAAGGCTGACAAGAGCTGCTGCTAAATGCAAGGAACAAGATGTAAAGGCACAACAACAATTGGCAACTACTACAACGGAAACAGTGGGAGGAGCAAGGCCTAAAGCAAAATGTGATCTGAGGCTGGTGTTCCAAAAGTTTCCTTTGGCTGATAATGGCAATTAAACTATTATCTTGGAATGTTAATGGTTTGAATTCACCACAGAAGAGAAGGAAAGTATTTCATTATTTGAAACAATTTAAAAATGACATTATCTGTTTACAAGAAACACATATTAGATCTTCAGACCAGAAATATTTGATAAACTCAAAACTGGGAGTACGTTTTGTTGCCTCCTCTTTGGGGAAAAAAAACGGTTTAGTTATATATATAAAGAAGGATATATCAGCAAAATTAGTTGAGGTGGATAAGCAAGGAAGATATATTGCTATTGAACTTTTGTTGGAGGGAAAGAAGACATTATTAATAGGAGTTTATGCTCTGAATCAACAACAAGAAATTTTTTTCAAGTTTTTACATAAAAGAATAGTATTTTGGGATTATAAATCATATATATTAAAGGGTGATTGGAATGGTGTGTTGGATACTTGAAAAGAAAAAAAAAGTTTAAGGAAGATTTCAAGCCGGGCGAAATTACCAAAGGCTTTTTTTGAAATGATGGAGGACTTGGAATTAAGAGATATTTGGAGAGAACATAATACAGAAGAGAGGGATTTTACCTTCTTTTCTGACAGGCATCAATCATTTTCGAGGATTGATTTTATTTTGGTTTCTAATGATTTGTATTCCAGAGTGAAGAAGACTAAGATTTGTTCAAGAACACTATCTGATCATAGTCCGGTTTGGATTGAATTTGATCGGGAAAAGGAGGCTAGGAGATCATGGAGGTTGAATGAGAATTTGTTTAAATATGAACAAAATGTAAATGAATGTAAAAAGCAAATGAAATAATTTTTTATTATGAATATGAAAAAAGAGACATCTATAGAGATGATTTGGGACGCTAGTAAAGCTTATATGACAGGAAATCTTATACAAATGAACATTAAATATAAAAATAAACTGCAGAAAAAGAAAAAGGAATTGGAAGAGGAAATTAAAAAGAAAGAACAGTTATTGATAAATAGCCCAGAAAATAGTAAAATAAAAGAATCAATAAATATATTAAGAGGTTTAACATGTTGATGGCAGATCAAGTAGCAATTAATTTACAATATGTAAAACATAATACGTTCAATAATGCTAACAAGCCAGGAAGATGGCTTGCCTATTTAATAAGGAAAAAAACAGAAATCACGAACGATTGATAAAATAGAATATAGGGGCAAGGAAGTGTATCAAAAGAATTTGATTAAAAAAGCATTTTTAGAGTATTATACAAAGTTATATACTAGGGATATGATTGATGATACAGAGATAGAAAGATATTTACAACAACAAGATATTTGTGAGCTTACAGAAAATCAAAGGGAAGAATTGAATCAATTAATTACTTCAGAGGAAATTTTGTCAGCAATTAAGCAGCTTAAAATCGGTAAAGCACCAGGTACAGATGGTTTAACAGCTGTTTATTATAAAAATTTACAAAATGAGATGGTTGAACCACTTAAAGAGTTATTTAATAAAATTCAAATGGAAGGGGATGTTCCCCCTTCATGGAGGACAGCTTTTATTTCGTTAATACCGAAGGAAGATCGAGATGGTATTAAAGCAGGGAATTATAGGCCTATATCACTTTTAAATACTGATTACAAGATATTTGCCAAGATACTTGCTAATAGATTAATGCCAGTGATGAATCAAATAATTCATAATGATCAATCAGGATTTATTAAGGGTAGGCAGATGAGATATAATGTGAGGCAAATTGTAAATTTACTTGAATATTTGGAATGAAACAACCAAGTCTCAGCGGCACTCTTTTTTCTGGATACTGAAAAAGCTTTTGACAGATTGGATTGACAGTTTTTGTTTAAAGTAATAGAAAAAATGCAATTTGGGGATTATTTTATCCATGCAGTTAAAGCAATATATCAGAAGCAAACAGCACAAATAATAGTAAATGGTGGGTTAACAGAAACATTTAAAATTGGGAAAGGGATGAGACAGGGATGCCCCTTGTCTCCATTACTTTTTATTTTAACTTTAGAAATTCTTTTGAATAAAATACGTGGTTCCGATCGAATAAAGGGAATTAGAATTAAACATCAAGATTATAGATTAGGAGCCTTTGCAGATGACTTGGTTGTTACTGTATCTCAACCAATATATTCAGCTACTGGTTTAAAAGAAATAATTGGTCAGTATGGTAAAGTATCTGGATTTAAGGTGAATCAGCAAAAGTCAAAGATGATAACTAAAAATATGAATATACAACAAAAAGAAGAGTTAGAAAGAACTACGGGTTTTGAAATCGTTAAAAAGGTTAAATATTTAGGAATATATATTACAGCTTCAGATGTCAAATTATACAAAAATAATTATGAAGTATTGTGGCAGAAGGTATGGAAAAAAATGGAGAATTGGAAGAAGTTACAACTATCCTTGCTGGGAAGAATAGCAGCTATAAAAATGAATGTTTTGCCCAGGTTTCTATTTTTTTTTTCAAATGATACCGGTACTTAAGAATGATATCAAATTACAGGAATGGCAAAAGGGGGTTAATAATTTTGTATGGATGGGCAAAAAACCAGGAATAAAATTAAAAGTAATGCAGGACACAAGGGAAAGGGGGGTCTTAAAATGCCTAATTTAAAATTGTATTATAAAGCAGTTTTCTTATCATTAATTACTGATTGGATTAATTTAACTGAGGAAAGAGTTTTGAATATAGAAGGTTATGGTTTGTTATATGGATGGCATGCCTATTTATTATATGATAAGAAAGCTGATAAGACATTTAAAAATAATATAATTAGAAATGCATTATTGAGGGTCTGAAGGAAATATCAATATAAATTAGATGGAAAGATTCCAATATGGGCAATCCCGAGACACATGATAGAAAATATAAATATATATCAAAAGATTGAGGTAGTTACTTATAAAGAACTCCTTCGTATGGAAAAGGGGGAATTACAATTAAAATCCAGAGAAAAGATGGGGGAAGAAGGAAAAAATTATACATGGTTTCAATATGGACAATTACAAGCTAGATGGAAATTAGATCAAAAAATAGGTGTTAAGCAAACTGAGGATAATTTGTTAAAACAAATGAGAGATCAAGGTCAACAGCATATTAAGAGATTGTATAATGTACTAGTAGAAATAGACTCAGAGACTGAATTGTATGATTAAGTGGGCACAAAATTTTCAGCAACAATAATGTTGAAAACTTGGGAAAGAATTTGGGTGAGGAATGTTAAATTTACACAAGCGCAAAATATGAGAGAAAATTTTTATAAGATGTTTTATAGATGGTATTTAGACCTCAAAAAGTTGTCATGTATGTATCCTAATATACAGGCTAAATGTTGGAGATGTGATTGTGAAGATGCCACTTATTACCATATATGGTGGACTGTAAAAAAGTTAAAGCATTTTGGATTAAAGTATGGTGGATTATGCAGAACATTCCGAAAAAGAAGATTAAGTTTACTCCGCAGTTCTTTCTACTAGGAATAGTTATGGATTGTACAGCTATAGAGACTAAATTGATTTTGAACTTAGTAACAGCCGCAAGACTTTTGATTGCTCAATATTGGAAGAAAGAAGAATTATCTACAATTGAAGAATGGACAATTAAAGTATCAAATCTGGCAGAAATGGCAAAAATTTCTGCTTATTTGAAAGACTATACACAAGAAAAATATATTTTAGAATGGAAAATGTGGATTGATTATATTCAAAATAAGTAACAGATAAAAAAATATCGAATAGCATATGAGTAAATTTAGGAAATATTTTGTATTAGATATATTTTTGAAGGAGAGGGGAATTGAGAGTGTGATTATGTGTGAAGTGACTAGAGATTATAATTTAAGATTTATTTTGGATTATGATTGTTAGTTTTGATACCCTGCATTTTGTTCTGGGAAGTCGGGGTGGGGGAAGGGAGGGAACTGGGGGTGAGGGTAGAGGATGGAGTGATGGTTAATGTACAGGGATTATTGAAGATGTATAAATATAATTAATGTAGGGTCGGGTCTGCCCAGCTACCATTTTAGAATGGTGGGGAGGGAGAAAGGAGGAAAGAGTAGGAGGTAGGAAAGAGGAGAAGAGGGGTAGAAGAGGGAGAAGAGGAAGGAAGAGGGGTAGAAGAGGGAGAAGGAAGGTATAGGGTGGAGGGAGGAGAGGATGTAGATAAGAGAAAGGGAAGAAAGTCTGGAAAGTAGAAGAAGGTAGAAGAGGGAAGAGAGTTAAAAGGAGAGGGTGGTGACTGGGCAAGCCCGACTAATTGTATATGACTGTACATTGGATGAGTTGTTGGATATGAATGCAAAAATAAAACTTTTTTATTAAAAAAAAAGAAGAAGTTGTGGAAGCCTCATCACTGGAGACTTTCAAGAAAAGATTGAACTGCCATTTGTCAGAAATGGTGTAGAGTCTCCTGCTTGATTCGGAATTGGACTAGATGACCTACAAGGTCCCTTCCAACTCTGTTAATCTGTAAATCTGATGCTGTCTATCCCACATCTTTCTAGTTTACCAAGAAGTAGGTTGTGGTTTACTTTGTGAAATGTCTTGCTGAAAGTCTAAATATACTATGTCGCTAGCATTTCACTGGTCTACTAATTTAGTCACTTTGTCAAAAAATACTGGTTCTGTGGGCATGGCTTGGTAGACATGGCTTGGTGGGGGGGTCTCTCTCTCTCTCTCTCTCTCAAACAAACCTCCCACCCCACCCCATTTTTTGCCTAGCAGGCTTCAGCATTTTTACCTTTAAAAAAAATGCTTTTAAAAGTAAAAAAAAAAAAGCCTCTGAGATCAGGCACCTCAGCTGGAATCGTCAGAGCCTTTTTTTAATCCTTTAAAAGCATTTTTAAAATGCCTTAAAAATGCTTTTAGAAGTAAAAAAAAGGCTCAGCTAGGCATGGGGAGAGGCAGGGATTTTTGCTACCGGTTCTCGAAACACCTGCTACCATTGCTACCGGATCAGTCAATCCGGTCCAAACAGGGAGCATTTCACCCCTGCTTTATTTGTTTCTAGGTGTTCACAGATCTGTTTTTTTAATTATTTTTTCTGGTATCTTCCCAGATATTAATGTTAGGCTGATTGGTCCATAGTTTCCTAGGTCTGGTTTTTGTTTTTTCTTTAAGATGGGAACCACATCAGCTCTTTTCCACACCAGCTCTGGTAGTTCCCTGGTGCTCCAAGATTTTTTTAAAGACACAATACAATGGTTCTGAGATAATATCTGCCAGCTTCTCTGGTATGTAATCCATCAGGTTCCAGTAATTTATATTCATCAAGGTCAAACAGGTATTCTCTTACCATTTTATTGCTTATTTTAATTTTTATTTCTAATCTGTCTTTTAGAGTTATATTTTTGGTAGGTTGCGCTGTTGTTTCTTTTTCTGTGAAGATTGATGCAAAGAGTGAGTTAAGCAGATCTGCTTTCTCTCCGCTGATTGTGACTTCTTCTCTCTTTAGTGCACTGACTATTTCCTTGATTTTTTGCTTGTTATTTATATGTTGAAAGAAATTTTCTTTTTATTATTTTTGGCTTTTGTTGCAAATCTTTGTTCATCTTGAGCCTTTGCTTTCCTGATTTCATCTTTGCAGATTCAGGCTATCTGCTGATATTCTGCCTTAGTAATGTGTCCTTCTTTCCATTTTTTGTACTTATCCTTTTTGTCTTTCAGTTTATCAGAGTGATCTTTGTGCAGCAATGCTGGTTTCTTCTTGTATTTCTTATTTTTCTTTTTCAGTAGTATTGACAGGGCTTTTATGATCATATTTTTCAGTGTTTCCCACACTTCTTGAGTTGGGAGGAAAAACCTTTAAGATTTTTATCCATGAAATTTTGCTTAGGCTCTTTTTGATTTTGTTAAAAATCAGCTTTTTAAAAAAGTTTATGACACTGGTTGGGTAATATTATATTGCTTGTGTTTGCATTATATTGAATTTCAGTATGACATTGTCACTCTCACCCAAGGTTCCAGCAACTTCAACTCCCTCTATCACTTCTTCTCTGTTAGTACAAATTAGGTCAGTTTAGTTTTTCCTTAGTTCCCTCGTATACCTTTGTCATCTTTACTACAGATTCATCTTTATCATAGGGAACCTGCCCATCAGAGAGAGTTGCAATTTACCCTACTTTAGCAAGTCTTAATATCATTCCAAATGGGTACATAGCTATCAGGGGTGAAATATAAAATTTGTTACTACCAGTTCTGTGGGCGTGGCTTGGGGGGGTAATGTGACTGGGTGGGCATGGGCAACTTTTTTTTAAATTTTAAAAGCATTTTTCTACAACCTCTTTGGCCAAAGAGCTTGTTTAAAAATGCTTTTAAAAGCCTCTGATTATCAGGTAACTCAGCTGGGATCACCAGAGTAGCCTTTTAAAAGCATTTTTTACAACCTCTTTGCCTGAAGAGCTTATAAAAATGCTTTTAAAAGCCTCTGATGATCAGGCAAAAGCATTTTAAAAAGCCATTTTAAAATGCTTTTAAAAGCATTTTTTCTACAACCTCTTTGGCTGAAGAGGTTGTAGAAAAAATGATTTTAAAAGGTTTTGATGATCCCAGCTGAGCCTCGCAATCATCAGAGGCTTTTTTTTTACTTTTAAAAGCATTTTTTCATCTGAAGAAAAAAAAAGCTTTTAAAAGTAAAAAAAAGCCTCTGATGATCGTGCGGCTTAGCTGGGCATGGGGGGGGGGCAGGGATTTTTGCTACCAGTTCTCCGAACCACCCACCACCATCTCTACCGGATGGGGAGATCCGGTTCGAACCCAAGCATTTTACCCCTGATAGCTATTCTGAAACAATTTAGAGTTTGACAACATCACTCCAAGATATTTAACTTTCTTTTCCACTTTAAAACCTATTTTGTTAAGTTTTCATGCTCATATGCAGCTACTGCAGGGGTGAAATGCTACCGGTTCAGGCCGATTCACCCGAACCGGTAGTAAAAAATGCTACTGGTTTGCCGAACCAGTAGTAAAAAAATGGGGAAAAAAAGTTCCGATGATCAGCTGAGTGACGCGCAATAATTGGAACTTTTTTTTTCTTTTTAAGCATTTTTTACTACCAGTTCGAGCGAATAGGTAGTAAAAAGATGCTTTAAAAAAGAAAAAAAGAGGCTTGGATGATCGCATGGCACCACCGTGATTGTCTGAGCCTTTTTTTTACTTCGTTAAAGCATTTTTTTACCGGTTCAGGCAAATAGGTAGTAAAAAGATGCTTTAAAAAAGTTGTTTTAAAAAAAGGCTCAGATGATTGCGCAGCACAGCTGTGATTGTCCAAGCCTTTTTTTACCTTTTTAAAGCATTTTTTACTACCTATTTGCCCAAACCAGTAGTAAAAAAATGCTTTTAAAAGTTTTTTTAAAAGGTTCCCAAGATCACAGCTATGCCGCATGATCATCAGAACCTTTTTCCCCCCTTTTTAAGCATTTTTTTACTACTGATTTGGGTAAATAGGTAGTAAAAAATGCTTTTAAAAAGTTTTTTAAAAGGTTCCAATGATCGCGAGGCACAGCTGTGATCGTTGGAACTTTTTTTTTTACTTTTTAAAAGTGGTAGTAAAAAATGCTATAAAAGGGTTTTTAAAAAGGTTCCCAAGATCGCACGCCACAGCTAATTCTCCCCGTCTTGCTGTTCTACTTACCTTCCCAAGCCTCCTTTTGGTGCATGTTGAGCATGCACGTGCAGTGTGCGTTTGGTGTTAACTGTGCATGCGCACATGCAGTATGCACTTGGTGCGCAGAGTGCATGCACGGCCAGTGAACCGGTAGCAAACTGGTTCAGTTTTCACTACTGAGCTGCTGGTATATTCTTTTTTTTTTTTTATAAATAATTTTTTTATTTCCATTTTTCAACATCATATTTATGTACAAACTATTATCCGTCATTAATCATTAATTTTTATTTATTACTAATTCAGGCCTGCCCGACTGCCACTTCCTTTCTACACAACTTCCCTCTCTACCCTCTACTACTTTCCCTTATCCTTCATCCCCTTCACTTTACTACTTCCTCTCCTCCTTCTCCACTCCTCCCTTCTTCCACCCTATCTAACCCTCTTATTCCCCTTCTCCTTCTCTACAATTTCCTATCTATTTTCTACCCTCCTTCTACTCCTCTCTCCTTTTCTTCCCGAACTGGCAGTCGAGCATCCCCAATATCATTTTAAATTTTTTAATTTCATGTCTTCAAAAATTACTGTACATTAATAATCAGTCCATGTATCACTTGTTGATTCATTTTCCCCCCCTTCCCCCCCTCCTCCCCCTTCCCCCCCCCAGACTTCCCAGAGCGAATACCGGGTATTATAACCAACAATCACAAGCTAAAGTATACTAAATATACATAACCTCCCACCTTAAAAAAAATTTTAAACTATAGATCCCCTCACAATAAAAAATAAAAAAGATAGGAAAGAATAATAAAAAAAAAAGGAGAAAGAAACAATACCAACTTCACATATTGCTTCTTCTTACAGTCCATCTTCTCAGATTCAATTTTTTTCTTTTCACACTTGTATATTCCTTCAAATTTCATAAGTCCATTTCTCAAATTACAGTCCATCTTCTCGAACTCAAATTTTTATCACTTATATATTTCTTCAATTGCCATAATATTTAATGTCCATTCTTCTTATAGTCTTATAGTCCATTTTAAAAATTAGTCCCTCTTCTAAAGTTCAAATTTTTTTTCCCCGCCCACTTCAGATTTCATAAATCCATTTCTTAAATTACAATCCAGCTTCTCAAATTCAAGTTTTCATCACTTATATATTTCTTCAATTGTCATAAGATTTAATATTCAATCTTCCAATACTACTCCATCAATCAAATATCAAACAAATAATCATTTAGACTACATCCACAATATAACAGTAAACAATTAAAATCATCACCTCCACATTATCTGAATTCATAAATTTCACTTTTCAACCTTCACAATTGAGTAATATCATCCTATAGATTTATACCATACAAATAGCAAATAACACAAATCCTATAATTTATATCCTAAACAAATCAATTCCAAAAATTAACCATAATCATCCTATTCACATCTTAAACATTCCTCCCCTCTCCCATTCTATTTTCCATCATTTCCAAACCAATTAACTTAGCATCTAACAACAAAGGATTCCCACTCTTTAAAACATTAATATAAAAATGTCTCGCTTTCATAACAGAATTAAGAAAATACTTTCTACCTCTAAAATTCACTGACAAACACATTGGGACTTCCCATTTAAAATGTATCTGATATTTCTTAAGCTCATCCACCAAAAAAGCAACTTCTCTTCTGTTTCTTAACATTTTAGGAGGAATTTCCTTCATCATTTTTATATCTTGTCCCAATATCTGAAATTTATTGTTATAAAAGGCTTGCAAAATTTCATACCTAACCTTTTTCGTTGTAAAATAAATAACCACATCCCTAGGTACTCTATTTTGTCTTGCCCACCAAGAATTAACACGATAAATTCTTTCAATATTAATCTCAAAATCTTCTGGCTCCACACCCTTTATCTGTGCAAAGGCTTGCGTAAAAATCTCCTTTAAATTTTCCTTCCTATTTTGTTTCAACCCCCTCACCCTTATAGCATATTCCATTAATCTATATTGTAATATTACTCTTTCTTCATCTGCCCTATCTACCTTTGCCTTTATATCTTCCATCTTATTATCTAAGTTCCAATTGCTTTGATCTTTTTGAATTTCTTCTATTTTCCTTTGCAACTCTAAATTAGCTTTATTAAATTCTGCAAGATCATCCTGCATCTGAATACAAGAACTTAATATTTGCGCAATTGCATCCTTTACCATTTTCATTTCCCTCTTCTGCTCTTCCACCACTTCCTTGAAATCCAACATCTCTTTCTCTATTTCGTCAAATTTTGATCTCCCAAAGGACTCAGGGCGGTTCACAGGCATATAAAACATCAATATACAAAATTAAAATAATCTTTAAAAACTTATTCAATGCCCTATCATTAAAAATAGAAATATAAATATTAAAATCAATTTAAAACCCTATAAAATTAAAATCTAAGCCAGTCCTGCACAGATGAATAAATGTGTCTTGAGCTCATGACGGAAGGTTGAAGGTCCGGAAGTTGGCGGAGTCCTGGGGAGCTCGTTCCAGAGGCGGGAGCCCCACAGAGAAGGCCCTTCCTGGGCGTCGCCAGGCAACACTGCCTAGCTGGCGGCACCCTGAGGTCCCTCCTGTGAGGCGCGGGTCGGTGAGAGGTATCTGGTCGCAGTAGGCGGTCCCGTAGATAACCCGGCCCTATGCCATGGGCGCTTTAAAAGTCGTGACCAAAACCTCGAAGCGCACCCGGAAGCCCACAGGTAGCCACTGCAGCGTGCGTAGGATGGGTGTTATACGAGACCCATGCGGGGCTCCATCTATCACCCGCGCAGCCGCACTCTCGACCAACTGTAGCCTCGGATGCCCTTCAAGGGAGCCCCATGTAGAGAGCATTGCAGTAATCCAGGCGAGGCGTCACGAGGCGTGGTGACCGTGCATAGGGCCTCCCGGTCCAGAAAGGCGCAACTGGCGCACCAGGCGAACCTGGTAGAACGCTCTCCTGGAGGCGGCCGTCACATGATCTCCTAGAGACAACGGTCCATCCAGGAGGTAGCCTAAGTTGCGCACCCTCTCCAACGGGGCCAGTGACTCACCACCGATGGTCAGCAGCAGTTAGCTGACTGTGCGGGATGCGGCATCCACAGCCACTCTGTCTTGGAGGATTGAGCTTGAGCCTGTTTCTCCCCATCCAGACCCGTCGGCCTCCAGACACGGGACAGCACTTGATAACCGTTGGGGTGGTCCGGTGTGAAAAATACAGCTGGGTGTCATCCGCATACAGCTGGTACTTCACACGAAACCACTGATGATCTCACCCAGCGGCTTCATGTAGATGTTAAACAGAAGGCGAGAGATCGACCCTGCGGCACCCACAAGTGAGGCGCCTCGGGCCGACCTCTGCCCCTGTCAACACCGACTGCGACCGGTCGGAGAGATAGGAGGAGAACCACCGATAAGCGGTGCCTCCACTCCCAATCCCTCCAACGGCGCAGCAGGATACCATGGTCGATGGTATCGAAAGCCGCTGAGAGGTCTAATAGGACCAGGGCAGAGGAACAACCCCTATCCCTGGCCCTCCAGAGATCATCCTGCGACCAAAGCCGTCTCCGTGCTGTAACCGGGTCGGAAACCGGACTGGAGCAGGTCTAGATAGACAGTTTCATCCAGGTGCAAGGAAACTGATATGCCACCATACTCTCTACAACCTTCGCGCGAAGGTTGGAGACGGGCGATAATTACCTAAAACAGCGGGTCAGGAAGGCTTCTTGAGGAGGGCCTCACCACCGCCTCTTTCAAGGCGGCGGAAGACACCCTCCACCAAAGAAGCGCTCGTAATCGCCTGGAGCCAGCCTCGTGTCACCTCCTGCGTGGCCAGCACCAGCCAGGAGGGCACGGGTCCAGTAAACATGTGGTGGCATTCAGCCTCCCCAACAACCTGTCCATGTCCTCGGGGCGACAGGGTCAAACTCATCCCATACAATGTCACCAAGACCACCCTCAGCCGTCTCACCCGTATCACCGCAATCTTGGTCCAAACCATCCCGAAGCTGAGCGATTTTATCGTATAGATAACCGTTAAACTCCTCAGCACGTCCCTGCAGCGGGTCATCCGCTCCCCTGGTGTAGGAGGCGGGTCACCCAAACAGGGCGGCTGGGCGGTTATCTGCCGATGCAATGAGGGAGGAGGCGTAGCGCCTCGCTTCCCTCATGCCACTAGGTAAGTCTAGTATAGGACTTCACTAGTGTCCGATCAGCTTCTGAGCGGCTGACCTCCAGGAACTCTCTAGGCGTCTTCTCCGGCGCTTCATCCCTCTCAGCTCCTCGGAGAACCAAGGGCTGGTTGGGACCTGCGCGGGTCAGAGGCCGCAAAGGCACGACCGGTCTAAGGCCCCGCGCCCGTTCCCAGGCCGCAACAAGTTCCTCAGCCGAGCCGTGAGCCAGACCCTCAGGAAATGGCCCAAGCTCCGTCCGGAACCCCTCCGGGTCCATCAGGCGCCTGGGGCCGGAACCAGCGTGTCGGCTCCGTCTCCCTGCGGTGGTGAATGGCGGTCAGAAAGTCCAGGCGAAGAGAGAGTGATCTGACCATGACAAAGGTTCAATGACTATTTCCTTTAAGTCCAGATCTCTCAACCACTGACCAGAGACAAAAATCAGGTCCAGAGTGCCACCCCAATGTGAGTAGGGCCATCAACTACTTGGGTCAGGTCCAAGGCCGTCATGGAAGCCATGAACTCCCGAGCTACCGTCGATGGCGAGCGGACGATGGCAGTTAAAGTCCCCGACTAAAAGTCTGGGGTCTCAACTGCCACCCAGCAAGCACCTCCAGGAGCTCGGGCAGGGCAGCTGTCACGTAGCAAGGAGCCAGGTACGCGACCAGCAAGCCCATCTGACATCTATGACCCCATCTCACAAGAGGATTCGCACCCGGCAATCTGAGGTACAGTGGTCTCCCTCGGCTCTAGACTCTCTCTAATCACAACCGCCACCCCACCCCTACCCTGGCCCTCGGCTGATGAAATGCTCGGAAACCGGTGGGCACATCTGAACAAGGGCACGCCCCTTCTGGGCCCAACCAGGTCTCCGTAATGCCCATAAGGTCCGTGGCACCCCTGAATAAGATCGTGAATTAGGGGCCTTATTGGCCACGGACCGAGCATTGCATAACATCAGCCGAGGCCAGGCCCTGAGGATCCTGACCATCCGGGAGCAGGAGAAGTTTGAGGCTCGGGCGCGCGATCGCCTGTAAGCATCGGCGCGCACTAACACGATATGAGCCCCACTTCCGCCATATCTGCCTCCCCCTTACCGTGGAAATAGCACCACCCTCACCAATGGAACACCGACTCCCCATGACCCTCGGACCCGCCCACCCCGCCACGAGCATGCGCAGGAACTGGACTCCCCGACGGGTTACCCCAACACCCACCCCTCCTCCCACCCCCAACCCAAGCCCGTCGGTTTCCTCCCCCTTAAAATCCCTTTAAAACTCCCTTAAAAATCTATTAAAACAGCCAATTAAAAACCCTAAGCCTCCTATTTTTAGCATGCCACCTCTCGGGACTCCAAAGCCCGTCCTCAAGGTGGGCCCTCGATAATCTGGAGGGCCAGACCCGTGAGAGAGGGGCATCTCGCAGGGCAAGTAGGTCAGCCGCGGTAAATGTTCGCATCACTGAGACGGTCCGGGCAAGGCCCATCCTGGGCTGGTCAAGTTGGCAGCAAAAGTCATAACAGATGATAAAATGACCATGACCAGTCTGTCCTGATGGGAAATAGTTCGAGATAATCCATGTGCGGTAGATGACAAAACCGCTGACTCAGTCAGTTCACCACCCCATACAAGCGACCTGGGGTGGGCTAAGGAAGAAGGGAGAGGCGATGGTAGAAATGTTATAAAGATGGTAAATAGTGGAGGGTGTCCGCTGGACCGCGGGCCTTCCTCGGCGCTGCCACATATCCGCGCCACTAGGGCAAGGTCACAGCCACCCTGGGCCTATCGGGCCATCCGCCACTTCAAAGCACCGGGCAGGCCGCTGCCACCGCCTCCGCCAGGCCATCGCCGCGAAAGCCCCCATCGCCACGCGAGCAGGCCACTGGAGCTCCCCAGATGAGAGGGACACCGTCGCCAAATCCGCCAGCAGACCCAGGGCTCACGGTGCCAGCGTCCGGCGGAGAGGGAAGGGCCAGGCCGCCGCCCTCGCCACCGCAGGTTCAAAGGCCGATGGAGCCCGGGCGGCCCTCCTGATCTTCATTGGGCGCAGCCTCCGGGAACTCCTCCGCCACCGGAGCGCCCAAACTCAGACCCAACTTCCAAACTTCCAAACTGGCCAAGTCTTCCAGGCAGGAGTCCAGGGGTTGCCACGCCCCCCGCCGCCGCCAAATCCGCCAGGATTAGTGACTTCTCAAAATCTTCTGGCTCCACACCCTTTATCTGTGCAAAGGCTTGCGTAAAATCTCCTTTAAATTTTCCTTCCTATTTTGTTTCAACCCCCTCACCCTTATAGCATATTCCATTAATCTATATTGTAATATTACTCTTTCTTCATCTGCCCTATCTACCTTTGCCTTTATATCTTCCATCTTATTATCTAAGTTCCAATTGCTTTGATCTTTTTGAATTTCTTCTATTTTCCTTTGCAACTCTAAATTAGCTTTATTAAATTCTGCAAGATCATCCTGCATCTGAATACAAGAACTTAATATTTGCGCAATTGCATCCTTTACCATTTTCATTTCCCTCTTCTGCTCTTCCACCACTTCCTTGAAATCCAGCATCTCTTTCTCTATTTCATCAAATTTTTGATCTATTTCTAAAAAGTAACTCTCCAAAAACTCCTGTAAAAAATTTCTTACTTCCTTTTTGATTTCTTCTTTTAATTTTTGAATCTGAGCTGAAGAAATTTCAAAGTTTTTAATAACTTTTGGCACTATTTGCTTAAAAGCCATTTTAAAAAAAAAGGATAACTTAATAATAGACCAAGAAAAAGAAAGCAAAAAAAAAAATTTAAAAGAAAGTTTCAAAAAACTTATCTTCTAAATCACTATAATCCCAAGGAAGAAGAAAAAATATAAATCATAAGATTCTCATTTCTTCCAATTAGTCAGTATCTTCCTATATATCTTCTTTTTCAACATACTTTTAGCAATATTTGCTTAAAAGCCTTTTTTTAAAAAAATATATATAACTTAATAACAGGTCAATAGAAAAGAAAAAATATTTAAAAAAGAAAAGAAAAAATTTCAAAAAATCTTTCTTCTAAATCAGTATAATCCCAAAGAAAAAGAAAAAATATAAATCATAAAATTCTCATATCTTCCGTTTAGTCAGTATGTTTCTGTGTATCTTCTTTCTTCTATTTCAACACTAGCCGTTAGTAAGCATTTCTACTTTCGTTTTCAGAACACACATTCCACAAAACTGCCATTTGCTTTCTTCTCTCCTATCTTCGCAGCAAATAAATCCTCAGGGGCACACAGTCTTCTTATGCTAGAACGCCAGTTTCTACTCCGTCCACGTTCCAATCCATCATTAAAACAATTCCTGTCGTGGAAATTGGACGCTTTGTTTGTTCGCCATAAAGGCAAATGCCTCTCCTAGCCAGGAGCTTATAAGGTTATAGAAGGAGAACTTCCCACAAGCTTTAAAAGCTTATTAGGGCATCTCTACCTCAAACCTAATTGCTCAACTTTCCTCCTTTACCCGAAGGAAAGAATCCAGCTGTCGGACTCAGATTTACGATGTCCTGACAGCTTACAGACTAGGGAGTTAGCAGCTAAATCATAGCTGCTTCTTCACGAAGCGGAGCCAAAGCGGAAGTGCTGCTGGTATATTCTTGACCACAATCTTTGTTTTCTGTTTATTTATTTTAAAACCAGCCAAAGCACCAAAATCATTCATTTTCATCAAATGTTCCAAACTATCTTGCAAAAATACAAATAATCCAGAAAGACTCTTAAAATAAGTTAATCACTTATGTATAATTAACTTATTCATAACTTTTATTGTCTCTTTCTTGATTTTCACACCAGTTATTTTTGTCATCGTGTCTGACTACTTCAAGGCAGACCAAGTGATTTGAAACTGATCTTTTAATTTTTATTCACAAGGTGGGCATTGCAGTGTAATCTGTGCTCTTACAAGTCAAAACTAGCTACTGATCTCCAGTTTCTATCTGTTGCTATAAATGGCAGCATTGAAAGCAGAAGAGCAGAAGAATCTTTGGTGCTTGTTAAGACGGCAGCGTGTGGAAGAACAGAAGGACAGCCATAGAGAGTGAGCTGCTGCGGCCTATATATAATGGGGCCTGTCTGAGGCTAAGGCTGAGTAGGCACTGGCCTAGTGTACCAAAACATTACCACTCCTTTCAAATCATTCTAAAAATAGAAATCTTTGCATCAGCAGGAGATGGCACCATTAGTTGCCATGGCTTGGGCACTATATTCCCTTGAGCCAGCACTGTAGCAGTCAACTAAGCATGATTATAGTTAGCATTCCTACAGATGCACATATTTAAAAAACAAATTATCTCTTTTCATTAACTCATTGAACTACCTTTTGAACAATGTGCCATATAACTTAAATATAACTTAAATCAGCCTTATTTGAATACATAGTTGCACTTTTTTATATCTCTAAACCAAATAAGAAAATATTCATGTTAATACGTACTGTAAATGTGTTTTCATTAAAAGACATGATTATATATTGATTTTTATACTATTTGGAATTGAATAATCTGATAATCTGATGTTTTTATATTCTTAAACTGCATAAGTAAGCAAGAAGTAAAACCATCCATCCAGAGGGTGGAATTTTTAGAAAAAATCCAGTGTTTTCATCCTGAGTGAGGATCTTTGAAGAAGGAAAGGACTTCTCTTTGTGTCTCTCCATGTGGGACCCAAAAGTGCTTCCTGTTGGCAGGATTTGGAATCAACAGCTTGGAGGGTCTCAGTGACCCAGACATCCGGTGCACAAGTACGCAGCAACTCAGTTGGTTCTTCAGGTTCACATTCTTAATCTTTACTGTTCTGCTGCTATATTGGCACAGTGGTAACATGTTTTCTTTCTCAGTCAACAGAACTGAGGTCTGACACCAGGTTGCTGCAGTGTTTACAAAGGCATTCTGTACATATTTCCCCACATAGCAGCAACCTGAAAAAGGAATACACAAGACCAAAATATAGTATATGCACATTTACTAAATTTAAACTTGATTTATTATACTTTTACCACAATGACAAGACTCTTTGCAGTTTACAGTAATTACAAGCAACACAAGCATTTAAGTAAAATCTTCATAGTGGGAACATAAACATATAGCTTTCTGAAAACAATAAAAATTATTTTAAAAATTGGCTATCCTATTACTCACAATAGGCTCTCCAGAACAATTAATTCAATTTTCAAGAGTTTCCAGAGGCTAAGAAATTGGGGACAATCCAATTTCTTTGAAGGGACTATTCCATAAAATAAGTAAGTTTCTACTGAATGAACAGGTCAGATAGGCCAATTCCAGTTGGAGAAGACAGTCCCATCAATATTTTGGTGCAAACCATGTAAGGGCTTTACAAATAACAAATAAGTGGAGGTTGTTACAAATAACAACCTGCACTTTGAATTACACCTGAAAGTTAATAGGAAGCCAGTGCAGGACCTGGAATATACCCGAGAAAACAAAAACTAGTTACTAGCAGACTGGGATCAGTTGTTGCAATGTTCTCTTGCTCTCAGTAAGGCATAACCAGCACACCAGCTGCAAAAGTTTATAAAGATCACCTTGCAGAAGTATTCAACAATCATTATGCAAACATCAGCTTAGCCAGGCTGGATTGGAAGAGGTAAAGAAAACTTTAGGATTGCTCTGCCATGATTCTGTTGGACAGAAAGAGAGAGGGGAAAAAAATCTCAGTCAGGCTTCCAAAGATCGCTATTGTACCCTATATCAACACAGTCAAGTTCCCAAGGGGCATGTGGCTCTTTGAAGAGCTCATGCTAGCAATAATTGGAACCTGCCAATCTAGCAGTCATTATAATCCCTTGTCATGAATCTGGTCCTTCAGGGCAATGTCACATCATCAAGAAAAAGATTGAACATTTCAAAAAGAAACTTTGTCTTGTTGCAATTCAATCTCAGTATGTTAATCCATCAGATTTTGGCACTTGCAGACATTGGGACAAGACATTGACAGCATCTGTTCTCTGACCCAGGTTGCTAATATACAGTTGGGTACTCTGTTAATGATATCACACTCCAAACCATTGGATGACCTGTTCCAGCAGCTTCATTTACTGCAGACATTAATTACTGGAAGAGGGGGGAGATGCCCTGGATGTCCTTGAGCTTTCCAATAGAGAGTAATTCTCTTGCCAATCTCTTCAAAATCACTCCGTTCGCTGGAATAACCTACTAAGCAAGGAGCGGAATTACTGCTATCCCAATCCCCAACTCTCACAGAAAGGTACCACAATTAATGATATCACTGATATAAAGATTAGGAGGGACACACTGTTTTGCTATCAATGACCCAACCAAGGACAGCCACAAGAAAGAACTTGAAAACAATTGTTAAGCTTGGGCAATGAAGAGACAGGAGACCAGTGAGTGACAACAGCTCTTTAGTTTATAGTGATCCCAGCAAAAACAACAGGCAGAAACCCTTCTTTAAATACTCTTTTGGCTGAGGCTTCAGCAACGTGCTTTGTTCCCGCCCAAACTTCCCTCCTAAAGTTTAAATACATTACACTCCTTCCCTCCCAGAACGCTTTGTACCCGTATTTACATAAAATTTGCAAGTTATTTTTCCACGTAGTCACGCAGGTAGACAGGGCGTCTCCTAACTCTTTCTGACCTGCGCAATTCATTCTCTGGGAGTGAGTCGAGCTGGTCGGAGGGACTGTTTGTTCCTCCCAGCTCCTCCTCTGGGCCGACCGGCCCTGGATTATTGGCAGAGTCGTCCCTGCTGTCTTCAGGAGGAGCTGGTTGGCGTCGCTGGACTTCTTCGGAGTCAGATAAGTCCTCCACTCGCCTCGGGTTTGAGTCAGCTGTAGATTCAAACATTTGGTAGTCAGGGCCTGGCTGTTTGGTTTCTGGATTTCCTTGTACTCTGTGTGTTACGAATAGATGCCTCAGGACTGTGATAACTGCTTCGGCCGTTGTAGTTTTCATAATTATGATTTCTAACCATTTTGAGTAGGCATCTACTACAATTAAAAAGGTCTGCCCATGGAACGGCCCGGCAAAATCTATGTGAATCCTGGACCATGGGCCCTGGGGTTTCTCCCACTCTCTAATTGGGGCCGTAGGGGGTAGTGGCCTTGATTCTTGGCAGGATTGGCATTTCCCTACCCTGTCGCTAATGTCGTTATCCATTAGGGGCCACCACACATAGCTCCTCGCTAAACTCTTCATCCTCACAATCCCCGGGTGGCCCACATGCAACAATTCCAACACATTTCCGCGTAACTTTTCCGGAATAACCACCCTATCCCCCCATAACAGACACCCCCCTTGAACCGACAGTTCCAATCGTTTTTTCGCAAAGTCTTTGAAACGGTCGCCCGGCACAGCGGGCCATCCCCTTTGTACCCAACCGATTACAGTCCGTATGATAATATCCCTGTAAGATGCCCTAGCCACTTCCTTAGATGTAACTGGGCCAGAGTCCAAAGAGTCAATTAGCAAGACGGGTGTCCCCGGGGTCGGGTCTTCGATAGTCTCTGGTAAAGGGCATCTACTAAGAGCGTCCGCATGCCCTAAGTCTTTTCCTGGGCGGTGGAGCAATTTGTAAGAGTATGCTGCTAGGAAGATCATCCATCTGGTCAGCCTGGGTGACCGTGCGATGGGTGTTGGGCGGTCGCCCGCTAGGAGTCCCAACAGGGGTCAATGGTCCGTGACTATCTCGAAATCTCACCCAAATAAGTATTCGTGGAATTTCTTAACCCCGGAGACTATGGCCAATGCCTCTCTGTCTAGTTGGCTGTAGTTCCTTTCTGCTGAGGACATTGTTTGGGAGTAATATGCTATAGGGGTTTCTGTTCCGTTCGGTAACCTATGGCTGAGCACAGTCCCCACCCCGTATGGTGATGCATCGCAAACTAGTACTAGGGGTAACGTGCCATTGTACTGGATGAGGAGGCTATCGCTGGACAAGAGGTTTTTTACCCCTTCAAATGCCCTAGCCTCAACCCTGCCCCAGGCCCAAGTAGCTTTTTTTGCTAGTAATTTATGTAGCGGTTCGGCTACTGTTGCCTTATTCCTTAAGAATACTGCATAGAAGTTAACAAGCCCTAAGAATGCCTGTAATTCCGTTTTATTTTTTGGAGCTGGAGCCTTTCTAATGGCTCGTACCTTGCTCTCAGTGGGGTGGATCCCTTCCCTATCTATTGAAAATCATCTTGAATGTATTTGGGTCAATATAAAAGGGGTGAAAAACGATATTGCCATAGGTCTATACTATAGGCCACCCAACCAAACAGAGGAAGTAGATGAACTTTTTGCTAGTCAGCTAACTAAGGTATGTAGGAAGCACATCACAGTAGTAATGGGGGATTTTAACTACCCTGACATCAACTGGGAAACAAACTCTGCACCAAGTGGAAGATCCAACAGGTTCCTAACAAACCTAGCAGACAACTTTGTTTCCCAAAAAATAGAGAAGGCGACAAGAGGATCAGCCATATTGGACTTAATTCTCACTAACAGAGATGAAATGATAGAAGGTGTTGAAGCTACAGGAACCTTGGGGGCAAGTGACCACGCAATATTGGAATTCGACATTAAGCAAATACAAGTAGTAGAACAAAGTCAAACTAGAGTCTTGGACTTTAAGAGAGCTAATTTCAATAAACTTAGAGAGCTTGAGAAGGATTCAATGGATGAGAATCCTCAGGGGGAAAACAACTCAAGAAGCTTGGGAAATTTTGAAAAGTGAGATTATAAAAGCGCAGTCTAACACAATACCAATGAAGAAGAAAATAGTAGATCACAAAAGAAACCAGCATGGATGCATAAAGAACTATCTGACAAATTGAAAGACAAAAGGACAAATATAAAAAGTGGAAAGAGGGCAAATAACTAAGGCAGAATATCAGCAAATAGCCGAGCCTGTAAAGATGAAGTGAGGAAAGCTAAGGCTCACAATGAACAAAGGCTAGCGACAAAAGTAAAAATAACAAAAAGCTTCTTCCAACATGTTAAAAACAAGAAAAAGTCAAGGAAACAATTGGCCCATTGCTGGGAGAAAGTGGCAAGAAGATGACAAGCAACAGGGAGAAAGCAGATCTACTTAACTCATATTTTGCATCTGTCTTTACACAAAAGGAAAAAACAATCCAACCTATCAAAAACAGCACTACAAAAAACAGATTAGAAACACAAGTTAAAATAGGGAAGAAAATGGTAAGTGAACACCTGTCTACCCTAGACGAGTTCAAATCACCAGGACCGGATGGATTACACCCCAAGGTTCTGAAGGAACTGGCAGACGTGATCTCAGAACCACTGAACTATATCTTTCAAAGATCCTGGAGCACAGGGGAGCTGCCAGAGGACTGGAAAAGAGCTGATGTAGTTCCCATCTTCAAAAAAGGAAAAAAAACAGATCCAGGAAACTACAGACCTATCAGTCTGACCTCAATACCGGGGAAGATTCTGGAAAAGATAATCAAGCAACGAATCACTGAACACCTAGAAGCAAACAAAGTAATAACCAAAAGCCAACATGGGTTTGTCAAAAACAGATCATGCCAGACTAATCTTATCGCATTCTTTGACAAAATGACAAAATTAGTAGACCAGAGGAATGCTGTTGATATAATTTACTTGGACTTCAGTAAAGCATTTGATAAAGTAGACCATAACCTACTACTAGATAAAGTAGAAAAATGTGGGTTAGACAGCACCACCACCAGATGGATTCGTAACTGGCTGACCAACCGCACTCAACGTGTAGTCCTCAACGGAACTACATCCACATGGAGGGAAGTATGCAGTGGAGTACCCCAAGGCTCTGTTTTAGGCCCAGTACTCTTCAACATCTTCATCAATGACTTGGACGAGGGATAGATGGGAACTCATCAAATTTGCAGATGACACCAAGCTGGCAGGAATAGCCAACACTCCAGAAGATAGGCTCAAGTTACAGAAAGATCTTGACAGACTTGAACATTGGGCTATCTAACAAAATGAAATTCAACAGTGAAAAAGTAAGGTTCTACATTTAGGCCAAAAACAAAATGCACCAGTACCGTATATGTGGTACCTTGCTCAATAGTAGTACCTGTGAGAGGGATCTTGGAGTCCTAGTGGATAACCATCTAGATATGAGCCAGCAGTGTGCAGCAGCTGTTAAGAAAGCCAACACAGTTCTGGGCTGCATAAACAGAGGGATAGAATCAAGATCACGTGAAATGTTAGTACCACTTTATAATGCCTTGGTAAGGCCACACTTGGAATATTGCATCCAGTTTTGGTCGCCACGATGTAAAAAAGATGTTGAGACTCTAGAAAGAGTGCAGAGAAGAGCAACAAAGATGATTAGGGGACTGGAGGATAAAACATATGAAGAACGGTTGCAGGAACTGGGCATGTCTAGTTTAACAAAAAGAAGGACTAGGGGAGACATGATAGCTGTGTTCCAATATCTCAGGGGCTGCCACAAAGAAGAGGGAGTCGGGCTGTTCTCCAAAGCACCTGAGGGTAGAACAAGAAGCAATGGGTGGAAACTGATCAAAGAAAGAAGCAACTTAGAACTAAGAAGAAATTTCCTGACAGTTAGAACAATTAATAAGTGGAACGACTTGCCTTCAGAAGTTGTGAATGCTCCAACACTGGAAATTTTTAAGAAAATGTTGGATAACCATCTGACTGAGATGGTGTAGGGTTTCCTGCCTGGGCAGGGGGTTGGACTAGAAGGCCTCCAAGGTCCCTTCCAACTCTGATGTTATGTTATGTTATTATGTTATTCGGTATCCCAGGAACTCTACAGATTCTACCCCTATTTGGCATTTGTTGAGCTTAACCTTAAGCCCAGCAGACCTGAAAATGCCCAATACTTTCCTCAGTTTTACCCCTAACTCATCTAAGTTCTCTGCTGATACCAATATATCGTCGAAATAGGGGATCACCCCGGGTAGACCCTGTAACAGCCGTTCCATTAGGTTTTGGAATAACCCTGGAGCCACACTGACTCCGAACTGGAGCCGAGTGCATTTGAAAGCGCCTCGATGTGTGACAATTGTCTGTGCCTTGGCTGTGCTGCTATCTACGGGTAGTTGTTGGTAGGCTTGAGCCAAATCGAGTTTGGCGAAAACCTGCCCTTGTCCTAACGAGTGCAACAAATGTTGCACTACTGGGACGGGGTATGCGCTCTTCTGCAATGCTTTGTTAAGTGTTGCCTTGTAATCAGCGCAAATTCGGACTGATCCATCCGGTTTGACTGGGGTTACTATGGGTGTCTCCCATTTGGCATGGTCGACGGGAACTAGTATCCCCTGGCTTACTAGTTTGTCTAACTCCCTGTCAATCTTGGGCTTTAGGGGGAATGGGACCCTCCTGGCCTTTAATCTAATGGGGGCAACTTGTGGGTCTAGGTTGAACGAAATAGGGGTCCCCACATACTTGCCCAGGCAGTCCTCGAAGACGTCCTCGAACTCCTTCAGCAGTTCATTTTTAAGGTTGACTTCGTTTCTGTAGACCCCGGTCACTCCCATGCCCAAGGCCCGGAACCAGTCCAACCCTAGCAGACTCGGTAGAGCTCCGTCTACGATGGTGATAGGCAGGATCTTCTTGAACTGTCCGTACTTTACTCTGACAGACCTGACTCCTCGAACAGGGATCCGATTTCCTTGATAGTCTTGCACTCTCAGTTTATGGGTTTGTAGTTGGCGTTTTGCGATGTCTGGCAGGTCCCTCGCGATGGTGTCCCAAGACATAATTGTGATTGATGAGCCGGTGTCCACCTCCATTTTGGTCGGTTTGAATTTTTGGCGGGAAGGTTGGGGGGCTCGACAGACCTGAGCTATATGTCCTTTCTTTTCGCACCGTCGACAGACCCCGTCTTTGAACTGGCATTTTTGTTGTTGGTGTTGGCCCCCGCAACTCACGCATTTGTCCCGGTCACCTCTCTCCGGCCTCCCGGTGTGGAAAACCTCTTCCTCTTCCTCACCTTCCAATTCGGCCTGGACTTCCTCGCTGTGGACCGGTGTTGTTTTCGCTCCGGCACCCTGCGTGTTCGGCTTTTGCAAGGTCTCCACCGCTTTGGTGGACATTTCGTGAGCCCTGGCCTCGTCCAAGGCTATGGCCAGAGTTAGGTTGCTTTTGGACAGCAACCGCCTCTGTAGTCGGATGTCCCTGACCCCACAAATGAGTTGTTCGAGTAAGGAGTCCTCCAAATCTCTGTACTCACAGTGGTTTGCAGCTTTCCTTAACGCAGCCATGTACACGCTTATCGATTCGCCCTCTCGCTGTACCCGTTGCCTCAACTCGAACCGTTGGACGAACTTTGAGGATACCGGCGCGTAGTGTGCTCGTAGTGTTGTTTGTAGTGTTTGCCACAGTACCGATTGTACCGGCTTTGGTTCCGACAGCGACTCCGCGGTATCGAAAACCTCGGGTCCGCAGTGGCTCAGGAAGTATGCTCGCTTCCGATTATCCGAGACTCCTTGCAGTTCGTTTGCTTCGAGGAAGCACGCGAAGTGAGCCATGTACGACCCCCATTTCTCCTTGGCTGGGTCAAATGGCGCTGGCGGCGTGTAGCTTGACATCGCTAATATCCGCCCTCGAAAACTGGCTGGGTTCGGGAATTCTTTTCTCCTTCAGCTCTTTTCCCAATCTCACTGCCTCAACATCCCACCTTCGTCGCCAATGTTAAGTTTGGGCAATGAAGAGGCAGGAGACCAGTGAGTGACAACAGCTCTTTAGTTTATAGTGATCCCAGCAAAAACAACAGGCAGAAACCCCTCTTTAAATACTCTTTTGGCTGAGGCTTCAACCAATCACAGCAACGTGCTTTGTTCCCGCCCAAACTTCCCTCCTAAAGTTTAAATACATTACAACAATATTGAGCAATTACAAGCAGCTAGACAAGAAAGTTAAGCAGTTAGGTGCACAAGTATTTTTTTCATCTCTACTGCCAACAAAAGGTCAACACCTAGTAAGACAACAAAGGATTCTAGAAGTGAACCACTAGCCAAAGGGATGGTCTTTACCGAAAAACCTTTGGATTCCCAAACTATGGTCTGCATTAGTGGTAGGATTCAATTTTTTTTACTACTGGTTTTGCGGGCGTGGCTTGGTGGGTGTGGCTTGGTGGGGGATCATGTGACTGAGTGGGTGTGGTCAACTCAACGTCTGCCTGGCAATGCTGACAAAAGGAGGCTGGGGGTGGGGAAAGAGGGTCCCTTCCAGCTCTAAGATTCTATGATTCAAATATGTTCTTTGACTGACCTTATGCTAACCATAGATAATAGATCAATTTGTTATGGAAGAATATATTTTAAATAGTCATGAGCAGCCATGTTAATAAAGTTATTATCATCATTGCACCTATCAACAATCCATTCCCCTCACTTTGTTTTTCTTTTTTTCTATCTCACACAATCTCATGAATGTATCTGTATCCTCTTAAACAAGTATTTAACCTGCAGCCCAAAGCCCACATTTAGCCCTAGAACAGCTAGTAATACGGCCCTACAAGATATAATAAAAATATTAAATAATAAAGGAAGTTTGTTATTTATATACATTCACCACACCTAGAATACTGCATCCAGTTTTGGTCACCACACTATAAAAAAGATGTTGAGACTCTAGAAAGAGTGCAGAGAAGAGCAACCAAGATGATTAGGGGACTGGAGGCTAAAACAGATAAAAAATTGTTGCAGGAACTGGGCATGGCTAGTCTAGTGAAGTGAAGGACCAGATGAGACATGATAGCAGTGTTCCAATATTTGAGGGGCTAGCACAGAGAGGAAGGGGTCAAGCTATTTTCCAAAGCACCTGAGGCCAGAAGGAATAATGAAGGGAAACTGATGAAGGAGAGATTCAACCTAGAAATAAGGAGAAATTTTCTGAAAGTAAGAACAATCAACCAATGGAACAGCTTGAGACTGGACTGTCATTTGTCAGAAATGGTGTAGGGTGTCCTGCTTGAGCGGGGGAGTTGGTCTAGAAGACCTACAAGGGGTCTTCCAATTCTGTTAATCTGTTTAAGAGTTGCCTTTGTTTCATGCCCAGATCTGAACTTCTTAGTCCTTAAAGTTAGACCAGGAAACCAGCTATAAAAGAGACTGTAATAAAAGAATCTTGCAGATCTAACTGCACTTATCCTTCATAAACCAGGGAGGAGTTATCCCAAATTTCTTCTATCTCCCTTCTTTAAGGATCTCTTTCAGGAGTGAAATGCTCCCGGTTCAGACCAGATTGCCCCATCTGGCAGCAATGGTGGATGGTGGTTCGGAGAATCGGTAGCAAAAAATCCCTACCCACCCCCACATGCCCAGCTGAGCCACGCAATCATCAGATATATTTTTTTTACTTTTAAAATTATTTTTTCTTCTGCCAAAAAAATGCTTTTAAAAATAAAAAAAAGCCTCTGATGATTGCACCGCTCAGCTGGGATCATCAGAGGCTTTTAAAAGCATTTTTTACACCCTCTTCAGCCAAAGAGGTTGTAGAAAAAATGCTTTTAAAAGTAAAAAAAAAAAGTTGGCTGTGCCCACCCAGTCACATTACCCCCTCACCAAGCCACGCCCACAGAACTGGTAGTAACAAATTTTACATTTCACCACTGATCTCTTTGTTTATATAGATGTTTCTGAACATCTGCTTCATGGCTCATTTCAGAACCCAACCCAACTGTAAAGGATTCTATACAATGCACTGAACAGTGCACTGAAGATATGGCAATCTAGGATCCAGAGAGGGCCTCATAAGGACGGAATGTATCACAGCTTCTTTCAAGATTGCACGTAAGGATTCTTCCCAAAGCAAAGTGTTAATAATCTCCAGGAGACACTCCTCAAATACTCCTATTTTGAAAGAGCCAAAAGAAAGCCAGCTGGATGACCTTGGGCCAGTATTCATCCTAAGTGACCTCCCAAGGCTGTGGGGAAAATAGGAGAAGGAAAGATGTGTTGGATATGTTTACTGCCTTGAATTATTTGTAAAAATAATAAAAGTGGGATACAAATAATTAAATAAACAAACATTGACCTAGGACATACCAGAGAGTCCTAACCACAATACACGTACCAGTAATATATCTCATTCACTATTTTGGGTGCTGCCCATGAAAAGTCAATAGCCTAATGGATATAAGTGATTTTTATCAAGAAAGAACTGTACCAACTGATCAATTATGAAGAATCTGTATTTGATGCCCTTTTATCTTTTTTTTTTTTTTTTATAAAAAGTTTTTGATGCCCTTTTATCAACAGGGAGTTGGCTGCCTCTGGAAGGCTGTTCTAAAGAGGAAATGGATAGATGGATGGATGGATGGAATGGATGGAATAATATCACCATAATCTTGGTTTTTACCAATTGCTATTAGTATCAGAGTGGCAAACAGCAAAAGTATGACTGTGAGGTCTTTGGTGCTCTTTGAGCTTTCTGCCCGCATCCTTCTGGCCTTTAGGAGGACAACCTTAAAACCTGGATGTGCCAATTGCTTTGTGGCCTTGATAGGCGAGATGGTTGATGCAATGATAGAGAAGGCACCACCACTAGTCTGCTCTAAACTAATCTTTTACTCTGTATTTAAATTTTAGTAATTTTAATCTAATTCAAATGATTTTTATATTTATATTTTCATTATACCGTAACCACCTAGAGTTGCCTCAAATGGTGAGATATGCAATGTATAAATTTAATAATAAATACATGTAGTCTTCAATTTACAACAGTTCATTTAGTGACTATTCAAAGTTGCCATGGCACTGAAAAAAGAAACTTATGACCATTTTTCACACTTATTGACAGTTACAGCATCCCTATGGTCACATGATCAAAATTCAGACACTGGCAATGGGCTCATGTTTACAACAGTTGCATCATCAGGAACATGTGCAGTGGTGGGTTTCTACCGGTTCGCACTACCGGTAGCAATAATTTGGTCTGGGTCGGTAAACCGATGCTGGCTGACCACACCCCCGAAATGATCGCCCAGTTGCCACCCACTTGCTCACCCCGCCCACCTGCCCTGCCCAGCCACTCCTCACCTCCCGGGAGGCTTGCCTGCCTAAGCTGCCTTCCCAAGTTCCCATATGGTGACTGCCTGCCCTGCGACCCAACTGAGCTGCCTTCTCCTGCTACAGGTAAGTCACAAACTCATTAACAAATATTTCATTTAGCAATATAAATTTTGGGCTCAATTATGGTCATATATCAAGGACTACCTGTAAATAAAAATATATAACCCAATGACTCAATGGACTCAACATCTAGCAGACTTACGACTTACAAACATGTAACTTATAGACTATGCCTGGATTCAATTATTTCATTTTAGTGTGGATATTGCTTCACCCCAAATCAAGTTCCCTAAAACAAAGTTTTAGGATTCCCATGGAAAGTGAAGCTGAGATGGGATTCATGAACAAGATTTGTGAAAGCTAAAATATTTTGTGTTAGGGAGAAAAATGAAGTTCAGTGAGAAAAATGAAGCTAGAATAAGCTGTGTTTATGAGATGATACACATTTGAAAGGAATACCCAATAAATATCCCTCAGTGTCTTATAAAAAGACTTGAAAGTAAGCACAATTAGACAGAGTTTCACTGTATAGGAAAAAGGTATGAGAGTCCGATAACAATAGTGAAGCAAGTTTATTCAATAGATTCTTTTAGCTCATCTTGAAGGGAGTTCCTGCTGAGAAATCTCTTGTTTTTCTTTGTTCAGGATCATTTGATTTGCCATTCATAGAAACCTCAATGATTTAAAAATAATAATAGTACAAATAAAACAGCTGACCTCTAACCTGCCCCCCTTTGATTAACTCTCATTTTATAGCAAAACGATGAGTAATGTCTCCCCCTTCCTCTTCAATATAATCTGTCTATTATTCTTAATATCCTTTTGATCCAATAATGTTCTTCGTGTTTTGTTTGGATTCCCCTGAATGGCTTGAATATTATACAGTATCTGTAACCTAAAGAAATTGCTAAGGAGATGTATTGGCAAGGTAATTTTGTTTTCACAGGTGTTTGTACTTGGAACACGGTTAGCTATAGTACTGAAAAATCTGCCATATGGGTACCTTGCAGGAGAACCATGTACTGGTGGTCCCTGAATTGTGAACTGTAAACTGGAGAGGAGAGTGAGGCCTAATTCATCATTTGTGCTTTATTTTGTGGTTTCTTCCTTGGAAGCAGATGGCAGTTTACCTAAGAATAGCCTGAACAATAGCATTTTGGATTATAGGCAACATGCCCTGGGCCTAAATAGCCATAGCACAAGTTCTGGCAGGCAAAACTGCTTACTAGTTTTGTCAGCTCTACTGGGTAGGGATCTGTGAATTAAACAGGACACCAGCAGAAGACCTTTATGCAAATAGAATGGAATAGAATAGAATTTTTATTGGCCAAGTGTGATTGGACACACAAGGAATTTGTCTTGGTGCATATGCTCTCAGTATACATAAAAGAAAAGATACCTTCATCAAGGTACAACACTTACAACACTAATGATAGTCATAGGTACAAATAAGCAATCAGGAAACAATATCAGTATAAATCATAAGGATACAAGCAACAAAGTTACAATCATAAGTGGAAGAAGATGGGTGATGGGAACAATGAGAAGATTAATAGTAGTGCATATTTAGTAAATAGTTTGATAGTGTTGAGGGAATTATTTGTTTAGCAGAGTGATGGCGTTCGGGAAAAAGCTGTTCTTGTATCTAGTTGTTCTTGTGTGCAGTGCTCTATAGTGTCATTTTGAGGGTAGGAGTTGAAACAGTTTATGTCCAGGATGTGAGGGGTCTGTAAAAATTTCCACAGCCCTCTTTTTGATTCGTGCAGTATAAAGATCCTCAATGAAAGACAGGTTGGTAGCAATTGTTTTTTCTGCAGTTTTAATTATCCTCTGAAGTCTGTGTCTGTCTTGTTGGGTTGCAGAACCAAACCAGACAGTTATAGAGGTACAGATGACAGACTCAATAATTCCTCTGTAGAACTGGATCAGCAGCTCCTTGGGCAGTTTGAGCTTTCTTGAGTTGGCACAGAAAGAACATTCTTTTTTGTGCTTTTTTGATGATGTTTTTGATGTTAGCTGTCCATTTTAGATCTTGCGATATGGTAGAACCTAGAAATGTGGTTTCTATTGTTGATACTGGGTGGAAGAGGTGGAAATATGGAAGGGTTTCTCCTAAAGTCTACCACCATTTCTATGGTTTTGAGTGTGTTCAGTTCCAGATTGTTCCGGTCGCACCATGAGGCTAGTCATTCAACCTTCCATCTGTATGATAGATGATGATGATTCCTCAGGTGTCATGCAATCCTAAAATTCAGTTATTAATAAACCAATCCTGCCCTGTTTCCTGCAGATATAAAACAGATCTAAAACATATGGAGATAGTACAGTACACAACTATTGGATGTGAATCTAGTGCATTATGCAAATATTAGTACAGCACAGCACAGCACAGAATATTAACAACAACTTTCCTAAGTGTGCCTATGCTTTTTAAAATTATCAGCACTCCCACTATGTGAAAAGAAAATGCACTACAGGAAAAGGTTATCTAATAGTCTTTTTCCTTTCCCTGATATAAACCCTAAAACTGGAGAAGCCCCAAGTACTTGTTTTTCCTTGCAAATTAATTACCACTATTGAATGTGCATTTGAGTCCATATGGTATTTTAATCAGAAAAATGGCAAAGGGAAATAATTAAACTCTCATTCTGTGTCAATTCTCTGAACTTTACAGCAGCATTGCTGTTAATATTTATTAATCCCACCCCCCCACCCCAAACTTCTACTTTTATCCCTGCCATGGGGCTGAAACTCAAGCACACACTTTTCATCTACTTCTGCAGTCCCTGCTTCATAGATCAGTCCCCTGTCCAACATTTCAGCCTGGTCATTGCAAGGTCAAGTTTCAAATTCCAAAGATTTCTAACTAGCTGATGGTATGACCCTATTCTGAAGTCTTCTTTCCCACCAACACTTACCCCTTACCATTGCTTTTATTCCTTGTCAATCATCAGAAAATTAGGCCTGCCTATTTCTCTTGCATTTGGTAAAATCATCTATGCTGCCAAATAATAGAGAATCCGCATGATGTTTGTCCATTGTGTTCGAAATGGACCTTGACATCTAACAGGTTGTGGGCTGTCCACTATGTGTAGAGAATCAGCGCAGAGCAGAGGAAAACACATTACAGCTACCCTCAATTTCTATTGAAATGTATATTTTCAATGACTTAGTCCACAAAGTTAGCCAGGTTGTGAAGTGTCATTATGATCTTGTAATGAATGTATATTTTAAATTCAGAATAAAATTCCGGGAGAGGTGCACAACATACATAATATGAAATATAACTGCGTTTTCCATGTGAATTTTCTATTCCATTAAGTGAATGAAATAATCGTGTTCGCTTTCTTTCTGGAAAGTTAATTTATATTAGGGAGTAAGACTTATCTCCTTGAACATTAAATTTTAGGGATCTCAGTGAGGCTCATCCAATTATTAATGAAAAAATTAATTCCATAGACATCCAGTTAAAAAGCATGGATATTTTTAAAAGAAACAAATGTGTCTCTCATGGAATCTGTAATTTCCTGTAACATATGGGGTGCATATGTAGCCATGAATGCCTATGAAGCATACTTCCTGGATGGCTTTGTTATCTTTGAGCTCATGAGGTATGTCTTCTGTCTATCAAAGCTTCCACAAAAGCTCCACATAGAGGCCTGCTCTGTGACATCACTGTTTCCAAGAAGGATTTTATATATTTTCTAACTCAAGCAAGGCTGACAAAATTTTCTAAGTCCTTATTATTTGGCACATCCAAGATGTTCAATTAAACAGCACTAAGTCTTATAGGTGACAGTGATTTAATCTAATGTTTATGAAACTGATTATTAATTTGAAGGAAAACATTTGAGTGAATTGGACTAAGAAGACATAAAAAATTGCCAAAATGGAGTACAATGAGCAGCAACTGCAATAAGTGGAATCCACCAGAGTTCATTATTCTCTACTCAAAAATTTCCACAAAAAGCACACATTTGAGAAGACTGCATTAAAAGGAGAACACTTTTGGGAAAAGCTAATTTTTTTCTTCTCTCCCAAGAGAGAAGAAAAGGTATGGGTTGTAACTGAAAACTCTTTATGTACCCAAATTCTCCATTTTGCCTCTTCTGCTACTCTTCCTCTTTGTTGGAATGTTTCTTGGACTTATTACAAAGAGAGTCACAATTTTTGGCCAATTTTTGGAACCACACTGTAGATTGTTTTCCTCTGAGAAGACCACAGTTTTCCAAATAGTTTTCCAAATAGTTGAAAAGTTCCAGGAATTCAAGGAGAATCTTATTGTGTTGTAACTGGACCAGTCACAACACAATAAGTTTCTCCTTGAATTCCTGGAACTTTTGAACTACCTGGAATATCGCATCTTTTTTTCTTTTGCCTTCAAGTTTTTAGCTCCTAGCAACTGACTGGACTAGTCCCCGCAGTTTTCTATTCCCTATGGTATGCTATTGCCTCCTTCCTAGAGCTAAGAGAAAATGACAGGCCAAAGGTCATCCAGCTGACCCAGCCTGAGGAAGGACTAGAACTCCTAGTTTCTAGCCTGATACCTTTCCTACATCAAAGTGGCTCTCTTCAGATCTTTTATTTTGGGAATATCTACAACTGCCAGTATCTGTGGAGAGAGTTCGGCCCTTACTAGAAGTAGCCAATTTTGCAAACTAAGATCATTGTCCAAAACAAACAGAACTCTGACCATGTTTACCCATGACTATCATGTTTACCGGTCAGATACACATTCATTTACACGGGAGAAAACCCGAACAACCAAAGACCTACATACAAACACCCGTGAAAACCCGTGAAAACCTCAGAAAACATATATATATATATATATATATATATATATATATATATATATATATATATATATATATATATATATATATATATATATATATATATATATATATATATATATATTTGTTTGTTTTTGTAGGTTTTCACGGGTATAGGTATGTAGATCTTAGCATATTTGGGTCTTTTCCCATGTAAGGTTGAGAGTATCTTGGCGACGTTTTGACGAGGTCCCACTCGTCAACTTCAGGTTGGTGCTTACGGCTTCGTGCTTGTGCAAGCAAAGCATGGTTGGAGCTGCTGTCTCTCTATAAATACTGGTGGGAGGTTTATATATATATATATATATATATATATATATATATATATATATGTGTGTGTGTGTGTGTGTGTGTGTGTGTGTGTGTGTGTGTGTGTGTGTGCATATGTATGTGTATATATATATATATATATATATATATGTATTTATATATATATGAATGTATGTATATATGTATGTATATGTGTATGTATGTATGTATGTATGTATATGTCTGTATGTGTGTGTGTGTGTGTATGTGTATGTATGTATGTTTTCGGAGGTTTTCACGGGTATAGGTATGTAGATCTTGGCGTATTTGGGTCTTTTCCCATGTAAGGTTGAGAGTATCTTGGTGACGTTTCGACGAGGTCTCACTCGTCATCCTCAGGCTGGTGTTTACAGCTTCGTGCTTGTGCAAGCAAAGCATGGTCGGAGCTGCCGTCTCTCTATAAATACTGGTGGGGAGGTGGGGAGTGTTGGCTTTGTTGCTGTAAGCGGGTTGGATGGCTGTGTGGTTGCATCTTGATTGGTAGGTGGGGTGGGTGTTTGCAGATTAGTCAGCTATTTCCTAGCATCTGGTGTGGGTGTGGGTTGTGTGCCCATTAGTCTTCTGTGTTGTAATGACCAGGGTAATGGGCTATGTGGAAACCCTGAATTCTGGGAATGTGACCTCCTGAGTCTTGTGCTGTAATATCCTGGGTGGTTGGTTGTGATGCAACGTCCTGAGCTTTGATGTTGTGGCCTCTTGAGTTATGTGATGTGATGTCCTGAGCAGATGGCTGTGATGCAGCATTTATTTTTATTTTTTATTTTATTTATTTGTCAAACACAACAGTATATATAAGTATAAGCATGAAATAACCATACGAATTGGATACAATCAAAGGGAAAATTAGGACAGGAACAGTAGGCACGCTGGAGCTCTTATGCATGCCCCAGGTTTTGCATCCTGGGTTTTGGGTTGGCTCCGAGTTTGAGGTCTTGTCATGTGTTCATGGCATGTGTCATTACCAACCTAATCCAAAGGGAGACACCGCCCAAGAACCAAGACACAGAACAAGACAACGGCATCGCCCTTCTCCCATACATCAAAGGCACCACAGATAAAATCAGCAAAATTCTCCACAAACACAACATCAAGACAGCCTTCTGCACAGACCAAAAAATAGCTAACATCTTAGCTATTTTACATATTAGTCTGAGTCTTGTCATGTGTTCCTGGCGTGTGTCAGCTTGCTTTGTGTGGGCATCGGATGGGGGCGCAGCAGCCGGTGGTGCCAGCATGGTCTGGCTTCTGGATGGTGGTTGTGTTTCGTCTGTGGGATGGGTTTGGGTTTGAATCTGGTGAGGATGATTGGTGGTGGCATTGTGTGTTATCCTGGGTTCGGTATCAATTTTCGTGGCTGGGACTCATTTGTTGACTAAGGCTAGCTTCCAGATGTCTGGTAGGCGGGAGGTGTCATCCCGTTTGTTCATGTTGTGGGGGTGTTTCTCTATTTCGATGGCTTCCATAATTATTCTCTTATTATAGTGTTCAGTTTTGGAGACTAATTTGGTTCCTTCAAAATCAATTTCATGTCCTGTGGTTTTAAAGTGCTGGAAAGGGAGGAGGTTTTTTCTTGTTTTCTGACTGCATTCTTGTGTTCTGCGATGCGTGCATTTATTCTCCTATTAGTTTGTCCAGTGTATGTGGCTGGGCAGATTTTGCATGGTATTTCATAGACTCCTTGGTTTTCCAGCTGGATCTTGTCTTTGGGGTTTCTTAAGATGTTGGCTATTTTTTAGTCTGTGCAGAAGGCTGTCTTGATGTTGCATTTGTGGAGAATTTTGCTGATTTTATCTGTGGTGCCTTTGATTATGGGAGGACGGTGATGCCATTGTCTTGTTCTGTGTCTTGGTTCTTGGGTGGTGTCTCCTTTTGGATTAGGTTGGTAATTGTGTTTCTTTGGAATCCGTTGGAGATTAATACGTTTGTGAGAGTGTGTAATTCAGCTTTCAGGTGGTCTTTGTCGGCTAGGTGTTTGGTTCTGGAGATGAAAGTCTTGGTTACAGAGCTGATCTTTGCAGGGTGGTGATATGATTGTGCATTTAAGTAGCGGTTGGTGTGTGTGTTTTTTCTGGTAGATGGTGTGTCCTAGGGAGCCGTTGAGTTTTTTGTAGATTAGGACGTCCAGGAAGGGGAGTTGGTTGTTAGTTTCTATTTCCATAGTGAATTGTATTTTGGGGTGTAGGCTGTTGAGATGTGTGAGGAAGTTGTCCAGTTTCTCCTTGCCATGTGGCCAAATTACAAAAGTGTCATCTACGTATCTAAGCCAGAGTTTGGGTTTGAGTTCAGATTAATCTCCAAAACTGAACACTATTGTCAGCTTTGGAAGCCATACTAGGCCGAAGACTTCCATGCGCTACCACAATTCTCCTCTGTGGGAAAGGAGGGGAGGAAGGTGGTAGTGCAAGGGATGATTAGACATAATAACATTTTCTGCTGGTCAAGGTCAGGCTGGGTTCACATCTGGAGAAGGAGTGGATGGAGTGATGCTTCGACATGGGACGGTTGAGGATTGGAGCATGTGACCAGCAGAGGGGTCATGAGGGTGGAGATTTTGGGGTTTGTATTACTGAGGGAGGAACCGGAACCCACAGTTTTGGTTTTCCTCCAACTGTGCCAGTTTACCTATGCTAGTAAAAGAACTTTGAAAGATGTTAGTTTCAGAGTCTTTTCTGCAGGAGGGGTTTTCTGGAACGATGACACTAAACCGAAACTCCCTTTTGATCATGGCGGCACCCCCCTCCCTGGGGGGCCGTTAGGGGTACTAGGTCCCAGCATCTGCCAAAACCCCGAGGTGGTGCGATACCCCAGCGAAAAAATGAGGGAGGAGAGGAAAGAAGAAGAAAAAGTTGGAAGAGGGGGCAATGGGGCCAGAGGATCAGGAACTCATCGATATCAGATTCTCCCCATTGGAAGACATGGTACAGAGCCTCGAAGCTACAGAAACTGCTCGAGAGCTAGGAGCGTGGCCCAAGGAATCTGATTCCTTGAGAAGTTGCCATTCCGACCCAACGTCTGAAAGAGGGCCAGAGGTGAGGTCTCCGGAGGAGCATGGCTTTCCCAGGTGAGCGGAATTCCCCCAACCTACTTTCCAAACACAATGGAGAACTAGAAAATCTGGGGGATTGGGAGATTCAATGGAATGGAGTCTGCCTACCCCCATAAATTCCAGTCGCTTGCAGATCTCCCAGAAAGGTTTGAACGTTTGGGAGTTGGGAGCCACGTGAGCCCATCCCGCTCCCCCACCCAGAAAAATGGAACTTACCCAACCTAGACTCATTTTTCCCCCTCGCAAAGAGGGGAAAATTGGGGAGGCTCAAGCCCAATCCGATGACTCCAGAGGGCATCACCTCCCACGTGCAGCAAGGAATTTACATGTCTGGAATGTACCCAACGAAAATGGCTTGGGGGTGCAATCCCCCCGACAGACACCTTCCACCTGCCAAGCCCAGCTCTCCCTCCCCCTACTTCCATCCCCCCAGGTTGGGTGTTCTATCCAGGACAAAGATGGGTCCAATGCCAGTTGCAGCCAGTTGTTCCCACTCTGAACTTTCATAGACCTCCCTGGTTTTCATACGGCCCTTTGGCCAATAAATTACAAGGAACTTTAATCCAGCAACCTGGGGAAATTCCACCCCCCTCTGCAACTCAGCAACCAACGCCTGTCTTGGCAGCTTTCTACCCCCCCACAGGGGCCTATTCAGCAACCACAGGGGCCTATTCGGCAACCCGCAGCAACTGTCCCACAAATTCCTCCCCAACTACCAGCAGCCCAGCCGCCACCCCCACCCCCACCCCCACCAGCCCCACCTCTCTTCAAAGCAACTTTTGACAGCACACCACACAAACTACCTTACTTCCTCAGCAGAATCTGGGCTTACGTAGATCAATTTGGACATTAATACCGATCGGAAAGAGACTTGATAAATGCAATTTCCGACAGCATGAATGAGGGAGAGGCCTCTGAATGGATTGCCCAGCTCCACAATGAACATGTTCCAGAATTAAATGATATTGCAGGATTTGTGGCACTGCTCAGAGCCAGATTCGAAGATGAGGACCGTATTGCAGAAAGCGAAGCCACCTTAAAAACAATGAAACAAGGCAACAGACCCTTAAAAGAATCTGTATGGGACTTTAGACGAGTAGCAGGAAACCTCAGCCATTGGCCAAACTGCATTCTCCTCCACTATTTCAAAGAGGCAATCAATCAAGAAGTCAGAAAAGCCTGTAGCATACAGGGAGTATCTGATCAATTGAACGAATGGTACAACATATCCATAGCCCTGGACAGAGAAATCAACCCCCGCCACCCCACCTCTACCAAAAAACCTCCCTGAAGACCATTGGCCAGACCTCCCCTCTCTAAACCTGCAACACCCTCAATCCATCAATCACCAAAGGTTATAAAATGCTACCGCTGTAGCAAATTAGGACACCGAGCTTCGGCCTGCCTGGCTCCAGCACCCATCCCACAATGTTCTATCCCACAACAGCGCCCAACAACTGCGGCCTGGGGGAAAAAACCTCCAAGAGGAAACATAAACACCACTTGATTTGCAAGACAAGCCATGGACATTCCCCTCCCCACTGAAGAAACAAAGACAGCTCCATCAGCTGGAACACCTCCCAATGACCCTTCCGGAGAGGCTGACCCTATGGTAAGTGCACCCATTCCCCCCTTCGCTATTAAAGTTAACTTAATAATTCCAGGCAGGGGGGAAAGGAAAGAGGTGCAAGCCATTATAGACACCAGCTGTACCAGATGTCTAATGGGGATGGAAGTTGTGAACCAACTAGGTATCAAAACACTAACCTTAAAACACCCAATAAAATTCCACCAAGTCAATGGAACATTAATTGGTGGAGTCCCAGCCACCCAAATTACAGAAGTGATTGGCCTACAAATTGGAAAACATTATAAGATTCATAATAATTCCAAAAATGTCAGAATCTATTATACTAGGCCTAGCCTGGCTGGACAAATGGGCCCCAACAATTAAGTGGGAAGATGGGTTCAGAAAAATCATATGGGATTTCGCTCCCTTAAAACCTACCCCCCCACCAATAAACAACTGAGGCATGAAAACCACCAAGGGGAGCCAGCAGCCACTGTATCTGACTCACCTCAGGTGAACCATGCATTCTTAAAGCATATGTAGATTTGGCAGAGGCCTTCAGCGAAGAGGAATGTAATCTCCTTTCTCCCCATCGGCCTACTGACTGTGCAATTGAGTTACAGCCTAGCGTAAAACTACCAAAGCCCAGCATGTACTCAATGACACCTGCAGAAATGACTGAATTAAGGAGGTACATCGACACCAACCTAGCCAGAGGGTTTATCGAACCTGCAAAATCACAACTGGCCACACCTATGTTGTTTAAAGAGAAGAAAGATGGCTCTCTAAGGCTATGCATTGACTTCAGAAATTTGATCTGCCTTTGCATATAACACACCTACCCATTACCACTAATGAAGGACTTATTAAACCACCTAGCAAAAGGCAAGGTTTTCACCAAATTGGATTTACGAGAGGCTTATTACCGCATATGCATTTGGGAAGGTGATGAATGGAAAACTGCTTTCAACTGCCCCCTGGGCAATTTCCAGTTCCGGGTAATGCCTTTTGGGCTCCAGGGGGCTCCAGCAGTCTTCATGCAGCTCATCAACGAAACCCTGTATACCCACTTATATAATGGGGTTCTTGTTTACTTGGACGACTTTCTTATATACAGTGAGAATATGGAAGACCATATAAAATTAGTTAGACAGGTCCTGAGAAAACTCCTAGCTGCCAAACTATACGTAAAGCTGTCAAAATGCGACTTCCATAAGGAATCCTTGGACTACCTGGGCTATCGGGTATCGAACCAAGGGATTGAAATGGACCCAGGAAAAGTAAAAGCAGTATTGGACTGGCAACCACCACGCACACGTAAACAGCTTCAAAGTTTCCTGGGATTTGCAAACTTTTACCGTCAATTCATCCCTTCTTTCACAGAGGTTGCTCTCCAGTTGACAGAATTGCTAAAGACTGGTCCATTTCCTGGAAGCCAAAACCTAGCCAGCCCCTAGCTTGGACAATGAACTGTCAAAAATCCTTTGAGAAACTGAAACGCCTGTTCGCAATGGAACCCATTTTCCAGCACCCCGACCCAAGTAAACCATTCGTGGTCCAAGCAGATGTAAGTGATGTGACAGTAGCGGCTGTCTTAATGCAAAGAAATGCCCAAAATGACTTAATGCCCTGTGCTTACATTTCTAAAAAGTTGATGACACAGAACGCAGGTGGGCGGTTTGGGGAAAAGAAGCTTTTGCTGCACGGTGGGTCCTCCTCTCCTGAAGGCACTTCCTGGAAGGGGTAAAAGAACCGTCGAAGTGTGGACAGACCACAAGAACCTTGAGGCCTTAAGAAACCCTTGAAAACTCTCCCCTAAACAGGTTTGATGGGCTCAATACTTCAAACGGTTTCACTTCAATTTCAAATACATCCCAGTGGGGCAGAACCTACTAGCTGACACCCTCTCAAGAAACCCCAAATTTGACAGTCAACGAGAGGAGATAGTCCACACTATGATTCCGGAAACCCACCCAGCAGGCCAAGCTCGTGTAAGGGCACAACCACGCCATGGCACCAACATCCCAGAGGGCAAATTGTTGATGGAGCTAAAATCAGCCCTTAAGACAGATGCCTGGCTCAAAGACAACCTAATGAACTTGACCCTAAGAGAAGGACTAGCTTGGAAAGGGAGCAAGATTTATGTACTATCCAGTATGCGGCTTACGGTACTCCACAAAAGCCATGACTGGGAGGCCATTTCAGGTTTTTAAAAACCCTCCATTTGACTAGGAGGCAATTCTGGGGCCAAAAACGAAAACTGATGTAGAGGACTATGTGAGTAGCTGCGCCACCTGCACCACCATGAAATCAAGACCAGGGAAAACCCCTGGTCTTCTCCAGACCATGGCCGAACTCACAAGGCCTTGGGAAGAAATTGCTATGGATTTCATCGTTGAGCTCCCTACCAGTGGAGGCAATACAGTGATATGGACGGTCATTGATTTATTTTCCAAAGAAGCCCACTTAGCCGCCTGTAGTGGATTACCGTCGGTGCAGAAATTGGCGAAACTCTTCATGAAGCACATTTACAGACTACATGTCATTCTAAGAGGATAATATCAGACCGCGGAGTCCAGTTTACTGCTAAGTTCTGGAAGGACTTCCTACAATCCATTGGGTCATCCCAGGGATTTAGTTCAGCTTTTCATCTGCAGACTAACGGGGCTGCAGAAAAGTTGAACTCGATGGTGGAACAGTATATTCAGTGTTATGTAAACTACCAGCAAGAAAACTGGGCAGATCTATTACCTTTTGCAGAAGTAGCATATAATAATGCTGTACACAGTAGTACAGGATTAACTCCTTTTCAGATATCCACCGGCATGGATTTTGTACCAATGCCTGAGTTCCCCGTACATCCTCCCACTTCTGTGTCCCTAACGGACTGGATGAACTCATTGAAAAAGGGGTGGGATAACACAAAAAAAGCCTTGGCTGAAGCAGCTGAAAAATATAAAGCCCAAGCGGACAAACACCGATCCTTCAACCCCCTTTTCGGGAGGGGATAAAGTGTTTTTGTCTACTAAATATTTAAGATTAAGATTACCAAGCAAAAAATTTGGTCCTAAGTTTTTAGGTCCTTTCCCCATTGTAAAGGTAATTAATCCGGTAACTGTCCGGCTTAACCTTCTTCGAATATTGGGGAAGATACACCCGGTGTTTCACAGTAGCTTATTGAAACCGGCTAGGGAATCTAAGTTGAGACTCTTACCAACTGCTCTCCTTCTCCTTTGGTAATCTAAGGGGAGACCCACTATGAAATTAAAAAGATCCTGGACTCTAGATTATACAGAGGTCACTTACAATATTTGGTCCACTGGAAGGGATACCCATTGTCTGAAGCTACTTGGGTAAAAAGCTGGGATGAAAATGCTGATGCTCTAATCTAATCTCCTCTGTGGGAATGGAGGGCAGGAGGATGGTAATGCAAGGGATGATTAGACATAATAAATTTTCTGCCAGTCAAGGTCAGGCTGGCTTCACATCTGGAGAAGGAGTGGCTGGAGTGACGTTTCGACATGGGCTGGTTGAGGATTGGAGCATGTGACCCGCAGAGGGGTCATGAGTGTGGAGATTTTAGGGTTTGTATTACTGAGGGAGGAACCAGAACCCCCAGTTTTGGTTTTCCTCCAACTGTGCCAGTTTACCTATGCTAGTAAAAGAACTTTGAAAGATGTTGGTTTCAGAGTCTTTTCTGCAGGAGGGGTTTTCTGGAACGTTGACAACTATAACAAGAGAATAATTATGGAAGCCATCAAAATAGAGAAACACCCCCACAACATGAACAAACGGGATGACACCTCCCACCTACCAGACATCTGGAAACTAGCCTTAGTCAACAAATGAGTCCCAGCCACGAAACTTGACACCAGACCCAGGACAATGCCACTGCTGTGATTCCACCCCCGAGCCTGTCCTCATGGAGGAGGATGACTCAGAGAGTGAGGGAGAGGAGCCGACAAGACTTCCCTCTTCAGGTCCCTCCTTCCTGGCAATGCCTCAAGTGCTAGCGGAAGGTCAGGAAGAAGGCGTGTAAGAGCCACCACAGATAGAGGACGAGGAGGATCAGTCCTGGATTGATCCTAGGCAGCATCAGAAAGAGAGGCGTGCACAGCAGAGGAAGAGGTGTGGCAGGCCCAGAGAGTGCTGAGTCACTGAGGCACACCCCACAGGGGATAAAAGCGGGTGGAGTTGCCATCTGGCCCTTGTGACGGACAAAAGCTACCAAGTGCGAACTGCAGATCGGTCATTTGGGAGTTAAAGGCCTGGACTGTGCAAAGGCTTTTTTCTGTGAGCTCTTGGCAATGGATCTTGGACACGTGGGCTTCTGTCTCCGTAAGAGATAAAGAACTCGGAACTTGGCAGGCCATTGCACTGTAGCTGCCAAGTCTTGCTTTCACTACAGAAAATTCGGTCTGTTGCAAATATAAAGGACTGTGGGACGCGTTTCTCTGCATCTTCTCTGTGAAGTGGGGAGGGGGACACAACAGCCACCACCAATCATTCTCACCAGATTCAAACCCAAACCCATTCCACAGACGAAACACAACCACCATCCAGAAGCCAGACCATGCTGGCACCACTGGCTGCTGCGCTCCCCTCCGATCCCCACACAAAGCAACCTGACATATGCCAGGAACATATGACAAGACCTCGGACTTGGAGCCAAACCAAAACCTGGGATGCTGCATTACAGCCATCTGCTCAAAACATCACATCACAGAAATCCAGAGGCCACAACACCAAAGCTCAGGAACAAAAGACTAGGACCATACCCACACAGGATGCTACAAAACAGCCAACCAATCTGCAAACACCCACTCCATCTACCAATCAAGATGCAACCACACAGCCAACCAACCCGCTCACAGCAACACTCCCTACTTCCCCACCAGTATTTATAGAGAGACGGCAGCTCCGACCACGGTTTGGTCACAGAAGCACGAAGCCGAAAGCACCAGCCTGAAGATGATGAGTGAAACCTCATCAAAACATCACCAAGATACTCTCAACCTTACATGGGAAAAGACCTGAATATGCCAAGACATACCTACATACCTACATACATACATACATACATACATACATACATACATATATATATATATCAATCACTGTTTGTATTGGGGGAAAACAACCTAACCCACAGTGAAATCTCAGATTATCAACCATACCCTAAGTAATATCAATATTAATATTTATCTAGTTCAAAGAATTTATATGTTGCCTGGGGACTCCCTGGAGCTGTATGGCAAATTAAACACAATTCTGGGAAAGCAGAGTCAGTTGCAACTGCAGCAAAAGCCAGGAAATGATGAGTCAATTGGTTCCTTGGAATCTTTCCAGGTCATGAAAGGGTAAGAAATTGCCTTTTCTGTGCTCCAGACAAATGCTCCTTGGGAAGAGACTGCAGGACAGTGATCTGTGGGTCTGAGCATTGGCAGATGACAGGATTAACCATTTTGGTCATCATCACAATTTATACTTTTCAAAAACACCAAGTTTTTAAACCTTACTTTCTAATCATTTTTAGAAATTGCTCATTAATTACTTTTAAGATGTTAGAGACCTACTGAATGACAAGTTTGAAAAAAAAACAGGTGAATCTGAACAAAATCCTGAACAAAATAAAAATTTAATCATAAGATTAAGAATTTAAAGAATCTGAAATAACCAGCAAAAAAAGAAATAAGCCTTTGATATTAGTAAGTTATAGATGGGTCCAGATAAAATTGGAATATTGAAACTTTTCAATAAGATTTTGCAATTAATTATGAAAAATGACCAGCTTCTTATGGAAATAGATGTTTTGATTTTTACAGGATAAGCAATTTCATGATTTCAAAACTAGACACGTTGTTGTCAGTTGCAAAGTTGTGTTGCAACTAACACGACTTAACTTTATCTAAGTTTTTAGATAAAGGAAATATTTATATGCCTGTAAAATATTGAAAAATGTTAAAAAATAAAATAAAGAATGAAACTTTTGAAGACCTGAATATGTCTAGTCTAACAAAGAGAAGGATTAAGGATGATATGACATGAAAAAATGATGCTTTATGGATCTTATAGGTGGATATGGGATGAGGAGAAATATTTGTAATCTTAGAAGGGTGGAGAGTCACTAAATTTGTTTACATTTCTATTCTCTTTTTTCTTTAGTTTGTATTAGATTTCACTATGATAATCAAAATCCTTAATAAAATTATATTTATATTTATATTGTATATAAATAATTTATATGCTACTTCAGTCAATGGCTCTGGGTAGATCCTGCCATGAAATGACACCACATTATGGTCTGCCCAGGGAAAGTGGAGTCCTTTGTTGCAGGTAGATGACTCTACTTATCAGATTGGTTAGTCGGCTCTTTCAGGTTGCAGTCTAATCAAGGTGGTTCTGATGGTCTTGCTTTCTAAGGCCAGTCAATTATTGGTGAAATATATATTATCCAGGATTTAATCCTGAATTAAAGGGCATTAGAGAGACCTAGCTGTCAACTGGTTGTTCTGTGTTTCAGGCACTGCTGGATGTGGGAAGAGTGTGGCAAGAAAACCTCCATCTGCTGGTCTACCAACATTGAATTTCTGCAGCTATGTCTGCCTGAGACAATTTAGAGATGCTCTTAGCACACTATCAAACTAGTCCTGGTGCACAGCTGTCGTGAGATTGTAAAAAAGGGAGTGGAATTGACAAAGACTTTAATTGGAACAGACTAAATATATATTTGAATTGGACATTTGCAGAAACAAAGAAGAAAAGAATTAAAGAGATATTACACGGATTTGAATTTGGACTAAGTCAAAGCAATAAATTTGAATTTGGACTATATATATGTTAAGCTAAATAAATTTTAAAAGTTTTTTCTCCTCATATCAAAAATATGGAGAATTGGGAGGAATTATTGGGGGGCCGTGGGTGGCTCAGGCTGTAAGACAGCCTATTATTAAACACAGCTGCTTGCAATTACTGCAGGCTTGAGTCCCACCAGGCCCAAGGTTGACTCAGCCTTCCATCCTTTATAAGGTAGGTAAAATGAGGACCCAGATTGTTGGGGGGGCAATAAGTTGACTTTGTATATTAATATACAAATAGGATGAGACTATTGCCTTACACAATGTAAGCCGCCCTGAGTCTTCGGAGAAGGGCGGGATATAAATGTAAATAAAAAAAAATGCTTCAGATGGTCCGAGAGTCTATTAATGGAAACAAACAAACAGAACTATGGTTTAAAAATAAAAAAAGAGAAGATGAGGAAATTATGAGATATAATGCTGAAAAAGAAATCAGTGAGGATAATATAGATGATCATATTAGGATTGAAAATATAAAAATGGAGAAAGGGAAAGGAATGTTAAAAAAGAGGGCGGGAAAGAAAAAAGAAAAGATTGAGGGGGAAAATTAAAAGAGTGAAAAAAACAGACAATTACACTGGGATTAGCAGTGATAGAATAAAGAGAAGAGGAGGAAATAGAGAAAAATTGAGGGGGAATATTAAAAGAGTAAAAATTAGAGAAAGGTGGAAAAGAGGATGCAAGAAAGGGAAGAAGAAGAAGATGAAAGAATGGGAGAAAGGGAGAAAAATATTAAGAGATGAGATCTGGGAGAGACTGAAAGAAAATGGTTAAAAGTAGGAGAAAAATGAATAGAAGAAAAGAAATTAAAGTAATGATAGATATGTTTTCTTTTCTTTTTTGTTTTTGTCTGAGAATGCATGGAATAAGAGAGAATTAAAGTTGATGGTAAAGAAATAAATTTTAAATATATAAAAGAATGGAAAATCCAGCAGATGAAATATGAAAGATAGCATGGTTTATAAATGAAAATGATTGAAATTAAGATGTAAAAGGGAATAAAATTGAAATGTTAGTAAATGGTGTATACTATTGAAAGAAAATAATAAATATTGAATTGTGAACAGAAATTTTAAGAAAATAAGAGGTGGAAAGTTGTATTAATTGACAGTATGATATAAATGGAATAAGATGAAGATAATGTTAATGTTTAAAATATAGGAAAGGAAGTTTGAAAAATATGTATAATAAGTGAGAAAATCGGGGTTGTCTTGGCACTAGAAATATTGAAAATAAATACAGCAACGGAGAGAGATAAGAAGGAGAGAGATGGAAAAGGAGATGGAGGAAGAGAGAAAGAAAAAAGACCCCCGGACTGTGCCCTAGAAGTTGGGGAGCTGGTTGAGGTTTTAAAGCAGATTCAGGTTAATGTCAGGGTTCCAAGTAACACCCCCAATGAAAGAAGACTCTGAGGCAAGAAGTTCCTCAAAGTTCCACTTTATTAGAGATGTCATATTGGCACATCTGGAAAAATCTGAATCTGAAAGCTTCCGAGTTTTCCCCACCCAAAGGAAAGTCAAAGTCTCTTCCCCTGCACCCACATGTCCATCACATGGTCGAATCAGTCCATCATCCCAACTGGAGATGCCTCCCAGTCACGCCACTCCAGGTGCAAGATGAATATTTTCCCAAAGAAAAGAATGTTGTTATGGCTAGATAGCTCTACAACTCCATGCAATCCCCCCTCCCAGTTTCCCACAGCACCAGTGTGGCAAGCCTAAAGATCCAAAGAAAAAGATGGTTTCCAGGGTTGACACTCACCTTTTTCCAAGCAGCCTTTAAACTCAAAATTCAAACCCCTTTAAAATCTTTGTTCCAAATGACCAAGGTCCAGGAAAAGTCACAGACTCAATGGGTCTGCTGCCAGCAAGGGAGGCTTACCTGGGCTAGATCCATTGGTCAGGTTAGCTTGGAGTCCCATCTGGGTCACCAAATTGTTGGAAGAAATGTTCATCTGAGTTCAGTTCCAAGTGGGGCGAAAGATACTGGAAATATGGAAGCTGCTTGGAAGCATTCATTAATGGTGAAGCAAAACCACCAAGCATATGTGATTCTGGGTAGCTGACCACATGGAATAGAGAGAGATATATATTTATACCCTTTCTTAGGCCTTGCCCTAGAGCTCCCTGTTCCTGTGCAAGAAATGTATCCTATTAGAGTTCCAGTGAGATCGGACACAAAGAGCGGGTCTCTGTGCTCCCATGCGGTGTTCTCACCATTGGTGGGCTCCAAAAAGATCCAAAGCCACCCTGTAAGGGTGCTGAAGCAAAAAGGGGTGCCCTGCATAGAATTGCTGGACCCTGGGTTTTTTTCCCCTCTCAGCCATGACAAGGAGAAGAGGCAGCCTAAAGATGGCTGCCATGAAACTGGGGCAGCCGAGGAACACCTAAAACTGGTACTAGAAGGTAGAGGGTAGAAGATAGAACTGGGTGAGAGGATTCTTTCTTATTTAAAACCTAATCCCAAAAGGAAATAATCCAGGAAAATAGAGGCTCACAACTATTTTCTAAGGCAGCAACTAAGCACTTTGAGAAAAACTTCAGAATTGAAAGAAAAGAATTAAGGGGAGAAAAGCAAAAAACACCTGTTAAAAATACAGAAAACTGGACTTTTAAACTGAATAGACATTGTGCTGGAAAGGCATTTTAAAAATTCTGGAACTATTTACCTAAAAAATTAACTTTGTTTTTAAAGTTTGAGTTATTAAACTGGTTAACATTGAAATCTAAACTGAGAGTGCCATCTGCTGACAAAAGGAAAGTATAACGTTCTTTTAAATCCTGGAAAATTCTGACAAGGATATGTTTTATGCACCTATGTTATGACTGCTGGAGATTTAAATGTGACAACAAGGAAGATTTTTTTTTTCATTAAAGAGACCCCTGAATGCTATGATACAAGATGCATAAAGGGAATTTAAGGAGGTTCTGAAAAGCTTTGGGGATTATTGAAAATAACAGATTGATTAACTATGGAATACAAAAATTGTGAACATCTAAATCTTTTTGGGGAGTGACTTTAGGCTTAAATATATGTTTTTTTGATTACTGGACAAGAGTGGGACTTATTAAAACAAGAGTGAAATGAGTGGAATTTGGGAAGAAATGGCATCAATGTTTCAAACATCAAGCACATTCTGATAAGAAACCACAAGGAGATTAAGAACTTAATGTGAAGGTTAATGTGGCATGGATGAAAAACTGGGAAATATTAACAAATGAATGATCAAGATGCTAGGAAAAGGAGAAGCCAATTGAAAGAGCAGATGAAAAAGCAGATGTTTGTGGATTAACCAGCAAACAAAACAAGACAACAAAAAGGAAATAATAACAAAAACAACAATGATTGATGAAATAAACTAAGGGAGAAACATTTTAAGAGATTTAAAAAGGGAACTGGAAATGCAGGAAGACATTTTTGAAAGGGAGACAGGAGCAGAGGTAGATATTTTGGAAAAGGGCAGAGATGGAAGAAATATTTAAAATGAATAGTCAGGATGTAGATGCAGATAGGGATAAAGATCCAAGAGAGGAATATGGGGGGCAATTAAAATACAAACAATTAAAGCTTTAAAATTGGCAAGAGATGACAGATAGAAAGGATTTGTTCTTAAATATAATGGTGGCATGATTAAAGTTAGAATAGCGACAGAAATAAGAGAGAAGGGGAATATTAGTATATACATTTTATACAATAAGATAAAAGTAATAAAAAGAGGGAAGATTGGAAATTGAATGATGGTATTATTATGCATGTTTAAACATAATATGATGCAATGTGATTGGCATTGGAATAACATATTGAAACATTGAACAATTAATGAAAGTTTATAATTTAATACAAATATGTGTATTCACACTAGAACTACATAAACCTGAGAAATGTAACAAATATGATTAATATCACTATTTTTATTTGTATTAAAATGTATATGTAGATAGGGATAAAGATTCAAGAGACGAATATAGAAGGCAAGATAAAAAAATAAACAATCAAAGCTTTAAAATGGGTGAGAATTTGTTTTTATTTGTTTTTATTGAAATTGAATAATTAGACCGTGTCGTGCCTTTGCGGCCTCTGACCCGGTGTAGGTCTCAACCAGCTCCTTGGTTCTCCGAGGAGCTGAGGGAGATGAAACGCCGGAGAAGACGCCTAGAGAGTTCCTGGAGGTCCAGCCGTTCAGAGGCTGATCGGACACTAGTTAGGTCATATAGTAGGACCTACCTAGTGGCATTGAGGGAAGCGAGACATTGTTACATCTCCTCCCTCATTGCGTCGGCAGATAACTGCCCGGCCGCCCTGTTTCGGGTGACCCGCTCTCTTCTTCAACAGGGGGAGTGGGATGACCCATTAGAGGGCCATGCCGAGGAGTTTAGTGGTTATCTATACGATAAAATCGTTCAGCTTCGGGATGGGTTGGATCAAAATTGGGTAGATCCAGGTGAGAGGTCGGAGACTCGTCTGGTAGAGACTGTTTGGGATGAATTTGACCCTGTGGCTCCTGAGGACATGGACAGGTTGTTGGGGAGGTTGAATGCCACCACATGTTTACTGGACCCGTGCCCCTCCTGGCTGGTACTGGCCACGCAGGAGGTGACACGAGGCTGGGTCCGGGGGATTACTAACGCTTTGTTGTTGGAAGGGGTCTTTCTGCTGCCTTGAAAGAGGCGGTGGTGAGACCCCTCCTCAAGAAGCCTTCCCTGGACCCAGCTGTTTTAGATAATTATCGTCCGGTCTCCAACCTTCGCTTTGTGGTGAAGGTTGTAGAGAGTGTGGTGGCACATCAATTACCCCAATGAAACTGTCTATCTAGACCCGCTCCAGTCCGGCGTCCGGCCTGGATACAGTACGGAGACGGCTTTGGTCGCGTTGGTGGATGATCTCTGGAGGGCCAGGGATAGGGGTTATTCCTCTGCCCTGGTCCTATTAGACCTCTCAGTGGCTTTTGATACCATCGACCATGATATCCTGCTGCACTGGCTGGAGAGTTTGGGAGTGGGAGGCACCATTTACCGGTGGTTCTCCTCCTATCTCTCTGAGCAGTCACAGACGGTGTTGGCAGGGGGACAGAGATTGACCCCGAGGCGCCTCACTTGTGGGGTGCCGCAGGGGTCGATTCTCTCGCCTCTCCTGTTCAACATCTATATGAAGCCGTTGAATGAGATCATCAGTGGTTTTGGGGTGAGGTACCAACTGTATGCTGATGATACGCAGCTGTACTTTTCCACCCCAGGCCACCCCAACGAAGCAATCGAGGTACTGTCCCGGTGTCTGGAAGCCATACGGGTCTGGATGGGGAGAAACAGGCTCAAGCTCAATCCCTCCAAGACGGAGTGGCTGTGGATGCCGGCACCCCGGTACAGTCAGCTGCAGCTGCGGCTGACTGTTGGGGGCGAGTCACTGGCCCCGATGGAAAGGGTGCGCAACTTGGGCGTTCTCCTGGATGGGCGGCTGTCTTTCGAAGACCATCTGATGACCGTATCCAGGAGAGCTTTATATCAGGTTTCCCTGATTCGCCAGTTGCGCCCCTTCCTTGACCAGGATGCCCTATGCACGGTCACTCATGCTCTTGTTACCTCTCGCTTGGATTACTGCAATGCTCTCTACATGGGGCTCCCCTTGAAGAGCACCCGGAGGCTCCAGTTGGTTCAGAATGCAGCTGCGCGGGTGATAGAGGGAGCCACTCGTCGGTCCCATGTGACACCACTCCTGCGCAGGCTGCACTGGCTACCTGTGATCTTCCGGGTGCACTTCAAGGTGCTGGTTACTACCTTTAAAGCGCTCCATGGCTTAGGACCGGGTTACTTACGGGACTGCCTACTGCTACCAATTGCCACTCACTGACCCGTGCGCTCTCACAGAGAGGGACTCCTCAGGGTGCCATCCGCCAAACAATGTCGGCTGGCGGCCCCCAGGAGTAGGGCCTTCTCTGTGGGGGCTCTCACCCTCTGGAATGAACTTCCCCCAGGACTTTGCCAACTTCCGGACCTTTGAACCTTTCGCCGCGAGCTGAAGACATATTTATTCATCCGCGCAGGACTGGCATAGGATTTTAGATTTTATCTGGTTTTAATTTTTAGTGGGTTTTATTCTTTTACAGATTTTAACTTGGGCCAAATTGAATAAGTTTTTTAAATAGTATTTTATTCTGTATTTATTATGTTTGTTCTGTTTTTATTTGGCTGTAAACCACCCTGAGTCCTTCGGGAGAAGGGCGGTATAAAAATTTGATTAAATAAATAAATAAATAAATAAATAAACCACCCCTCCCCCCCAGGGGGACCCTTTGGCTTGACAGGGTACTTAATCATGAAACTACTTAATCAGCCTATCTGCTATGACGTTCCAACTCTTGACCTAGATGGCTTCAGACAAAGGGTACCCTTTCCAGTGTATAAGGTATTGCAATTGACCTCTATGTAATCTGTAGTCCAATATTTTCTTTACTTCATAATGTGTTTCCCCTTGTACTACAATGGAAGGGGGAGATGGTTGGGTCTGGGGTCTTAAACTCGACCCAACCACATGTTTGAGCAGACTGCAATGAAATATGGGGTATTTTCCCTAATATGCAGGGGAGGCTAAGCTGCACCATCACAGGGTTAATTATCTTTATGATAGGGAAAGAACCTAGGAACTTTAGTCCTAACTTTCTGTTTGGCAGCCTCAATTTTATGTATTTGGTGGAAAGGAAACTTTATCCCCTACTCAAAAGGGGAGTTGCAGCGAGTGGTGTTTGTCTGCCTGTTTTTTATATTCTGCCGCTGCTTCGGAGAGGGCTTTTTCCATATTTTCGCATTCCTCTTTTAACAACTCCATCCATTCTGCCAGTGACATGGATGTGAGGGGTTCTCTTGCTAGTTCGGGCATGGGGACAAATTCCATGTCACTTGTGACTTTGAAAGGGGTGAGTCCTGTGCTGGAATGTACAGCGTTGTTGTATGGCACTTCTGCAAACGGCAATAGTTCTGCCCATTTCTCCTGTTGGTAATCCACATAGCATCTGAGGTATTGTTCCACCATGGAATTTGTATGTTCAACAGCCCCATTCGTGCTCAGATGGAAAGCCGAACTGAGCCCTGGGTGGACCCAATGTACCTCAGGAACTCTTTCCAGAACTTGGCAGTGAATTGGACTCCTCTATCTGAGATTATGCGGCGGGAGCCCCGTGTAGTCGATGGATTTGTTTGATGAAGAGTTTGACTAGCTTCTTTGAGGAGAGTAGTCCAGAGCAAGCGATAAAATGGGCTTGTTTGGAAAACAGACTGATGACCCCCATCTCTGGGATTTCTACTATGAAGTCCATTGTGATCTCCTCCCAGGGCCTGCTAGGATCTGCTACTTGTTGCAAACGTCCCGGCTGCTTGCTGGGTCTGTTCTTCATCACTGTGCAGGTGGCACAACTCTTAACATAGTCTTCCACCTCCGCTTTCATTTTTGGCCACCAGAATTGCCTTCTGGTGAGGTACAGTTTTCAGGAATCCGAAATGACCAGCTTCTTTGGAGTCGTGGCTATGTTGGAGCATTTTGAGTCTTAGGCTGGCTGGGACATACAGTTTGGATCCTTTCCATGCCAGTCCCTCCCTCATGGTGAGGACACATGTCATTGAGCCAAGTGGCTTTGGGCAGCTCTGCTTTAATTTTGCTGCCCATCCCTCATGGCTGAGGTCAGGTGGTCACTTGGTCCAGCTCCTGGTGGTGACTTGGGCAGCCAACTGGGAGAGGGGTTATGGCATGGGCCACCTCCTCCCAGCAGCTGTCAAATTGAGGTTTTCTGGAGAGTGTATCCGCCAACACGTTTTTCCCTGCACTTCCATGTACTTTTCCATGTACTTCAGCTCAAATTTGTCCCCCAAACTTGCTTGGGGGACAATTTCCTGGGGGTCTTTAGGGCCTCTAGATTTTTGTGGTCAGTCTAGACCTCAAAAGTATTTTTCCCCCTCCAGGAAATGTCTCCAGGAGAGCAATGCCCATTGAATGGCATTTTTCCCAGATGACACATCGCCTCTCCGTGTTGCTGAGTTTTTGGGACATATAAATGCATGGCATCAATTGCCCTTGGAGTCCCTCTGTAGGAGCACAGCGGCAATGGCCACATCACTGGCATCGGCTTGGATGATGAACTGCCGCTCTGAGTCTGGATGCTGCAAGATCAGTTCTTGTGTAAAAAGTCATTTTAGGTTCTCAAATGCCCTTTGGCACTCCATAGTCCAGGCAATGGGCTGAGACGGCTTCAGCTTCACTGTTGGGGACCCCATTTTCAACAGTTCAGTTAAGGGTAGAGCCACCTCAGCAAATGCTGGGCTGAACTGCCTATAGAAGTTGGCAAAGCCCAGGAAGCTTTGAAGCTATCTTTGGGTGCATGGGGGTTGCCAGTCTAAAGTGGCCCTAACTTTGCCTGGATCCATTTCTATGCCTTCACTGGAAATTCAGTGGCCTAAGTAATCCAGCGAAGTTTTTTGAAACTCACACTTTGACAACTTTGTATAGAGCTTGGCAGCGAGCAGTTTTTTCAACACTTGGATGAGTTTTACGTGTTCTTCAAGCATTTCACTGAATGTCAATCAAGTAGACCAGAACCCCCTTGTGTCAGCATTCCAGAAAAACCCCTCACCAAGTAAAAACTCCGAAGCATGCATCTTTCAAAGTTCTTTTACTAGGATAGGTAAACTGGCACATCTGGGAAAATCCGAATCTGATAGATCTGGGTTTTCCCTCAGTAAATCAAAACCCCCAAATCACCCCCTGATTCTTCTGCCAATCACATGCTCCAATTACCAACTGTCCCATCTCGATACATCACTTTGACCATTCCTTCTCCAGATGCAGGAGCAGCCTGATCTTGACCGGCAGGAAGAATGTTATTGTGTCTAATGGGCCTCCCTACTAAATCCCCCTTCCTACTTTCCCACACATGAGAAAGTGGCAGCACGGAAGCTTCTGGCCTAGTATGGCTTCCAAAGCTGACACCTTGTACAGGTGATCATGCAGAATCTTGTTAATGAACTGCATGAAGACAGCGGGGGTGGGGGCTGCAGTCCGAATGGCATCACCTTGAACTGGAAGCTGCCAAGCAGGCAGTTGAATGCAGTCTTCCATTCATCCCCCTCCCTAATCCTTATGCGGTAGTAGACTATTCCTAAGTCCAGCTTGGTGAACACCTTGCCCTTTGAAAGGTGGTTAAGCATGTCCTTCATAAGGGAGAGGGGGTAGGTGTTCTCCACACATATGGCATTGATTCCATGAATATCCACACAGTCTCATCCCACCTTCCTTTTCTTCTTTAAAAAGCACTGGGGCTGCCATTTTGAACTTGGCGGGCTCTATGAACCCCTGCACCAGATTTGCATCTATGTACTTTCTCAATTCCCCCATCACAGCTGGCATCATTGAGTACATTTTTGGCTTGGGTAGTTTCACACCCGGCTCTAATTCAGTAGGTTGGGTGATGTGGGGGAGAAAGTTGCAGGTCTCCTCACTGAACACCCCCCCCCCAAGTATTCCTTTGGCACCTGCTGGCTGCCTGACGGGACATCCTGGGCTGGGGTGGCTGGCTCCAGCGGGTTATGTCCTTTTGGGGTCATGTTCTCTGGGGTGGGGTATCCACACCTCACTGGTGGCAATGGGCCCAGTCCGATGACTAACTTTCTATGTGTACCATCCCAGGAAATCGTGGGTCCCCATTTATCGAGCCAGGAGAGGCTCAGGATTATAAGGTCTCTTAATTTGGGGGCAACTATGAACCGGAGGAGCTCTTTGTGGTGCCCCAGTTCTAATCTGATAAACTCCATGAGTCGTGTGGCCAGGGGGCCGCCAATTAGTGAACCATCCACTTGTTCGAACCTGATGGGCTGGCATAGGGGATGCATGCGTATGCCTAGTTGCTCGATTATGTGGGGGCTTATTAGGCATCGTGTGCAGCCTGTGTCTATGACTGCCTCCACTTCCCCATGGGTCCCTGTCTCAGGGCCCATTAGGGTGATCTTAAGGGGAAAGGGACGGATGGCTGCACTCACCATCGGATCATCTTTGCCGCTGCTTTCTCCTGGGGAGTGGGGAGGAGATTCTTCAGTTGGGCTCTTTTCCAATTCTGTGGCTGGACAGGGCTCTCCATCATTGGCTTAGCACTTCTCCCCCTGTCTGGTGGCTTCTGTAGGGTTCTCTTCAGCCCAGCCCATGCAAGGGACTTTGTTCGGGGAAAGGGGACTGGCGCCAAGCATTTGGACACCCGATGGCCTTGTTGACTGCACCAATAGCACTTGATGGTCACAGGCAGTGGCTCCTCAGGCTTCTTTGGCAGCATGTTGAGGGGCCGTTTGGCCAGTCTCTCTGCAATTGTTTTTTTTTGGGGGGGAGGGGGAGGTCGGTCCAAATCCAGTTCTACAGCATTCTCGTACGGGATTCAGAGTCCCTCTTATGCTGCAGGCCTGCCGCAGGTCCAGATTCAACACGTTTTTGAAAGTATGGACCACCAGTCTCTCTGGCCAGTCTCTTAGCTTCCCAGTGAGTCTGTTGTGACCCAGACCCCAGTAGGTAGTAGGAAACTCAGTCAGTGTAAAAACAATCAAACTTTATTCGAACAGCTGAGAATTACTTCATTCTCAGCGTAGTTCAACTAAATTAGAGCAAATTCCTCCCAACACAAATTCCTCAGTCCTATCACCAACCTTGGTCCAATTAGGCAAATTGCCAAAGGCCTTTCCTGGCAAAAGTTCAGAAGACTCCAATACAAAATAAATGCAAGAAGATGAAGCTATCAACGTTTTCCGGCAAAGCCCAAACACCGTTGCTGGTATGTTAAGTCTTATGGGAGGAGCCAATCATCTCTTGGCCCTATTCCTGAGTTGTCCTCTTTGTTTGAGCTGCTCTTGCCTTCTGGCTCCTCCTTTCCTCTGCCTTACTACTGTCAGTCTCTGGAGGCTCTGGAGTCTGTACCTCACTCCCCGATGGCCCTGACCCCACCTCAGTCTCCGATGCGGAGCCCTCATCCGGGCCTTCCCCAGCCTCCAGGACTGGCACATGCTCTTCTCAGCCTCATCACTGTCAGACTCCATTGCCAGCTCCACCGGTTGCTGGCGGACCACAACAGAGTCTCCAAAATTCCCACACTAGCTCCTTGGCAGGCCTCTCAGCCTACTTTAGTGTGGTGATTTGGGATCCTGCTTCCTCTTGCTGGGCAACATTGCTGAACATCACTCTCATTAGCTGGATGAACTTATCCGCATCATATACCTCTGGTGCCCCTTCATCATGGAGTTCCGGTATCCACTCTGACGCCTCCCACTCGTTCATGCCTCTGAGATGGTTGAGATGGCTGCTCAGAGGGGTACTGGTTCCCATATTGATCATGGTTCAGGAAATACGTCAGCTTCCCAGGGTCCCCTCAAAAGTTGCTCGGAAAGAGGGGGCACCACGGCAGGTACAGGCTGCTGGGCAGGTCCTTGCTGTGGAAATTGCATCTGCAGCATCATCCACTAGCACTGCACCCACCCCTGCCTGGGTAGTAAGGCCACCTGGGAGGGATCTGGCTCGCCAATGGGAATCCCATTCCGGGTGGTGGTTGTAGGCCTGGCAGGGTCCTGTCCCTGGGCAGCTGGACGGGGACTCCACTCCATATTCTTCCAAGATGCTTATGGAAGTGATAATGATGCTTTATGCAGCTCTGTTCTTCTAACAGCAATGGAGCTTCAGCATTCCACATCCCTTCTGTAAATTATTTCCCTTTTACCTTGTTCTTTCTGAAGTTTTCTTGTTTTAATCATGTAGACCTAAGGCTTCCCTCAAGTGTGCTGATAACTTCTCTTCTCTGTGTGTGTGTGTGGGGGAGGTGGTTTAGCTAAGAAAGCCCTCTGCTCCCCAAAAAGCCAAGGGAATGATAGCATCTAACACTGGGACATACACTGTAAATGTCACGAGTAAAAAAACCTTTAAGAATGAATGAACATTTTGTTCAAACAAATCTGACAAAAGCCATTTAAAAACAAGCTGGGCTCTGAATTTCAGCCTCTGGTTCTTTTCAACTCTTCAAATGGTTCCACACATATTGTTGTAACATGTTGGAGGCTCAAGGACCCGCTCTTCTAAGACAGCCATCCCCTCCCCCCTCATAGCCCAGGAGTTCTCTTAGTAGCTCAAACCTAGCTAAGAAAAACCCATATTTTAAAAATTACCATTAAAGTTTTGATGTACTAAAGATAATAAAGCTATTATGTTTTAAGCCAAGATATAAAGGTCCTTGGCTAGGCACTGTATAATTAAGCTTCTGTCAGCATTTCCATTAGAAATGTTGCTCTCAGACTATCTAGAACAAGGCTAGGATCCTGAAGCCGTCTCTGTGGAAGTGCCTCCCAGAAGCTTGTGGCCTTCCAAAGCTTGTGGTTTGACTATTAATATGGAAAAGGAAATCTTTGTGTATGCTAGGGAACTTCTTAAAACACACACATACACAAGCAAGAAATAAAATGAGAACTATTTTAAAAAATAAGAAAATGTTAGCTCCACCCATCTTTTTAATAAATGTGTCCCTTGAATACTAAAGCCATTTAAGAATACCAAGAGAGTTAAGAATAAATACATATTTGCACATCTATCTAGATCCAGTTCATATCTACTATATTATATTTTACCAGGCCTATTTTTTTTTCCTTTTAAAATTACTGAAACAGATGTATCAATTAAAAAATGCTTGTGAGTGGACATTTCAGTACCAGTCCCAAAGGTGCTATTTCCAAAAGGCAGCTGGACTGTCTTGGGTTTGTTTTTTTTTCTCCTTTGAAAACACTTTGCTTCTCATCCATTCTAACTCAGAATTAAAGAAGCTTCTGTCAAGAGGACATGGCAGCCATTGCCATGACTGGACACTTAGGTCAAGAAGGAACATGTTTTATTATTAAAAGGAATGAAATCTAGCTTCTGACTGGCATGCATTGTTCCTTTTGGTCAGGTATTCACGGATTCCTAACAACAAATAGCATAGGTTTTTTGTTGTTGTTTTGGCCAGATACAGCATTTCTAATCCAGCAATATTGTTGCTGGATTAGTGTTGCAAGAAATGTCCATGTGGATTCAGTTCCAAGTGGAAAGAAAGACACTGGAAACATGGAGACTGCTTGGTTTAATGGTGGACATGACCATATGGTTTGAGGTCCTGGGAAAAAAGAGCATATGGCTGAGAGATTTATACCCTCTCTTGGGCCCCACCTTGGAGCTTCCTGTTCCTGTGTAAGAAATGTATTCTGATTGGTTGTCAGTCTCCCATGGGGCCCTGTGGTGAGATGGGTAGAGGGTTAATCCTATTATGTCCTGAGGGTGAAGGTCTTTTGTGTTGTAGATAAGCTGGCGCAGCCTTTGTCTTGTAGATAGGTTGGGACCAAAATATCAACTGGGGGGTGGCAGGGAACTGAGGCTCTGAGATTGTCTTTAGAAACATGTTTCTCCTTCAGGGAAAATATAATATTTTTCCTTTTTAATATTTCCTAAAATATTTCATTCTTCTAGGAGAGGGGTGGGTGCTAACTTCCTACAGTAGGAAACATTTTTATGCCACTGAAAAAAGGAAATAGTCTTCGAGCTTTGTGACCATAATCAACTATAATATAACTGGTGTTCATTTATTCCTCCCCAAAGGGAGGAATCTCCTTCAACTAAAATGCTCAGAAGCATGGAGAATCCAGAATTCTGTGTAAATAGCCTTGCATAAATAGGTTGCTGCACATAATGGTGCAGATAAAAATAGAGGAAAAGCTAAGAAAGAGATTCATGTTTGCAACTATAGGACTTACCAATTATTTACATAATCTATAGAGCTGACAATGAAAACCCAGAGCAGAAAATTTAGAGGACAACTTGGACAATGTGACCTCTGTGATTAGATTCTCTAAATGCAGCAGGGCAAGTTCACCTTTGTCTCAGCAAAAATAGCTGCAAAGAAAAGTTTCAAAGATACACCTTCTCTGCCTTTGATACATCTAATTAAATTAATGATACAATTTTGTGGCAGAGAGATACAGTTGAGATCCACCTTATTATTTAACAGAGGATGCAGGATACTGACTCTGTCTTGATTGCCTGTAGAAGGCAAGGTCCTTGGATCAATTATTTAAATACTGTGTTTTTGAGCACTTGAAGACGCATGCTGCAGCTAATGTGACCCAGCGTGGGTTGGTCCCAGACCAACCTCATTTTCTTCTTTGATAAAGCCATTATCAAGCTCTGTATAGATGGCAAAACAAAGGAAGTAAAAAGAAAACTGATTTTAGGAAGCCCTTTTAATGCTAGTCTGCTATAAATACAGGACCCTGAAAACAATAATTTCTCAGATTTTATTGAGGAAAGTTTGAAAGTTTGAAACATTTTTTCCACCTATCTCAGCATAGTTTGAGTTCACTTTTCTGCTTGTCCTCCAGTTTTCCCATAAGGTCTTGTACCAGGATCTCAGCAAAGCATTGACAAATTGCCTCATGATTTTGTTCTTAATAATGCGCAAAATAGATGTTATGTGGACCCAGAGCAGGTGGAATGACTATAGTTAAAGAGTGCTTATAAATATGTCTATCTTGAGGAGACATACTGAATGGAAACTTGCCCTTGGACCTGTATGTTCAATATACCTTATTTATTTGATAGTTGGATAAAGGATTGAGGGAACATACATATTTCACAAATGATATTAAGCAGGAAAAAAGGAGAGAAAGAAGATTCCAAAAGGTCTAGACAAGTCTGAACAGTGGACTGAAGTGAATAAAATGGCCTATAAATAGAAGAAATGTAAAGTTCTTCATTTCGATAAGGTATAGGGACTACTGGTTTGGCACTATTGTGTGAGAAAGGGGCCTGGAGGTCCTTAGGTCTACTACAAGTTAAACATGAACCAGCAGTTGCTATAAATGCCAGTGTTATTTTGGAGAGTGTTAAGAGGAGCACAGATTCCAGTACACAGGAAGTATTTATTCCAATTTACTCTGCCGCGATCAGATCCCAATTAATCTCACAATTCAAAAAGACACATTCAGAAAAGGACTGCCAAGAAGGTAAAAGGTCTGCAAACCAAGCAATAAACAGCATATTAAATGAAATGACCTCTGGAGTTCCTTCCAATTTTCTAAAGGCATACTCCAAGCAATATCATGCTTCTAGATACTTTTCCTGATCACTTTCTATATTATATTTAATATATGCTTATACTATTAAATGTGAAAATGTCTGTGATGTCATACAAAAGAACCCTTTACCATTTCTACAAATATTGGTGTAAGGTCTTACAATACGCTTAAGCCACAGTGAGCCAAATAAGGACTTAAAAAGAGGCTTGATAACGAATCAGCATTTAATCTTTGATCAAAGTTAAAGACTGTGTCAGCATTTCCAAACACATACAAAAAAGACATGCAAGGAAAGGTCACACTCAAGAGAGGGGATGGCCTTCTTTTTATACTGCTAGAAACATTATAAAATATAAATTCAATTACCAATTTTGTTCTCCTAATTAGATTTGTGTATTCTGGCAAAAGGATAGAATATGCCTCATTAGCGTTATCTCTTCCTTTGTTCTCATGATTGGCCACTTGGCCTCCTGGTGTTGCAGGGAACGGAATTCAACACAGATCAAAGGTGTGTTAGCAGCTCCAATCTGAGATACTTGCTAGGCAGAAAGGGAAGAGATAAGACTATTGATATGGGCTCTGATCAAATGGCAGGAACATATGTTTTGACAAATGCCAGATATTTTACAGAGGGCTAATAACATCCAATAACAGCATATGTTTGTTTCAGAAGTTAGTTGCAGGAAATACAAATATAAAGGAATAAAGTGGCATATTTGTGTTATGAATAAGAAGACATAATAAATATGTGTTACAAATACAAAGTCATGTATTACAAATACAAAGACAAAGTTTCCTGCGTTACAGGAAACAAATGTTTTATAGAATAACAAGTATTCCAATATATTATATTCTAGTATTATTTAGTATATCCTTATTACTATATCCCTTCATTGGAATGCACAGTATAAAAGACCTGTATGCCATTCAGTCCAAGAAAAATACCAGAATGTGTTTCTCTAGAGTGAATGCATGCCTACCAATACCAATATTCAGGAAAGGAGGTGTAGCCTTTTCAATTTAACATATAAAGAACTTATCCAGGTTGCCACTTAATCATTCAACAGAGCTTTAAATTGTGAAAGGTGAGAAATATAAATGGTGAAAAGTAAGAAAAAAGTAAGAATGGTCTTAGATTATATCTTCAGTGTTCTTGCTTCTTTGCTGAGTTTTGAATAGATTCAACTTGTTTTTGAAGATAAGCTAATATCCTCTTAAGCCCCTCTTTTAAAAATCCCTATAATGCAGTCACTGGTCTGTTTATTTGAGAGCTGAGCCTGGGACAGGAAAAAAACCCACAATGTTTGGTGTTAAGATGAACAACATCAGACCTGCCCTGTTTGGTTTTTAAAACCTCAGCAATCCTATTGCTATAACCCTGGATTTTAGTGGCCTTTAGTCTGGGTTCTGAAAGGAAGGAGAAGTGCCTCTTGTTTGCACAGCTGAAAACAAGATGAAAAACCACAGGCCCCTCTCACATGCCATTAGACCATAAAATCCATGGAGTACTGCACTCAACACATAAACACTTCATTCCTGGAAACTTTTCTCAGTACGTGAATGAAAGGCACAACAATTTCAAAGTAAAATGGATAAAAGAACTGGTATTTTACTGTATCTTATACAACAGTATAACATATGTATATGAACACTCAGCTAATACCATTAATATTCCTGGAATGATATAATTGAGGGAATGAAAATGAAGCTTGAGACACTGTAAGGTGATGCCCATTTAAAGTGACAAGTTATGGCTCTCTACTGACTCTCTTTCTGCACTCATTGATACCTTTACAATAGATCAGGTAGTGATGAACCTGCAAGACCATAAAGCTTTCTTGGAGTGATTCATCATAAAAGCCGCAAGCATCTAGCAACATAATTTTGAGTACTTAGAAAACCCCTGCAGGGAAATACCCCAAATACTTGCACATTTGCAATGCTGTGTTGGGAAAATTTCCCTGGATTCCTTTCTTCCAATCTGGGAAAAGAGAGTGTTAGTAATCTCTCTGGAGAAGCATAAGCATCCCTGGAGAAGTGCAGTCCATCCAGACATGGAGGCTAGCTGTTTGGGAAGAAGGTCTCTCTCTCTCTCTTTATTTTTTCTAAAAACAATACAAGGTTTGATTTTGGAGCAGCTGGCAACAGGCTGACACATCAGCAAGATTTTTATCGGATTTCTTAGCCCTTTGTGAAGGAATGCAAACTTAGTGTATGATTTTTATGACTGAGAACAGGAAACCTAAGAGTAATACAATGATTTGATGATAGGAGGAAATATTGTGCTTATTTCCCTTATCGGTAGAAAATCTTTCTGATCAGGCATGTGGTTTTCTTCATCATCTTTTCATGGATGTAAAACAGAAATAGCAATAGCACTTATATATTGCTTCACAGTGCTTTACAGCCCTCTCTAAGCAGTTTACAGAATCAGGATTTTGCCCCCAACAATCTGGGTTTTCATTTTACCAACTTCAGAAGGGTGGAAGGCTGAGCCAACCTTGAACCTGGTGCGATTCAATCTGCCAAACTGCTGGCAGCTGGTGATCAGCAGACGTAGCCTACAGTACTGCACTCTAACCACTGTGTCATTGTGGCTCTGGACCTAGGTGCTGGATTTTCACGCCTTCCAAAAGTTGATTGACTCCAGTGTTAAATCTCTGCCTGTCAATATTGTTTGTATTACTGTGTTTCAAATTCATTACTTCCCTGTAACTTCCCATTACTTCCCTTTATTTAAGTTCACTGGAACCAATGTATCTCCACTTGCTGTCAATTCACAATTAAAGGTTTGCTTTCTATAACCTTCTATAATCTTTCTATAACCTGTGAGCCATGGTGGCATAGTGGTAGTGTGCAGTACTGCAGGCTACTTCTGCTGACTGCCGGCTGACTGCAATTTGGCAGTTCAAAACTCACCAGGCTCAAGGTTGACTTAGCCTCCCATCCTTCTGAGGTGGGTAAAATGAGGACCTAAATTGTTGGGAGCAATATGCTATAAACCACGAGGGCTGTAAAGCACTGTAAAGCGGTATATAAGTCTAAGTGCTATTGCTATTGCTATCTCTGCCTGCCAGGAATTTAAACATCTCAAGCACAGTGCTTAGCTCTGTAAATTCTCCTAGCTTTTATTGCCCTTAATAGTGTCAGGGTTCCCACCGATCCCCTAATTAAATCATGAGCCTCAAGGCAAGCTTCAAAAAAAATCCAGTTTTTATTATGAGCTTCATGTCGGCAGGAACCAAGTGAAGCCAATGCTGACCTCACTTGATTCACGTCTTGTCTCCGACCATGTTTCCCCCTCCCCCCAGTATGTGCAATTTTAATTGCACCATGACCGGTTTGATAACCTTCACTATGGGGAATGGTCCCATGAATTTGGGTCCCAGCTTCTTGCTGGGGAGTTTTAACCTCAAGTATTTTGTGGGAAGGTAGACCTTTCCCCCCAGCTAAAATGGCCATTGTGAGGCTCATTGTTTGTCTGCCTATTTCTTGTAGGTCTGCACTGCTTTAGCTATCACATTCTTGACATTTTCCCATGCTGCTTTTAGCATTGGCAGCTAAGGTTACCCCTATGCTTTGTAGGGAGCAGAGGTTTGGGGTTTATATTCAACCAAACTTTTAGAACAAACACAGTCCTAGCATTTGAGATATATTTTGGGTGTAGATCCAAGAACATCTGCTGCAGCAGTTAGAGCTGAATTCACTACTTTGAATAGAGTTAGTCCCATGTTACTGTGAACAGCATTATTGTATGCAACTTCAGGAAAAGGCAAGAGGTCTGTCCAATTGGACTGCTGATAGTTCACGTAATACCTGCTCTACCATGATGTTTAGATGTTCTGCCCCCCCCCCCTTGGTATCCAGATGAAAAACTGAGCTAAGGCCCTGGGATGACCCAATGGACTACAGGAACCTAGTCATGAACTGGACCCCTAGAGTCTGAGATTATTCTTTTTTTTTTATTGAAAAGGTTTTACAAAGCTTTCCCCCCCCTTCCCCCTCCCTTGACAAACCCCTCCTTGACAAACCCCTCCCCCGACTTCCCAGAACAAACACAAGGTATAGTTAAAAATAAAAAAACATATGCTAAAAATTTTTCCTTTCTAACTCAATTATACTCCTACAGTTCTCATCAGTTCCTAACCTCCTCCAAAACAATCAGAAATAATACATCCTAATCATTCAAAGGCAGTCTGATAACTCTTAGTCTGATATCTGTTTTGGATATAGTCAATCCATTTTTTCCATTCATTTAAGTAACTTTCTTGCGTATTGTCTTTCAAAAAGGCTGAGATTTTTGCCATCTCAGCCAAATTAGCAACTTTCAATATCCATTCTTCTATTGTTGGTACCTCTTTTTTCTTCCAATACTGTCCTATCAGTAATCTTGCCGCTGTTATTAAATTTAAAATCAGTTTAGTCTCAATTACTGTACAGTCCATGATAATTCCCAGCAGAAAAAATTGCGGCAGGAACTTTATCTTCTTCTTTTTTTGTTTTGTTTACATTTATACCCCGCCCTTCTCCGAAGACTCAGGGCGGCTTACAATGTATAAGGCAATAGTCTCATTCTATTTGTATATTTTTTACAAACTCAACTTATTGCCCCCCCAACAATCTGGGTCCTCATTTTACCTACCTTATAAAGGGTGGAAGGCTGAGTCAACCTTGGGCCGGGCTCGAACCTGCAGTAATTGCAGGCTTTGTGTTCTAATAACAGGCTTCTCTATTGCCTGAGCTATCCCTGCACCCTTTTTCAGAACATTTTGTAGAATCCACCAAATTCTTATCCAAAAAGGCTTAATATTCTTACAAGTCCACCAAATATGAAAATATGTAGCGTCATCACAATTACATCTCCAACATTTTGCTTGCATATCTGGATACATACACGATAGTTTCTTAGGATCTAAATGCCATCTATAAAACATTTTATAAAAGTTTTCCCTTAAATTCTGTGCCTGCATAAATTTAACATTTCTAACCCAATTTTTTCCCCAAGTTTCCAATAATATTGGCTCCTGAAAATTTTGTGGCCACTTTATCATACAGTCCTTTACCAAATCCCTTTCAGAATCTATTTCAAGTAATACATTATACAATCTCTTTATATGCTCCTGAGATTGATTTCTAATTTGCTTTACCAAATTTTCCTCATTCTGGACTATACCAATTTTCTGATCTTCCTTCCATCTAGCACGTAGTTGCCCGTATTGGAACCAAGTATAATTTTTCCCTTCTTCTTTTAATACGTGCAAGGATTTTAGTTGCAAGCTACCTCTTTCAATATATAAAAGATCTTTATATGTAATCATTTCCTGATTCTGTTCTAAATTTATATTCTCTATTGTGTGTCTAGGACTTGCCCACATAGGAACCTTATAATTTAATTTATAAAAATATTTCTTCCAGATACGCAAGAGAGCAATTCTTAACACATGATTTTTAAAAGCCTTATCCACTTTTTTATTATAAATTAAATATGCATGCCATCCATATAGTAAATCATAACCTTCTATATTCAAAATTCTTTCCTCCGTTAGATTAAACCAATCACTTATTGCAGAGAGAACAACTGCTTCATAGTATAATTTAAAATTAGGCATTTTTAAACCTCCCCTTTCCCGTGAGTCTTGAATTATTTTCATTTTATCCCTGGCCTTTTTACCTTCCCATATAAATTTATTAATTCCAGTCTGCCACTGCTCCAAATTTTTATCTTTCTTAATTATTGGTATCATCTGAAAGAGAAATAAAAATCTAGGTAAAATGTTCATTTTAATAGCAGCTATTCTTCCCAACAACGATAACTGCAATTTTTCCCAGACCATCAGGTCCTTCTGAACTTTGTGCCATAACACCTCATAATTATTCTTGTACAGTTTCACATTTGATGGTGTAATATAAACCCCTAAATATTTAACCTTTTTTACAATCTCAAATCCTGTTATTTCCTCTAATTTTTCTTTCTGTTGTCTGGTCATATTTTTTATTATCATTTTTGTTTTATTCTGATTTACCTTAAACCCTAAAACCTTTCCATATCGATCAATTATTTCCAACAGAGATACACTTGAATTTATAGGATTTGTTAAAGTAATCACCAAGTCATCTGCAAAAGCTCTCAGTTTATATTCATGTTGTCTAACTTTAATTCCATCTGTCTCCTCTGATTCTCGTATTTTATCCAATAATGGCTTCAGAGTTAAAATAAACAGTAATGGTGATAAAGGACATCCCTGTCTTGTTCCTTTTGCAATCTTAAAAGCTTCTGTTAAGTTACCATTAATTATTATCTGGGCTGTTTGCTCTCCATAAATTGCCCTAATTATTCTTACAAAACCATCTCCAAATTGCATTTTTTCTATTAGTTTAAATAAAAAATCCCAATGCAATCGATCAAAAGCTTTCTCTGCATCCAAAAAGATAAATGGAATAAATTTTTTCTTTTCTAAATATTCCAATAAGTTAACAATCTGCCTAACATTATTCCTCATCTGTCTCCCTTTTATAAATCCAGATTGATCAGTATAAATTCTTTGTTGTAAAACTAACATTAAGCTGTTTGCTATTATTTTAACAAAAATCTTATAATCATTATTTAAAAGTGAAATTGGCCTATAATTCCCAGGTTTAGAACAATCCTGTTCCTCTTTTGGTATCAATGAGATAAAAGAAGTTCTCCATGAAGGGGGAATTCCCCCTCCTAATTGTATCTGGTTAAATAATTCGTTAAGTGGACCTAACATTTCATCCTGTAAATTTCTATAATAACTTGCTGTAAACCCATCCGTATCAGGAGTTTTCCCCATTTTTAATTGTCTAATTACCAAAATAATTTCTTCAGAAGTTATAGGCCGATTTAATTCTTCCCTTTGTTCTAAAGTTAAGCTTTTAACCTTATAATCTTTCAAATAATTATCAATATCCATATTCAATATATTATCTTTAGCATATAAATTTGTATAGTATTCTAAGAAAGCTTTTTTTATTTTATCCTGTTGATATCTCTCTTTACCTTTATATTCTATTTTTTCTATACTATGTTGTTTTTGTTTTTTCCTTAAAATGTATGCTAACCACCTACTAGGTCTGTTTGCATTACAAAAAGTATTATGTTAGGCATATTGTATATTTGTTGCCACTTGGTCAGCCATTATCATATTAAATTGACTCTGTAATATCTTTATTGCATCCTTAATCTTTTGGTCCTGCAGGTTGTGCATTAATAATTGTTGTTTCTTATAAATCTCCTCTTCTAAGTACCTACGCTGTCTTTGTTGCTTATTTCTCTGTCTATTGTTAATATATATTAACACACCTCTCATAAAAGCTTTACTGGCATCCCAAACCATTTCTATCGATGTTTCCTTATTCAAATTATAATCAAAAAATTCTTTCATCTGCTTTTTACATTGATTTACATTATCCTGATATCTAAACAAATTTTCATTTAATCTCCATGTTCTTCTGCCTTCTTTTTCATACTGCAATTCCATTCAAATTGGGCTATGATCAGATAGCACGTAGTTGCTCGTATTGAAACCAAGTATAATTTTTCCCTTCTTTTAATACGTGCAAGGATTTTAATTGCAAACTACCACTTTCAGTATACAAAAGATATACAAAAGATCAAAAGATTTCAGTATACAAAAGAAACCGGGCCTGCTGCCAGAAAGTGACTCGGAGCTGGGCCTGCTGCCAGAAAGTGACTTGGACAGTGAGGGGGAAGGGCTGTCAGGACTTACCTCGGGAGCACCGGCCTCCCTGGCTCAGCTCCAGGAGCCAGAAGCAGGCCAGGTGAAAGAGATAATGAGGCCTCCTTCCCCTGACTCTCCCCCCCCCCAGGCCATGCCTGCAGACCCAGCTGATAGCAATCAGACTTGGCTGAATCCTAGATTTCGTAGGCAGGAGAGAAGAGAACAACAGAAGCAGGGGAGGGGCAGGCCTAGGAAGTGCTGAGTCATGGAGCCACACCCCACAGGACACAAAAGGCAACAAGAGCTGGTGTGTCTCTTTGTATCAGGCAAATCCAGGGATTGACTAGAGCTGAAGTTGTGACTCACCAGCGTCTTGGCAGCTATCGAGGGCTCTTGGCAGATGCTGATTCTTTTGCTGCCAGAGCTAATAAGAGCCAGCTAATTAAGCCATCGTTCGGATGGAGGCGAGGAGGACACAACAGTGCCCATCTTACCGCAAAAGCCTCTTTTTCCCATATGGCCCATTACTCCTCTGTATCCATGAGTTTGAGGGAGGTGTAGGTGCAGAGCTGTAATTTTCCTTGGCTATTTCTTTGGAGTAGCACTGCTCCCACTGCCACATCACTGGCATCTGATTAGATGACAAAGGGTTGTTTGGGGTCAGGATCCTTCAGCACCGGTACCTTTGCAAAAAGTTATTTTAGTGTTTCAAATGCCTTTTGGCAGGTTAGGTACCACTGTAGGGGTTGTCCTGGGCAGGGCTTCATCCCTGGGTCCCCTGTCTTTAGGAGATCTGTCATGGATTTGGCAATCTTCATGAAGGATGGGATGAATTGCCTGTAGAAATTTTGTGAATCCTAGGAAGCTTTGTAGCTGTCTGCGAGTGTGTGGGGGCTGCCAGCCTAGTGTTGTGACCCAGGTTCCTGGACCCGGACTCCTGGACTCGGATGATTCAGAAAGTGAGGGAGAAGACCTGGCCAGCCCTGCTTCTCTTGAGCCCTTTCCCTCCCTGGCACCCACTCAAAGGGAGGGGGAGGGGCCGGCACAGCCTGATTCCATGGAGCCTCCTTCTGATTTGGCAACGCCCCAAGAACAGTTTTGGAGCGATGCAAGGTCACGTAGACGTAATCGCCGTGCGCAGCAGCGGAAGAGTTGGGACAAAGCCAAGTCATAATTGTCATGCAGTGACATCTGCAGAGACTATAAATAGGAGGCGGGACTTCCTGGTTTTTTGTCTTGGACAAAATAATGAGTTGGCGCGAGCTAATGAATTGGCGCGAGCTAACTATTTCAATGGAGGGAAGAATATATTCGTGAGTAATTCTGGCCTTATCTATAATTTCCTCGTTATCTCCAGAAACTTGGCAGGCCCGTGGGTAGACGTGGCCAGGACATGTATCTATGTAAATAAAAGGAAAAAAAAAGAAGGCCTCTGACGGACTCTTTGCTGGGAGTATTGGGGGAAGGGAAACAGAACATTTTGTCCAAGACCTGACTAAAACATCTTCTACCAAAGATGGATCAGCAGCAGGTACAGCAGCAGTTAGAGCAGCTACAAGCAGCTAATCAACAGCTCCAGCAGCAAGTGGCTCACTTGGCAGGCCAACTTGCTGCCAGGAATGTGCCTGCAGCCCCCCCCCATCCTCCCACTCCTCCTCCTCGTCGCAAGTGCCCGATAACCGTGCCGGATAAGTTTTCTGGGCAGCCTGAGATGTTCCCGACCTTCTTGGGACAGTGCCAGCTCTACATGGCTATGAGGCCAGAGGATTTCCCAGACGACCGGGCTAAGGTGGCCTTCGTGATTAACCTTCTTTCCGGCTCGGCTGCTCGATGGGCCACGCCCCTCTTGCTCCAGGACAGCCCCCTGCTGGCGGACCAACAGCGTTTTTGGCAGCACCTGCGCACCATGTATGAGGACCCCGTTCGAATGCTGACGGCAACCAGGCGCCTTAAGGAACTCCGTCAAGGGAAACGCCCCCTGCAGGAGTACATCGCCGAATTTCGTCTTTTGTGCCAGGACTCTGACTGGAATGATGCAGCGCTGGTGGACGTTGCCCAGGAGGGACTCTCAGAGGAATTGCAAGACGAGCTGGCCAGCGTGGGCGCCGCGGACCCTTGACAACTTGGTGCCCTTTGTCTCCGCCTCGATGCCCGTCTGCAACGGCGACCGTCCGTCGCACCCCCCGGGACCCGCCGTCGACATCTGTGCCCCCACTTCCTGCACCACCAGCACCCAGGGTCGCCCCACGTTTTGTAACCGCTGCGGAAGAGCCCATGGAGTTGGGAGCGGCCAGATCTCGCCTGACAGCCCAGGAGCGGAACCGGAGGCGCCAAGGGGGATTGTGCCTGTACTGTGGGGAGCCCGGCCACTTCGCTGCTTCTTGCCCCAGGAAGCGGGGGCACGCACGCCGGTCCCCGAACCACAGCGTGACCAATCGGGAAACGGAGCAGGCCCGACCTCGGGGAAACCCTAGGTCGGGCACGTACTAAGCCCCACTGGACGTTGCGGAAGTAGACTCTGGGCCCCCTCGGCATCTGATTCTGGACACACGGATATGGTTGGGGAACCAGTCGGACGGGCTCCAGGCGCATGCGCTGGTGGACTCAGGGGCCACAACAAACTTTATGGATCAGGCCTTTGTGACCCAGTTTGCGGTCCCCGTGGTTCCGGTGGACCCTCCGATGCGGGTAGAGACAATTGATGGGCGAGAACTGGTGTCCGGCCCCATTAAATTTGCCACCCAGCCTTTGCGCCTGGCTATTGGGGACCATGAGGAGGCGATCCAGTTTTATGTCACGGCGGACCTTCATTTTCCTGTGGTCCTTGGGATGGCCTGGCTTCGGACCCACGATCCTCAGGTGGCCTGGTCGCGGAACACCATCTCTTTCCCGAGTCTGCAGTGCGTCGATCACATCCGCCACACCTGTGCTGGCCAGAACGTCCCCACCGCTGCCATCACCTTGCCTCCTGAGCTGACGGACTTCGCCGACGTGTTCAGCGAGAAGGAGGCGGACCGACTACCCCCGCATCGGCCCTACGATTGCCCCGTGGACCTTATGCCCAACGCACCACTGCCTGTGGGACGCCTGTATTCCATGTCGGAGCCCGAGTTGGCCGCCCTCAGGGACTTCCTGGACAAAAACCTGGCCCGAGGGTTCATCCGGCCTTCAAAGTCCCCTCTCTCGGCCCCGGTCCTCTTCGTGAAGAAGAAGACAGGGGACTTGCGCCTATGCTGCGATTACCGCCGGCTAAACGCCATTACGGTGCGGAATCGCTACCCCCTGCCGCTCATCCCGGAGCTACTGGAGAGGTTGCGGGAGGCCACGATCTTCACCAAGCTTGATCTTCGGGGGGCCTACAACCTGGTGCGGATGCGAGAAGGAGACGAATGGAAGACGGCATTCGGCACCCGATACGGACACTACGAATACACTGTCATGCCATTTGGGTTGACCAACGCTCCCGCCGTTTTCCAGCACTTCATGAACGACGTGTTCCGAGACATGTTGGATCGGTTCGTGGTTATCTACCTCGACGACATCCTGATTTACTCCCGGTCCAGGGAAAGCCACCTTCGACACGTCGGTCTGGTTCTGCAACGCTTGCGGGAGCAACAACTCAATGCGAAGCTGGAGAAATGTGTCTTCTTCCGGACTTCCATAGAATTCCTCGGGCATATCATCTCGCCCAAGGGCATAGCCATGGACCCATGTAAAGTAGAAGCTTTGTGTAGCTGGGAAGCCCCTCGTCGGGTGAAGGATGTTCAGCGCTTGCTGGGCTTCGCCAACTACTACCGGACCTTCATCCCGGGCTTTGCCACACTGACGGCTCCACTTACCCAGCTCCTCAGGAAGAAGGTTGCGTTCCGGTGGGGTCCCCCGCAGCAAGAAGCATTCACAGCCCTCAAGAAAGCCTTCGTCACAGAACCCGTCCTGAGGCATCCCGACCCGCTCCGGCCTTTTGTGGTGGAAACAGACGCGTCCAATGTGGCTCTGGGAGCGGTGCTGCTACAGGCTCCGACGAATGGTGGCACGCTTTTTCCCTGCGCTTACTACTCCCGGAAACTCAATCCTTCCGAGCGCAACTACACTATCTGGGAAAAAGAGTTGCTGGCTATCAAGGCTGCATTCGAGGCTTGGCGACATCATCTGGAGGGGGCCCGACATCAGGTGGAGGTCGAGCGGACCATCGGAATCTCGAGCACCTCACCACAGCTCGGAAGTTGAACCAGCGGCAGATCCGTGGTCGTTGTTTTGCCCGGTTCAACTTCCGCGTGACGTACATTCCCAGCGGTCACAACCGGAGGCGGATGCCCTGTCCCGCAAGCCAGAGTACATCTGCGCCAAGGAACCCCTTCCTCCTCGGACAGTGGTGCCGGCAGAAGCCTTGGCCGCTGCACGAGAGCCAGTGGACTTGCGGGCCCAGGTGCGAGGCGCAGCGCCAGGACGCCTGGTCGCAGCAAAGGAGGCGGAGGTGGGCCCCGTCTCCTTGGACCTTGGAGGAGGACTTACTCAAGTTTCGGGCGATTATATGTGCCCACAGGACCACTCCGAGCCCTCGTCATGACCCAGTGCCACGACAACCCTGCAGCAGGACATTTTGGGTTCTTCAAGACCCTCCACCTGGTGACACGGACCTTTGGTGGCCCGAGTGCGGCATGATATACATGCCTATGTGACATCCTGCGTACGTGCCGGCAAGCCAAGGCCGCCACGGGGCCCCGCCTGGCTCCTCCAGCCCTTGCCGACACCCGACAGACCCTGGGGCGATCTCTATGGACTTCCTGACAGACCTGCCGCCGTCCTCTGGGTTCACCACGGTGCTGGTGGTGGTGGACATGCTCACCAAGATGGCACACTTCATCCCATGCCGCGGACTGCCCACAGCCGCAAAACGGCCCGCCTCTTTCTGCAGCACATCTTCCGCCTCCATGGTCTACGGACAGGGTGGTTTCAGACCGCGGAGTTCAGTTCACAGCCCGCTTCTGGAAGAGCCTGATGGCGCGTTGGAGGTGCAGGTGTCTGTCGTCATCGCACCATCCGGAGACCGGCGGGGTACAGAGAAGGTCATCGGTATACTGGAACAGTATCTCCGTTGCTTCATCAACCAGCAACAGGACAACTGGGCGGACTACCTGTCCCTGGCGGAGTTTGCTTTTAACAACTCTCAGCACACCTCTACTCAGATGACCCCGTTCTTTGCCAATGTGGCGTACCATCCGCGCTCTTCCCCCTGGCACCACCGGACTCTCCTGTTCCCGAAACGCAGACCTTCCTGACGGAATTGCATGCGGTCCAACAGTTGGTACGTCAGCAGCTGAATCGGGCAAAGGAGGATTACAAACGGTCCGCCGACCGCTCCCGACGGGCAACGCCCCCGCTGGCAGTTGGAGACCGGTGTGGCTCTCCACCAAACACCTCCCGTCCGACCGCCCGGTAAAGAAGTTGGACCACCGATTCATCGGCCCGTTCCCTGTCGAGGCAGTCATCAACCCGGTAGCCTACCGACTGACCCTGCCACGATCCATGCGGATCCACCCCGTTTTTCACCGGTCCCTTCTGGTTCCTGAGGCCACACCGAGTCCCCTTCGGTGCCCAACAGCACCCGTCACTGTCGCCGAGGACGGATCGGAGGAATCTGAAGTCCACAGCGTCTGAGACTCCCGCTGGCTGAAGGTCGTTTCCAATATTTGATCGCGTGGAAGGGATACGGGACTGATTTCTCCTGGGTAGATGCCTCCGACGCTCATGCCCCTGACCTGGTGCAGGCCTTCCATGAGCAGAACCCAGCCCGACCGCATCCCGATCGTCAGCCCGGGGAAGGGCCCTGCGGTGAGGGATAGTGTTGTGACCCAGGTTCCTGGACCCGGACTCCTGGACTCGGATGATTCAGAAAGTGAGGGAGAAGACCTGGCCAGCCCTGCTTCTCTTGAGCCCTTTCCCTCCCTGGCACCCACTCAAAGGGAGGGGAGGCCGGCACAGCCTGATTCCATGGAGCCTCCTTCTGATTTGGCAACGCCCAAGAACAGTTTTGGAGCGATGCAAGGTCACGTAGACGTAATCGCCGTGCGCAGCAGCGGAAGAGTTGGGACAAAGCCAAGTCATAATTGTCATGCAGTGACATCTGCAGAGACTATAAATAGGAGGCGGGACTTCCTGGTTTTTTGTCTTGGACAAAATAATGAGTTGGCGCGAGCTAATGAATTGGCGCGAGCTAACTATTTCAATGGAGGGAAGAATATATTCGTGAGTAATTCTGGCCTTATCTATAATTTCCTCGTTATCTCCAGAAACTTGGCAGGCCCGTGGGTAGACGTGGCCAGGACATGTATCTATGTAAATAAAAGGAAAAAAAAAGAAGGCCTCTGACGGACTCTTTGCTGGGAGTATTGGGGGAAGGGAAACAGAACACCTAGGATGGCTTGACTTTGTACTTTGGCTATGTCCATCTCTATGCCTTCATTTGACACTTGGTAGCCCAGGTAGTCTAAGGCATTATTTTGAATTGGAAGTTCCCTAGGAGGCAGTTGAATGCTGTTTTCCATTTATATCCCTCCCTGATGCAGACTCAGTAATATGCTTCTCTGAGGTCTAATTTAGTAAAGACTTTTCCCTTAGCTAGGTGTCAGCCTCCACATACTGCTTTGTTTTATTGCCTAGTTAATTGTTTGACTGCTTAGTTAATTGTTATATTGCTATCTTTAGTGTGAAATATTGGAAATAGGATAATGTTCCTTTAAGACTGCTCCGGCTGCCATAAGAGGACGGGAGGAGACTTATCCTGAAACGAAACCCATAGATTCAAAATCCAAGAAGCGGGATGATACCAACGGTTTCTGCATACCAGATAAGTGAAAACCATCGGAAGAATAACACCACGTGATATCAGAGGAGAAGTGGATTCGACCCAGCTGTTTGACCTTTGGAGGGATGTATGAGGGATATGTATGTGTAAGACACTCCTACTATTCAGAACTTGCTTTACTTTCGTGCAATCAGTTCATTCTCAGTAAAAGATACCTATCTCTACAAATTATGGAGTTGGGGTTTTTCTTTCTTGAGTTTTGAAAGGAGGCACGCCTGACACTAGGTGAGATAGCATGTCCTTCATGAGGGGGGAGGGGTTTATACCCCTAAAATCCACATATATAGTTCCATCTTTTTTTTCTTTAAATAGGATTGGAGCTGCGACCTGTGACTTGGCTGGCTTGATGAACCCCATTGCTAGGGTTTTTGTCTATGTTTTTGCATATTTCTTGTATATCCTGGGATGTCATGGCGTACAGTTTGGATTTGGGTAGTTTTGCCTTGGGGATGATTTTGATGGTGCAGTATGTCTCATAGTAAGGGGGTAGGATGTCGCATTCGGCCTCACTGAGCACTTCCACAAGGTCCTGATATTCTTTGGGGATCTGTTTGACCTCTGGGGTTTTGTCGGAGGTGGCTACCAATTCTTCTGGTAGGGCCTTCAGGGGGTTTTCCTGTGTGGCGATGCTTCTATTTGCTGGTGCAGAAGGGGTTGGGGGTTCTCTTGCTATCCTCAGCCTCCAGGTGGCCTCCTTGACACCAGATTGTCAGGCCCCAATTGTCTAGCCAAGAGAGCCCCCATATCACCGTGTCTATCATATGGGGGCTATTATGAATTGAATTGCTTCCCAGTAGTTCACTAGCTCTAGCCTCACTGGTTCAGTCAGGTGGGTGGCATAGGCTCCCCCTAATAGGAACCCATAGACCTGTTCAAATCTGATCAGGTGGGCAGTCTCTTCACTTCATTTTCAGGACCATGGTTAGGTAATCAAGCATCTAGTGCAGCCTGAGTCTATTAGGACTTGAAAAATACCCTGAGTCCCTGTTTTTGGGGCTATGAGGCATATTAGGAGGACGAAGGGGTGGATAAGTTCACTCACCATCAGGTAATTTTCACCTTCATCCTCACTGTCATAGGGATTGAGCAATTTGCAATCGTTGGCTGGAGTCCCCTCCCCCCCCCCGCCCCACTTCAGCTGGGTGGGGAGGTACCTCTACAGACTGGAGGGTTTTCAGGGTATGTTGGCAGCATGCCTGGGGCCTCATTCTGGTTGTACCCTGGGTGGTGGCTCTGGCTTGGGTTTCGGAACTAGAGTTGCACATGCCAATACAATGTGGCCCATCTCTGTAGCATTTCAATTGGCTTTGTGGGAAGATTGGCCTTGGGGCCAGCTGTGCTGCTATGGTCTCCTGTCAGGTTGTCCTCTCTCCTTGGTATCCAGTTGCTTCCACATGTTGTTGGTAAGCAGTCTGCAGTCAACTTTTATGGCTACTTGGAACCACTCAGAGAGTCAGTTTGGAATGTCCCAATAGGCAGTTACTTGGACAATTTGCTTGTCCAGGCTTCTTCTGAAAAAGTGGACTAATAGCCATTCTGGCAAAGGGGTAGCTTCCCCATGACTCTTCTGAATTCATGGATGTGTTCCTTAATGGGTCGCCCCCTCTGCTTTAGGTTTTGGAGTTCATCCTCCGCATACTGATTCTCCTCTACCTCCTCAAATCATGGGTGGCATGATAGTCCCTCATCACAAAGGATGGTTTGGTCAAATTTCTCCCTCAGCTGTTCTAAGGATCCCCCCAAGGGTTCCATCAGAGGTTTTGGGAGTCTGGCCTCTTCCCAGTCCATCATCCATTCCAATCTTTCTAGCTCGCACAGGGGCTTCCCCCAGCCCTGGGTGCTAGGGTGTGGGAGCTCAACCTCAGCTGCTTTAGGGACTTTTTCCCACCAATACTCATCCCAGGGATGAAATGCTCTCGGTTTGGACCAAACCACTCGATCCGGTAGCGATGGTGGCAGGTGGTTCTGAAAACCAGTAGCAAAAATCCCTTCCCCCCACCCCCACCATGCCCAGTTGAGCCGCACGATCATCAGAGGGTTTTTTTTTTTACTTTTAGAAGCATTTTTTCTTCTGCCAAAAAATGCTTTTAAAAGTTTTTTTAAAAGCCTCTGATGATCATGCAGCTCAGCTGGAATCGTCAGAGGCTTTTAAAAGCATTTTTGTAGAAAAAATGCTTTTAAAAGGCTCCTCTGACAATCCAGCTGAGTTGCCTGATCATCAGAGGGGTTTTTTTCTTTTAAAGGCAAAAAAAATATGTTTTTTTAAAAACAGAAAAGACTTTTTTTTTGCCTTTAAAAGAAAAAAAGCCTCTGACGATCAGGCAACTCAGCTGGAGTCAGAGGAACCTTCAGTCGAAGAGGTTGTAGAAAAAATGTTTTTAAAAGTAAAAAAAAAGTTGGCCATACCCACCCAGTCACATTACCCCCACCCCACCAAGCCACACCCACAGAACTGGTAGTAACAAATTTTACATTTCACCACTGACTCATCCTTTTTCATTTTGGTTGCTGGGGCAGATATCTCGGATGTCTTGGCTTTGAGTCCAGAGAGGGCTGCAATTTGATTCTGATTGGGCTGCTGGTTCCTGGAGTTCACTGGGTGAGGCCAAGTTCTGCCCCGCTCTGGGTCGGCTGGAGCAGGCTTTCTTCAGATAATCTACCCTCTGCCATGGTAGCCTGAGTTTCTCTTCACACACCCCAGGTGTTGGGGAGTGAATAGAGTCCGGGACTCAGGAATCCTGGTCATTCTGATTAGTTTTGGGAGAGCTGGCTTGCTGTCAGGGTTGTGTAAATTCCCAGTTCTGCTCTGACTGCTGCAGCAGATATCTTAGGGTCCACACCCAAAATACATCTGAGGTGCTGACACTGTGCTTGCTCTAAAGCTGTAATAGAGTGTAAACCCCAAATCTCAGCTCCATATAGGAGCATAAGGATTATCTTAGCTTTATATACTTTGATTAGTGGTACTAGGGAGCCTGGGTAACTGTGATTCTTTAATTTGAGTAATAGTTTCAAGTGAGCTTTTGCTCCAAGTGTGCTCCATTGGTGGTTACAAGCCCAAAATCTGGTCTTGGAAAAAGTTATGCCCACCTATATGAAGTTATAAAAGTTATGCCCACCTAATCTGTTCAACTGGTTCCCTGTCTAGTTGCCATCTATGTCTCTCATTATGTTTACCAAACACCACAATTTTTATTTGTATTTGCTAATAATTAGAGAATTATCCTGACAGTAGTAGCTAAATCTCTTTAGTAGCCTACGTAATCCTACTTATGAGTATGATAATCTCATCGCATAGAGCAAGATGTTACAATTTCTATTTAGGATCATTGGCATGTGCATCATAGGGTCTTTCATTAATCCTGACAAGTCATTGATGTATAAATTACATGCACCCTTGCCTTACCCCTTTCTTGTGTGAATCCTGTTAAGGCTCCATTAACCACATACTGCACTTTCAAATGTATTTGTATAACATAACATAACATAACATCAGAGTTGGAAGGGACCTTGGAGGCCTTCTAGTCCAACCCCCTGCCCAGGCAGGAAACCCTATACCATCTCAGTCAGATGGTTATCCAACATTTTCTTAAAAATTTCCAGTGTTGGAGCATTCACAACTTCTGAAGGCAAGTCGTTCCACTTATTAATTGTTCTAACTGTCAGGAAATTTCTCCTTAGTTCTAAGTTGCTTCTTTCTTTGATCAGTTTCCACCCATTGCTTCTTGTTCTACCCTCAGGTGCTTTGGAGAACAGCCTGACTCCCTCTTCTTTGTGGCAGCCCCTGAGATATTGGAACACAGCTATCATGTCTCCCCTAGTCCTTCTTTTTGTTAAACTAGACATACCCAGTTCCTGCAACCGTTCTTCATATGTTTTATCCTCCAGTCCCCTAATCATCTTTGTTGCTCTTCTCTGCACTCTTTCTAGAGTCTCAACATCTTTTTTACATCGTGGCGACCAAAACTGGATGCAATATTCCAAGTGTGGCCTTACCAAGGCATTATAAAGTGGTACTAACACTTCACGTGATCTTGATTCTATCCCTCTGTTTATGCAGCCCAGAACTGTGTTGGCTTTTTTAACAGCTGCTGCACACTGCTGGCTCATATCTAAATGGTTATCCACTAGGACTCCAAGATCCCTCTCACAGGTACTACTATTGAGCAAGGTACCACATATACGGTACCGGTGCATTTTGTTTTTTTGGCCTAAATGTAGAACCTTACTTTTTTCACTGTTGAATTTCATTTTGTTAGATAGCGCCCAATGTTTAAGTCTGTCAAGATCTTTCTGTAACTTGAGCCTATCTTCTGGAGTGTTGGCTATTCCTGCCAGCTTGGTGTCATCTGCAAATTTGATGAGTTCCCCATCTATCCCCTCGTCCAAGTCATTGATGAAGATGTTGAAGAGTACTGGGCCTAAAACAGAGCCTTGGGGTACTCCACTGCATACTTCCCTCTATGTGGATGTAGTTCCGTTGAGGACTACACGTTGAGTGCGGTTGGTCAGCCAATTACGAATCCATCTGGTGGTGGTGCTGTCTAACCCACATTTTTCTACTTTATCTAGTAGTAGGTTATGGTCTACTTTATCAAATGCTTTACTGAAGTCCAAGTAAATTATATCGACAGCATTCCTCTGGTCTACTAATTTTGTCATTTTGTCAAAGAATGCAATAAGATTAGTCTGGCATGATCTATTTTTGACAAACCCATGTTGGCTTTTGGTTATTACTTTGTTTGCTTCTAGGTGTTCGGTGATTCGTTGCTTGATTATTTTTTCCAGAATCTTCCCCGGTATTGAGGTCAGACTGATAGGTCTGTAGTTTCCTGGATCTGTTTTTTTTCCTTTTTTGAAGATGGGAACTACATCAGCTCTTTTCCAGTCCTCTGGCAGCTCCCCTGTGCTCCAGGATCTTTGAAAGATATAGTTCAGTGGTTCTGAAATCACGTCTGCCAGTTCCTTCAGAACCTTGGGGTGTAATCCATCCGGTCCTGGTGATTTGAACTCGTCTAGGGTAGACAGGTGTTCACTTACCATTTTCTTCCCTATTTTAACTTGTGTTTCTAATCTGTTTTTTGTAGTGCTGTTTTTGATAGGTTGGATTGTTTTTTCCTTTTGTGTAAAGACAGATGCAAAAAATGAGTTAAGTAGATCTGCTTTCTCCCTGTTGCTTGTCATCTTCTTGCCACTTTCTCCCAGCAATGGGCCAATTGTTTCCTTGACTTTTTTCTTGTTTTTAACATGTTGGAAGAAGCTTTTTTTGTTATTTTTTACTTTTGTCGCTAGCCTTTGTTCATTGTGAGCCTTAGCTTTCCTCACTTCATCTTTACAGGCTCGGGCTATTTGCTGATATTCTGCCTTAGTTATTTGCCCCTCTTTCCACTTTTTATATTTGTCCTTTTTGTCTTTTTGTATATAGGGCTTTAATTAGGATTAGTAGTCTAGGTTTAATTTTAAGAGCTGTCAGTTTACATCACAATACATCTCTACTTACCATATCAAATGCTGCTGTAAGATCTATAAAGGCTGCATATAGGGTCTCCTCTTAAAGGCATATTTGGCAATTAGATGGTTCAGAACAAAGCAGTTGTCATTGGTAGATCGATTTTGTTTAAGGCCTCCTTGTTCTTCTTTGAGAATATGATTTTCCTCTGCCCAGATTTCCATTTTGTTCAGAAGGAACCTTGCATATATTTTTGCTATGATATTGAGCTGGCTGATGGGTTACTAGGATCCTTTTTATTCCCTTTTTTGTATATGGGGACCACTATTGCCATCTTCCAGCCGACTGGAATATGGCAGGTATTATTTATATGTGTGAATAAACCTGCCAACAATGGCAGCAAAGTTCTTAAATATTTCTGCTGGTAGAAAATGCTTTAGACATTTAACAATAGATTGTATCTCTTTTTATTAGGGATGTGGTGGCTCAGTGGCTAAGATGCTGAGCTTGTCCATCAAAAGGTGGCAGTTCAGTGGCTCAAATCACTAATGCCACATAATGGGGTGAGCTCCTATTACTTGTCCTAGCTTCTGCCAACCTAGCAATTCTAAAGCATGTAAAAAATGCAAGTAGAAAAATAGGGACTACCTTTGGCATTTAGTCATGCTGGCCACATGACCACAGAGATATCTTCAGACAGTGCTGGCTCTTCGACTTTGAAACGGAGATGAGCACTGGCCCCCTAGAGTCTGGAATGACTAGTATATATGTGTGAGGAGAACCTTAACCTTTACTATCTCTTTTACAGAGACCGGCAGCCAAGGGGGAAGGATTTCAGGGGGTGCTTGTTCACTGCTTCGAGGCAGTTTCTCTAAATATCCGGTCGAGGCAAACAGACTTTGATAGTAGTTCTCTCATTCTTCAGTGGAAATCGGTATATCAAATGCAAATCTCCATTCCTTTAGAACTCCTGCCACTGAATGACAGAATATTGCTGTGTTGTGACTTTTAGCAGCCAATTCAGGTGGCAGAACCTTTTTCTTTAATTTTATATATATATTGGCTGCCTTCAATTTCTTTTCAGCCACTGGCATTCAGGATCAAACCAACAGGGTCTACCCACTTGGACTCTTTTTGTAGCAGGTTTAATTGTTAGGTGTTTCTTCAGGATATTACAAAGATTAGAGAATGCATCGAAGGCTGACAGCCAGTCAGTAGTAGATGACTGGACTAGCCCAGTTGGTAGCATTCTCTGTTTTAAGGCAGTCTGATATTGCTTTAGTATCAACTTCAGCCCAAATTACCTTTTTCTCTGCCTGGCTCCCTTTTCCACAGTGCTTGGCTCTTTATCAAGGGCAGTGGCAGGTGGGGGTGGGTGGGGGTGGGGAGACCTGAGATGTGTCTGCCTTGTAGCTCCATCATGTGTCTCACCATTGTCTGCAGTCAAAAACATAGGGTAAAAAAAAACTTGTGAGTTCAATCAAACTTCTCGACTTTGTGAGAAGTTTGGTTTTACCCTACAATGTGTTTGCCTGCAGACAATGGTGAGACATGCGAAAGAGCTGTAAGGTAGGTAATACATGCATCTTGCAGTTCCCCAGCCCCATCCTTCATCATCTGCCACCCCCAAATGGCATCCAATGCAGGCAGGGGCAGGAAGTCCTGCCATGCCCAGCAAGAGGGGGAGAAGAGACAGCAAGAAAAGCCCCTTCATGCACCACACATTTTGCTTCTCTCCTGCCCTACCTTCCAGCCTCCTTGACAAAAAGACAGCAGGGAAGGGCAGCAGCCAGGCTGCTGTTACAGTACCATTGGGGCATGTGGAACTGTCTTACCTGCCTTGCAGCTCCATCGTATGTCTTGCTATTGTCTGCAAGCAAACACATAGGGTAAAAACCTTGCAAGTTCAATCAAACTTCTCAAACTCGTGAGAAGTTTGGTTTTACCCTACAATGTATTTGTCTGCAGACAACGGCGAGATACACGACAAAGCTGCAAGACAGGTAAGACACATGTCTCACCTCTCCCCAGCCCCTGGCGAGGGGAAGAGAAGAGATGGCAAGAGGAGCAAGCCCGTCTCACTCAATGCATCTTCTCCCCTGTCTCACATGCTACCCCCCTTGATAAAGAGACGGGTGCTGTGGAAAAGGGAGCCGGGCGGGCACAGGCTTTGGGCATTTGGGACTGCCGGGGGTCATCTGGCGGAGAGGCAGGAGCAGGATGGGAGTTTGCAGGCAAGGGGGATGGATGGATGGGAGGTGGGCAAGTGCAAAAAATGCCGGGGAGATTCCCACATTTTGTTGTCCCAGCTGTGTTGCGCTTCCACAGCAGCAGCCATGAGGTGGCCATGCTCACTGCCTCCTGCACCCCCAAAATAATAAGACCACCCCCGATAATAAAGTCAAGCACTTATTTTGGGGTTCAAAAAATATAAGACAGGGTCTTATTTTTGTGGAAACACTGTAGTATTTTTAAAATTACACACGAGTCTTGGGACTTCTACTAATGAGGCTACCAGTGCAACATATCCTGCTTCCCTCCCACCAGACAGAAATCCAAGGTGTTCAAAGCTTGCTGTGGCAACTACTGTCAAATACAATCTCCCATTTGTATGAGTCCATTTAACTGAATACAACATAAATGAGACAAGAAAGAAAACTTTACAATGAATTTCCACTCTCCCCCGTAGTCTTTCCAGCTGTCTTCTGGGGACTGAAAAGAGTATTTCAGTCTTTACTTGTCCATCTCAGGGTCCTTTATTTTATGTCTTCTGGGTGGCTTAGGCTTGGCTTGGTGGTAAGGGTGGTCAGTCAGGCTTGGGAAGGTCTGCTCCACTCTGGTTGCTGTGATGACTTTTAGGTGGATGACTGGATCCAAACCCAATTCCTAGCTCAATGAATGGAAGGTCTCCTCTGAAGGCAGCATCTGGATCAGTGTGATCTGTTTCCACATGTTGCAGTGTTGTCTGTGCAGGTGTCAGATCCCGAACATGATACTGCCATTCAAATAGAAGGAGGGGAAAGCATGGGGATAAGTGGTATTTTATAACCTTTTTCCTGGCGTCTAAGCGCCCTTCAGTATTCTTACCATCTTTGGAATGTAATGAGGGAGGGCCATGTGGATTGTTTCAGTTTTCTGAAAGTGGAAGAAGATCCTGGGAATGGCTCCTTATCTGTTTCTCAAGATGGCCATTACAATAAACCTCTTCACACCTGTGGATTGGCTAAATCCACATTCAGACAGGAGGGAGGGATTCTAAAGCCCTATTTCTAACTGTGTAGTTTGGGAGACAATTTAGAGTCTGCTATGCCTGTTCTGATATCACTTCTTCTCAATAAAAGGTTCCTTTTGAAATACCACGTTTCAAGAGTCTACTTTCTTGGGAAAGGAGGAGAGGCAGGTGCTTATAGCAGGGCTGAAAGACATAAGAACAAGGCCCTCTCCCATCTTTGTGGGTAATCTTCCCAGGAAAGGTATTGTAAGAGGATTAGAGATGGGGGTGGTGGAGTGGGGGGTAGATAGCTTGCAGGCAGAGTTGGGGGGGAACATCAGTACTACAGTTATTAGAAATAAAGCAGTTATAACAAAATGGAGACATCACAGATGGAAGAAAAACTGGATTCACATGCTTCAGGAAAAGGATGAACAGATGAAATCATTTAAACACACAGTAAATGCAAGGATGAAACTTTTCCTGTAAGTGAACTTAAAACATTCCCTCTTAAACTTGGGCTTTAAAGTTACTAAGGTTGGAGATCCCTGTTTTAGATAAAAGCAGCTAAATTTAAAACTTCCTTAACTTTAAATTGCTGTCTTTAAAAAACTCCTTAAAAAACCCCAATTAACTATTTTTTAAAGCTCCCCCCCCATTTACTTACCCAATTGGAGGCAGGCAGATTGAGTTGCTCACCGAGGAGATGGATTGCAGGCAGGCAGATTCAGTTGCTAGCTGATTCATCTGATTGCAGCAACTGAAGCAAAGCAAGGTTTAGTGAGCCCGAAACAAGCAGCAATTAGGTAAGTGGGGAGAGGGCAATTGTGTGAGCATGGGCGGGGGCTGTTGTAAGAGGTTGTTAAAAAATGATTTTAAAAGCTGTGATGATCAGGCAACTCAGCTGGAATAGCCAGAGGAGCCTTTTAAAAGCTTTTTTTTACAACCTCTTCAGCCGAAGAAGTTGTTTAAAAAAAACTTTTAAAGAGTTCTGATGATCCCAGCTGAGCTGCACGATCAGCAAAGGCTCTTTTTTTACTTTTAAAAGCATTTTTTTTGGCTGAAGAAAAAATGCTTTTAAAAGTAAAAAAAAAAAACCTCTGATGATGGTGCGGCTCAGCAGGGGCAGGGGACGGGGTCAGGGATTTTTGCTACTGGTTCTCCAAACCACTAGCCACCATTGCTACTGGATCAGGCAATCCAGTCTGAACCTGAAGCATTTCACTGCTGATCTAGAACCTCCTTATTGCAAATGAAGGGAGCATTAGAAACACCAAAACTGAGGAGTCTAAATGAAGACCCAACTTGTGAAGTCCTAACTTGTTACAAGTGGTCTTGGACTGAGAAGGCAAACATAACAGTCCGAGCTGACTATAAGGAGAGCAAAATATCATACTTTTCACCTGCTTTCAGTCTGTTTAGCCAAAAAAAATTTAGGGAGGTAAAGGATCACAAGAAGGAAGGGACAATCAAAGAACATTCCAGTACAGGCTAAGGACAAACCTCACACTTAAGCCCACTCAACACTAAAAAAATCTAAAATTGGACAATCTAAATGATCTGCTGGACCCTTAAAATTTTAAACTAGACAATTTGAACTTTAGAATTTTAAATCCTTAAACTAGGTATTCTTTAAATGTTAGAACCTTAAACTTTAGCTAGACTTGAGTCCCCCAAATTTTAAATTTTAAATGATCTGTTAGAACATCTGTATCCCAAATTGGACATTTTTCCCTTTTAAAAATCTGTGGTAAAACCTTCTACACTTTCACTCACAATTTTTTGTAAACCCACTCATGGAAGAAGAAACTGATACTATTGTGATCTGCAGAACATGTTCCATGTATATACTTATGCCTATAGAATACCCAAATTACATATGTACCAAATGTAAATTAATCAAGTTACTAGAAGAAAAAGTAAAAGGGTCTAGAGGAAACTCTAGCCACTCTGAAACTCAACCTGCAAAATGAGAAACCCCAAACCTTGCAAAAAGAATATGCCCAAACTGAACATAATAATGACCAAACAACTTCTAAAAGAGTTGACCCCTTAGAGGAAAAAAGAGACTGGAAATAAAAGTTAAAATAAACGAGTCTGGTGCTGAAGCCAATGAAGAACATCAGACAGGTTTTGTTTCCTTTTATTGAAGCACTTCAATAAAAGGGGTCCCAGTCAACAAAATGCCAGGACCCAGAACGAAGGATTAAGAAAGCTTTATACAATTTCACTAAAGCAGAAGACAGGACAAGGCAGGGTATATAAGAACAATTTTCTAATAAACATTTTAGTAATGATCTAACAATTCATTCTATTGGTCTCTAGCTGTCCCTATTAGCAATAGCAATAGCACTTACACTTATATACCGCTTTACATTGCTTTACAGTTCTCTCTAAGCGGTTTTCAGAGTCAGAATATTGCCCCCAACAATCTGGGTCCCCATTTTACCCACCTCAGAAGGATGGAAGGCTGAGTCAACCTTGAGCCTGGTGAGATTTGAACTGCCAAATTGCAGACAGCTGGTAGTCAGCAGAAGTAGCCTGTAGTACTGCATTCTAACCACTGCACCACCACAGTTATTCCTAAGACTTGGCTAATAAATGCTCCAGGAGTTATCTAATACAGATTCTATTAGCTCCAGGTCATCTCTATTCCTAAATTTTAGCTGAGCTATGCAAGATATCTAACTTTTCATTACTATTATTAGTTTTCTACCCTAGAATGGATACAAGTGTTACACATGCATATTCTTTGTGAATAAATACTCTTTGTTCTTGCAAGACAGACTCCACAAATACAGGCTTCCCACTTTTCTTTAAAGTGTATGCCATAGCCTTGCTTTGTTTTAGCAGAAAACCCATCAATAGGATTAGATATGAATCTATGATATTACATACACAACTACATGAGTTCATGCAATTGGCAATGTCTTGGATACCATTTGGGATATGGGTGATTCTACTTTTTATTATCATTGCAGGCTCCTTGGTCCATATTTTTAAGCAGACCTGTAATCTTAATGGCCAGATTGCCATGATTGCTGGATTTTTGTCGTGTCCTACTCCTCCGCTGACGGCCGGGTCAGGGAAATCCGAATCAGGCTTGCCTCTGCAGCTCTGCCCAAAGTCCTAGCAAAGTCCTCAGAGCAGGCAGGAGACCAGTAAGTGACTTCAGCAAGATAAGTTCGACTTTGCCTGACTCAGAGACTGCCAGAAAGCAGATCCTTTATATAGGCCATGGGGTGTGGCTCCATGACTCAGCACTCATTAAGGCCTGCCCCTCCCTTCCTTCTGTTGCCTCCGCCTATCCAATCTTCTGATGCGAGGGTCACTCCAATCAGCTGTTGTTGGAAGTAAACTTTCCTCAGGCTCACATGCTGTGCAGGAGGGGGAGGGGTCTAGCTGCTCCGTTTGCCTGGGCATGGAGCCAGGGCTGGGGCCGGGGGATGCTCCCTCCTCTGCAGCCTGCTTGGGCATGGAGCCAGGGCTGAGACCGGGAGGTGCCCCCTCCTCTGCAGCTTGTCTGGGCATGGAGCCAGAACTGGGGCCGGGAGGCATACATTCCTCCGTGTTCGGGAGCAGATAAGCAGACCCCGGCTGCGGTGAGAGCGGACAAGACACAACAATTTTTCTTCTCCCAGGATGTAGATTGTGCCCAAAATCATAATCAGGATTATTTATCTGGACTAAAAACAAAATCCTAGAAGAGACAATAAGAAGACATTGTCCTGCTGTGTCCTTTAAGTATGCCGGCTTTCATACTTTCATCACATGACTGTAGATGTAACTATTTCTTAAATAAGATAGGGCAACTTCATTGACTGTTTTGAAGGCAAGGATGAAGAGATGGCATTGAATTGAGAGTGGGTGTGGGAAGTACATTTATGGAGGGCCATGCTAGGTAAAGTGCAGGACAACCTCAACTCACCAAAAGCCTTTTCTGCATCCCAGGGTTATACTAATCTGGGATGAGGATCGGTATCTCCATGACTCTATCCCTGAGCCAACCATGGTTCATTTGCTGCTCCAGAAGACATGCTATGAAAACAACATTGCACTATTTTCTCTAGAATTGAAGGACACAGGAACCATGGGAAAATTCCTTGGATCTCCCCTCTACTTGCAGGAGCTAATACATCCTTTTGTCAAACTGTTCTGTTGAGTAGAATAGCTGTTCCACTCTATCCACACAGTGGCCATTTTTATCTGCAGGTATGGCAAGGTAAGAATAGGGACTGCCAATTGTTCCAGACCTCTGATGCTTACTGGAAGGTAGACTGATTTGCTCAAAGAGCTGGAGAGCTCTTTGTTTGACAAGCATCATAATGTAAGGATATTGACCAGGTGGCCCCAGAAGGTTTGGGTTTAATGTGCGGGCTGCATGAAAATGCTTTGAGTCTTCAGCAGCATTAAAAACAATGTCACATTACATTTTCCTTCTCATTGGTAATTTTTTTTTTAAAAAAAGCAATCTAAAAAGAACTTGTTCCAGATTATTAGGATGTTTGCCAAAGATATTGTCAAAGCACAGGATTTTAGAGTAACTACTGTATCAATAATTCAACTTCCTGGGTGGTTGTAGAGCATTATTTCTTTTTTCTTATTTTTTTATATCTTATTTTATTTGTCAATCACATATAAGATGACAGGTAAAAGTATAAACATAATTTGGATACATGAAAAGAGTAAGTAAAAAAAGGAATGTTAGGACAGGGATGGTAGGCACACGGGTGCACTTATGCACTCCCCTTACAGACCTCTTAGGAATGGGGTGAGGTCAACAGTAGACAGTTTAAGATTTAAGTTTTGGGGGTTTGGGAAAGAAAATAAAGTCAGGTAGTGCATTCAAGGCATTCCAGACCACTCTGTTACTGAAGTTATATTTTCTGCAATCAAGTTTGGAACAGTTTACCTTGAGTTTGTATCTATTATTTGCTCATGTATTGTTGTGGTTGAAGCTGAAGTAGTCATTGACAGGTAGGACATTGTGGTAGATAATTTTATGTACTATGCTTAGGTCAGATTGAAATCTGCATAGTTCTAAATTGTCTAAGCCCAAAATTTGGAGTTCCAGACATATGAGCTGTATTCAAGGATTGGTCTAGCAAATGTTTTGTATGCTCTAGTTAGTAGTACAATATTACCAGAGGAGAAGCTGCACAAGATTAGGTTAACAACTCTTAGTGCCTTTTTGGCAATGTTGTTACAGTGGGCTCTGGCACTTAGATCTTTAGAAATGAGTACTCCAAGGTGCTTGACAGAGTGAGGGTCATCTATAAGGTCATGTCCATCTAATTTGTATTTTATGTTTTGGTATTTTTTTTGCCAATGTGCAAGACAGAGCATTTTTTGTTGAGATTTGAAGTTGCCACTTTTTAGACCAATCTGCCACATAGTCAAAGTCTTTTTGAAAGGTAGTTGCATTGTCTGTGGTATTGAATAGTTTAACATCATCAGGTAAGAGAACACAGTTGCTTTTAATATGATTGCAAAGGTCGTTTATGTAAAGTATGAAGAGTGTTGGACCTAAAACACTGCCTTGAGGAACACTACTATTAACAGGTACAGGATTTGATAGAGCGCTTCCTATTTTGACCACTTGTTTATTTATTTATTTTTATTTATTTATTTATTATTTAATTTCTATACCGCCCTTCTCACGAAGGACTCAGGGCGGTTTACAGCCATATTTAAAAACACAAAATACAAACAGCAAATTTAAAACAGAATTAAAACCAAATATTTAATAGGCCGAACCAGACTAAAACGGTCATAGACCGACGTAAAACCCATTTAAAAATTTCAATTTAAAATTACGCTTAGGCCAGTCCTGCACAATGAAATAAAGTCTTAAGTTCACGTTTGAAGGTCCGGAGGTCGGGGAGTTGGCGCAACCCCGGGGGCAGCTCATTCCAAAGGGCCGGTGCCGCCACAGAGAAGGCTCTCCCCCTGGGGGCCGCCAACCGACATTGTTTGGTCGACGGCACCCTGAGAAGGCCCACCCTGTGGGAGCGCACAGGTTGTTGGGAGGCTATCGGTGGCAGTAGGCGGTATCGTAAATATCCTGGTCCTAAGCCATGGAGCACTTTAAAGGTGATGACCAGCACCTTGAATTGCACCTGGAAGGCTACCGGCAGTCAGTGCAGGCCGCGCAGGATAGGTGTTATATGGGAGCAATGAGGTGCTTTCTCTATCACCCACGCAGCCACATTCTGGACTAGCTGGAGCCTCCTGGTGCTCTTCAAGGGAAGCCCCATGTAGAGAGCATTGCAATAGTCCAGGCGAGAAGTAACGAGAGCGTGAGTGACCGTGCGTAAGGAATCTCAGTCTAGGAAGGGGCGCAACTGGCGAATCAGGCGAACCTGATAAAATGCTCCCCTGGCGACGGCCGTCAGAAGTTGTTGGCTGTTTGACAGGAAGGCAGCTATCCATTTATGTAGGAGTCCAGAAATGCCATAGGATTTTAGTTTAAGAAGTAATTTGTCATGTACCACCAAATCAACAGCTTTACAGAAGTCTATGTAAACTATTTCTTTGCCCTGATCAAGATGTGTAGTCCATATGTTTTTGCAATGTAGTAGTTGTAGATTACAAGATAATTTTTTTTCTGAAACCAAATTGTTTGATAGAAAGTAGGTTGTTTGTCTCTAGATGGAGGGTAATAGATTGGTTAATGATTGATTCCATGACTTTGCAGGTGACGCTACATAAAGAGATTGGTCTGTAATTTTCAACTAGGCTAGGGTCTCCCTTTCTGAAGATAGGTATGATCATAGGTAGGGCAAGGTGCTGGTACTGAAAGATTTTTCAAAAATTATGCTTAGATGTTCTGCAATTGCAGTGGAAAGCTTTTTTAAGAGGTATGCACGTAGTCCATCAGGTCCAATAGATAGAGATGGTTTTAGATTGCGAAGTGCCTTTTCAACATTGTTTTCTGTAAAATCAATATGTACAAGATCACCGTAATCATTGTAATTGTCTGTACTACAGCTGGAAAATACTGGGTGTGCGTTGTTGCTGTTTACAAAGACTGAACTGAAGAATGTGTTAAAGAGATTGGCTTTAATGGTTTCATCAATACAGTCTTCGTTGTTTGGTCCTTTTAGGGGTGGGATGGATCTCAAGTCTTTAAATTTGTTGCTTACAAAATTATAGAAGGCGCGGGTAGATTTTTTGTGTAGAAAGTTTTCTTCTTGCTTGATGTGATAATTGTTACATTCAACCTTTATTTGTTGGCATAGGCTTTTGTAGCAGTTTTTGAAATTAGCTGCATAGTTTTGTTTTTTTGCCAAAGAGATTTTTTCCTGGATTGTAATTTCCTTATTGATATTGGTGGTTCATTTTTTCTGGTTTTGTGGTATATTAGTGGTACATAAAGTTTAATGATTCTTCTGATTTCATGCAAGAAAATGTTGTAATGGTCATCAGCAGTAGTACAGCCAGAGAATAGAATCTGCCAATCAAGATATGAGAGTTCATTGTCTATGAGATCATAGTTAGCTTTTTTAAAGTTATAACAGGGAATCCCATCATTATGATTTTTTTTTTATTGAAAAAGTTTTTACAAAAATTTTCACCCCCCTTTCCCCCCCTCCCCCACTCCATACCCTCCCCCTCCCTCCAAAACCACCCTCCTCCTTCCCCCCTGACTTCCCAGAACAAACACAAGGTATAGTTCAAAAGAAAAAAATAATATTTGCTAAATTTTCCCTAACACAAATTATAATCCTTCCCTTCTTCTCAAATCCTAACTTCCCCCATACAAATCAAAGATAAATACATCCTAATCATTCAAAAGCATCTGAAATCTCTTAATCTGATATCTATTTTGCGTATATTCAATCCATTTTTTCCATTCAGTTAGATATTTTTCTTGTGTAGTGTCTTTCAAAAAGGCTGAGATTTTAGCCATCTCAGCCAAGTTAGCAACTTTCAATATCCATTCTTCTATTGTAGGTAACTCTTTTTTTCTTCCAGTATTGTCCTATCAGTAGTCTTGCCGCTGTTATTAAATTTAAAATCAACTTAGTCTCAATTACTGTACAGTCCGAAATAATTCCCAATAAGAAAAGTTGCGGTAGGAACTTTATCTTCTTTTTCAAAACATTTTGTGTAATCCACCAGATCCTTATCCAAAAAACCTTAATCTTCTTACAAGTCCACCAAATATGAAAATATGTAGCATCTTCACAATTACATCTCCAACATTTCGCTTGTATATCTGGATACATACATGATAATTTCTTAGGGTCTAAGTGCCATCTATAAAACATTTTATAAAAAATTTCCCTCAAATTCTGTGCTTGCATAAATTTAACATTTCTAGCCCAAATTTTTTCCCAAGTTTCCAAAAATATTGGTTCTTGAATATTCTGTGCCCATTTTATCATACAATTCTTTATTAAATCCCTTTCAGAGTCTATTTCTATCAACACATTATACAATCTCTTTATATGCGCCTGAGTTTGATTTATAATTTGTTTTACCAAGTTTTCTTCATTCTGCATGATACCAATTTTCTGATCTTCTTTCCACCTAGCTCGTAATTGCCCATATTGGAACCAAGTATAATTTCTCCCTTTTTCTTTTAATTGTTGCAAGGATTTTAATTGTAAATTACCTCTCTCAAAATATAAAAGTTCTTTATAAGTAATAATTTCCTGTTTCTGTTCTATATTTATATAGAATTGCATGCCTGGGATTTGCCCAAATAGGAATTTTATAGTTCAACTTGTAATAGTATTTCTTCCAGACACGCAGAAGAGCAATTCTTAACACATGGTTCTTAAAAGCTCTATCCACTTTTTTATCATACAATAAATATGCATGCCATCCATATAATAAATCATAACCTTCTATATTCAAAATCCTTTCCTCCGCTAAGTTAAACCAATCACTTATTACTGAAAGAGCAGCTGCTTCATAATATAATTTAAAATTGGGCATTTTTAAACCTCCTCTTTCCCATATGTCTTGAATTATTTTCATTTTAACTCTCGCTTTTTTACCTTCCCATATAAATTTATTAATTCCAATCTGCCATTCTTCCAAATTTTTATCTTTCTTAATTATTGGTATCGTCTGAAAAAAAAAACTAGGTAAAAGATTCATTTTAATGGCTGCTATTCTCCCCAATAATGATAATTGTAATTTTTTTCCAACTGAACATTTCCTTCTGAACTTTTTGCCATAATACCTCATTCTTATACAATTTCACATTTGAAGAAGTAATATAAACCCCTAGGTATTTGACCTTTTTTACAATTTCAAATCCTGTTGTTTCCTCTAATTTTTCTTTCTGTTGTCTAGTCATATTTTTTGTTATCACTTTTGTTTTATTCTGATTTACTTTAAACCCTGAAATTTTTCCATATTGATCAATTATTTCCAACAAATGTACACTTGAATTTATAGGATTTGACAAAATAATCACCAAATCATCAGCAAACGCTCTCACTTTATACTCATGCTGTCTAATTTTAATTTCCTCTATCCCCTTTACCTCTCTTATTTTATCCAATAATAGCTGCAGAATTAAAATAAACAATAATGGTGATAAGGGGCACCCCTGTCTCGTTCCTTCCGCAATCTTAAAAACTTCTGTCAAACTACCATTAACTATTATCTGGGCTGTTTGTTCTCCATAAATCGTTCTAATTATTCTCATAAAACAATCTCCAAATTGTACTTTATCTATTAATTTAAATAAAAATTCCCAATGCAGTCGATCAAAGGCTTTCTCTGCATCCAAAAAAATAAATGCTGCGGAAATCTGATTGTTCTTTCTTAAATATTCCAATAAATTTACAATCTAACATTATTTCTCATCTGTCTCCCCTTTATAAATCCAGATTGATCAGTATGAATTCTTTGTTGCAGAACTAACATTAATCTATTCGCTATTATTTTAGCAAAAATCTTATAATCATCCTATAATTCCCAGGTTTAGAGCAATCCTGTTCTTCTTTTGGTATCAATGAGATAAAAGTAGTTCTCCATGATGGGGGTATTCCCCCTCCTAATTGTATCTGATTAAATAATTCCTTAAGTGGACCTACTATCTCATTCTGTAAATTTTTATAATAAATTAAGTCCATCCGTATGGTTTTTTTTCCCATTTTTAATTGTTTTATTGTCAAAATAATTTCTTCAGAAGTTATAGGCTGATTCAATTCTTCCCTTTGTTCTAAGGTTAAACCTTTAACCTTGTACTCTTTCAAATATTTATCAATATCCATGTTCAAGATTGTATCTTTAGCATATAAATTTGTATAATATTCTAAAAAAGCTTTTTTAATGTTATGCTTTTTTAAAGTTATAACAGGGAATGCCATCATTATGATTTTTGAGAGGGTATAAGTTGAGACAAAAGTCAATCACACTATGGTCACTGTTGGAGAATGGTTCTTTTATTTGTAGTCCATAAATTGAATTTAAACCATTGGAGAAGATGAGATCAAGGCAGTTGTTAAGTCTAATGTTGTTAGTTACTAGTTGAACAAGTCCTAGATTAGTTACAGTATTGTACAGGGTTGCATGTATAGGTTCAGTTGTACATCCATTTAGGGCCCAATTAATAAGAGGTAAGTTAATTCACCAAGAAAGATTATTGGATGTGGACAGGAGGCTGCCCAGGTTAGTAGTAACTTGTTTGCATGTTCGATGTCGTAATCTGGGGCTCTGTAACAAAGTAAGAATCGAAATGTGGTATTTAAGGACAGGTCACAGACAATGGTCTCAGGAAGAGCAAGTTCCCATGTAACTTGAATATTTATTAGATGTAGACTTTTTGTAGAAGATAGCAACACCATCTCCTCTACGGTTTTCACAATCTGACTGGTAAACATGATAGTCTCTTACTGTAGTAATGGAGTCAGGGAGGGATGTATTCAGCCAAGTTTCACAGACAAATACAATGTCGAATCTAGCTATATTTAGTAATAGGAGGAATTCAGGTATTTTATTTACAAGGCTTCTTGCATTAAGTAGCTTGCATTTAAGATCAGTAGTAGTTGATATAGAGGAAGTCAGGGGCATGCATGCCTAGTTTTGGATTATGGGGGGTTGGATGGAGGAGAATTGGATGTTAGGATGTGGGTTGTGGGACTTTCTTTTGATGCACTTGACATTTGCTAATTGTTTGGTTAATTTCAAGCAGGTGAGATGGGCATGTAAGGCATTTAATGGTATCTTCATTATTGTTGATAGTTGCAGAACATTTAAAGCATGTACAGGAGTCGTCTAGGTCGTTGTTGGTAGAGATGTGTTTTATTGGGGAGGTTTTGGTAGTGGCTTTTTTGGATCTTTTGCTTGGCATGGTGGATTTGTTTTGTAGATGTATAATCTGTTATTTTCTGGTATGGATTACTTAATCTCTCTCTTTTTTTGTAATTTTTTTTTTAACAAATAAACATACATAAAATCATTTTCAATCCAAATACATTGTGTCGGTGGGTTGATCACCAATCTTATGTGCACTTGCCATATAGATTCCAATTAATTTATCTAAACTTGTATTTTGTCAATCTGATATGTATCTCAACTATAATCAAATAATCTCTAGTTAACTGTAACATTTCAATTTCTCCCCTGAAGTCAACTTTCCAAATTAATATTATACATCTTCAAATCCATTCCCTAAAATCAGTTATATAATTTAAACATTTCCCTATATTCTAACCTTTCTTGATTACCTTTAACATAATTTCCCTTCTAACCATTGATAAAAGAGATCCCATATTTTATAGAATTGTATAGGATTACTTAATCTCTTATTTGATGGTAATCAGTAACAATAATTAATCAATATGTTAGGCAATTAATTAATTAAAGCTGCATTAATAACAGTAATTAATTAATCAGTTAGACAATGAATCAGTTTATCTAAAATATTAATCTACTAGGCAATCAATTAATAGACTAGACAATTAATCCTAAAGTAAGCAACTAGACAAGTAGGAAATAACTATCAATTAATTATACTAAACACTATATCAGTAATCAGTGAATCAATTTATTTAATCAATATTATTGAAAGACAGTAATGAAAGGGTGGGGTAGTGGGAGTTTTAAAGGTAGGAGCAGCGTCGGTTTAAAGGTAGCAGCAGTGTCGGTTTAAAAAGGCAGTAGTGTTGGTTATAAGGACAGTAACAGTGTCGAGCAGCAGCCCACTTCCCAATGGTTTTCGCTTGCCTACTTTGTTTTGAAATTAAAAGCAGCCTGCTTCTCACTGTTGTTTTTTTTTAGCTAGCCTGCTTTGTTTTGAATAGTTTGCTTGTCTGCTTTGTTTTGTATAGATCGGGATTTCCAACAAAAGTTTTATAGTTCCCGAAATTTTTCAAATAAAAGTTTCTTACTTTTAAGGTACTTTCACCTTAATTTTTATTTCACCTTAATTTTAATGTTTGGATCTTCAGGATCTTGATGGAAGGAAAGATCCAGATGTATTTGTATATGAGTGGAGCGGGTGAGAAGGAAAGATCCCCGTGGGGCAGAGGCTTGTTTATATCTTTTTACCTCAGATCCTAAGCAACTTGGGATGAAATGATCTCCATGTGCCCAGGTAGCAGTAGGGTTGTTGGAGGGAGGGTGATAGACTCAGAGGCTAAAGATGGCGGCAGCGGTGGTTGGAGAAAGCAGCGTCGGCCAGCTTCAGTTTCAGTTGAATGGCTCGCTGAAAGTTTTAGTGGATCATTTGGATCTTTTCCCTCAGATTCCTTGGAGTTTCACCGAAGGAAAGATAACTATAGGTCCAGGCAGCGGAGGATTGTTTGAATACGAAGGGCTCCAGATCGTGGGATGATGAAGCACCTCTTCCTCCTCCATTTGCTTGGATTTTAATGTTTTGTTTTCCCATTTTAGCTCAGTCCTCATTAAATGTGACCCTTTCACTTTAGTCAACAATGTTGATCTACCATAAAATAAAGCAGGTGGACTTTGATCATTCAGTGTTACTCCTAAAAAAGCTCCTCTTGAAACTGATTTTAAGTGCTGAAAAGTTGGAGACTCCTAAAGATCTTTGCCATTTTTTTCCATGATATAAACAGAAGTTGGAAAACATGGTTACAGGAGATCAAAGGAAGAATGTTCTTCTCCTGGAAATGATCAAAGCAAGGTAGCTTATTGGTAAAATGATTTAGAAATGCATTTGTTTTATTTCTAACAGATAAGAAGAACACAATGACTACAGACAGAAAGCAACAGACCTTCAGAAAGCATTTTATCCTTCTCCCGTTGAAGCAAGACCCCAATGCTTTATATACAAGTGCTTTATGTTTATTTGTTAGGATTACAACAAGATGTATTAGAGATAGAAGTCGACGTGTCACATAAAAGCAGAAATATACCATTGGGCAGGTATATGGTGTTGCAAGCTTTCGGGAAAATGTTCTTGTTCTTGTAATCAAACTGTTCTTGTAATCTGTTCCAGTAACTATATGGCAAAGAGGAGGGGGCATCGAGAGTAACACGTGTATCCAGAAGGTGTATGATAAGAGTAGACCATATATGGGCTTTTGTTTATTTCAACCAATTAGGATAACTTCTTTTTTCTTATGGCAATGTCTGTAACCAAAAAGTATAAAAGATTATGTTTAAGCCATGCTCGATGCTCAGATCTTTGTTTTCCACCCGAGTGGGGGTTTATGTCCTATTTGCACAAATAATAAATCAATTCTTGTTTCTCAAACCCTTCGTGGTCTTGTCTCCTCACTTTAAGACATTAGTTTTCTACAACACCGCTACCACCAAAACAGTTCTCGCCCCACCTCATTCCTATTAATATATTCCAAATATATTACTCTTAGCAAAGCCTAAATGTATGTGACAATGTAAAAAGGAGCTTAGTTGTTAATGATTAATTTGATTAATAAATAGAGTATATAGCCATCAGCTGTTCCATTTTCCTATATTATTGGATAACTCAAAATCTGTTAAATGTTTTGTCAAATATCTCCTTCACAAAATAGGATTCCATTTATATCTCAATCTTCAGATAGTGGTGTGCAATAGATAATTCAGATCAGGAACAGCTCACAACATCAGATGTTTTAACATCAGAAGAGATACTTTTCTCCTTCCCCAATAAAACTTAGTTGCTTAATAAAATAATACCTGACTTAGTTGCCTGGAAATGCTGTTCTCAAACCTGTGTAAGTGTCAACCCTGAAACTGGCCTGGTTGAAGCCATTTATTGATTGATTGATTTATTTAATCATATTTTTATACCGCCCTATCTCGCAAGGGACTCAGGGCAGTTTACAGCCAAGTAAAACATACATATAAGTACAAGTTAAAACCCCAATTTAAAAAACTTATTAAATACGGCCGAATATTAAAACCACAATAAAATAGTAAAACCCCATTAAAACCAAATTTAAAATTTAAAATCCTAGTCCAGTCCTGCGCAGATAAATAGATGTGTCTTAAGCTCGCGGCGAAAGGTTCGAAGGTCAGGAAGTTGGTGAAGTCCTGGGGGAAGTTCGTTCCAGAGGGTGGGAGCCCCCACAGAAAAGGCCCTTCCCCTGGGTGTCGCCAGCCGGCACTGCCTGGCTGACGGCACCCTGAGGAGTGCCTCCCTGTGAGAGCGCACGGGTTGGTGGGAGGCACTCAGTGGCAGTAGACGGTCCCATAAGTAACCCGGCCCAATGCCATGTAGTGCTTTGAAGATAGTTACCAAAACCTTGAAGCGCACCCGAAAGGCCACAGGTAGCCAGTGCAGTCTGCTCAGGAGAGGTGTCACATGGGAGCCACGAGGGGCTCCCTCTATCACCCGAGCAGCCGCATTCTGGACCAACTGGAGCCTCCGGGTGCTCTTCAAGGGGAGCCCCATGTAGAGAGCATTGCAGTAATCCAGACGAGATGTCACGAGAGCATGAGTGACCGTGCATAGGGCATCCCGGTCTAGAAAGGGGCGCAACTGGCGAACCAGGCGAACCTGGTAAAAAGCTCTCCTGGAGACGGCCGTCAAGTGGTCTTCAAAAGACAACCGCCCATCCAGGAGAACGCCCAAGTTGCGCACCCTCTCCATTGGGGCCAAAGACTCACCCCCAACAGTCAGCCGCAGCTGCAGCTGACTGTACCGGGGTGCCGGCATTCATAGCCACTCTGTCTTGGAGGGATTGAGCTTGAGCCTGTTTCTCCCCATCCAGACCCGTACGGCCTCCAGACACCTGGACAGCACTTCGATAGCTTCGTTGGGGTGGCCTGGTGTGGAAAAGTACAACTGAGTATCATCAGCGTAGAGTTGGTACCTCACACCGAAACCACTGATGATCTCACCCAGCGGCGTCATATAGATGTTAAACAGGAGGGGTGAGAGAATCGACCCCTGTGGCACCCCACAAGTGAGGCGCCTCAGGGTCGACCTCTGCCCTCCCGTCAACACCGTCTGCGACCGATCAGAGAGATAGGAGGAGAACCACCGATAAACGGTGCCTTCCACTCCCAATCCCTCCAACCGGTGCAGCAAGATACCATGGTCGATGGTATCAAAAGCCGCTGAGAGGTCTAATAGGATCAAGGCAGAGGAATAACCCCTATCCCTGGCCCTCCAGAGATCATCAACCAACGCGACCAAAGCCGTCTCAGTGCTGTAACCGGGCTGGAAGCCGGACTGGAGCGGGTCTAGATAGACAGTTTCATTGGGGTAATTGATGTGCCACCACACTCTCTACAACCTTCGCCACAAAGCGAAGGTTGGAGACCGGACGATAATTACCTAATACAGCTGGGGCCAGGGAAGGCTTCTTGAGCAGAGGTCTCACCACCGCTTCTTTCAAGGCGGCTGGAAAGATCCCCTCCAACAAGGAAGCATTCGTAATCCCCTGGAGCCAGCCTCGTGTCACCTCCTGCGTGGCCAGTACCAACCAGGAGGGACACGGGCCCAGTAAACATGTGGTGGCGTTCAACCTCCCCAGCAACCTGTCCATGTCCTCGGGAGCCACAGGGTCAAACTCATCCCAAACAGTCTCAACAAGACAGCCCTCCGACATCTCACCTGGATCCACCCAATTTTGATCCAGACCATCCCGAAGTTGAACGATTTTATTGTATAGATAACCACTAAACTCCTCGGCACGTCCCTGCAACGGGTCATCACGCTCTCCCTGTTGAAGGAGAGAGCGGGTCACCCGAAACAGGGCGGCCAGGCAGTTATCTGCTGACGCAATGAGGGAGGAGACGTAGCAACGTCTCGCTTCCCTCAAAGCCACTAGGTAGGTCCTACTATATGACCTAACTAGTGTCCGATCAGCCTCCGAACGACTGGACCTCCAAGAACTCTCTAGGCGTCTTCTCTGGCGTTTCATCTCCCTCAGCTCCTCGGAGAACCAAGGAGCTGGTTGAGATCTGCGCCGGGTCAGAGGCCGCAAAGGCACGACACGGTCTAAAGCCCCAGCCGCGGCCAGTTCCCAGGCCGCGACTAGTTCCTCAGCCGTGCTGTGGGCCAGACCCTCAGGGAACGGCCCAAGCTTCATCTGGAACCTCTCCGGGTCCATCAGGCGCCTGGGACGGAACCAACGTATTGGTTCCGTCTCCCTGCGGTGTTGAGTGGCGGTCCGAAAATCCAGGCGAAGGAGAGAGTGATCTGACCATGACAGAGGTTCAGTGACTAAATCCCTCAAGTCCAGATCCTTCAACCACTGACCAGAGATAAAAATCAAATCCAGCGTGCCTCCCCCAATGTGAGTAGGGCCATCAACTACTTGGGTCAGGTCCAAAGCCATCATGGAAGCCATGAACTCCTGAGCTGCTGTCGACGACATGCCGGTCGATGACAAGTTAAAGTCCCCCATGACAATAAGTCTGGGGGTCTCAACTGCCACTCCAGCAACATCTTGGCGCTTCAGAGCTGCCACACTAGAACTGAGGGATAGGGAGTGGAGATTAGAGATAGCTGAGGATGTGTAGTCAAAATAAAATACTTTCTCCTGGGAACCAAGGACATTCTCACACCTGGCCGGAGGAAGGAGGAGTGATACCCACCAGACCAGCGGATGCTGCATTGATTAGGCCATGTGACTGATTGTTTGGGATTGAGGGAAAAACTTTCACTTTTAATTAGGTGAAAACCAACGGATCCTTCAGAGTCCGTTTTCACAAGATATGTGCCAATATGATATTTCCAATAAAGCTATTTTTCATAATAACAGAGTTGGAAGGGACCTTGGAGGTCTTCTAGTCCAACCCCCTGCCTAGGCAGGAAACCCTATACCATTTCAGACTATCCAACATTTTCTTAAAAATTTCCAGTGTTGGAGCATTCACAACTTCTGCAGGCAAGTTGTTCCACTTATTGATTGTTCTAAGTGTCAGGAAATTTCTCCTTAGTTCTAAGTTGCTTCTCTCCTTGATTAGTTTCCACCCATTGCTACTTGTCCTGTCTTCAGGTACTTTGGAGAATAGTTTGACTCCCTCTTCTTTGTGGCAGCCACTGAGATATTGGAACACTGCTATTATGTCTCCCCTAGTCCTTCTTTTCATTAAACTAGACATACCCAGTTCCTGCAACTGCAACTGCAACTGTTCTTCATATGTTTTAGTCTCCAGTCCCCTAATCATCTTCTGTTCTCATCAGATGATGTGCAGTTGCACATATCTTGTGAAAACGGACTCTGAAGGATCCGTTGGTTTTCACCTAATTAAAAGTAAACGTTTTTCTCCCAGTCCCAAACAATCAGTCACATGGCCTAATCAATGCAGCATCCACTGGTCTGGTGGGTATCACTCCTCCTTCCTCCGGCCAGGTGTGAGAATGTCCTTGGTTCCCAGGAGAAAGTATTTTATTTTGACTACACATCTTCAGCTATCTCTAATCTCCACTCCCTATCCCTCAGTTCTAGTGTGGCAGCTCTGAAGCGCCAAGATGTTGCTGGAGTGGCAGATGATCGTCTTTCTTTCTTCCTTTCCTTCTTCCATGTGTTCGCCCCGGCTTTGGCAGCTCCTATGGCTGCCTTCCTTCACTGCTGGGTTGGAGGCTGTTATAGGCACTTCTGGTGGTTTGCAATTCCCCTGTTTGTGCCTGCCTGCACCTTGGTTCTTCACTGTCCCTACAGGACAGCTACGACCCTTGGGGATCTCCTCAATCAGCTAGGATTTGGCTTTTTTCCGGAGCCCCGGAATTTACCGTTCCGCCGCAATGCTGGCTACACCCCCTCTTCCACCAAGACAAATTCCTTGTGTGACCAATCACACTTGGCCAATATAAAATTCTATTCTATTCTATTCTATTCTATTCTATTCTATTCTATTCTATTCTATTCTATTCTATTCTATTCTATTCTATTCTATTCTATTCTAAACGAAGTACTGAATGATCACCTATAAATGGAATTCTTGTGTACCTGAACAACATTCTCATCTTCACTGAAACTCTAGAGGAGCACATCAAACTGGTGCACCAAATTTTGAAGAAACTCCTTGCTGTTAAGCTATACATGAAGCTGTCAAAATGCAAGTTTCACAAGACCAGCCCAGACTACATGGGCTACCGAGTGTCAAATGAAGGAATGGAAATGGACCCAACCAAAGTGAAAGCTGTCCTAGACTGGCAGCCACCAAGCACCATAAAACAGCTATAAAGCTTGCTAGGATTTGCCAACTTTTACTGGCAATGCTGTTAGAATATTCATGACTGGGAAGACATTATAACAAGGTCAGCCAATGAATAGGCATAGCAACTAAGTCAGTCAATTGGGAGCTGAGACAGACTGGAGCCAGGGTGTGTCTTAGTCTGCAGCTTCTGATTCTGTGCAGAGAAGTGAAACTGAAACCAGTGTGTGTGAACTTGTCTGCTGATCTGAGTTGAAATGAAACTGAATCTGCTGTTGGTGTTGTAAATTTACTTCATGTATTATTATGCATCTAAAGAAGTTAATGAATCCAGCTGAATCAGTTATCTGTGTGTGCTTCTAGATTCGATTTTTGCAAGAAACTGACAAATTCATCTCATCCTTCGCCAAAATTGTCCTGTCCATCACAAAACTGTTAAAAATGGGGGGGGGGGGACAGAACAGCTATCACCAACCCAACCCCTAACCTGGACTTTAGACTGCCAACGGGCATTCAGGATGCTAAAAGCCCTGTTCTCCAAGGAGCTGACCCTCAGGCATCCTGACCGAGAACAGCCTTTCACTGTCCAAGTGGACACCAGCAATGTAGCCATCGTGGTCAGTCCTCTTCAGAAAAATGCCAGCAGTGATTTACATCCATGCACTACACCTCCAAAAAGCTAACCGAGACTGAAAGGAGATGGGTGGTGTGGGAGAAGGAAGCCTATGCAGTCTGATGGGCCTTATTGACCTGTAGACATTTCTTCAAGGGCAGTCATATTCCGTTTGAAGTGTGGACTGACCACAAGAACCTAGAAGCACTAAAAACCCCGTGAAGGCATTCCCCCAAACAAGTCCGCTGAGTACAGTACTTGCATTACTTCAAAAGATTCAACTTCAAGTTGAAGTACATCCCTGGGGTGGGGGGAGGAACCTTCTGGCAGATGCCCTGTCATGCAAGCCCCAATATGAAGTAAACATGAAGAGGTGATTCATGCCTTAATCCCCCCTTCCTAGCCTGCCTCCCAAGCTACGATGCATTGCCAAGGCAGACAGGATAGAGTGACAAGTGGTGGGGGGGGGGGAAGGAGACCAAGAAGTTGAAGAGTGAGCTGCTTGTTTTGTTATACCCATGGTACAACAAAAACAAGGAGGCACTGACCCTAAGAGAAGGACTCACCTGGAAAGGCTCCAAGCTGTATGTGCCTACCAGCCTGCAACTGCAAGTTCTCCAACAGAGTGATGACTCCAAGCAGGCAGGACATTTTGGTTACTTAAAGATCCTGTATTCGGACAGAAGACTGTTCTGGTGGCCCAAGATGAAGAAGGAGGTTGAGGACTATGTCAAAAGCTGTGCAATGTGCATACCTGACAAAAAGACCAGGGAGACCCCCAGGTCTGCTGCAGCAGGAGGCAGACCCATCACAGCCCTGGGAGGAGATTGCTATGGACTTTATCATTGAGCTCCCTGAAAGCAGTGGAAACTTGGTCATCTGAACCCTGATAGACCTGTTCTCCAAACAGGCCCACTTCATTGCCTGCTCTGGGCTCCCCTCAGTGACCAAACTTGCCAAGCTATTTGTTAAGCACACTTATAGATTGCATGGTGTCCCACATAGAATTATTTCTTAAGGGAATATGTGTGTCAAATTCACTGCTACATTCTGCAGTGAATTTGTTAGGTCCATTGGGTCCTCACAGGGGCTTAGGTTGGCTTTTCATCTGAGTACCCATGGGGCCGTGGAATGAGTGAACACTATGGTGGAGCAGTATTTAAGGTGCTATGTCAACTATTAGCAGTCCAGTTGGGCAGAATTGCTGCCCTTCACTGAAGTGGCATACAATAATGCTGTGCATAGTAGTACTGATCTAACCCCTTTCCAGATCACTAGTGGCATGGAATTTGTCCCCATGCCCAGGCTCCCTAGGGAACCCTCCTCATCAGTATCCTTAAATGAATAGGTGGAGTCTTAGAAGGAGGGGTGGGAAAATACTAAGCGTGCTTTGCAGGAAGTCGCAGAAACCTATAAAACACAAGCAGATAAATGCTGTCGACCCCAAGAGCCATTTTGGGTCAGCGGTAAGGTCTACTTTCAATGAAATACCTTAAACTAAAACTAAAGAAGCTAGGACCTAAGTTCATAGGCCCTTTCCCCATAGAGAAGATAATTAATCCAGTCACAGTGCAACTTAAACTCCCTTGCCTATTAGGGAAAGTGCATCTTTCACAGCAGCTTGTTAAAGCTGGCAGTAGGCTCCTTAATCAGGCCAGTAAATTGAGCCTCCCTGAAACCAATAGTCATGCAGGGGAAGATGCATTATGAGGTGAAGAAGATTTAAATTCAAGGCTGCACAGGGGTCGGTTACAATACCTTGTACATTGGAAGAGGAACTCCCTTTCCAACGCCACATGGGTCAAGAGTTGGGATGTTAAGGCAGACAAGTTGATTAAACAGTTTCATTATGAATTCCCTCAAAAGCCTAAGGGGACTCTGGGGAGAGAAAGAGGGGGTTGAGGTGAGACTTAACTAATTTCCTCTGTGTGTTTTGTCTTACAGGAAATCCCCTTCAACTGAGAGGGGGCAGCCTGTAAACCCTGAAGCTGACCTGGCTGAAGCCATCTTGGAGCTTCAGTGTTGGCACACTAGAACGAGGAATAGGGAGAGGGGATTAGAGATAGCTGGGGTTGTGTAGTCAAAATAAAATACTTTCTCCTGGGAACCAAGGACATTCTCACACCTGGCTGGAGGAAGGAGGAGAGGTCTTTGGACTCTCTCGTACATGTGGTTGCCGAGAACGAGGCCGGGTAGGCAAGCGGTGGATTCTGGCGGCCATGTTTTAGGCTCGGAGGTGGGGCGATGAGTCGGCGTTTTTTACGGCCGTTTTTCGGCCGATTCGTCTGGCCGGCTGGCTGCTAGCCTCTGGCTCGTCTCCCGGCCCTCTTCTGACTGCGGACTCCGGACTTTTCGGGTGTAGCCTTTGGGCTCCAGCCTCTGCAATCGTGGACGACCTGGATGATTGCGGAGGTATTTCATCTACCCCTATTGCCATCTGCCTCGCTGCCATGGTTTCTTGGCTTTCCCCCTGCTGCCGGATTATGGACTTGGCAACCTTCATACCCCCCAGCCTCTCGGAGAGGTTTAGCCTTTTATATGGGCTTCGCCTCTTGGAGGGAGAGGTCTGAGGAGACCCGGCTTCTGGAGTGGTTAGGATTCTTCCCCTGGCCATGTCTGGAGATGGTTATTGGAGGATTGCGGGGAGACGATGGAGGCACCCCGGAGTTGCCCCCTGCAACCAGTCTATGACTGTGACTATTTTAACATCACCCATGCCCCCCTCGGCCTTTTTTGAGACTACTATGGCGTTTTGGTCCTATTAGGACTCCTTGGGGGACATGGGATTTAGTTGAGGGACAGAGGAGGACGGAGGAGGACGTGGCCAGCGACTGGAATACCATTTCCCTCACCCCGGTTCCAGGATGTTTGGACTATGCACGGACAGAATACCACCTAGACTGTCATTCGGTGCTAATTGCTGTTCCATTCTTTGTATGCCTTCATTCTGGACTAGTACCATCAGTCATCATCTTGCCATCCGGAGATGGAGCCTCTACTTTGCCGATTCTTAGTCTCAGCTGCTCGCATTATACTGCTTGTGAACTCTTGCGCCTGCAGTGCCCCGCCTGCAGGAATGGCCCTCCTCATTACCGAGGCCGGCCTCCATGACGGTCTTGGGACCCACAGAGGTGGCATGCGAAAAAGAAGAGCTTGTGGGGTTTTTAGAGGAATTTTTAAGGGGTGGGAGGGTAAGGCGGGTAATGGGGTAACCCGTCGGGTGAGGCCAGTTCCTGCACATGCTCGCGGTTTTTACTATCAGGTTCGGAGGTTATGGGGAGGAGTCTGTTCCTATCTGTGAGGGTGGTCCTATTGACACGGTAAGTGGGAGGGGCAGGTATGGCGGGCGAGGGTCATATCAAATTCCGGGAGCGCGTGCTCGATGTCTCAAAGCGATCACGCTCCGACCCTGGACTTTTCCGTTCCCGGATGGTCAGGATCCTCAGAGCCTGGGCCTTGATTGATGTTGTGCAATGCTCGGTCTGTGGTGAACAAAGCCCCTTGTTTGTGATCTTATACAGGGGGTTCCATGGACCTTATGGGCATTACGGAGACCTGGTTGGGCACTGAAGGCGTGCCTTGTAGAGATGTGCCCGCGGGTTTCCGTGCATTCCATCAGCCGAGGGCCCAGGGTAGGGGTGGGGGTGGCGGTTGTGATTAGAGAGAGTCTAGAGCCGAGGGAGACCACTGTACCTCAGATTGCCGGGTGTGAATCCCTCTTTGTGAGATGGGGTCGTAGGTGTCAGATGGGCTTGCTGATCACGTACCTGGCTCCTTGCTGCGTGACAGCTGCCCTGCCCGAGCTCCTGGAGATGCTGGCTGGGGTGGCAGTTGAGACCCCCAGACTTTTAGTCATGGGGGACTTTAACTTGCCATCTTCCGGCTCATCATCGACGGCAGCTCGGGAGTTCACGGCTTCCATGACGGCCTTGGATCTGACCCAAGTAGTTGATGGCCCTACTCACATTGGGGGTGGCACTCTGGACCTGATTTTTCTCTCTGGACAGTGGTTGAGAGATCTGGACTTAAAGGAAATAGTCATCGAACCTTTGTCATGGTCAGATCACTCTCTTCTTCGCCTAGACTTTCTGACCGCCATTCACCACCGCAGGGAGGCGGAGCCAACATGTTGGTTCCGCCCCAGGCGCCTGATGGACACTGATGGGTTCCGGACGGAGCTTGGGCCGTTTCCTGAGGGTCTGGCTCACGGCTCGGCTGAGGAACTTGTGGCGGCCTGGGAACGGGCCGCGGCGGGGGCCTTAGACCGTGTCGTGCCTTTGCGGCCTCTGACCCGGCGCAGGTCCCAACCGGCTCCTTGGTTCTCCGAGGAGCTGAGAGGGATGAAGCGCCGGAGAAGACGCCTAGAGAGTTCCTGGAGGTCTAGCCGTTCGGAAGCTGATCGGACACTAGTGAAGTCCTATACTAGGACTTACCTAGTGGCATTGAGGGAAGCGAGGCGTAGCTCCCCCCCCCCCCTCATTGCACCGGCAGATACCCGCCCAGCCGCCCTGTTTCGGGTGACCCGCTCCCTCCTACATCAGGGGGAGCGGGATGACCCGCTGCAGGGACGTGCTGAGGAGTTTAACGGTTATCTATACGATAAAATCGTTCAGCTTCGGGATGGGTTGGACCAAGATTGCGGTGATGCGGGTGAGATGCTCGAGGGTGGTCTTGGCGATATTGTTTGGGATGAGTTTGACCCTGTGGCTCCTGAGGACATGGACAGGTTGCTGGGTAGGCTGAATGCCACCACATGTTTACTGGACCCGTGCCCCTCCTGGCTGGTGCTGGCCACTCGGGAGGTCACACGAGGCTGGCTCCAGGCGATTACGACCGCTTCTTTGGTGGAGGGTGTCTTCCCGGCCGCCTTGAAAGAGGCGGTGGTGAGGCCCCTCCTTAAGAAGCCTTCCCTGGACCCGGCTGTTTTAGGTAATTATCGTCCGGTCTCCAACCTTCGCTTCGCGGCGAAGGTTGTAGAGAGTATGGTGGCATATCAGTTTCCCTTGCACCTGGATGAAACTGTCTATCTAGACCCGTTCCAGTCCGGTTTCCGGCCCGGTTACAGCACTGAGACGGCTTTGGTCGCGTTGATGGATGATCTCTGGAGGGCCAGGGATAGGGGTTGCTCCTCTGCCCTGGTCCTATTAGACCTCTCAGCGGCTTTCGATACCATCGACCATGGTATCCTGCTGCGCCGGTTGGAGGGATTGGGAGTGGGAGGCACCGTTTATCGGTGGTTCTCCTCCTATCTCTCCGACCGTCGCAGTCGGTGTTGACAGGGGCAGAGGTCGACCCGAGGCGCCTCACTTGTGGGTGCCGCGGGGTCGATTCTCTCGCCTCCTGTTTAACATCTACATGAAGCCGCTGGGTGAGATCATCAGTGGTTTCGTGTGAAGTATCAGCTGTATGCGGATGACACCCAGCTGTACTTTTCTACACCGGACCACCCCAACGGCTATCAAGTGCTGTCCCGGTGTCTGGAGGCCGACGGGTCTGGATGGGGAGAAACAGGCTCAAGCTCAATCCCGCCAAGACAGAGTGGTTGTGGATGCGGCATCCCGGTACAGTCAGCAATCCGCGGCTGACCATCGGTGGCGAGTCATTGGCCCCGATGGAAAGGGTCCGCAACTTAGGCGTCCTCCTGGATGAACGGCTGTCTCTAGAAGACCATTTGACGGCCGTCTCCAGGAGAGCGTTCTACCAGGTTCGCCTGGTACGCCAGTTGCGGCCCTTTCTGGACGGGGATGCCCTATGCACGGTCACTCACGCACTCGTGACGTCTCGCCTGGATTACTGCAATGCTCTCTACATGGGGCTCCCCTTGAAGGGCATCCGGAGGCTGCAGTTAGTCCAGAATGCGGCTGCGCGGGTGATAGATGGAGCCCCTCGTGGCTCCCGTATAACACCCATCCTGCGCAGACTGCACTGGCTACCTGTGGCCTTCCGGGTGCGCTTCAAGGTCTTGGTGACCACCTTTAAAGCGCTCCATGGCATTGGGCCGGGTTACTTACGGGACCGCCTACTGCTACCGAATACCTCTCACCGACCCGTGCGCTCTCACAGAGAGGGTCTCCTCAGGGTGCCGTCAGCGAGGCAATGTCGTCTGGCGACGCCCAGGGGAAGGGCCTTCTCTGTGGGGGCTCCCACCCTTTGGAACGAACTTCCCCCGGACTCCGCCAGCTTCGGACCTTGGACCTTCCGCGGGCTTAAAACATACTTATTTAATTGTGCAGGACTGAGCTAGGTTTTAAATTCATGGGTTTTAATTGGGTTTTATTTGTATATTTTAATTAACGGGCTTTAAAATAAGTTTCTTAATTGTTTTTATTCTGTATTTATATGTTTTTAAATGCCTGTGAACCGCCCTGAGTCCTTCGGGAGATAGGGCGGTATATAAATATGATTAATAAATAAATAAATAAATAAATAAATATCACCAGACCAGCAGATGCTGCATTGATTGGGCCATGTGACTGATTGTTTGGGACTGGGAGAAAAACGTTTATTTTTAATTAGGTGAAAACCAAGGGCCCCTTCAGAGTTTCATCAGATATTTCATCAGATATTTCCAATAAAGCTATTCTTTGAGGAATCTATCTGCCTTGGAGTTCTTGCTTGTAATGGATCTATTACTTGGAACCTCTGCTACAGCCGAGACGCGGCCAGGAAGCTCCTAGGTCCCCAGAGAATACCGGGACCTGGCAGAAGTGTTCAGTGAGGAAGAATGTAATGTCCTCCCACTTCATCACCCCACAAACTGTGCCATAGAGTTCGTACCAGGGGCCAAACTGCCCAAACTAAAGATGTACTCCATGACCCCAAAAGAGATGACTGAATTAAGGGAATACATCAACACTAACCTGGCTCAAGGACTTATAAAGGTAAATGTAAAGGTTCCCCTTGCACATACATGCTAGTCCTTGCTGACTCTAGGGGGCGGTGCTCATCTCCGTTTCAAAGCCAAAGAGCCAGCGCTGTCCGAAGACGTCTCCATGGTCATGTGGCCGGCATGACTCAACACCAAAGGTGCACAGAACGCTTACCTTCCCACCAAAGGTGGTCCCTATTTTTTCTACTTGCATTTTTACGTGCTTTCGAAACTGCTAGGTTGGCAGAAGCTGGGACAAGTAACGGGAGCTCACCCCGTTACATGGCAGCACTAGGGATTCGAACCGCCGAGCTGCTGACCTTTCGATCGACAAGCTCAATGTCCTAGTCCCTGAGCCACCGTGTCCCTTAGACTTATACAACCTGCCAAATCCAGAATAACTGCCCCAGTCCTCTTCAAAGAGAAGAAAGATGGGTCAATGAGTTTATGCATGGATTTTAGAGATATTACTGCAGTGTGCATGGAAAACACCTATCCACTACCCCTCATGAACGACATGCTGGCCCACTTGGCAAAGGGGAAGGTGTTCACCAAACTAGGCCTACAGGAGGCATACTATTGGGTATGAATAAAAGAAGTTGATGAGTGGAAAACTGCCTTTAACTGGCCTTTAGGCAGCTTCCAATTCAAAGTGATGCTTTTTGGGCCACAGGAGGCCCCTGCGGTTAATAAATGAAGTGGTGCATGGGCACCTTTACAAAAGAGTCTTTATGTATCTGAACAACATTCAAATCTTCAGTGAAACCCTAGAGGAACACATTAAACTGGTGTGCCAGGTTCTGAAAAAACTCATGGCTAAGCTATATGCAAAGCTGTCAAAATGTGAATTCCATAAGACAAGTCTGGACTACCTGGGCTACCGAGTGTCAAACAAGGGTGTGGAGATGGTCCTAGATTGACAGCCCCCACACATCAGAAAGCAGATTCAGAGCTTCCTAGGATTTGCTAACTTTTACCGGCAATTCATCCCGTCTTTCACCGAAATTGCCCTGCCCATCACTGAACTATTGAAAATGGGGGGGGGGGGTTGTCCATAGCAACCATGGCTAAGCCAACCCCTTAACTGGACTCTAGAATGTCAGTGGGCATCCAAGACATTAAAGACCTTATTTGCCAAGGAGCCGACCCTCAGGCACCCTGACCTTTGTTGTCCAAGCCGATGCCAGCGACATGGCCGTCATGGCAGTCCTCCTCCAGAAAAATGCCAATGGTGATTTGCAACCCTGCACATACACCTCCAAAAAACTGATGGAGACTGATGGCTGTGTTTGCACAAAAGTTCATTTGAGCATAACCATTTTTTGCCCCATCACATACATCTTTTGAACCAGCCTTGGTCATATGAACCCAAAACAGCTATTTCTCTGGGTTTATGTAAATCAAGCTTCTTAAGGGGCCTTTTTGGCTTAGCAGGAAAACATTTGAGAACATTCTTAGAGAAAGATGAAAATACAAATATTTGTAAAAACAATAGTTTTAGTCCTAGAAAACATTCTTCTGCCCCTGCAGTTAATCTGCCCTTTACTTTTTCCCATGTTAAGACTCTTCTGCATTTTAAAATGTAATATTTTATATGACATTTGATAATGAATGTTAGTATCCTCCCCCACAAACTACAAGACATTGTTGGAAAAAATATCCTTTTGGGTTCAGTTCCAAGTGGGGAAAAAGTATCTTGGAAAGAAGATTTATTGATGAACAGGTTCACATGGCTTGAGTTCCTGAGCAGAATCACATAGCTTGAGTTCCTGAGCAGAAAAAAGGACTGAGATGCTGAGAGTGCCTTGGTTTTATGCCCTCTGCTGGGCTTTGAATTTGAGCTTGTATTCTGATTGGTTGTCAGACTCCCATGGGGCCATGCAGAGGCAACTTTGTAGGCCAGCGGTTCTCAACCTGTGGGTCGCGACCCTGTTGGGGATCGAATGATGATTTGCCAGGGGTCGCCTAAGACCATCGGAAATATGGGAAGTATACTTGCCAGTCAAAGAATTGTGCTCCAATGGTTGAGTCCACAAGCCAGCTGCAGGCTCTTCCAATCGCTAGCCAAATTCGGCTTCAGGCACGATGAATTAAAAAAGAGAGAAATCTTTGCTCTGATGTCGCCCTCTCAAGCCAGCTGCAATCACTCCCAATCGCTAGCCTAATCTGGCTTCAGGCGCAATAAACTTAATAGGGGAGGAGTCTCCGCTTTAATGCCTCTGTCCTCAAGGCAATCGCAAGCAATTCAGATCGCTAGCCAATACAGCTTCAGGCGCGATAAATTCAAAACGAAAATAATTTTATGGTTGGGGTCGCCACATTGTGGGGAATTGTATTAAAGGAGTCGCCACATTATGGGGAATTGTATTAAAGGGGTCGCAGCACTATAAAGGTTGAGAACCACTGCTGTAAGCTGTCCTGAGTCCCAAGCTTGGTTGAGCCTTGCTGGATGATGTAATCTCCCCAGTGCCATGTGGTGAGTTCTGTTGCCAAATGGGTAGAGGGCTAATCCTATCTTTGTTGGATCTTGGTTGAAGGCATTTGCCTATGAATAGATCCACCTATCTCTTTATCTCTTAAGTGTGGACCTCTGCTGTGGGCTATTGAGGGTGGTGGGGGCTATTAAGAGTGAGTCTGTTTCCTGCCTAAAAACATGTTTCTCCATTTCTTATCCAGGGAAATATAACATTTTGCCTTTTTAATATTTCCTAGAATATTTCATTTTCCTAGGAGAGGGTGGGTTCTAACTTCTGACAACACAAAGCAGAATTAAAACCGGAGTGACAAATCTCCACCGGTGATCATTCAATGAGACAGAATCTGGGTCAAGCTGGTGCTCTCCAACTTCAAGTGAAGCTTTTCCCTTGAGCCAATAGAAATGCATCTCAGGCTTTTCTGCAAGTGTGTCTTTACAAGTGTGAGCCAGTGAGCCAATAGAGAAAAATAGGAGGAGGAGGGGCAGGAGCAGCAGCAGCAGCAGCAGGAAGCACATGAAAGCTACTTTGCTGCCAGAAGTGAAGGAGGCAGAAAGTACAGCTGTTGCTGCTTTTCAGAATCTTTTACTAAGATGCCCTTTCAAAACAGTTCTTCCTGGAAAAGGAAACAGAAACTGATTTTGACAGGGGTGGTAGTGATGCTTTTGGGCACCATGACTGTTTTTGTGGTTTTTGGACTGCTCAGGCTTGGACAGAAGAAGATCCCCACTGTAGAAGAACAGCAGTGGAAAGGCAGAGGGACCACTGAACATCTGGTGGAAATTGTCCTGGGAAGATGTTACAACTTCATCACTACAATAAATTCTGAACTCAGGTGAGTGGCAGGGTATTCTTGCAAAGACTGAAAGCAGGATTGATCCAAAGGGTATACAAAAAGGAAATAAGTAGGAAAAGGAAATGTCTTAAGCTTCTTTTCCAGAAAAATAAATATTTTCTAGCAGTTGAAAACAATTTTATTCTGAAATGTATCATACATGCAAGAATATAGAATAGAATAGAATAGAATAGAATAGAATAGAATTTTTATTGGCCAAGCGTGATTGGACACACAAGGAATTTGTCTTGGTGCATATGCTCTCAGTGTACATAAAAGAAAAGATACGTTCATCAAGGTACAACATTTACAACACAATTGATGGTCAATATATCAATATAAATCATAAGGATTGCCAGCAACAAGTTATAGTCATACAGTCATAAATGGAAAGAGATTGGTGATGGTGATATATTACAGTATATAGCAAATAGGCTTGCTATTTTCTTCTGAGTGCTCTATTTTATTAAAGAAATGTATTTAATAAAATAATATTAAAATGTATGTTCTGCCTTCAAATGCATCTGCATCCTTCAGAGCTGATCATATCAGAATTTCAATTATCCCAGCAAACTATTTCAATTAATGGGAAATCCATATACAGAGACATTTTCACATTTCTTCTACAGCAAGTAGTATAGGCATGTCTGTTGTCTCTAATATTAGAAATAATACCTGACAATTATTACCCCCCCCCTTTTTTTTTTTGAAAATTCCAGCCACTTGTCTGAAATTGTGCAGGATTTCCTGCTTTGAGTAAGGGGTTGAAGACCTCCAAGATCCTTTCCAACTCTGTTATTCTGTTCTGTTTAAAATTACCTATCACTAGAGCAAAATAGAAAGAGAAAGGAGAGTTTAGTAGTATGAGTGAGAAGTGCCTCTGTCATATTCCCACTTAACCTTCCTATCTCTTGAACTACAAAGCCAAAGTTTTGCAACCTTGCTCCAGCAGCTTGACCCTTTGATTGTTTCTTTCACAATCCTCTGAATGTGGCATGTTCCAAAAAGCATAACTTTTCTCTGCTAAGAGTGATTCATGGGTGCTTGTGGTTCTGGTGTTACAAACAGATTTTTTTTAGCATGCTATGGCATTTCAGACTGGAAACAAGACATTCAGTGACTTCTTGGGGAGTGGAAGGATTAACATATAAAATGGCTTATGAAGGGATGTAATAATACAAGAGAGAGATGAGAACAGATGGATCTGAGAGGTGATCTTCAAAAATAAGATTGCATTAATTGTTCAAACTATAGGTAATCCTCAACTTACAACCACAATTGAGCCCAAAATTTATGTTGCTAAGTAAGATAGTTAAGTGAATTTTGCCCCAATTTACAACCTTTCTCGCCACAGTCATTGCAGTTATTAGGTTAGTCACACAGTTGTTAAGTGAATTTGGCTTCCCCATTGACTTTACTTGTCAGAAAGTCATCGTAAATATGAATCAGTTGCCAAGCATTCAAATGCTGATCACATGACCATGGGGATGCTTTAACGATCATGTGAAAAATGGTCATAAATCACTTTTTTCAGTATTGTTGTAAGTTTGAATGGTCACTAAATGTACTGTTGTAGATTATCTCTGTATTTCAGGTATGAATTTGGAGAGAGAAAAATGCTGGCTCTTCATGATTTTACTTTGTCTTGAATCATGGATTTGCATTTCAGGGCTCTCTCTATAAAGTTTACTCAGAAGTAAATCTAATTATATTCAGTTGGGTTTCCTGCCCACTAATGCCAACAGAATTGTAGTTCTAGTAGGAATATTAACTCATGAGTAAACTTGTGTGCCTCATTGTTAAGTAAATATCCCATGGTTATAAAAAAAAGTCCTGTTAATTTACATTCCCAAGGAAATCAGGATTTTGAATCAGCAAACAGAGAAATGTGATTAAATTTGGAAATGCATGGCTGATTGAATTAGACTCTGTATTTTTTAAAACTGGTTTGTAATTATTTATGCAATGGAGGTGGTAATCTGTAAAACTCAATAGTAAAGGAATGTCTTGTTATCTTTGTGTAAGCAAGATGCTTCTGGAATTTTATCAAGGCATTGCAATTTTAGTGCATTAGTGTGAGCTTGAAAGGGAGATGTTATTGCTTTTAAAAGGAGACAATTCTTCAACATAAATGTAACTCTTAACAGAGTAGCTGTCAGGCCTGGAAACCATACTAGACTTTAGGGTTCCAGACGCTGCCACATTTTTCCCCTGAGGGGAAGAAGGGGGGCTGAGGGGTATGGTAACATTCTTCAAGCGGTCAAGGTCGGATGGTGTTCACATCTGCAGGAAGAGTGGCAAGAAGATATTCGAATGAACTGAGAGAACGTGGGACCATGTGACCATGTGACCATCAAAGGGGTCAGGGGGGTGGGACTCTTGGGGTTTATATAACTGGGAAAAGAATCCGGAAATTCAGTTTTAGAATTTCACTCATCGTGTGCCAGTTTCCTCATGCTAGTAAAGAACTCTGAAAAACAATGGCTTCTGAGTTTTTTTTATGCAGAAGAGGTTTTTCTGGAACCTTGACAATAGCACTATTTCTTTCCAGGCTCATTTGGAAATCAGAAAAAAGTTCCAAACCTTACTTAAATACTTAAATAGTGTTCCCTGAGAGCAACTTTTAAATACATACCATTTTAAAATTGCCTTTAATTTTTCTTGAAATTGCTGAATTTTTTAGAGAATCATACTCTTAGAGGATTTGAGGAGATATATTAATATTAATCTATATCCTTTCCATTCTGGATTGCTAATGGTTTTAAATAATAACTGATCTTTTCTATAAAGATAAACACATCAAAGTTTGATCACACTACTTTAAACAGAGAGATGCTATATTCATGTTCACTCTCATTCCAAATTATTTCTTCCATATTTTTGTGAAGTGTACTCATCCTGTATTTATGGATTAATTTTCTTTTTAAATCTAGTTTATACAAATCAGCATTTTCTGTGGCAGGCAGGCTAGACTGGAAACTATATACTATTCAGCCTCCATTTCTCCATCTCTTAAGGCATTATTTTCTATTTCTGTAATATTTAAATTTTGTAAGTCGTTAACTGGTGGCGTGATTGAGCTAGTCTCACATTCAGACTTTCAAAAATTATAGGTTGATTGCATCAATTGTTATTATTTTTGTTAATGTTAATGCCATGTGTCTATTTTTTATTATGTTTATAAAGGTGGTTTAATCCTATATACATATAGTAAAATTGTAAGATAGATGGCAAATGCTACATAAATCTGGTTATAAAATACAGATAGTCTTCAAAACATGACTATAATGGAACCTGCCTATTACAGTGGCATGTCACAATGGTCGTTAGGTGAAGTATCTCACCTCCTCATCCCTGTTCTCCCTAATAAAGCATTAAACACCTAGGTTATTAAGTGGAGCAAGGGATGCTACATTTAGGTCACCGTTATATGGCCCAGTAACCCAAATATTTTGCTGCCTTAACAGGATCTACACAATGATTCTGAGTGCTTCAGAAAGCATCTGCAGCACTGTGCAGATCTCTTTAAGGCAACAAAATGAAGTAGTTTGTCAGGCAGCCACCATTTTGTCCCCACGGACAAGTGGGTGGCAGCCATATTCAAATCACCTTTGTGCAGTCCAGGAACATATGACCTGCCCTTTCCCAGCATAAGGTCCAGCGAACTTCAAAAGGAAAGTGCAATGGGTGATGGGCATGTGAAGAACGGGCCCAAACATTGAGTGATCTCAGATTGGGATGGTGGGAGGAAAGGTGGAGGTGCTGCAGCAGCTTTGTGTTTGGTTGTAAAGTCAAATGACTGCAGGGGTGCTGCAGACACTGTAACTTTGAAACAGTTTGAAACAGTTTGAAACACATTGGAAAAAAGAATCAGAACACTAAATACAAGCTCGATGGACATTACCTTGTTGATGACCCTCACCCCATCAAAGACCTTGGAGTTTTCATATCAAATGATCTAAGTGCCAAAGCCCACTGCAACTACATCGCAAAAAAGGCTTTAAGAGTTTTAAACTTAAGCTTGCATAGCTCCAGAAAAATTACACTACTAACCAGAGCATATAAAACTTTAGCTAGACCAATTCTTGAATACAGCTTGCCTGTCTGGAACCCACACCTCATTTAGGACATTAATACAATTAAGCATGTCCAGAAATATTTTACAAGAAGAGTTCTCCACTCCTCTGATCACAAAAAAATACCTTATGCCACCAGACTTGAAATCCTGGGTTTAGAAAATTTAGAATTCCGCCGCCTTCGACATGACCAGAGTTTAACTCATAGAATCATCTGTTACAATGTGCTTTCTGTTGAAGACTACTTCAGCTTCAATTGCAACAATACATGAGCACACAATAGATTTAAGCTTAATGTGAACCGTTCCAATCTTGATTGGAGAAAATATGACTTCAGTAACAGAGTTGTTAATGCCTGGAATGCACTACCTGACTGTGTAGTCTCTTCCCAAAATCCCCAAAGCTTTAACCAAAGACTATCTACTATTGACCTCACCTCATTCCTAAGAGGTCTGTAAGGGGCATGCATAAGAGCACCAGTGGGCCTTCCGTTCCTGTCCTAATATTCCCTTTGATTGTATCCAGTTCGTATAGTTATTTCATGCTTATGCTTATCTATATGCTTATATATCGTATAGTTATTTCATGCTTATGCTTATATATACTGTTGTGACAAATAAATAAATATAAATAAATAAATAAATAAATAATAAATAAATAAATAAGGGTCGTAGGTAATTTTGGGGTGTCTAATTTTGAATGTTAAGTAATCTGTTGTACAGTAGGACCTCTGCTCATGAACGCTTCTGACCATGACCAAATCAGGTTCCAACCAAAAAATTCACCTTTTTTTTTTGTGGCTGATTTCCCCTTCCGCACCATTTTTTTTGTAAGTGCCAAATTTCCAAAATTAAGTTCAGGTTATAACCAAATCGGGTTGTGACCAAAGTTATGGAACGAATTATGGTCATGACCAGAAGTTCTATGTTATCTCAAGGACTACCTGTAAGCCAACATGCTATCTTTGTCTTTTCTTCATTCAGGAAAGCAATACAGCTAGTTATTGCAGTTGGGACCAAAATTTCTGTTGCAAAGCGATACAGTTGTAAAATGCAATGTTGTGTGACCACACAGCTCGGAAATGGCAATTTAAAAAGTCCTGAATGCCACTTAAACAAGAATTGTACAGGTTGTTAAGTGAGACTGCATGTCAAAATAAAGCAGTGACAAAATCAGAAAGAGATCACTACACTTTAAACTGAGTTTTTAAGGTGAATGTTGAGCTGTATAAACTTCATCTTCAAAAATCCGTTTGACCTACATTTCACCATGCTTTAGATGTTGGAAGAAAGAACTGATTTCTTGCTTAATCACATATGCTTAACCCCATTCCTTCTAAAAGAGCAATAAATTGTGTTCAATCTTTTTAAAATTAGAACAGGTAAAAAGTTACTAGGAATATATGTTCTGATTCTGAGAGACTGAAATTTCTCTTTGTTCTGAAAATAGTTTTAAGCCTAGATTATATTCAGATTTTTATGTTTTCTACCTCAAACTGGAGGGAAATTATTTTACTGATTTTGGCAATTCTGTTGCCCACTCACCTCAAAAATTAGATTTGTCAGTCCTCTGACTTATAATGTGATAGTTTTAACTTGGGCAATGTAGCTCTATCATTAAACAAGGTGATCACCCTTTGTAACCTTCCCAGCTGGCAACACAAGCAAAGTCAACAGGGGAAACCAGGTTTGTTTTATGGCTACATGATTCACTTAAAACTGCAGTGATTTGCTAACAACTGTGGCAGAAATATCATAAAATGGGAGCAAAACTCACTTAACAACTGCCTTGTGTCAGCATTCCAGAAAACCCCTCTTGCAGAAAAGACTCCGAAACCAACATCTTTCAAAGTTCTTTTACTAGCATAGGTAAACTGGCACAGTTGGAGGAAAACCGAAACTGGGGATTCCAGTTCCTCCCTCAGTAATACAAACTCCAAGATCTCCACCCTCATGACCCCTCTGATGGTCACACGCTCCAATCCTCAACCGTCCCATGTCGAAGCATCACTCCAGCCACTCCTTCTCCAGATGCGAACCCAGCCTGACCTTGACCAGCAGAAAATGTTATTATGTCTAATCATCCCTTGCAGTACCACCCTCCTTTCCCAGAGAGGAGAATTGTGGCAGCGCATGGAAGCCTTCGGCCTAGTATGGCTTCCAAAGCTGACATCTTGCTTTATAATGGAAATTTTGGATTCAGTTGTGGTCATAAGTTGAGGACTATCTGAATTCTCATGAGAAAAAAATGGCAGCATTTTTACATTTTGATCTTATTCAGTTAAAACCATTTATCAGAACAAAAACTAGCACTGATACATTAATATACTTATAATATTGCACTAAGCAGGTTTATTCTTAAATGGAGAAGAAAAATTTTGGTGAAATAGGCATGTCAAGGGGCAACTGCATGGAGGGGGGCAAAAAGCCAAAATGACAGCCCCCAAGTCCCACCATTTTTATGGTTAAGGAGAAGTGAGAAGTGAGATTTTGATCACATAATTGTTGCTGCCAACTTGAAGTTTTTTGCTCCCCTCCTTTGCTCCAGTTAGCCTTTTGTTCCCAGTGAGTAACTAGGTAGCTAATTCCAAATTGGAGGAAAATCAAAGAGGAACAAGAGATAGATTGGGGTGGGATTGGATGGGAGTAGAGTAGAATAAAGTAGAGCAGTAATATGGATGAGTGATGATTAATCTGGAGACAGAGTCAATCTCTCACTGCATATGATACCCGCTAACTTAAGGAAGTCTTTAAAAATGGTGTTAATATTATTTGATTCAAATTCACTCGTTTATTGAAAACCCATATTTTCAAAACTGAATAGATAAGCTGTCTTAATAAAATAATTTATTTTTCTTTTGCATTTCACTGAAATCTTTGCTACAGTCTTCTTCTCATCTTGGAATAAGGGCTGAATAAACATGCATTTGTTAAGCCTGTTGATGGGTGATGGTAGATATAAAGATCTAGGGAGGGAGGGGGGAAGGGGGTTTGTGGGGGGGGGGAAAGGGGGAAAAATGTTTTTGTTAAAACTTTTTCAATTAAAAAAAAAGATCTAGGTAAAACTTAGAGAGGGCTGTAAAGCACTGTGAAGCAGTATATAAATCTAAGTGCTGAATGCTAAGTGCTAAAACAAACTATTATTGGTTTATCTTTAAGATTAATACATTTTAGTACATGCCATAAATACAAAAAATAATGTGTTATGGACCTCTCAATGGGATATGATGAATTCAAGTGATCATCACATTATTTTCTTGTAGATTTGGAAGGTAATCAACTTCACTGACCTTTAATCTGGAAGTCAAGGTCAAATAATGAGATGTTACAGATGGGATTACAGCTAGAGCTATCTAAAATCTGAATTTCTGCATTCAATCTCATTCTCCATTGTATTATTTTTAATTGGGCAGTTAATGAGGTAGAGGATGGAAGACCAAGTATTTGTATTTGACCGAGTATCTTTGTATGAAGTGCATTTTTTTTACAATCTTGCACATTTTCATTGCTTGTTTCCACTCTGCACAACTCTCTTCTAAACCTTAACTTTTTGACAACAGCCAATATGTTGCTTTCCTTACCTTTAACCAGTAACTTCCAGCTGTTGGCAGCTATATCTATTCTTAAAAGCGATCCACATAAAATACATTTCTCCCATAGTCCTACAAAAAGGAATTCATAGGAGCATAGGTGGGAAGAGACCCTGGAAGTTTTCTAATCCAATTCTGTCCTTAATTTTGAAAGCATTCACATTTCTGCTGCAGGAAAAACTATACATTGCTGACCTAGTCAATTGTAGATATTTTTAATAATAACTTAATTTTTTTTTTCTACCAGCATTTATGATTATCATTTTTTATCATCAGTACTATGAATTCATCATTTTCTCACCGTTAGCATTGTAATATAATAAACATTGACTGATTTGAACCTAACTTAGGTGAAGAGAACACAAGATCACCATGATTTCTGAAGCTTTTTTGTCACAAAAGATAATCTTGCTGAACTTCAGCATCAGCAATGGTAATTTCTTTATGTCCCAGTATTACAGGAGGAATATCTCATGATCCACCAATCTCCATTCTCCTTTCATTATTTTTCCTTGATTTTTCTAGTCCAGGAGAAGGTCAATACCAAACATTCTGGAATAATTCAAAGGCGGTGTTTGTGTAGAGAAAAAGGCTCCTTTGTTCTATTTCCCGATTTGCTTCAGATGTTAAAGACTCTGAGTCATACATTCTTAGCCAAGTTCCTCTAGTATTCTGACCTTCTCTCCATCTTATTTTTCTCTGTGTGACACTCAGCATTTCAAATATGTCTAGACTCTTCAAAAGATTTTGTTGCATTGAAAAAATACCACTGAGTCACTTGCTTTTTAAGTTAGAGAAAGATGTTTTTCATTGTTCCAATTGTTTGTATTTACATTCAGCATAAGATGTATGCTAACATACTTTAGTATACCACATCCATGTTGAACTACCTTCACTTCTGAAAGCTAGTTTCTGTAGTCAAACAAGACCAAGTAATAAGCCTTCTAGATTCTGAATTTTACCATATTTATGTTTTGAAGATCCTCTACAATCTCTTCTTCTTAGGCTGTTTGTATTTGGAAGACAGGCTGATATAGCTTCCTGCTTTGCACTGCTTTTAGACTGGCCAATCATTGAAAGGTTCTGTCTGTCTATGAAACAGACTAGCCATAGAAATATTGTACTCTAACCCAGTGGTGGGATACAGATAATTTAACAACTGGTTCTCTGCCCTAATGATCATTTTAAGAATAAAAAAATAATATACCAAAAAGGTTAGCGCAGCGTTGTCAAACTCGCTACCTATGGGCTGAATGCATCATGCACTGGCCAGTTTAGCGAAGGGGAAAAGGTCATGATACATCATGTGATGATGATGTGACGATGGAAGTTTGACACCCCTGGGCTAGGGTTAGGGTCTGAATATTTTTTTTATTGAAAAAGTTTTACAAAGAACAAATTTTTAAAGCATTGTTCCCCCCCACTTCCCCCCTCCCCCCTCCCTCCTCCTTCTCCCCCCCAACCCCCCCGAGACCTCCCAGAACAAAATGCAGAGTATAACATTTATCAATCATAAGCTAAAATACCACAAAAATCTACCTCATATACACGCTCTCCCAACACCCCCTTAACTCCCTTTTCCCATTTAAACATATACATTAATATATACCATTCGTAACATTATTCATAGACTATTTGGTACTTTTTAGTCCGATACTTGTTTTGAACATAATCAAACCACCTTCTCCATTCCAATACATATTTTTCTTGTGAATGTTTTTTCAAATATGCAGAAATTTTTGCCATTTCTGCTAAATTTGATACTTTAAGTGTCCATTCTTCAATCGTAGATAAATCTTCTCTCTTCCAGTATTGTGCAACCAAAAGTCTCGCTGCTGTTATTAAATTTAGAATCAACTTGGTCTCTATAGCTGTACAATCTGTAATTATACCCAATAAAAACAACTGTGGAGTAAATATTATCTTCTTTTTAAGAATATTCTGCATAATCCACCATATTTTAATCCAAAATGCTTTGATTTTTTTACAAGTCCACCATATATGAAAGTAAGTAGCATCCTCACATTCACATCGCCAACATTTGGCTTGCATATTCGGATACATACATGCCAATTTTTTAGGGTCTAGATCAGGGGTGAAATCTAAAAATTTTCCTTACCGGTTCTGTGGGCGTGGCTTAATTGGTGGGCATGGCTTGGTGGTCAGATGACTGGGTGGGTGTGGCCAATAACAATAAATAATAAAAATAATAAACAAAGTATACAAAACTATAAGAGGTACCAAAAACCAACTTTCACACTTTACACACACACAACACAACACAACACAACACAACTGACTCACACACAATGTAAAAACAGCTGCACTTCACCAGAATGGCCCCTGCAACAAGCAGGAACTTCACACTTTCACACTTTACACACACACAACACACAAAATGCCACATACAGCTTTGTGAGATTTTGTGTGTTTGTGTAGTTAGAGTGAAACACTACAGAAACACACCAAATTTCAGAAAGCTGCACAAATATTTTATTTTATTATTTTTATTTATTTTTTTAGATCAGGGGGTCACCAACTTTAGTAGCTTTAGGTTTGTCTTCAAATCCCAGAGTTCCTCATTCAGCAAACCAGGAAGTCAAAGCAGGCTGTAATCAGTAGCTGAAGTAAGCATTGCGTTGCCAGCCCGAAAGGAACAGTATGCAGTAATTATAGGTAAGTGAGGAGGGGGAATTGGCTGGGCATGGGTGGGGGCTCTTGTAAGTGGGGGCTGTTAAAAAGTGATTTTAAAAGCCTGCTAGGATCAGGAAACTCCTCTGCGATTGCCAGAGGAAAATTTTTTTTAAAGTCAGCTCCTCTGACGATCTCAGCTGAAGTTCCCTCATAGCAGCCCAGAACCTCTTAAAATAATTGTTTTAACAAGTAGAAAACATGTTTTTTAAGGTTCTGGTGATGAGGAATTCAGCTGGGATGGGCAGAGGAGCCTTTTAAAGCCCCCCCCCTTTTCCTTTTTTTCCCCTTCAGCAGAAGAGATTCTTATTAAAAAACTTTTAAAGTGTCCTGATGGTCTCTGCTTAGCCCCGCGTTCATCAGAGGGTTTTTTTTTTTACTTTTAAAGGCATGTTTTGGCTGAAGAAAAACTTTTAAAAGTAAAAAAAAAAACCTCTGCTGATGGTGCGGCTCAGCAGAGGCAGGGGGCGGGGCCAGGGATTTTTGCTACCGGTCTTCCGAACCAGCAGCTGACATCGCTAGCTAATCGGGAGAGCCGGTGCGAACTGGGAGCATTTCACCCCTGGTCTAGATGCCATCTATAAAACATTTTATAAAAATTCTCTCTTAAATTTTGTGCTTGTGTAAATTTGACATTTCTTACCCATATTTTTTCCCATGTTTCCAACATTATAGATTGTTGAATATTTGTGCCCATTTTATCATACAATCCTTAACTAATTCTGTTTCTGAGTCTCTTTCTATCAATACATTGTACAACCACTTAATATGCATTTGACCTTGATCTCTAATTTGTTTTACCAAATTTTCCTCATTTTGCATAATACCAATTTTCTCATCTAATCTCCATCTAGCTTGCAACTGTCCATACTGAAACCACGTATAATTCATGCCTTCTCTAAGTTTGTTTAAAGATTTTAGTTGTAACTTACCCTTTTCTACAAAAAGAAGTTCTTTATAAGTAACCACCACTTGTTTTTGTTCTATATTTATGTTCTCTATTGTATGTCTAGAAATTACCCATATTGGTATCTTATAATCTAGCTTGTATTGATATTTCTTCCACACCCTTAACAAAGCATTTCTAAGAATATGACTTTTAAAAATCTTATCCACTTTCTTATCATAGAATAAATAGGCATGCCATCCATACAACAAATCATAACCTTCTATATTCAAAGTTCTTTCCTCTGTTGAGTTAAATCAGTCACTAATCAATGAAAAAACAACTGCATCATAATACAATTTCAAATTTGGCATTTTTAGACCCCCCTCTTTCACGTATATCTTGCATTATCTTTAATTTTATTCTCGGTTTTTTACCCATCCAGATAAAATTACTAATCCCTTTTTGCCATTCCTGCAAATTTGCATCCTTTTTAAGTACTGGTATCATATGAAACAAAAATAAAACCTAGAGGAATTATTATGGATTGTACAGTAATTGAGACTAAGTTGATTTTAAATTTAATAACAGCGGCAAGACTACTGATAGGACAATACTGGAAGAAAAAAGAGTTACCTACAATAGAAGAATGGATATTGAAAGTTGCTAATTTGGCTGAGATGGCTAAAATCTCAGCCTTTTTGAAAGACACTACACAAAAAAAATATCTAACTGAATGGAAAAAATGGATTGAATATACGCAAAATAGATATCAGATTAAGAGATATCAGATTGCCTTTGAATGATTAGGATGTATTTATCTCTGATTTGTATGGGGGAAGTTAGGATTTGAGAAGAAGGGGAGGATTATAATTTGTGTTAGGAAAAATTTAGCGAATGATTGTTTTTTCTTTTGAACTATACCTTGTGTTTGTTCTGGGAAGTCGGGGGTGGGGGAGAGAGGAGGGTGGTTTTGGAGGGAGTGGGAGGGGATGGAGTGGGGGGGAGTGGGGAAAAAAAGGGGGGTGAAAATTTTTGTAAAAACTTTTTCAATAAAAAAAAAACCTAGGCAGAACATTCGTTTTTATTACTGCTATCCTTCCCAGTAAGGATAATTGTAAGTTCTTCCAGTGTTCCATCTCCCTCTGTACTTTCTGCCACAATACTTCATAATTATTTTTATATAATTTCACATTCGATGCTGTGATATATACTCCTAAATATTTAACCTTATTAACTATTTCATATCCAGTTACTCTTTCCAATTCATCCTTTTGTTTAATATTCATATTTTTAGTTATTATCTTAGTCTTCTGTTCATTCACTTTAAATCCAGATACCTTACCATATTGATCAATTATCTTTCAAATATATAGCAGAATGAATAGGTTGAGATAAGGTAACAACCAAGTCATCTGCAAACACTCTTAATCGATAGTCTTGATGTTTAATTTTTATTCCCTTTATTTGGCTTGCACCACGTATTCTATTCAATAAAATTTCTAAAGTTAAAATAAACAATAATGGAGACAAAGGACATCCCTGTCTTGTCCCGTTCTTAATTCTAAAAGACTCTGTTAAACTATTATTAATTATTATTTGTGCTGTCTGCTTCTGGTATATTGCTTTAATTGCTTGTATAAAATAGTCTCCAAATTGCATTTTTTCTATTAATTTAAATAAAAACTGCCAGTGCAATTTTCAAAAGCCTTCTCGGCATCCAAAAAGAAGAGCGCTGCAGAGACCTGGCTGTTCCTTTCCAAATATTCTAATAAATTTACAATATATCTCATATTATATCTCATTTGTCTACCCATAATAAATCCTGATTGATCAGTATGAATTATTTGATACAAAACTGGCATCAATCTATTTGCTAACATTTTAGCAAAAATCTTATAATCAGTATTCAATAATGATATTGGCCTATAATTTTCTGGTTTATTACAATCTTGCTCCTCCTTCAGTATTAATGAAATAAAAGCCGTCCTCCACGAGGGAGGCACCTCCCCTCCTAATTGTATTCTATTAAGTAGTTCCTTCAACGGTTCTACCATTTCATTTTGCAAATTCTTATAGTAAACAGCTGTTTGACCATCTGTTCCGGGCGCTTTCCCATTTTTAAGCTGTCTAATTGCTAAAATTATTTCCTCTGAGGTGATAGGTTAATTCAATTCTTCCCTTTGCTCTATTGTAAGCTCACATATACCTTGCTCTTGTAAGTATCTTTCTATATCTATATCTTTAATCAAATCTCCAGCATATAATTTTGTATAAAATTCTAAAAAGGCTTTTTAATCAAATTTTGTTGAAATACTTCCTTACCTCTATATTCTATCTTACCAATCATACGTGATTTCTGCTTCTTTCTTATTAAATAAGCTAACCACCTTCCAGGTTTATTAGCATTATTAAACGGATTATGCTTGACATATTGTAAATTAGTTGCCACTTGATCTGCCATCATCATATTAAACTGTCCTTTTAAGATATTTATTAATTTTGACTTCTGGTTGGCTCTGCTTTGTTGATGGCGGTCTTTTTTAGACCGCTAACCCCGTGAGTCTATAGAGCCGCCAGGATAGCATAAATCAGCTGTCCGGTGGCTTGAAAATCTCTCCCTCAGGCTAAGAGGGAGAGATGAGCATTTGGGCTGAAGTTGAGCCCCCCGGAGAAGCCCCAGAAAAGTTTCTGGAGGCTTGAGGAGAGCGCTCCTTCTAATGCCTGAAAGAAGCTCCGGACCCAGAGGGCATCTGACTTTTGGCAGAAAAAAACATAGCGTCCAATCTCCATGGCAGAAATGGATTTGTGGTGGATTGTAACATGGATAGAGCAGAAACTGGAGTTCTAGCATTTGTTTGCAAGAAGACTGTAAGCCCCTAATAGAGGATACATTTGTTGCAAAGATAGGAGAGAAGAAAGCAAATGGCGTTTTGTGGAATGCAAGCAAATGGCGATTTGTGTATTGGAAACAAAAGTTAAGGAAATGCTTACTAACAGCCAGTGTGGAACCAGGAGGTATACAAGAAGATATTGACTAGATGGAAGAAATGAGAATCTTATGATTTATATTTTTTCTTCTTCTTTGGGATTATAATGATTTAGAAGAAAAACCTTTTGAATCTTCTTTTTAACCCCTTTTTGTCCTTTTTTTTTTTTGTTATTGGGTAGGTTATATATTTTAAAAATGGCTTTTAAGCAAATAGTACCAAAAGCCACTAAAAACTTTGAAACTTCTTCAGTTCAGATATGAAAATTAAAAGAAGATATTAAAAAGGAACTAAGGAATTTTTTACAGGAGTTTCTGGAGGCTCATCTTTCAGAAATAGATCAAAAATTTGATGAAATAGAGAAAGAGATGTTGAATTTTAAGGAAGTGGTGGAAGAGCAGAAGAGGGAAATGAAAATGGTAAAGGATGCAATTTCGCAAATATTAAGGTCTTGTATTCAGATGGAGGATAGTTTGGAAGAACTTAATAAAGTTAATTTAGAGTTGCAAAGGGAAATAGAGGAAATTCAAAAGAATCAAAATAACTGGAACTTAGATAATAAGATAGAAGATATGCAGGCTAAGGTAGATAGGGGAGATGAAAAAAGAGTAATATTACAATATAGATTAATGGAATATGCTATAAGGGTGAGGGGGTTGAAGGAAGGTAGGAAGGAAAATTTAAAAGAGATTTTTACACAAGCTTTTGCTCAGATAAAGGGTGTGTAGCCAGAAGACTTTGAGATTAATATTGAAAGAATTTATTGTGTTAATTCTTGGTGGGCAAGACAAAATAGATTACCGAGCGATGTGGTTATTTATTTTACAACTAAAAAGGTTAGGTATAAAATCTTGCAAGCCTTTTATAAAAATAAATTTCAAATATTGGGACAAGATATAAAAATGATAAAGGAAATTCCTCCTAAAATTTTAAGAAAGAGAAGAGAATTTGCTTTTTTAGTGGATGAGTTTAAGAAACATCAGATATATTTTAGATGGGAAGTTCCAATGGGTTTGTCAGTGAATTTTAAAGGTAGAAAGTATTTTCTTAATACAGTTATGAAAGCAAGAGATTTTTACACTAATGTTTTAAAGAGTGGGAATCCTTTGTTGTTAGATGCTAAGTTAACTGGTCTGGAGATGATGGAAAATAGGAGAGGGGAGGAATGTTTAAGATGTGAATATGATGATTATGGTTAATTTTTAGAATTGATTTGTTTAGGACATAAATTATAGGATTTTTGTTATTTGTTATTTGTAACCAATGGGATGATACTATTTAATTTTGAAGGATGGAAAGTAAAATTTATGAATTTAGATAATGTTGTGGATGTAATGATGTTAATTGTTTATTGTTATATTTTGGATGTAACTTAAATGATTATTCGTTTTAATTGATATGCCTTGGATATAAGTTTATAGATAGCAAAAGGGGCCTCTGGTGGTTCAGACTGCTAAGACAGTCTGTTATTAACAGTAGCTGCTTGCAATTACTGCAGGTTCAAGCCCCACCAGGCCCAAGGTTGACTCAGCCTTCCATCCTTTATAAGGTAGGTAAAATGAGGACCCAGATTGTTGGGGGCAATAAGCTGACTTTGTATATAATATACAAATGGATAAAGACTATTGCTTGACATAGTGTAAGCCGCCCTGAGTCTTCGGAGAAGGGCGGGATATAAATGCAAATTAAAATAAATAAATAAATAAAAAAAAGTTATGAAGTTAAGTTGGAAATATCGTATCTGAGAGACTTTATTTGTAATGATATTTGATTGATCTAACATGTTTTTCTTGTAAACAAACTATATCATTTTTAAATTGTTTCAAATAATGAAATATCTTTCTTCTTTTCTGTGGTGAATTTAAACCATTAACATTCCAGGATAAAAAACTAATTGCCATTTTTGGCAGTCAGAAGCTGGAACACTCAATGTAGCTCCGCTTTTTCTTTGGGTCTTGCTCCTCCCACAGCTTCTGTTTTAGTAGCCTCTACCATTTGCTGGAGCTTAACTTCCTGTTCCTTATGTTTAATAGCTGCTCTCATCATCCTTTGTTCTTTTACTCCTTCTTTTGGTACTTCTCCCCCTTTATATATATCCAACACTTGTAAAGAATCTTCCTCCATAATTATAACTGCAGCTTGGTCTTGTGCATGCTTCATTACTTCCCCTTTTCTTATTTCTTAAACATCCCTTCTTTTTTTTTTTTATAAAAAAGTTTTATTTTTACATTCATATCCAACAACTCATCCAATGTACAGTCATATACAATTAGTCGGGCTTGCCCAGTCACCACCCCCTCCTTTTAACTCTCTTCCCTCTTCTACTTTCTTCTACTTTCCAGACCTTCCTCCCCTTCTCTTATTTACATCCTCTCCTCCCTCCACCCTATACCTTCCTTCTCCCTCTTCTACCCCTCTTCCTTCCTCTTCTCCCTCTTCTACCCCTCTTCTCCTCTTTCCTACCTCCTACTCTCTCTCTTTCTCCTCCCACCATTCTAAAATGGTAGCTGGGCAGACCCGACCCTACATAAATTATATTTATACATCTTCAATAATCCCTGTACATTAACCATCACTCCATCCTCTCCCTCAACCCCCAGTTCTCCTCCCCCTTACCCCCCACCCCCCACCACTGAATTCCCAGAACAAAATGCAGGGTATCAAAACTAACAATAATAATCCAAAATAAATCCTAAATTATAATCTCTAGTCACTCCACACATAATCACACTCTCAATTCCCCTCTCCTTCAAAAATATATCTAATACAAAATATTTCCTAAATTTACTCATATGCTATTCGATATTTTTTTATCTGATACTTATTTTGAATATAATCAATCCACATTTTCCATTCTAAAATATATTTTTCTTGTGTATAGTCTTTCAAATAAGCAGAATTTTTTGCCATTTCTGCCAGATTTGATACTTTGAGTGTCCATTTTTCAATTGTAGGTAATTCTTCTTTCTTCCAATATTGAGCAATCAAAAGTCTTGCGGCTGTTATTAAGTTCAAAATCAATTTAGTCTCTATAGCTGTACAATCCATAACTATTCCTAGTAGAAAGAACTGCGGAGTAAACTTAATCTTCTTTTTCAGAATGTTCTGCATAATCCACCATACTTTAATCCAAAATGCTTTAACTTTTTTACAGTCCACCATATAAGTGGCATCTTCACAATCACATCTCCAACATTTAGCCTGTATATTAGGATAAATACATGACAACTTTTTGGGGTCTAAATGCCATCTATAAAACATCTTATAAAAATTTTCTCTCATATTTTGCGCTTGTGTAAATTTAACATTCGTCACCCAAATTCTTTCCCAAGTTTCCAACATTATTGTTGCTGAAACTTTTGTGCCCACTTAATCATACAATCCTTAACCAATTCAGTCTTTGAGTCTACTAATACATTATACAACTTCTTAATATGCTGTTGACCTTGATCTCTCATTTGTTTTAGCAAATTATCCTCAGTTTGCTTAATACCTATTTTTTGATCTAATTTCCATCTAGCTTGTAATTGTCCATATTGAAACCATGTATAATTTTTGCCTTCTTCCCCCATCTTTTTTCTGGATTTTAATTGTAATTCCCCCTTTTCCATACTAAGGAGTTCTTTATAGGTAACTACCTCCATCTTTTGATATATATTTATATTTTCTATCATGTGTCTCGGGATTGCCCATATTGGAATCTTTCCATCTAATTTATATTGATATTTCCTTCAGACCCTCAATAATGCATTTCTAATTATATTATTTTTAAATATCTTATCAGCTTTCTTATCATATAATAAATAGGCATGCCACCCATATAACAAACCATAACCTTCTATATTCAAAACTCTTTCCTCAGTTAAATTAATCCAATCAGTAATTAATGATAAGACAACTGCTTCATAATACAATTTTAAATTAGGCATTTTAAGAACCCCCCCTTTCCCTTGTATCCTGCATTATTTTTAATTTTATTCTTGGTTTTTTTGCCCATCCATACAAAATTATTAACCCCCTTTTGCCATTCCTGTAATTTGATATCGTTCTTAAGTACAGATTGACAAGGTTCCAGAAAAATCTCTTCTGCATAAAAAAAAACTCAGAAGCCATTGTCTTTCAGAGTTCTTTACTAGCATAAGGAAACTGGCACACGATAAGTGAAATTCCAAAACTGAAATTCCGGATTCTTTTCCCAATTATACAAACCCCAAGAGTCCCACCCCCCTAACCCCTTTGCTGGTCACATGGTCCCACGTTCTCCCAGTTCATTCGAATATCTTCCCGCCACTCCTCCTGCAGATGTGAACACCATCCGACCTTGACCGCTTGAAGAATGTTACCATACCCCTCAACCCCCCTTCTTCCCCTCAGGGGAAAAATGTGGCAGAGTCTGGAACCCTAAGGCCTAGTATGGTTTCCAGGCCTGACACAGGTATCATTTGAAACAAAAATAGAAACCTGGGCAAAACATTCATCTTTATAGCTGCTATTCTTCCCAGCAAGGATAGTTGTAACTTCTTCCAATTCTCCATTTCTTTCCATACCTTCTGCCACAATACCTCATAATTATTTTTGTATAATTTGACATTTGAAGCGGTAATATATATTCCTAAATATTTAACCTTTTTAACGATTTCAAACCCATAGTTCTTTCTAACTCTTCTTTTTGTTGTATATTCATATTTTTAGTTATCATCTTTGTCTTTTGCTGATTCACCTTAAATCGAGATACTTTACCATACTGATCATTATTTCTTTTAAACCAGTAGCTGAGTATATTGGTTGAGATACAGTAACAACCAAGTCATCTGCAAAAGCTCTTAATCTATAATCTTGATGTTTAATTCTAATTCCCTTTATTCGATCGGAACCACGTATTTTATTCAAAAGAATTTCTAAAGTTAAAATAAAAAGTAATGGAGACAAGGGGCATCCCTGTCTCGTCCCTTTCCCAATTTTAAAAGTTTCTGTTAACCCACCATTTACTATTATTTGTGCTGTTTGCTTCTGATATATTGCTTTAATTGCATGGATAAAATAATCCTCAAATTGCATTTTCTCTATTACTTTAAACAAAAACTGTCAATCCAATCTGTCAAAAGCTTTTTCAGCATCCAGAAAAAAGAGTGCCACTGAGACTTGGTTGTTTCGTTCCAAATATTCAAGTAAATTTACAATTTGCCTCACATTATATCTCATCTGCCTACCCTTAATAAATCCTGATTGATCATTATGAATTATTTGATTCATCACTGGCATTAATCTATTAGCAAGTATCTTGGCAAATATCTTGTAATCAGTATTTAAAAGTGATATAGGCCTATAATTCTCTGCTTTAATACCATCTCGATCTTCCTTCGGTATTAACGAAATAAAAGCTGTCCTCCATGAAGGGGGAACATCCCCTCCCATTTGAATTTTATTAAATAACTCTTTAAGTGGTTCAACCATCTCATTTTGTAAATTTTTATAATAAACAGCTGTTAAACCATCTGTACCTGGTGCTTTACTGATTTTAAGCTGCTTAATTGCTGACAAAATTTCCTCTGAAGTAATTAATTGATTCAATTTTTCCCTTTGATTTTCTGTAAGCTCACAAATATCTTGTTGTGGTAAATATCTTTCTATCTCTGTATCATCAATCCTATCCCTAGTATATAACTTAATATAATACTCTAAAAACACTTTTTTAATCAAATTATTTTGATACACTTCCTTGCCCCTATATTCTATTTGATCAATCGTTCGTGATTTCTGTTTTTTCCTTATTAAATAGGCAAGCCATCTTCCTGGCTTGTTAGCATTATTGAACGTATTATGTTTTACATATTGTAAATTAATTGCTACTTGATCTGCCATCAACATGTTAAACTGACCTCTTAATATATTTATTGATTCTTTTATTTTACTATTTCCTGGGCTATTTATCAATAACTGTTCTTTCTTTTTAATTTCCTCTTCCAATTCCTTTTTCTTTTTCTGCAGTTTATTTTTATATTTAATGTTCATTGGTATAAAATTTCTTCTCATATAAGTCTTACTAGCGTCCTAAATCATCTCTATAGATGTTTCTTTTTTCATATTCATAATAAAAAATTCTTTCATTTGCTTTTTACATTCATTTACATTTTGTTCATATTTAAACAAATTCTCATTCAACCTCCATGATCTCCTAGCCTCTTTTTCCCGATCAAATTCAATCCAAACCGGACTATGATCAGATAGAGTTCTTTAACAAATCTTCGTCTTCTTCACTCTGGAGTACAAATCATTAGAAATCAAAATAAAATCAATCCTCGAAAATGATTGATGCCTGTCAGAAAAGAAGGTAAAGTCCCTCTCTTCTGTATTATGTTCTCTCCAAATATCTTTTAATTCCAAGTCCTCCATCATTTCAAAAAAAGCCTTTGGTAATTTCGCCGGCTTGAAATCTTCCTTAAACTTTTTTTGTCTTTTCAAATATCCAACACACCATTCCAATCATCCATTAATATATATGATTTATAATCCCAAAATACTATTCTTTTATGTAAAAACTTGAAAAAAATTTCTTGTTGATTCGGAGCATAAACTCCTATTAATAATGTCTTCTTTCCCTCCAACAAAAGTTCAATAGCAATATATCTTCCTTGCTTAGCCACCTCAATTAATTTTGCTGATATATCCTTCTTTTTATATATAACTAAACCATTTTTTTTTCCAAAGAGGAGGCAACAAAACGTACTCCCAGTTTTGAGTTTATCAAATATTTCTGGTCTGAAGATCTAATATGTGTTCCTTGTAAACAGATAATGTCATTTTTAAATTGTTTCAAATAATGAAATACTTTCCTTCTCTTCTGTGGTGAATTCAAACCATTAACATTCCAAGATAATAGTTTAATTGCCATTATCGGCCAAAGGAAACTTTTGGAACACCAGCCGCAGATCACATTTTGCTTTAGGCCTTGCTCCTCCCACTGTTTCCGTTGTAGTAGTTGCCAATTGTTGTTGTGCCTTTACATCTTGTTCCTTGCGTTTAGCTCTTGTCAGCCTTCGTTCCTTTGGATCTGAACCCGTCATAGGTATTTCCAACACTTGTAATAAATCTTCTTCCATCACAATCTGTTCTTGTACCTGCTTCACTTCTCTTTCCTTCACTTCAGCCTCCCTTCTTCTAGCTTCCAATGGGGGAAGACTTCCAGCTTTTAATGCCTCAACATAAAATTCTCTTGCTTTTCCAACTATATTGAGACAATGTACTTTCCCTGCATAATATACTATTATACCAGTTGGAATATCCCATCTATATTCAATCTGACATTTTTTAAGTTCATTCACCAGGAAGGCAAATTCCTTCCTAGCCCTTAACATTTTTGGTGGAATTTCCTTTAATATTAAGATATCTTGACCAGCAACCTGAATCTTCTCCCCCTTATATGAAGCTTGCAGAATCTGATTTCTCACTGTTCTATTTGTAAAATAAATAACAACATCCCTTGGCAACCTTTTTTGCCTTGCTATCCAAGAATTCACACGAGATATTTTGTCAATTTGATAAGCCACATCTGCTGGACGGGCTGCTAATATCTCAGCAAATGCTTCAGAAAACATTTCCCTTAAGTTATCTTGTCTATTCTCCTTTAAGCCATGGATTCTTAAAGCAAATTCCATATTTCTGTATTGTATCAAAACTATTTCATCATCTGTTTTTTCCATTTTACTTTGAAATTCATCCATTTTATTTTCTAATTTTGAATTAAATTGCTTGATTTCCTCAACTTCCTCTTCTAATAAAATCACATTTGTTGCCCAACTTTGTACTGCAATTACAAATCCTTCTTTAACTTCTTTATTTCCCACTTGAATTTCTAATATCAGCTCTTTCATTTCAGACATCTCATCAGTTATTACTTTAACTTTTTCTTGTATAAAATCCTTCAAGTTCTCCTGTAACGCCTTCAAATTCAATGTTCTAGTATCTGCTGTATGAGCTGGAGAGGCACCAGCTGATGAGATTCCAGAGCCCTTTGTTACAGTAGACTTTAATTGTTTGGCTGCCATCTTCTATAAAATTATTTATTTATTTATTTCCAACTTAATATTCACTTTAAATCTTCTTAACCTCTAAAAAACACAGTCTTTTAAAGCAATATTTAAAAATCTCCCCTAGATTCTATCAGCAGGCAACAAGGAGTTAAAGTAGCAAACAGCATGCAATTTACCAGCGGCAGACGGCAAGCAGTAAAAGTTCTATCACTTTCCCTTTCCAATTGTTAGCTTGTTAACAATTCGCCACCATTTTCTTGCTATTTTCAAGCTTGTTACAAAGTAACGGGGAATTGGCTTGGCTACTTGCATAAAGTTCTCCCACTTTTGTTCTGTCCGGTATAATCCTTTATTGTCCAAAATAAATCTCGGCGTTTGGTCGTGGTGATTGATTCCGCCAAAGCAGAAAAATCCTCAGATCTGGAGCACTTCGGGTTGCTGGAGGGAACTTAACCCTTCAAACCCCATTTTTTCTTAGGGGTTTTAGGGAAGTTCTACCTCTACCCTGCAGCTCACCCTCTCTTCTTCTCCCGAAGAGGGGTTTTTTCAAACCGCTGGATGGCAGATTTAAGCTGTCCTAGTGATTCCACATAATCCAGAGGTTGGCGACCGTAAAGATCGCCGCCATCACCTACGGTGCCAAATTGGAAGCCTCAACATCCCTTCTTCTAGATTCTGGTGACGATGGGCTTCTAGCTTTCAATACATTAGCATAAAAGTCTCTTGCTTTCCAAATTGTATTAAGACAATGTAGTTTTCCTGCATAATACACAATTATCCTCACTGGGATATCCCATCTATATTCAATCTGCCTTTTTTTAAGCTCCTCCACCAGAAATGCATATTCTTTTCTGCTTCTCAGCATTTTGGGGGGAATTTCTTTCAAAATTAAAATTTCTTGTCCAGCTACCTGAATTTTTCCCCCTTTATAGGATCCTTGCAGAATTGCATTTCTCATTCTTCGAGTTGTAAAGTAAATAACCACATCTCTTGGCAGCTGCTTTTGTCTGGCAATCCAAGAATTCACACGGTAAATTTTGTCAATATGATATGCCACTTCATCTGGTTGCACTCCTATTATCTCTGCAAATGCTTCAGAAAAAAATTCTTTCAAATCTTCATTCTTATTCTCCCGTAAGCCCCTAATTCTTAAAGCAAATTCCATAGCTCTATATTGGACCAATACAATTTCATCATCTGTTTTTTCCATTTTACTTTGAAATTCATCCATTTTATTTTCTAATTTTGAATTAAATTGCTTGATTTCCTCAACTTCCTCTTCTAATAAAATCACATTTGTTGCCCAACTTTGTACTGCAATTACAAATCCTTCTTTAACTTCTTTATTTCCCACTTGAATTTCTAATATCAGCTCTTTCATTTCAGACATCTCATCAGTTATTACTTTAACTTTTTCTTGTATAAAATCCTTCAAGTTCTCCTGTAACGCCTTCAAATTCAATGTTCTAGTATCTGCTGTATGAGCTGGAGAGGCACCAGCTGATGAGATTCCAGAGCCCTTTGTTACAGTAGACTTTAATTGTTTGGCTGCCATCTTCTATAAAATTATTTATTTATTTATTTCCAACTTAATATTCACTTTAAATCTTCTTAACCTCTAAAAAACACAGTCTTTTAAAGCAATATTTAAAAATCTCCCCTAGATTCTATCAGCAGGCAACAAGGAGTTAAAGTAGCAAACAGCATGCAATTTACCAGTGGCAGACGGCAAGCAGTAAAAGTTCTATCACTTTTGCTTTCTACTCATTAGCTTGTTAACAATTCGCCACCATTTTCTTGCTATTTTCAAGCTTGTTACAAAGTAACGGGGAATTGGCTTGGCTACTTGAATAAAGTTCTCCTGCTTTCGTTCTGTCCGGTATAATCCTTTATTGTCCAAAATAAATCTCGGCGTTTGGTCGTGGTGATTGAATCTGGCAAAGCAGAAAAATCCTCAGATCTGGAGCACTTTGGGTTGCTGGAGGGAACTTAACCCTTCAAACCCCATTTTTCTCAGGAGTTTTAGGGAAGTTCTACCTCTACTCTGCAGCTCATCTCCTCTTCTTCTCCCAAAGAGGGGTTTTTTCGAACCGCTGGACAGCAGATTTAAGCTGTCCTAGCGATTCCACATAATACAGAGGTTGGCGACCGTAAAGATCGCCGCCATCACCTACGGTGCCAAATTGGAAGCCTCAACATCCCTTCTTCTAGATTCTGGTGACGATGGGCTTCTAGCTTTCAATACATTAGCATAAAAGTCTCTTGCTTTCCAAATTGTATTAAGACAATGTAGTTTTCCTGCATAATACACAATTATCCTCACTGGGATATCCCATCTATATTCAATCTGCCTTTTTTTAAGCTCCTCCACCAGAAATGCATATTCTTTTCTGCTTCTCAGCATTTTGGGGGGAATTTCTTTCAAAATTAAAATTTCTTGTCCAGCTACCTGAATTTTTCCCCCTTTATAGGATCCTTGCAGAATTGCATTTCTCATTCTTCGAGTTGTAAAGTAAATAACCACATCTCTTGGCAGCTGCTTTTGTCTGGCAATCCAAGAATTCACACGGTAAATTTTGTCAATATGATATGCCACTTCATCTGGTTGCACTCCTATTATCTCTGCAAATGCTTCAGAAAAAAATTCTTTCAAATCTTCATTCTTATTCTCCCGTAAGCCCCTAATTCTTAAAGCAAATTCCATAGCTCTATATTGGACCAATACAATTTCATCACCTGTTTTTTCTACTTTGGTCTGAACCTCTTCTATATTATTTTCCAGTTTTAAATTAGATTGCCTTATTTCCTCTACATTTTCTTCTAGCAAATTCAAATTAGTTGCCAAACCTTGAACTACTAGCACAAGGTTATCTCTAATCTCTTTGTTCCCTTCTTGAATTTCTAACATCTGTTCTGTCATCTGTTTCAATTTCTCTTCAATAAGAGAAGTTTGCAAATTTATAGTCCTTTACAAATCTTTCAGGTTTTCCTGTAGTACTTCTAAATTTAATGCTTTTGTATCAGCAGTATGAGCTGGAGAAACTCCCACACTCCTAGAAGTTGTTAATTTTGTTTGTTTGGCTGCCATCTTTTAAACTTTCATTTCACTTTAATCCAAATTAACAAAAGATCTTTTTGTATTTTAAGGAGTACAGTCTTCAAATCTCTTCCTTTTATCCTTTTATGGTTTAATGACTTCTAGGGTCTGAATATTTTTTGACCACCCTAGAACTTTGAAGCAGATTCTTGTATGTGGTTCAGTTGGCTTCCTTTCTCACTGAGTTCCAGGTAAGAAGTTTTTCTTTTGTTTTTCTTTTCAAAAGTTGTCACTGCTTTGTGAGTTTCTTCTATTTTCCTGGCTGGTTATTTGGGCTACATTTGATATGATCATACTCTGCACACTTTTTTTTGTCTGCACTTGTCAGACAAAATATGTCTGCAAGTGTTGCTAACTAGGCCAGAAATGCATTTTGCCAATGCTGGAACAGCTGCACTGGTTTCACCTGACAAGTTTCTCTAACATAGAGACAAGCTGCTTTACTCCAGATGCTTTGGATTACAATTCTCAGAATCCATGACATTGTTCACATTGGCTGGAGTTAATGGGATTTGTAGTACAAAATATGAGGGGGTGCAATATGCTTTATGTGCACTGCACAAATCATACTACTTTTCTTGCATTGCTTGAGTTGACAAATAATTCAGAGCCATCACTATGATTACAAAACCAATTCCTGAAAAAGAATTAGGAACCCATAGGATTGTGTAGAAAACATCCTTATTGGAGGTGAGGCCAGCGTCGCGATGAGATGGTCGCGAACTCCGGGAGCTCCGGGGGAGCGCTGATATCCCCATCGATATGGGGGTCCGTAATGGACCATAGCTGTCCTGCAGGGACAGCGAAGAAAAAAGGAACCGCCGGAGCGAACAGGAAAGTTGCAAATTCCCTGCAGCACTGGCATTTTAGCCTTCGACCCAGCGATGAAGACCGCAACCATTTCAAGCTGCCAAAGTCGGGACAGCCACATAAGATTGTGCTAGAGAGTTGAAGTGGTGAATTGGACAAAAAGGGAAAAAAGGAAAAAAAATGAGGATTTAAAATTAAAGCTATGTTTTAAATGGGACTAATTGGACTAATTGGAAAAAGTAAAAAAAATTGAAACAAAACAAGGTGCAGTTTTAAGTAAAAGAAACAAAATGGATATTTTTGTTAACTCTGGATTGGATTTGTGGACTGCAAAGTGACATCTAAAGGTGGAAGAGGAATTACAAGCACTTTGTTCATTGTTGAAAATCTTCTATGGCTGTGATAAGACTGGTGAGAATTCTAAGGGAGGTCTCTATCAACAAGCTGTTTGACCATCAAAAGAACAAGAGCTACAACTTCAAAGATCAAAGCAGAGAACAATTGAAAACAAGAGAAACTCACAAATGATTTTAAAGCAAGGAATACAAGAAATAACTACAAGAATGGATGAAAAATAAGATTCAGAAAAAACAAGAGCTGTTTTAGAATTGATAGTGAATAAAGAATTTATGATGTTAAAAAATCAATCTTAAAGGATTACTTAGAGATTAATAGAGAGAAATAAATATGGAGGGAAGAGGAAAAAAGGAAAATTAATAGAAAAATAGGATAAATTAAGAAAGCATGGAATTTTAAGGGAAAATAAAAATGGAATTGAAATAGATTAAGATTAAAACTTCCAAGAGATGAGAATACGTAAGTATAAGCATGAAACTTTTTGAAATAAGAGAAATGTTTGCTCTTTTTTACTTTTTTTAATAAAACTAAGAATAATGACCTTAAAACTTTCATTGATAAAGAAGTTCTTGATATTGATGTCATGGAAATGGGCAGAATTGATAGAAACATAAGAGACATTGTTTATAAAGCAAGGAACTTAAAGAAAAACAAAAAGGGAATTAATATAGATCAAGATTGAAATATCAAAGAGATGAGAGTTAATGCATAAGAGATTTTTTGAAATAAAGAATTTTAGCCTGTATCACTTTTTTCTTTGTTGTTTTTGTTTTTCCTTTTATATGATTAAGAATAATGATTTTAAAAATGTTTATTGAAAAGTAATGAGATTATGGATGTTGATGTTATAAAGACTGAAAAGAAAGAAATTACTAAAAGAAATTAGTAAATGGGATTATAGGGTTCTAATATAGATTTTTATTTTATTTTATTTATTTATTTTTATTTATTTTTGTCACACAATATATATAAGCATAAGCATGAAATAATTATACAATATATAAGCATATATATGAGTATGAGTTGTAATAACTATTTTAATTGGATATAACAAAGGAAAACAAGAGGACAGGAACGGTAGGCACGTTTCTGCTCTATGCACGCCCCTTACAGACCTCTTAGGAATTGGGTGAGGTCAATGGTAGATGGTTTTTTGTTGAAGCTTTTGAGATTTTGAGAGACCACAGAGTCAGGTAGTGTATTCCAAGCATTAACAACTCTGTTACTGAAGTCATATTTTCTGCAATCAAGATTGGAGCGGTTAACATTAAGCTTAAATCTATTGTGTGCTTGTGTATTGTTGCAATTGAAGCTGAAGTAGTCTTTGACAGGAAGGACATTGTAATAGATGATTCTATGAGTTAAACTCAGGTCATGCCGAAGGCAGCATAGTTCTAAATTTTCTAAACCCAGGATTTCAAGTCTGGTGGCATAAGGTATTTTGTTGTATTCGGAGGAGTGGAGTATTCTTCTTGTAAAATATTTCTGGACACGTTCAATTGTATTAATGTCAGAAATGTGGTATGGGTTCCAAACAGTTGAGCTGTATTCAAGAATTGGTCTAGCAAATGTTTTATATGCTTTGGTTAGTAGTGTAATGTTTTTGGAGAAGAAGCTATGCAAGATTAGGTTTACAACTTTTAAGGTCTTTTTTGTGATGTAGTTACAATGGGTTTTGGCACTTAGATCATTAAATATGAAAACTCCAAGATCTTTAACAGGGTGGGGGTCATCAGTAAGGTAATGTCCATCAAGCTTGTATTTGGTGTTTAGGTTCTTTTTTCCAATATCTAAGACTGAGCATTTGCTGGTTGAGATTTGGAGTTGCCAAGTTTTAGACCATTCAGATAAGAAGTCCAGGTCTTTTTGGAGGATAGCTGTATTGTTGGTGGTGTTAAATAGTTTGACATCGTCAGCAAAGAGAACGCAATTACTTGTAATATGGTCACAGAGATAATTAATGTATAATATGAAGAGTGTTGGTCCAAGAACGCTGCCTTGGGGAACGCCACTTCTAACAAGAACAGGGTTTGATAGAGCATTGCCAATTTTGACCACTTGTTGTCTGTTTGATAGAAAAGCTGTTATCCAATTGTGGAGGGGTCCTGAGATGCCATAGGATTTTAGTTTTAGGAGAAGTTTATCATGTACTACCAAGTCGAAAGATGGAAGAGATAAGAAAGGGGGCAAAAAAGGGTGCAGTGGACTTGATCAAAGAGTTAAATTCAGGACAGAGGCTTAGACTAGAATTTCTTTTTTATATTAGAGATATGCAAATAGTGAAATTAAAAAAGGGGGAAAGGAAATATATTGATAAAATATACAAGGGGGGGGGAATTGAATTGGATTTGATTATGTACCTGGTTGATATTTTGTTCAAAAAACATATTGTATGTGGTTTTGTTTAAAAAAAAAATTCAAAAAAGAAAAGAAAACCTCCTGATTGGCAAAAGCTATTGATCCCTCAACCCATATTTTATTTATTTATTTATTTTATTTATTAAATTTTTATACCGCCCTTCTCCCGAAGGACTCAGGGCGGTGTACAGCCAGAATAAAAACAAAATATATACAATTGAAAACAACATTTAAAAAGAGCAAATTTTAAAGGCTGATTATTAAAATTTAGATTTAAAAATTTAAAATAATTAAGAATACCCAATTAAAATTCAACACTAATTATGCCAGTCCCGCTTTAATAAATAAATATGTTTTGAGCTCACGACGGAAGATCAGGCACTTGACGCAGGCCAGGGGGAAGTTCGTTCCAGAGCGTAACTGCCCCCACAGAGAAGGCCCTACTCCTGGGGGCCGCCAGCCGACACTGTTTGGCGGACGGCACCCTGAGGAGACCCTCTCTGTGGGAGCGTACGGGTCGGTGGGAGGCAAAGGGTAACAGCAGGCGGTCTCGTAAGTACCCGGGTCCTAAGCCATGGAGCGCTTTAAAGATAGTTACCAAAATCTTGAAGCGCACCCGAAAGACCACAGGAAGCCAGTGCAAGCTACGGAGCAGCGATGTCACATGGGAGCCACGAGCGGCTCCCGTTACTACTCGCGCAGCCGCATTCTGGACTAACTGCAGCCTCCGGGTGCACCTCAAGGGCAGCCCCATGTAGAGAGCATTGCAATAATCCAGCCTAGACGTAACCAGAGCGTGAGTGACCGTGCATAAGGCATCCCGGTCAAGGAAGGGATGCAACTGGCGAACCAAGCGAACTTGGTAAAAGGCCCTCCTGGCGACGGCCGCCAGGTGTTCATCAAAAGACAGCCGTCCATCCAGGAGGACGCCCAAGTTGCGAACCACCTCCTTTGGGGCCACTAACTCGCCCCCAACAGTCAGCTGCGGATGCAGCTGACTGTACCGGGGTGCCGGCATCCACAGCCACTCCGTCTTGGAGGGATTGAGCTTGAGTCTGTTTCTCCCCATCCAGACCCGTACAGCTTCCAGGCACCGGGACAGCACTTCGACCGCTTCGTTGGGGTGGCCCGGGGTGGAAAAGTACAGCTGAGTATCATCAGCGTACAGATGATAACTCACCCCGAAACCACTGATGACCTCACCCAGCGGCTTCATATAGATGTTGAACAGGGTAGGCGAGAGAATCGACCCCTGAGGCACCCCACAAGTGAGGCACCTCGAGGACGACCTCTGCCCCCCTGTCAACACCGTCTGCGATCGGTCAGAGAGATAGGAGGAGAACCACCGATAAACGGTGCCCCCCACTCCCAATCCCTCCAACCGGCGCAGCAGGATACCATGGTCGATGGTATCGAAGGCCGCTGAGAGATCTAATAGGACCAAGGCAGAGGAACAACCCCTGTCCCTGGCCCTCCAGAGGTCATCCACCAACGCGACCAAAGCCATCTCCGTGCTATAACCGGGTCAGAAGCCGGACTGGAACGGGTCTAGATAGACAGTTTCCTCCAGGTGCCGGGGGAGCTGCCATGCAACCACACTCTCTACAACCTTCGCCACAAAGCGAAGGTTGGAGACTGGACGGTAATTACCCAAAATAGGCTTCTTGAGGAGAGGTCTCACCACCGCCTCCTTCAAGGCGGCGGGGAAAACCCCTTCCATCAAAGAAGCATTTATAATTCCCTGGAGCCAGCCTCGTGTCACTTCCTGAGCAGCCAGCACTAACCAGGAAGGGCACGGGTCCAGTAAACATGTAGTAGCATGTAACCTCCCCAGCAACCTGTCCATGTCCTCGGGAGCCACAGAATCAAACTCATCCCAAATAACCTCAACAAGACGTGTCTCTGTCATCTCAGCTGGATCCTCGCAATCTTGGTCCAAACTATCCCGGAGCTGAACAATATGAGAGGGACAAAGAAGATGAGGAGAAGAACATTGAGGCTTTGCGCTAGACAGCTAGCCAGGCAGGGAGTAGGTCAGGAGGGGCTGGCTGGCTGGGGAGGGGGGATCATGGCTGCTCAGGTGGCTCCTGCTGCCACTAGCACCTTGGGTGAAGAAAACGATGGTGCAGCAGATGCCCCATTTCCTTGCAGCTGTGCTCCATGGGGCAGTGAGGTCTCATTCCTTCCTCAGCGCGATGAACTCCAGTGGGCTGGAAGCCAGTGCGAAGGCCCTGGCTCTGTAGTGCCTCACTCAGTTAAAGGCTTCATTCAGCCTTGAAACAATAAGGCTGGTGTGCACAAACAAGCAGCTCACCTGGGCCACAGACAACGTTGGTTCCTGCACCTGGCTAATTCCAATTCCATGCCCAGCCTTACTGTCTGAGGGCAGGAATGATGCCTTCAACTGAGTGAGGAGGCACTGTGGGGCCAGGCCTGTCACACCCATGTCCAGCCCACTGCAGTTTGCCATGCTGGGGGAGGAATGAGACCTTGTTGCCCCATGGAACACAGCTGCATGCAAATGGGACATCTGCTGCACCTTTGTTTTCTTCACCTTGGATGCAGCTGGACACCCAGCTGCAGTGGCAGAAGCCACCTGAACAACCATGATCACCCCCCCTCCCCAGCCAGCCAGACCCACCTGCCTTCCTCCCTGCCTGGCTAGCTGGCCAGCGCAAAGCCTCAATGTTTTTCTCCTCATCCTCTTTGTTACCTTTTCCACTCAAGCGGATAACTGGTTCACCGAATTCAACAAAAATTAGCTACCGGTTCTACTGAACCAGTGTGAACCAACTGAATCCCACCCCTGCTCTAACCCTAATGATCTTTCAGAAGGTCTGGTCTCCATGCTTTTGACCAGGATATTAGTTAGCAAGATTCTGGTTTGTGTATAAATATACTGTATAGGATTTGAAATTTGGGAGGAATGGAAGTAAATTAGGGTTTTTTTGGGTGGTGGTGGTGGTGGTAGTTATGGATTGGTTGTAGTGTTATTTTGTTTCCACCCAGATTTTCACTGAATAGATAGATGGCTGAAGAAATTTTGATCAATAAATATTTGCTAAAAGTTCAAAACAGATTTATTGTTTATAGCAAGTTCAAATTGAAGGCTTGAAAAACCGATGAAAGATTGTGTCAATTCAAGCTGTACCTGGTTATAAAAAGAAACGGATAATGAAATGATGGGCAGATCTCAAGGAAATATAGAGAACGAGAAAGTAAAAACATCTTATGGCTTAGCTGACATACACAGTTGTGGGTTCTAGTGATCATGTCCTAGTAGTAGAAGATCCTCTGAAAATCTAGTACCAGTTGGGGCATTCTGAGATTCCCAAAGTTTGACTAATTGCTAGCAGATTTAAGTCCCTGGGATGTATATTGGTCACAAACATCTTATACATGGGGCAGTCAGTGCTAGAAAAAATAGCTTAAAGTGCCTGTAAAGTGCCTCTTTCTTCTCTTTGAAAAGCATACGGGTAGCCATCCTTGATTTCATTGGCTGGTTAAATCCCCTGGCTAAGTTCTTGTCTATAAACCCCCAAAGTTTCTCCATCTCCCTTGGCATCATTAAATACATCTTCAGCTTAGCCTTAGATAATTTTGCCCCTGGCAAGATCTCAATAACAGTCTGTGGGGTGATGGAGCTTCTGACTCCCTTTCACTTCTGACTCCCTTTCACTGAACGCCTCTACTAGGTAGAGTATTTGGGATGAGTGGTTCTAACTCCTAGCTTCCCTTTAGTGTAGCACTTTTACTGTGCTAATAACAGGTTTGTGGTTGGTGTGTGGTGCTTTCGGTGTTCCCTGCTGGCTAGTCACTTCCTTTTACCACTTGTTGCTGTCCCAGTCTACTGATGGATTCCATTTCTTCAACCAGGCTAGACCATGGTCTCGGTTATTCCGGGAGCCACAATAAAATGGATAGTCTCTACATGGGTCCCAGCCAGGGGTGAAATTTAATTTTTTTTGCTACCAGTTCTGTGGGCGTGGCTTGGTGGGCATGGCTTGGTGGGGGGGGGTCATGTGACTGGGTGAGCGTGGCTATGTAACCATGTGACTGGGGGATCAAAAGACAGAAACTCACTAACAATGTCCTGCTGGAGCAGGGTTGGACTAGGTGAAGGGTTGCACCTAGTCCAACCCTTCCAGCCCTGGATTAGTCCAGGGTCCAACCCTTCCAGCCCTGGATTATCCTCTGAAGCTGCTTGCTTGCTTGCTTCCTTCCTTCCTTCCTTCCTTCCTTCCTTCCTTCCTTCCTTCCTTCCCTCCCTCCCTCCCTCCCTCCCTCTTTTCTTTCTCTCTCTCTCTCTCAAAAATGAACCACCCCACACACCTCATTTTTCCTCCCAGCCTACCTGAAGCTTGCTAGCCAAACCCAAAAATGGGGGGAAGGAGTCCATTCCCCCCCCCAGCAGGCTTCAGGGAAGCCTGCTAGCTAAACCCCAAAATGGGGGGGAGTCCATTTTTCCTCCCAGCAGGCTTCCCTGAGGGAGGAAAAACAGACTCCCCCCCATTTTTTGGTTTGGCTAGTAGGCTTCCCTGAAGCCTGAAGCCTGCTGGGAGGAAAAATGGAAACCCCCCCCCCCTGGGTTTTTGGCTAGCACCCAGCTGAGCTGCGTGATCATCAGAGGTGGGTTTTTTTTTTACTTTTAAAAGCACCTTTTCGGCTGAAGAAAAAATGCTTTTAAAAGTAAAAAAAAAACCCTCAGATGATCGCACAGCTCAGCTGGGCATTGGGGGGTGGGGAGGCAGGGATTTTTGCTACTGGTTCTCCGAACCACCCGCCACCATCACTATCGGATCGGTTGATCCGGTCCGAACCGGGAGCATTTCACCCTGGTTCCAGCTCTGAGACTTACTGGCTCCATCAGGCAAATTGCTGGTGCCCCTCCTTTTAGGGAACCATCTAGCTGAGAGAACCTCATGGGCTGCCTTAATTTTCTCAGCCTCAGCCCTAGTTTCTTCACTGTCTGAAGGCTGATTAGGCACTGAGTGCAGCCTGAGTCCAACAAGGCTGTGAGGATCACCATTACTCCTGAGGAGGGCAACAGAATCTTAACCTGGGTGGTCATAGGGATGATGGTGCCACTTACCATCGGGTCATCTTCCCCTTCACTGTCACTTTTGTAAAGACCAAGCCAAGCTTGTGGATTAGAGTTCTCTCCCTTTCGCTGGATTAGGGAGAGACCTCTACAATCTGCTGGGCTACCTATGTCTTCTCCCTCGACTTCACAGGGGGGAATGTTCTGGCTTTGCTTCTGGCAATACCAGTCTGGCACAGGACTGTCAGCTGTTTGGTGGCCTTCCTTCTCTTATCAGAAACACACTCTGGGCTCTGGTGACGCTTTCCTGCAATGGCAGGGGTTTCACCCTCTCTTCTTCCATGGGTCATTGGGTATCTCTTGGCTATCTTGTAGGGCTGTTTTTCATGCACTGCATACTCCTGGTACTCCATCGGGTCGAGCTCCATGTTTGTGGCCAGCTGGTACCACTCTCGAAGGTCGCATGGCACTTCCTGGAGCAGGCAGTTGCAATACAGCTCCTTGTTCAGCCCTCCCAGTATTGGTAGACCAGCACACACTTGGGCAATCTCTCAGATGAGCTGCCAGGCTATGAAAGTCTTGGATGTACTCTGCCACTGGCTATGTCAGGATTTTAAATAACACTCGCAATGAAATCAAATTCCGAGGCTTGAAATTCCTCAAAACTAACTTTTATTAGAGATGTTATATTAGCACATCTGGAAAAATCTGAGTGCTTCCAGGTTTTCCACACCCAAAAGAAAGTTCAAGATCTTGCCCCTCACCCACATGTCCACCACACATCCGGTCATGTACAGTCCAGAACAGGAGGTATCTTCTGATTCTTCTCAGCATCGCTGCAGGGCACCTTGGCCTTGACTTTCTATGAAGAATTTTGTTTTGACTACATGTCTTCTTCACCCTATACTATCCTCCCTACCAACTTTCCATGGTAGGACTTGTGGCAGGCCTGAAGCCTGAAGGCACAAAGGTAGAAAGATAGCTTTCAGGTTTGCCAGGCTGCTTGCTCTGTCATGGGGAGCAGATGCAGACCTCTGCATGCCAGGCCACTGTGGGGGTCCTCAAACCTGTCTCACAATGCCTGCATGAAAGCACCTGTCAGCCTCTATGATGCTTGCTTGCTATCAGCTGCCATAGAATGGGAGGGATGTATAAGCATTTGGGAGGGGGAAGTGGGCTGGTGGAGATGTCCCATGAAAGGTAGGAAAAGGTAGGAATATTCTCATCGTCTTCAATGCAGCTGAATGGAGTTGTTGATAGTCAGTCAAGTTCAACCGTTCTGGCATACCAGATGGATTGGACCCTCTGAAGATGCACCTCACATGATGCCTTGGGGAGCACCACCGCACATCCACCCAGAAAGCAGACCCAAACCCACACTGATCATGAAGCATGACCAAGGACCAGAAGCCAAACCGCAGCTGCAACATTAGCCATTTCAAACCCCTCCAATCCATACATGCAGCAGACTGACACCCACTATGAAGATGTAGCACCACCACAAAGCCAAACAACAGCTATGCAGCTCACCAGCTCAAATCCCCCTGCAACACAGACTAAATTGAGCACAACCAAGCCCCCACTCAAACAGGACACACCCCCAGCCAATCAGAGCACAAAAAAAAACCCTCCATCCAATCAGAGCACAGCCAAGCTCCCACCCAATCAGTTCAAACCACCACTAGCAGTTAAAAGGAAGAAACAGCTGCGATCACACATTGCTCCCAGAAGCATGAAGCTGAAGCCTGAAGATGACGAATGAGACTTCGTCGAAACGTTGCCAAGACATTTCCAATTTTACACGGGAGAAAACTCGAACAACCAAAGACCTACATATATATATATACACAAATGGATGAGACTATTGCTTAACACAATGTAAGCCGCCCTGAGTCTTCGGAGAAGGGCGGGATATAAGTTCAAATAAAAAAAATTTTTAAAAAATTCCAAAGGTTCCTCAGCTAGTAGTAAAAGATGGAGGAGATCCCAAGGCTTTGGGATTCTTCCTAGTCCAAGTGTGGAACCATATGCAAGAGTATGGAGAGGATTTTACATCGGAAGTGGCATGCATGAGGTGTATCACCATGGCCCTGGAGGGGATAGCAGCTGAGTGGATGATGGATCTCCATAATGAGGATTCTCTACTGCTGAGAAATTACGACCAGTTTATGACAGCCCTCTGAGTGTGCTTTGATGACCCCTTGGCTGAGCGAAAGGCTAGAATCAGGATGAAGTCTATAAATCAGGGGCAGAGATCGGTGGCCAAATACACTCAGGAGTTTCGTGAGCTGGTGCACCACATGAGGGGGTGGTCCCAGAAGGCCCTGATGGAATGTTATAAAGATGGCCTCAATGAAGATGTCTACAAAGACTGCTGCTCCCAAGGCCCCCCCCCCCGAGATCTGCAGCACTAGTATGTGTTGGCAGCCAATGTGAAAATTGACCTGGCCAGAGATCATTACCGTGGGAGCTGCACCTGGAACAAGCCTTCCCCTTCTTCCCAGAAAGAGGCTCCCAGAGTTGCCAGAGGGAGGCCAGCTTAAAGCCTAAGTCCATAACCTGCTTCAGATGTGGGAAGGAGGGGCACCGGGCTGCTGATTGTTTCTCCAGACCGGGCTCCAAGCCAAACCCTGCTGGAGGGAAGAGAACTGACAAGCTGCCAGCAAAGAACTGTGAAACAGCCCTGAAGGGTGTGGAAGTCATTGAGTTCACTCTCCCAGGCCTAAAGGAGTTGGGAGCTAGGAGAGGGGATAGTGAAACCAACACCGATGAAGATCCCCTGGCAAGTCAGCATGGGGGCCCCATGACCATCCCGGTGGAGCTAAGGACACCATCATCTGGTGCCCAGGAGAAGATGTTCACCCTCTTAGACTCTGGGTGTACTCAGTGTGTCATGAGCCCAGGGATGGTGAAAAAAAATGGGACTGAGACTAAAGACAATGAAAGTGCCCATCACATTTTGCAAGTTGGAGGGGTCAGCAGCTGGGGGGAGGCCCAGCCCACTTTGTGACCGAACCAGTTGAGATATGGATGGGGAACCACCGAGAGACTTTGAGCTTTATCATAGCCCCGGTATGGAATGACCCCTCTTGCTTGGACTGTCCTGGCTCCAGAAATGGAACCTGCAGGTGAATTAGAGGAAGGGTTTGTTACGCATCCACTCCACCCAGCAGGGGAAGGAAAGGGGAAAACCTTTCTGCATGGCCAAAGCCATGAAGGAGCTGGCATGGTAGTGAGTGAATGCATTTCTGGGGAGGAGAAAATCCCTAAGGAATATTGGGACCTCGAGGAGACTTTCAGCAAGAGGGCATCAGATATGCTCCCATCCCTTCGGCCCATGGACTGTGGCATAGAAATCCTCCTAGGGGTGAAGCTCCCTAAACCAAAGATCTACTCCATGACCCTTTATGAGCTGGAGGAGCTGCGGAATTTTATTGATAAAAACTTAAAATGGGGCTTCATCCAACCAGCTAGTCATGAGTGGCTGCCCCAGTACTGTTCTGGGAGAAAAAAGATGTGTCTCTTCATTTATGTGTTGATTATAAAAATCTAAATGCCATTTGCATATAAAATGTTTACCCACTGCCCCTTATGAAGGGCATGTTAGCTCAACTGGTCAAAGGAAAGATTTTCACTAAGCTGGACTTGAAAGAGGCTTATTACAGAGTTCAAATTAAGGAAGGGGATGAATGGAAAACTGCCTTCAGTTGCCCCCTGGGTTGTTTCCAGTTTAGGGTGCTCCACTTTGGACTGCAGGGGCCCCTGGTGGTGTTCATGCAATTGGTTAATAAGGTACTACATGAACATCTTTACAAGGGGGTCCTAATCTATCTAGATGACATTCTCATTTATACTGAGACTGTGGACGAACATGTGAATATAGTGCCGTCAGTCCTCAAAAAACTTAGGGCTGCTGAGCTGTACACTAAATTATCAAAGTACGAGTTCCATCAGAATAAGATTGACTATTTGGGTTACTGCATATCGAATGAGGGGATAGAAATGGATCCAGAGAAAGTCCAGATGGTTCTGGAGTGGGCACCTCCATGCACCCGCAAGCAGCTGCAAAGCTTCTTGGGTTTTGCCAAATTTTATCACCAATCATCCTCTCATTTGCAAAAATTGCATTACCAATTACCAACCTCCTAAAAACAAAGGGAGAGGCTAAGTCAAAGCCTAGCTGGCCACTCAAGTGGACCATGGAGTGCCAGACGGCTTTTGAGAAACTGAAACAACTGTTTGCAGCCTAGCCTGTCCTTAAACACCCCAACATGGAGGCCCTTTTCATAGTACAGGCTGACACCAGCGATGTGGCCATGGGAGCGGTGCTACTTCAAGCAAATGCTAATGGAACTTTACAATCCTGAGCCCACACCTCCCGGAAATTAACTGAGACTGAAAGGAGATGGGCAATCTGGGAGAAGGAGGTTTTTGCTGTCCGCTGGGCCCTGTTAACTTGGAGGCACTTCCTCGAAGGGGAAGAAACACCCTTTTGATGTGTGGACAGACCATAAGAACCTAGAGGCCCTAAAAACACCCTGGAAGTTGTCACCCAAACAAGTCCATTGGGCACAACACTTCAGTCACTTTAATTTCTCTCTGAGCTATCTCCCTGTGGGAAAGAACTTTATGGCAGATGCTCTCTCTTGAGATTGTCTAAATACAATAGCGCATGGCTGGATGTAATCCCTTCGAAATAGCTGGCTGCTCCTGTCATCAATAGAGCCCAGGCAAAAGGGGACCTGAACCTATCCATCAACTTAAGCGAGCAGTTAAAGGAAGCACTAAAAATTGATGAGTGGTTCATATCCCGCTCCAATGAGTGTACGCTTTGTGATGGTCTCGCATGGATGGGGGCCATGTTGTAAGTCCCCGCCAGCCTGAGGGGAGCAGTGTTACAACAATCCCATGATGCAAAAGTCACTGGGCATTTTGGGTTCGTGAAGACATTACACTTAGTTAAATGACAATTCTGGTGGCCCTCTCTAAAGGACATAGAGGCATACATTGCTAGCTGCCCTGTATGTGCTTCAGCAAAGAGGCCACCTGGGAAGCCACTTACTCCAGAACGTTGCCAGACCTGGAGGTCCTTGGAAGGAGATATCCATGGACTTTATTGTTGAACTACCCAAAAGTAGTGGAAATACAGTCATTTGGGTGATTACGGACTTGTTCTCCAAACAGGTGCACTTGTACCATGTCCCAAGGTTCCCTCAGCAAGGATGTTGGCTAAACTGTTCATTCAACATGTGTATAGGTTACACGGTGTTCCGGAATGAATAATTTCAGACAGAGGGGTTCAGTTCACCTCCAACTTCTGGAGGGAGTTCCTGAGGTTGCTAGGCTCTGCCCAAGGGCTAAGATCCTCCTACCATCCTCAGACAAATGGGGCTTGTGAAAGAACTAATGTGGTATTAGAACAATAGGTGTTATGTAAATTACCAGCAAGATAACTGGGCAGACTTACTGCCATTTTCAGAAGTCACCTATAATAACTTCATACATAGTAGTACTGGTTTTAACCCATTCAAAGTGATGTCAGGTCAGGACTTTGTGCCCATCCCAGAACTACCACAGGGAAAACCTCAAATCCCTTCCTTGGTGGACTGGATTGAGCAGCTTCAGTTTATCTGGCCCGTAACTTGTAAGGCATTAGATGAGACTCACTGAACCCATAAGAAACAGGCCAATAAGAAAAGAGTTATGCCAAGGGACTACCAAGTGGGGGATAGGGTTTTCCTCTCCACTAAGTACCTACAAACTACCCAAAAGTTGAAAAAACGTGGGCCTAAATATGTGGGCCCTTTTCCTATTGTACGAATTGTAAACCCGGTCACAGTACAGTTAAAATTACCAAAAACCCTCTGGAGGATCCACCCAGTGTTTCATGTTAGTTTATTGAAACCTGAACATACCTCCTTGATTCGTCTGGACCTGTTGTGACCCAGGCTGAAGTAGGTAGTAGGAAACTCAGTCAGTGTAAAAACAAACAAACTTTATTAGAGCAGCTAAGAATTAATTCATTTTCAGCGCAGTCCAACTAAGCTAAAGCAAGTTCCTCCCAACACAATTCCTCAGTCCTATCACCAACCTTGGTCCAATTAGGCAAACTGCCAAAGGCTTTTCTTGGCAAAAGTTCAGAAGATACCGATACAACACAAATGCAACAAGACAAAGCTATCAACGTTGCTTTCCTGCAAAAAGCCCAAACACCGTTGCTGGTCTTTTAAATCTTATGGGAGGGCCAATCATATATTGGCTCTATTCCCGAGTCATCCTCTTTGCTTGAGCTACTCTTGCCTTCTGGCAACTCTTCTCATGTGTGCATTAGGAACAGGCTCCTCCTGTTCCTCTGCCTCACTACTGTCACCCTCTGGAGGCTCTTTAGTCGGCAACTTATTCCCCGATGGCCCTGGCCCCACCTCTGCCTCTGATGCAGAGCCCTCATCCGGGCCTTTCCCAGCCTCCAGGACTGGCCCCTGTTCTTCCTCAGCCTCATTGCTCTCCGATTCCATTGCCAGCTCTGCAGGCTGCTGGCGGACTATAACAGGACCAACCCCCACTCCAGTTCCAGTTGAAGGAGAGCAACATTTCAAGGTCAAAGAGATCCTTGATTCTAGAAAACATAAGGGAAAAGTACAGTATTTGTTGGCTTGGAAACATTTCCCTTCCTCTCAATCTGAATGGGTGAATGAATGAGATGTCAGAGCTCCGAAACTTTTACAGTTATTCCACTCCAAATGCTTTGATAAGCCTTAATTGTGTTATTCTATATGTATTTTCTGTATTTCATTAAATTTGGGAGGTATCTACCCTGTCCATTTTATTTTGTTTTCTTTTCAAGGACTAACATCTAACTAACTAACATTTCAAGGACTAACATGACACGCAGCTGTACTTTTCCACCCCAGGCCACCCCAACGAAGCTATCGAAGTACTGTCCCAGTGTCTGGAAGCCGTACGGGTCTGGATGGGGAGGAACAGGCTCAAACTTAATCCCTCCAAGACGGAGTGGCTGTGGATGCTGACACCCCGGTACAGTCAGCTGCAGCCGCGGCTGTCTGTTGGGGGCGAGTCATTGGCCCCGATGGAAAGGGTGCGCAACTTGGGCATGCTCCTGGATGGGCGGTTGTCTTTCGAAGACCATTTGACAGCCGTCTCCAGGAGAGCTTTTTATCAGGTTCGCCTGATTCGCCAGTTGCGGCCCTTCCTGGACCGGGATGCCCTATGCATGGTCACTCATGCTCTCATCACTTCTTGCCTGGACTACTGCAATGCTCTCTACATGGAGCTCCCCTTGAAGAGTACCCGGAGGCTTCAGTTGGTCCAGAATGCGGCTGCGCGGGTTATTGAGGGAGCGGTTCGGAGCTCCCATGTAACACCTATCCTGCGCAGACTGCACTGGCTGCCTGTTGTCTTCCGGGTGCGCTTCAAGGTGTTAGTTACTACCTTTAAAGCACTTCATGGCTTAGGACCGGGATACCTACGGGACCGTCTACTGCCAACGTCTATCTCCCAACGACCGGTGCGCTCTCACAGAGAGGGGCTCCTCAGGGTGCCGTCAGCCAAGCAATGTCGGCTGGTGGCCCCCAGGGGGAGGCCCTTCTCTGTGGGGGCTCCTACCCTATGGAACGAGCTTCCCCGTGGACTCCGACAAATACCTGACCTTAGGACCTTCCGCCGCGAACTTAAAACCTACTTATTTCGTCTTGCTGAACTCGCTTAAATTTTAAATTATCAAATTGATTTTATGGGTTTTAAATTTTTTGTAAATTTTAGAGGGTAATATTTTATCTATAAGTAGCCATATCAAATAGGTTTTTTAAGGGTTGCTCTTAGTTTTGTATTGTTGTTTTTTCCTGTATTTTATTCTTGGCTGTACACCGCCCTGAGTCCTTCGGGAGAAGGGTGGTCTATAAATAAAAATATTCTATTCTATTCTGCAGGTGGGCTGAATGTCAGTCTCTATGATGCTTGCTTGCTATCAGCTGCCATAGAATGGGAGGGATGTATAGGTATTTGGGAGGGGGAAGTGGGCTGGTGGAGATGTCCCATGAAAGGTAGGAAAAGGTAGGAATATTCTCATTGTCTTTGGCGCAGCCAAATGGAGTTGTTGAGAGTCAGTTGAGGTAAACCGTTCTGACATACCACATGGATGGGACCATCTGAAGATTTACCTCACATGATGCCTTGGGGAGCTGGGGATTGAACATTCAGTAAGGGTCCTTGGGGGGAGGGATTTGGAAATATTTTCAATATGTAATTTTTGCACCTATTGCCTCAGATCTTGCTTTCTTTTCATTGCATTCAGTTCATGCTCAGTAAAAGTACATTTCTTTACAAACATGGAGTTAGGGTTTTCCTTTCTTGAGTTTTGAATGAAGGCACACCTGACAGCATCCAAGTCTGGCAGCTCTGGAGACCCCTCTTCATGGAGAAACACCAGTCATCCTCATGCATCCCCTCCAGGTTAGACATAATGGCATTGATCTGGGTGTGTCTGTCTGGGTCTGTCTGGGTACATTACTCCATAGTGTTCCATATAGTTCCAGACCTGGATCAGGAAGTAGGCCAAGTTGTTGGGCTGCCCATCAAATGGAACTGCTAAGGGAGGTGGTGCTTGGTTCTCTCGTATTAAGACATACCTGGGTGGCAACCTTGCCTAGGGTGTCTGAGCAGGGATACCAGCTGCCCCTGGGCTGCATGTATCACTCCGCATCCCAACTTTGGCTCGGGCAACTGACAGGGCATCTTAAGAGGAGGCTTCCCCTTGATCTCACCCCTCCATCCATTCCTCTGTCAGCTGCTGATGTTTTGAAGCTGCCAACCTCCTGGTGGGGTCTGGGTAGGCTGTTACATTAGAGAGCTGGTTTAATGTCAACTGCCCAGAAAAAGAAACTCCTGGGACATAATTTTACCTAGAGTATAATACTTTACTGAAAAAAGCTACATTGGCACAGAAGAAGCAAAACCAGCTCTGTATTTCCCACTTAAAAACAGATATAATTATTTTTCCCTCTCCTTCCACGGCCATCCGCAGTCCATTATTCCTGCCAATCACTTCTGTTCATTTTGTTATGAGAAAACAGCTAGCCACTCTCAGAGTCCTTGAATGCTTCCAGAGATGCCTCAGTTGCCTAGATACCATCTCTTCCACCTTTGCATTCCATTCCACCACTGCCCCCTTTCTTTGCTTTTACAGTTTAACATTCTTATTAGGTTATTTATTAGATTATTTTTATCTTATAAAATATAAAATACAAAAGTAAATAGGAAGGTACAGTGTGGAGGAAAGGGGGAGATAAAAGTGAGGAGAAACTGAGGAAAAGAAAAAAAAGAAACGTTGGCTTCTGACTCCCTCTGTTGCAATAAAAAAAGCATTAACATCAAACCACAACTTTTTGTTTTCCATAATAATATAAACCAGCCATTTCTATAAAAACAGATCAATATTTATTTATTTATTTATTTATTTATTTAATTTTCATACCGCCCTTCTCCCGAAGGACTCAGCCAAAGTACAGCCAAAGTAAAATACAAAATATATACAATTAAAACATATTTAAAATGGACCAAATTAGTAGACGGCTGACAAATTAAAATAAATTTAAAATTTAAAATTTAAAATTTAAAATTTCAAATATAGATTAAAACCCCCAATAAAATCAACCAATTCATGCCAGTCCCGCTTGAGTAAATAGATATGTTTTTAGTTCACGACGGAAGGTCCGAAGATCAGGCACCTGACGTATGCCAGGGGGAAGTTCATTCCAGAGCGTCGGAGCTCCCACAGAGAAGGCCCTACTCCTGGGGGTCGCCAGCCGACATTGTTTGGCGGACGGCACCCTGAGGAGACCCTCTCTGTGAGAGCGTACGGGTCGGTGGGAGGCATAAGGTAACAGCAGGCGGTCTCGTAAGTACCCGGGTCCTAAGCCATGAAGCGCTTTAAAGGTGGTAACCAAAATCTTGAAGCACACCCGAAAGACCACAGGAAGCCAGTGCAGACTGCGGAGCAGAAGTGTTACGCGGGAGCCTCGGGTGGCTCCCATTACTATTCGCGCAGCTGCATTCTGGACCAACTGCAGCCTCCGGGTGCACCTCAAGGGCAGCCCCATGTAGAGAGCATTGCAATAATCCAGCCGAGACGTAACCAGAGCATCCCGGTCAAGGAAGGGACGCAACTGGCGCACCAAGCGAACCTGGTGGAAGGCCCTCCTGGAGACGGCCGCTAGATGTTCATCAAAAGACAGCCGTCCATCCAGGAGGACACCCAAGTTGCGAACCACCTCCTTTGGGGCCACTAACTCGCCCCCAACAGTCAGCTGCGGTTGCAGCTGGCTGTACCGGGATGCCGGCATCCACAGCCACTCCGTCTTGGAGGGATTGAGCTTGAGTCTGTTTCTCCCCATCCAGACCCGTACAGCTTCCAAACACCAGGACAGCACTTCGACCGCTTCGTTGGGGTGGCCCGGGGTGGAAAAGTACAGCTGAGTACCATCAGCGTACAGATGGTAACTCACCCCGAAACCACTGATGACCTCACCCAGCGGCTTCATATAGATGTTGAACAGGGTAGGCGAGAGAATCGACCCCTGAGGCACCCCACAAGTGAGGCACCTCGAGGACGACCTCTGCCCCCCCGTCAACACCGACTGCGACCGATCGGAGAGATAGGAGGAGAACCACCGATAAACGGTGCCTCCCACTCCCAATCCCTCCAACCGGCGCAGCAGGATACCATGGTCGATGGTATCGAAAGCCGCTGAGAGATCTAGTAGGACCAAGGCAGAGGAACAACCCCTGTCCCTGGCCCTCCAGAGGTCATCCACCAATATAATTGGTAAACCCAAAAATCAAAGTTTCATTTTTTCCCCCTTCAAGCATAAAGTTCAGAAGCAGTCTCTATGTGGAAACAAAGTTATTTATATTCTTTCCTTTAACCAAAATGGTCAATTTAGCCATTTCTGCTGACTCCATCAACTTCTGTAGCCATTTGTCTATGATGGGAATTGAAGTGTCCTTCCATTTTTGTGTGCATAATAGTCTTGCTATTGTCAACATGTATAAGATCAAAGTTCCAAATTTTTTCTCCAAGTCTTTTTCCATTAAACCAAAAAGAAAAGTTTCTGGTTTCATTTTTATTTTCGTTTTAAGAATAATATGAATCTTACTCCAAAATTTCTTTGTTTTATCACATGTCCACCTTAAATGATAAAAAGTTCCTTCTTTGCTTTTAGACTTCCAACATTCATTTGAAATACCTTTATACATTTGGATAATTTATCCAGTGTTAAATACCAGCTCTCACCAGCCCCTGGATTGAGCTCTGGTATCTGAAATCCTCCTCTGCCTTGTACAGGTCCCCGATGGTTATCCATTCTGTGCTGACCTTCAGCCAAGTCGCTATTTGAAAGGTGATTTCAGCCACTGGTTCTGGCACCCACTGGCTTTCAGTGGGATCTGCAAGGTGTCTGGGTGGGGGGCAGCACCAGTGCCTGTGACTTCCTCCTTGCTTCTACATCTCTACAATCTTTCCTGAGTCTTTGCTGCTCCTTTGATAAATTGGGTGAGCAGCTGGGGTTCAGGACCTCAGAGAGCAGCTCCGATTAGATTGGAGAGCTGAAAGCAGAGTTGGCTTGATGTCAGTGTTCCAAATAATGCACCCATAGAAAGCAGAACTCTTGAGTCAGGCAAATTCCTCAAAGAACAATTTATTGGATACATCATATTGGCACAACTGGTAAAAGCTGACTCTAAAAGTTCCCATGGTTTTCACCTAATTAAAAAGTTAACATTTCCCCTTTCTCCCAATCATTGGTCATGCTGCCCAATCAAGGTGGTGGCCGGTTGCTTGGTTACTTCACCTTTCCCCGGCCAGCCACCTGTTGGAATATCCTTGGTTCTCACAAGAAAACTTTCTTGCTTTGGCTACAAAACCCCATCTAGCTATTTCCCCCCTCCCTGCCCCTTCTGCTTTGTAGCAACCCTGAAGCCTCCAAGATGGCCTCAGCCAGGTTCACTTCAGGCTTGACACCAGGTTTTTGTCTTTGTTCTGCGTAGTTCAATTTTGTTTTTATTTCTTGTACCATTAACATAGATGGTTGTTGCTGTAACAGCTAAATTAAGCTGTTGATGTAAAGTTTTAGGTATCCATAGGTATCTTTTGCCATTCAATTTCTTTCTGTCTGATATTATCCAGTATCCTTTGTGTCTTTTCCTGGGATTTTTTTTCTTCTCTAAATTATTGTATTGTATAAAATATCCCCTCATGGCCACTTTTCTAGCATCCCATACTAGGTAAAGGGACAAGTTAAACTTGTCCCTTTACTTAGATTATTATCAAAGTACTCACGTAGTTTCTTTTTACAGTCTCTTACAATCCTTTCCTTTTGCAAAATAGATTCATTTAGTTTCCATCTAAAGCTCATCTTAAAATCTCTTAAAACCAAAAGCACAGGATTATGATAAGAAAAAGATTTGGGTAAAATATCCATTTTTGAAATTTTATTTGCAAGATTTTTAGATGTCCATATCATATCAATCCTTGAGAAAGATTTATGCTTTTCTGAGAAAAAGGTATATTCTCTGTCATCACCATTTTTATATCTCCATGAATCTAATAATACTAGATTATTCATCAACTCAAAAAAATGTCTTTGGTATATTACCCTGTGAGGGTTTAATCCCCTTAGTGGATGTTCTATCCAGCTCTGGTATTGTCACTTCATTCCAATTCCAGTTTTCATACTACAAATCTACCATATTCATCTGCTATAAGGTTTAAATTGAGGTTTTAGATATAGGACAACTCCATTAATCTTTTTACACCCGCAGATATAAATTCCTTCCCTAGTCGTTTATTTATCAAATATTTCTTATCTTGTTCCTTTAAGTGTGTTTCTTAAAGACATGTTATGTCAACATTAAGTTTCCTCAGGTATTGAAATATTTTTTACTCTTAGATGGAGCATTTGCCCCATTAATATTCTGTTTAAGGGACTTAATCTCTATCTTTAGACAAAGTAATAGTTTCCTGTACAGCTATCTTGACCACACTTTCTTCTTCAATACCACCTTTTTAATATTGTTCCCCCACTAGCTTCTTTTCTATCTCTATTTCTTCATCTGGCTCTGAAATTAATTTGTGTCTAATCCAAAAATCCTTGGCTTTTTCTATAGAGTTCAGTCTAAATCTTTGCTCTTGGTAAGTATCACTCCTTCCAGTTTTCCCAATGGAATAGAATTTTTCTTTGCTTCAAAATGTCAGTAAGGAAAGCATAAGCATGAGCTTTCCCTTTTCTCAAAATTCTAACCAGAATTTTCCTTCAAAACTATTATATCCAAATTCTCCATTGTCAGCTTATGTTTAAAATGGCAATCCAAAACATAATCTCTTGTTATTTATTTATTTATTTTATTTTATTTGTCAAACACAACAGTATATATAAGTATAAGCATAAAATAACCATACAAATTGGATGCAATCAAAGGGAACATTAGGACAGGAACGGTAGGCATGCTGGTGCTCTTATGCACGCTCCTCACAGACTTCTTAGGAATGGGGTGAGGTCAATAGTAGATAGTCTTTGGTTAAAGCTTTGGGGATTTTGGGAGGAGACCACTGAGTCAGGTAGTGCATTCCAGGCATTAACAACTCTGTTACTGAAGTCATATTTTCTACAATCAAGATTGGAGCGGTTCACATTAAGTTTAAATCTATTGTGTGCTCGTATATTGTTGCGATTGAAGCTGAAGTAGTCTTTGACAGGAAGGACATTGTAGCAGATGATTTTATGAGTTATACTCAGGTCATGCCAAAGGCGGCGAAGTTTTAAATTTTCTAAACCCAGGATTTCAAGTATGGTGGCATATTTTGTTGTTTTCAGAGGAGTGGAGAACTCTTCTTGTAAAATATTTCTGTAGACGCTCAATTGTATTAATGTCCGAAATGAGGTGTGGGTTCCAGACAGGTGAGCTGTATTTGAGAATTGGTCTAGTAAATGTTTTGTATGCTCTGGTTAGTAGTGTAATTTTTCTGGAGAAGAAGCTATGCAAGATTAAGTTTACAACTCTTAAAGCCTTTTTGGTGATGTAGTTGCAGTGGGCTTTGGCACTTAGATCGTTTGATATGAAAACTCCAAGGTCTTTGACGGGGTGAGGGTCATCTACAAGGTAATGTTCATCAAGCTTGTATTTAGTGTTCTGATTCTTTTTTCCAATGTGTAAGACAGAGCATTTGCTGGTTGAGATTTGGAGTTGCCAAATTTTTGACCATTCCGACACAAAGTCAAGGTCTTTTTGAAGGGTAGCCGCATTGTTGGTAGTGTTGAATAATTTAACATCATCGGTGAAGAGAACACAATTACTTATAATATGGTCACAGAGGTCGTTAATGTATAATATGAAGAGTGTTGGTCCTAGAACGCTGCCTTGGGGGACACCGCTATTGACAGGAGCAGGATTTGATAGGGCACTGCCTATTTTGACCACTTGTTGTCTATTATCTGTTAGCTGTTATCCAATTATGGAGGGGTCTGGAGATGCCGTAGGATTTAATTTTAAAAGAAGTTTGTCATGTGCCACTGAGTCAAAAGCTTTACAGAAGTCTATGTAAATTGCATCTATTGCTTTGCCCCAATCAAGGTTTGTAGTCCATATGTTTTTGCAGTGAAGAAGTTGTAAATTACATGATAATTTTTTTCTGAAACCAAATTGTTTATTAGAGAGTAGGTTGTTTGTTTCAAGGTGGAGGGTCATGGATTGGTTGATGATTGATTCCATTACTTTGCAGGTGACGCAGCATAAAGAAATTGGTCTGTAATTTTCAACTAGGCTGGGGTCTCCTTTTTTGAAAACAGGGATGACCGTGGCTAGTGACCATAGCTTGGGAAGGGAGCTGGTCCTGAAAGAGTTTGCAAAGATTATGCTTAGGGGTTTTGCTATAACAGTGGAAAGCCTTTTTAAGAAGTATGCACATAGACCATCTGGTCCAATAGATAGAGATGGTTTCAGTCTGCGAAGGGCCTTTTCAACATTATCTTCTGTGAAATCTATTTGTGTTAGATTGTTGTAATCATTGTTGGTATGAATGGGGAATTTTGGGTATGAGCCATTACTGTTAACAAAGACTGAGCCGAAGAATGTGTTAAAGAGGTTTGCTTTAACTGTTTCATCATTACATTCTTTACCGTTAGATCCTTCTAGGGGCGGGATGGATCTCAAGTCTTTAAGTTTGTTGTTTACAAAATTATAGAAAGTGTGATTGGATTTTGTGCGCAGAAGGTCTTCTTGTTTGATATGGTAATTGGTGCATTCAGTCTTTATTTGGTGGCATATATTTTTGTAGCAGTTTTTAAAGTTGACTACATAGCCAGTTTTGTTTTTTCACCAGAGGGATTTTTTTTTTTGGAATGGAGCTTTTTTATTGAAATGGGTAATTTGTTTTTCCTGATTTTGGTGGTGGTTTTGTGGTACATATAGTTTAATGCCTCTATTGACTTCAAGTAGGAAAATGCTATAGTGTCTTCAGCAGTGATACAGTTAGAGAATAGAATTCTTCTTGAAAAATGGATTAAAACATTCCTTGGTAACTTTCTTTTGGTGGCAAAACTGGAGTGTACTGTATAAGTCTTATATAAATCTATATCAATATTTTTTCCTCTTTATTAGTTAGCTGAGCCAAAATCTTCACCATCCTTAGTGTAATATCTTCTCCTAGTTGTTCAGGAATTCCTCAAAATCTTAATTGGAATTCTTTAATCTGAGCTTCCAAACTTGTTATCTCATCCAGTTCAGCTTCACATAAAGAATTTGTCTTTTCCAATTTGTGTTCCATAATATCCACTCTCACCTGTTTCATATTTCCCTTTATACATTGGATTTCCTCTTGGAGTTCCCTTGCCAAAGCATTGAACTTTGATTCAAGCTTTATTACAATGGATTGGATCAACTCATGTGTCTTAGCTGTATATTCATCAATAAAAGGCCTTAGGAGTTCTATATCTCCTGATAATCTTTCAAGTCTCTCTGTCTTCTTATGGTTGGCCATGGGTAGAGCACTACTGAAATTTTTAGATTTAAAATTTTGAAATTTAAATTTTAAAGTTAAAAGTTTTAGAATTATAGGTTTGTAGCATAGACTCCACTGGGTTTAATAATACTAGTGAAATGTTAGAATGAATTAGAAGTATTATAATCTTTTAGCTCCCTCTTTTGGTGAAAAAAAGCCAAAAAACAAATTCAGCCTTTTATTTGAACCCTACACCACTCATCCAATCAAAAACAGTTAAAATCAAAACTGTTTAACCCCCTCCTCATAGCAAACATTAATCTCCATTCAGACCAGTCTTATTTTAAACTCAAGAATAAAGTTCTGTAGAGTTCTGGAGTTGTCTAATAGTATAAAATCTTCCGGAAACTTTAAGCCAAAAATTTCAAAAGTAGTTTTAGAAATAGTTTCCACAATACTTTAGGTTCTAGTGGTTTCCAACTCCTTTATATTGGCTCAGATTGCCCAGCTCCTCCCTCCTCTCCATCTTAAAGTCACAAAGCCTCAAAAATGACGATAGTTCCACAAAAAAGGAAATGGAAAGCTGCAACTAGAGAAAGCCTCTTTCAGTACAAGAGGTAAATATGCAGAAAAAACTAATGCATAAGAAGCAGTGGCACCCTTTATTGCCTATTGAAAATGGTGATTCTTCCACAGTGAACTTGCTTGGTTGACCCTGGCTGTGGTGGTCGTAAGGTAAGTGGATAAGAAATCCCCCCCCCAAAAGAAAATAAGACTGTTCTTATTTTTTGGGAAACATGGAACGTAGAGCAGAGTTATCAATCACCTGAAATTGAGGCTAGTTTAGCAAATCATTTATGGGTAATGGATGTCTGTACAGAACATTTGATTTAAATGTTGAGGTTGTTATGTCTAGGCATGATTTCTGCTGTCTGCAGTAAAGCAACTTTGTTGTCAAGTCTTCCAAACATCAGTTCTTAACCACAGTAAATTTGGTTTCTGGAACACAGAGATATTTCACTGACCTTGTATGAAGTCTGACACTCTCAAACTGCCAGATTTCAAGAGACAAGAATTGGGTATGTATGGTGAAAAGAAGGACTAGGGGTGACATGATAGCAGCATTCCAATATTTGAGGGGCTGCCACAAAAAGAGGGGGTCAATCTATTCTCCAAAGCACCTGAAGACATGACATGAAGCAATGAATGGAAAATAATCAAGGAGAGAACCAACCTAGAATTAAGGAGAAATTTCCTAAGAGTCAGAACAATTAATCACTGGAATAGTTTGCCTTCAGAAGTTGGAAATTGTTAAGAGATTTGACAGTCCATTGTATGAAATGGTAAAGGGTCTACTGTTTGAACAAGGAGTTGGACTAGAACACCTCCAAGGCAACTTCCAACTCTGTTAGTCTATTACTTTGGTCTCAATATGCCACCAATACTGGTAGTTCTAATAAAGGCCTCTGAGATGCAAGAAAATGCCCAGGATAATGATACCAGGATGTTGGTTGATTTTGACATTTTTTAGAGGGAGGGAGGTTTTGATACAGACTTCATTTATCATGTAATTTTGATTGATTTGGTTCCTGTGAACATGAAGTAGATATGTGATACCAAATAAAGATTCAGCTGTTTAATAAGTTGCTGACAAATTCTATATTTGTATCCTGACATATTCCAAAACTGAAGCATTTTTTAAATAAAATCTGAGAGATCAAATGATGATGGTGATGATGAAGATGAAGACAACATTGGAATCAGAAGAATGGGTCCTTCAATTACATGTCTTTGACACAGCCATTTGATACCACTGTGATTTAAGAACAATGAAGCTATATTGCAGCCATTTTTAAAACTCCATGTTTGTCTCTCTCTGCAGAAATAAAGATTGTCTCAGAGTATGGAAACTATTTGAACAGGCTTTTCTGTACAAGGACCCATGCAGCATGACAAAAGAAGATTACCAACCTTTAATGGACCTGGCAAGATATTCCATACCATGCAACAAGGTGTGTTGTGCCAGTAGATTTCCATAAAAAGGGTTACATCTGGGGTTCCCACTTTGCTATGACTTCAGAAAAATACATTAAATTGTTTTGTTTTTCCAGGACTAATTAAAAGAAGGAATTGTCCATTATTCACAAGTGGCTGATAAATGTGAAAGTACTTTATCAAAGTGATTGTGATGTGCAGTTGAAGTTCAGCCTGGTTTTTATATCCATATGAAATTTTGATCGTCCCATTGCAGTCATCATCTTGTCCATATCCCATGGACTCTTCCATAAGTTGTTGAAATATGTGTCCTAGCATTAGATCATCAGCTTCTATAGAAGACCAATGATTTTCAACTCAGGCAGCAAAATATCCTGAACATATTCCTAAAAAGTATTTACGGGGAATATTGGCAATTTCTGGTAAAATGCAGTATATGTGTAATTGATAGGAAAATGTCAAGGTTCTGACTAACAAACCCAACCAAGTCAGCACTCCGAGACAATCAGACTTCTCAAAGAACTGTTTTATTGAATACATCACTTTGGCACGCAGGAAAGCAAAACCAACTCTATTTCCCGTGATTTTTGTATAACTAAGAACCTGTTTCCTGATTGCTTATTTGTACCCTATGACTATCATTAAATGTTGTACCTTAGAATTCTTGATGAACGTATCTTTTCTTTTATGTACACTGAGAGCATATGCACCACGACAAATTCCTTGTGTGTCCAATCACACTTGGCCAATAAAAAATTCTATTCTATTCTATTCTAAATAGATATCTCCCTCCCTCCTTGTCACAGGTCACATTGTCCAATCAGGTATCCCAGCATCTCCTTGGTAACTTCTAGTCTTTGGCCAGCACCTGTTGAGATGACTTTGCTTCCCACAGGATGATGAGATGTTATTGTCTGGTCTGACATCTCTCCCCCCCCCCCCCTACTGTGTGGCAAGCTGAGAAACAAAAATATGAATTGGCAGCATGAATCCATTTCGAAGTTGATAGTTGAACCCACCTAGAAAGTGAAAAGCACCTGGAAAACATTAACTACACATACATTAATGGAGTTTAGGGATTCTCTAAGTCCCTAGGGAGGACCTTTGAATTTCTGAGTGTATTTCTTCATTAATCTGTCTGCCTTCATATTCTGTGCTTTTACCTGTCTAGCTTCTGACATTGGATATCCCTTCCAATGGACTAAGTACTGAAGTTTCCCCTTGTATAACCTAGAATCCAGGACCCTTTTAACCTTGTAGTGTTTCTCCCCTTCTACTACAATTGGACCTGGAGCTTTTGTTGCTAGCTTTAGCTCTACTTTAGCTAGCTACTAGCTTTAGATCTGACCCAACCACTGGCTAAAGCAGACTGAAGTGGAACATCAGGTGCACTTTTCCCAGTAAGGTGGCAACTTTAACTCTACAGTAACTGGGTTTATGATTTTCACTAAGGGGAAAGGTTTTATAAACTTTGGACCCAGCTTTCAGCAGGGCAATTTCAGTTTCAGATACTTGATCGATAAATACACATTCTTTTCTATATGAAATGGTTTCTGGGGTGACCACCTCTTATCAACTTGCACTTTCTGAGTCTCCGTTGCCTTAACCAGTGTTCATTTTTACTCGAAATTTTTGGCTTAGACAACTTAGAACTTTGCTGTCTTTGGTCTGACCTAAGCTTAGTACATAAAATAATATGTTACAATGTCCTACCAGCCAATGAATACTTCAGCTTCAATCAAAACAATACAAGAGCACACAAGAGATACAAACTCAAGGGAAACCAATTCAAACTAGACTGCAGAAAATATGACTTCAGTAACAGAGTTGTCTATCTAACTCTATTGTTTCTTCCCGAAATCCCCAAAACTTTAACCTTAGACTGTCTACTGTAGACTTCACCCCATTCCCAAGAAGTCTGCAAGGGGCATGCATAAGCACAGCAGTGTGCGTACTGTCCCTGTCCTAATATTTTCTTTTATTCGTATCCTTTTCATGTATTTATAATTATGTTTACACTTGTATCTGTCATAAAATACACACTTGATGAAATAAAATAAATAAATAAAATAAAATTTCACATTCCCCCAAGTATTTTGTAAAGAATCCACCCACTCCATTTTGAAGTTGACACAAGAAATGTATAGGGGAAAATGCCAAGAGCTATGTGTTAGATTCGGTCAATAAAGAGGCAGGAGACCAGTGAGTGACAACAGCTCTTTAGTTTATAGTGAACCCAGCAACTGCCATCTGGAAAAACCCCTCTTTATATACAATTTTGGCTGAGGCTTCAACCAATCAACAACGTGCTTGTTCCCGCCCAAGTTTCCCTCCAAAACTCCTAAAGATACATTACACTCCTTCCCTCCCAGAACGCATTGTACCCACATTTACATAAAATTAGCATCTTATTTCTCTACGTAGTCACGTAAGTAGACTGGGCGTCTCCTAATTCTCTCGGACCTGCGCAATCCATTCTCTGGGAGTGAGTCGAGCTGGCCGGAGGGACTGTTTGTTCCTCCTAGCTCCTCCTCTAGGCCATCCGGCCCTGGATTACTGGCAGAGTCGTCCTTGCTGTCTTCAGGAGGAACTGGTTGGTGTCGCTGAACCTCATCGGACTCAGATAAGTCCCCCGTTTGTCCCGGGTTTGAGTCAGCTGTGAATTCAAACATTTGGTAGTCAGGGCCTGGCTGATTTGTTTCTGTTTGACTTGCTATTCGTTTTCTTATTTGGTCTATGTGGCGTCTCCAGACCCGGCCATCCTCCATATCTACCAGATATGATTTTGGCCCGGTTATCTCAAGAATTTTCCCTTTTAGCCATGTTGGGCCCTCGCTATAGTTATGTGCCCATACCGGGTCGCCTACTGCCATTTCTCTTGTTTTACCAAGTGCCCCCTTGTACCCATCTGGGGTGTAGGTTGGGTTTAGTCGGTCTAATGGGCACCTGAGCTTTCTGCCCATCAATAGTTCCGCCGGGCTGCGGCCAGTTGTCGGAAACTAGGGTGTCTGGCAACCCATGGGTTACAAAGAGGTGCCTCAGGACTGAGATCACTGACTCGGCCGTCATGGATCTCATGAGGATGATTTCTAGCCATTTGGAGTAGGCATCTACTACCACTAGAAAGGTTTGCCCGTGGAACGGGCCAGCAAAATCGATGTGAATCCTAGACCATGGCCCCTGGGGTTTCTCCCCTCCCTGATTGGGGCTGTAGGGGGTAGTGGCCTTGACTCTTGGCAGGCTTGGCATTTCCCTACCCTGTCGCTAATTTCCTTGTCCATCCAGGGCCACCACACATAGCTCCTCGCTAAACCCTTCATTCTCACGATCCCCGGGTGGCCCACATGCAGGAGTTCCAATACCTTTTAATTTTAATTTCTCCGGGATCACCACCCTGTCCCCCATAACAGACACCCCCCTTGAACCGATAGCTCCTCTCGTTTTTTCACAAAATCCTTGAAACGCTCACCCAGCGCAGCGGGCCATCCCCTTTGTACCCAACCTATTACAGTCCTTATCGTAATGTCCTTGTACGATGCCCTCGCCACCTCCTTGGACGTGACCGGGCCAGAGTCCAAAGAGTCAATTAGCAAGACGGGTACCCCCGGGGTAGGGTCTTCGATGGTAACGGGCATCTGCTCAGGGCGTCCGCATGCCCTAAGTCCTTTCCTGGCCAGTGAAGTAATTTGTAAGAGTATGCCGCCAGGAAGATGGTCCATCAGGTCAGTCTGGGCGAGATGGCCACGGGCGTTGGGCGGTCGCCCGCCAATAGGCCTAGTAGGGGTCTATGGTCCGTGACTATCTCGAAGTCACGTCCGAAAACATATTCGTGGAATTTCTTTACCCCGGAGACTATAGCCAATGCTTCCCTATCTAGCTGACTATAGTTCCTTTCGGCCGAAGACATTGTTCGGGAATAATACGCTATAGGGGCTTCTGTTCCATTTGGCAATCTGTGGCTGAGCACAGCCCCCACCCCATAGGGAGATGCATCACAAACTAGCACTAATGGCAACGTGCCATTGTATTGAATAAGGAGGCTATCGCTGGACAAAAGGTTTTTTACCCCTTCAAATGCCTTAGCTTCCGCCTTCCCCCATGACCACACAGTTTTCTTTGCTAGTAATTTGTGTAGCGGTTCGGCTATTGTTGCCTTGTTCTTTAAGAATACCGCATAGAAGTTCACCAGGCCCAAGAATGCCTGTAACTCCGTTTTATTTTGTGGGGCTGGGGCCTTCCTGATGGCCCGTACCTTGCTCTCAGTGGGGTGGATCCCTTCCCTGTCTATCCGGTAGCCCAGGAATTCTATGGACCCTACCCCTATCTGGCATTTGTTCAGCTTAACCTTAAGCCCGGCAGACCGGAAAATGCCCAAAACCTTCCTCAGTCTTACCCCCAATTCCTCTAAATTCTCAGCCGATATCAAGACATCGTCGAAGTAGGGCACCACCCCGGGTAGTCCCTGCAATAGTCGCTCCATTAGGTTCTGGAATAACCCAGGAGCCACACTAACCCCAAACTGTAACCGGGTGCATTTAAAAGCACCCCGGTGCGTGACAATTGTTTGCGCTTCGGCTGTTCTGCTATCTACGGGTAACTGCTGATAGGCTTGAGCCAAATCTAGCTTGGCGAAAACCTGCCCTTGTCCTAACGAGTGTAGCAAGTGTTGCACTACTGGGACGGGGTATGCACTCTTCTGCAATGCTTTGTTAAGCGTTGCCTTGTAGTCGGCGCAAATCCGGACCGATCCGTCCGGTTTGACTGGGGTGACTATAGGTGTCTCCCATTTTGCATGGTCGACGGGCACTAGTATCCCCTGGCTTACTAGTTTGTCCAGCTCCCGGTCAATCTTGGGCTTTAGGGCGAATGGAACCCTCCTAGCCTTTAACCTGATAGGGGCAACTTGGAAGTCGAGATTAAAAGAAATAGGGGTCCCCTCGTACTTGCCCAGGCAGTCTTTAAAGACGTCCTCGAACTCCTTCATTAGTTCATCTTTGAGGTCGACTTCGTTCCGGAAGACCCCAGTCACTCCCATGCCCAAAGCTCGGAACCAGTCCAGTCCTAGCAAACTCGGTAAGATTCCATCCACTATGGTGAGTGGCAGGGTTTTCTTGAACTGTCCATACTTGACTTGGACGGACGTTACCCCTCGAACAGGGATTCGATTCCCTTGGTAGTCCTGCACTCTCAGCTTCTGGGGTTGTAGCTTGCGCTTCGTGATGGCTGGCAAGTCTCTCACGAGGGTGTCCCAGGACATAATCGTGATTGATGAGCCGGTGTCCACTTCCAGTTGGCACGGCACCCCTTCAATGTGTGTCTTGGTAAAAATCTTTTTCTCCAGTTGCGTCGATGCGTGGCCCACTCTCACGGCAGTCTGGTTTAACTTCGCGCCCTTTTTGAATGGACCAATCCCGGGCCGCTTCGCTGCTCCCGCGCTCTGATTGGTCGGTTTGAATTTTTGGCGGGAAGGTTGGGGGGCTCGACAGGCCTGCGCTATGTGGCCTTTCTTTTCGCACCGCCGGCAAACCGCGTCCTTAAACTTGCAGTGTTGTCGTTGGTGTTGGCCCCCGCAACTCACGCATTCGCTCCGATCCCCTCTCTCCGGCCTCCCGGTGTGGAAAACCTCTTCCTCTTCCTCACCTTCCGATTCGGCCTGGACTTCCTCATTGTGGACCGGGGTTGTTTTCGCTCCAGCCCCTGGCGCGTTCGGCATTTGCAGGGTCTCTGCCGCTTTGGTGGACATCTCGTGAGCCCTGGCCTCGTCCAAGGCTATTGCTAGCGTCAGGTTGCTTTTAGACAGCAGCCGCCTTCGCAATCGGATGTCCCTGACCCCACAAATGAGCTGGTCGAGTAAGGCGTCTTCCAAATCTCTGTACTCACAATGGTTCGCGGCTTTTCTCAACGCCGCCATGTACACACTAATCGATTCGCCCTCGCGCTGTACCCGCTGCCTCAACTCGAACCGTTGGACGAACTTTGAGGGTACTGGTGCGTAGTGTGCTCGAAGTGCCGTTTGCAGTGTTTGCCACGGTACCGACTGTACCAGCGTCGGCTCTGAAAGTGACTCCGCGGTGTCGAAAACCTCTGGACCGCAGTGGCTTAGGAAGTACGCTCGCTTCCGATTGTCCGAGACTCCCTGGAGTTCGTTCGCTTCGAGGAAACACTCAAAACGAGCCATGTACGACCCCCATTTCTCCTTTGCCGGGTCGAATGGCGCTGGCGGTGTGTAGCTGGACATCGCTGCTTTCCGCCCCTTACTGTCTGGGTTCGTGAATTCCTGGTTACTTCAGCTCTTTCTTGTGATCTCGCTGCCTCGAGATCCCACCTTCGTCGCCAATGTTAGATTCGGTCAATAAAGAGGCAGGAGACCAGTGAGTGACAACAGCTCTTTAGTTTATAGTGAACCCAGCAACTGCCATCTGGAAAAACCCCTCTTTATATACAGTTTTGGCTGAGGCTTCAACCAATCAACAACGTGCTTGTTCCCGCCCAAGTTTCCCTCCAAAACTCTTAAAGATACATTACACTATGGATCCAGCATATTTATTGATACATCTATTTATTTATGTCAATGGACATGCTACTCTTTAAAGAACATTTTTCCATGACAATTTTTGAAGAAAAATTCTAATTTTTTTCAAGATGAAAAGTAAACAGCAGAAACAAATTTTGGAAAAGCTCAATCAATACATAACATTTTTAAAAAAGAAGTGTGAGTATATAAAAACATTTGGCTAATGCTGAAAAATGACAAATGTCTGTACCTCTTATTTGCAGTCCTTATTTTGGAGCAAAACATATGACCTGGCACATCATTACACGAAAACAAATCATGATTTCCTCACCTTAGAAGATACTTTACTAGGCTACATAGCAGATGGGATTACCTGGTGTGGAAATCCCTCTGATTCAGGTAGAAAAAGCAGAATTCTTACCTCAATTCTTGGTTGGAGGGATGGTGGGAGGAAGAAATTGTACAGTATTTGGCTCTTAAAAGATGACTGAAAAGAGAATTGACCCCATGAAACTAAAAGGTTATTTCATTGAAAATGTCAATGAAAATACAACTTTTATTTAGCCTATAAATGCTTTTTAAACAAAGTATTTGTTCCAATTTAAGGATAAAAAAGAACCCTGATGGATCCCACTGGCCATTTATAAAAGGAGGGTAACATTAAATATTAATATATCTCATCCTTTCCACATTATATTTATGTCCTAACATCTTTCTTTTAGGAGTCAATTATGAATCTTGTCCAAACTGGACTGAGTGTGAAAATAATCCCAGTTCAGTATATTGGAAATTGGCCTCTAAAATGGTATGTTTTACTGATCTCTTTTCAGCTCAGATGCTAAATGTGCATAATGTATCAGTTATATATTTTAATGCAATGAACCCAAATCATCAATCTAGAAAATAACTCATATTGGTCATTAAATCTGGGTAGTTTCATTTTCTCATTGGGAGAAATAAAAAATTGTTAGTGGACTCAAAGTGCTGATATTGAAAGCTGTGCTGAACAGGCTTGTGTTCCACAGGGTCTCCATCTAAATCTGCTTGGGGACTAATTAATGATTCTGCATTAAGAAATAGGGTCTGGTATGCTTGCATCCTAACAGTAGCAATTCTTTTTTCTACCAGTTCAGTTTTTAAGTTTTCTTCAGCACTCCATAGCTGCAAACTAGCTAATTAATGTACGAAGTACAGTTAGTCCTCAACTTACAACCATTCAGTTAGCAACAATTATAACACCAAAAAAATTAAAGTATCGTCTCATACTTTCAACCATTGAAAGTATGAGGTGGTAGCACTCCTGCAGTCACGTGTTCAAAATTCAGGTGCTTGGCAACTGGCATGTACGGTATTTACAATAGTTGCAATATTCCAGGATCATGTGATTACAATTTAGACCTTTTCAGCCAGCCACTGCAAAGTGAAATCAGTGGGGGAAGCTGGATTCATTTAAAGGCTTTATTTAACAACGGTGATTCACATAACCATGGCAAAAAAGGTTGTAAAATAGAGCGCAACTCATGTTGCTTAGTGATTCACTTGGTAACAGAAATTCTGGCCCCAATTTTGATTGCAAGTCAAAGACTACCTGTATTGATGTGATGATGGGTATCCACTGGAGGGTAAAAAGTGTCAGGATAGCAACCACAACTATTGAATTAAAGTTCTGCTTCTTTTTACCATGCGTCAAGTTATGTAAAAAGAGGTAGAGCTTCAACTGTGCAGAGCTTTAATCAAGCCTTGATATTTTCAATCATATTTGTATTTTTACTCTTCCCTGGATGATGCTGCCTGCTGATATTGTGACAAAGCTGTTGAAGCTGAGTTACAGTCATAGCTAATAGGCATTGGTCGTATAAAAATATTAGTGATAAATAAATATATAAAGCACAGAACTAAAATGGAACCCAGCAATCATGCAGAGGGAGAATTATTATTTTTGCATTCACAAAACATGGGGCAGCTTTGCCAAAAAAACAAAAAACAAAAAAAAAAAAAAAAAACCACCACTCTACTGAATTGTCCTCTGTCTTCCCCCCCATTTTGACATTTTAACTCTTCATTATGTAAAACTTCATTTTGTCAATTTACATCCATAAGTGAGCCCACATAAGTCATGACAGTGGTAAAACAGATCACCATGTGATCAGAGCTGATTTTACAACCAGATTAATTAGATTAGATTAGATTAACAGAGTTGAAAGGGACCTTGTCGATCATCTAGTTAGCAAATGCCAGTGTCATTAAGTAAGCCCACTGTTTGCTATGAGGTGGTTTTTGCCAGAAATCAGAACTATATGAATGCAGCCAATTGCCAAGTGCCCAAAACGTCATCATGTGACTGTGTGAGGTAGGGGAGGGCAGAGATGAGAACTTCAAATTGGTTGTAAGTACCATGGTAGCTTTTAGGGATCCATTATAACTTTGAACAATTGTTAAACAACCAATCATAAATTGAGAACTATCTGTATTCATTAGTTTTATTATTACAATTACCATTAAAGTTTTTCCTCTTCCATTAATTTTGTGAAAAACAAACCATTTTCAGACAGCATTGATCTAAGTGGGCAGGTCTTGTTATGAGTAGATATTTTTGAAATTGTGGAAGGGAAATTAATCCTGTAGAAATAAAGTGTTCTAACATCTATTGTATTTTTGGAAACACAAAATAGTAACCAAATATAAAATAGATGATTTGCTGGTAGTAAGAAATTATGTTCCTCCTTGTTTTAGTTTGCAGAAACATCCTGTGGAACAGTCCAAGTGATGCTCAATGGGTCAACAGCGACTGGAGCATTTAGAAAAAGCAGGTATTCTCTTTCCTTTCATGTGCTTAAAATGTTCCTAAAGTAAACAAGGAAAATTTTCTTCACTATTTATCTGTGGATATTTCTGACCAAGCATCTATATATTAGCCATGGGTATCTACAAGATACGGAATAAAGATGGCACCACAATGATATGATTGAAGTATTACTGTAGGAGATGACCAGGCTGAGCCCGAGGAGGGGTCAAATGCATCAGGAATCCCTTCATGCCCATAAGAGATCTAAGTCCCACCTTGAATTCCTTATCTACCACCAACTTGCTTTGACTGTTAGTAGTTCAGACTCTTGAAGAGAGTTTAAGATTGCAATAAATCTTTATATCCATTTGAACTGCCTGGATCTCCTGATTTCTCTGCCACTTGACAACTATCAATTTTAATCTGCATCTCACACATGACACACATTAAAGAGGGTGGAGCTTTAATTGCACCATTGTGCTGCCATCTTGATTTTTTCAACTGTACCTTTGCAGATACCTCAAGGGCCAGGTGTGGCTTTTCTAGCGATGGACTAGCGATTGGGCTGTGGCTTCCAGTTCTCAGCCTGGTTGATGATAAATGATAAGTTCTGATGCATTTCAAAAATGATTTGCCTTTTCCCTTGGAAGGAAAAGAAAAAAGTAAGAAGTGAAAGAATGAAGAAACCAAAAGAGTAAAGGATTTTTTAAAAAAAAGGAGAGCAAAAACATAGCTCAGTTTACCATTTACTTCAGTAGCAGCCACCATGGGTGTGCAGGTCCCAAGTAGGTTCCTTCCACTGAAATACTCCTCTTGAAAATAAAGCTCCTCCTTTTGACCTAAGGTGTCAAAACAAATGCAAGGCCTTCATCATCATCATCATCATAAAAATCAGTGTTAATATTTATTTATTTATTAAATTCATTGGCCTGCCCATCTTATCACAAGATAATTCTGGAAAGCTTACAATCATAATATTTGCATGAAAATTCATCACAGCATGGTTAAGAGAATAGATCTGTGATGGCGAACCTATGGCACATGTGCCAGAAGTGGAATGCAGAGCCATCTCTCCAGGCACACGGAGCCATCGCCTGTTGCTCTTCCGGGTTCCGGCATGCCAGCCAGCTGGTCTTCATGCACGTGGGAGCACCAGAAACTGAAAGAGCAGTTGTGCAGCGTGCATGCGCACACTGGGAAGATGATCTTCCAGTTTCCGGCACGTGCATGTGCCCTGGTCAACTGGTCATCTGGTGCTCATACGCACATGAAGAACAGCTCGTGTGCCCAAAGATGTGGAGACAGAATCCCGGTGGTTGCTTACTAGGAGAGAGAGCTGTCGGTAAGGACAGACGGGCCAGGACTTCCCTCCCTCCCTGCGTGAGTGGGCTTCTTGTGCAGCCCCAGCCCTCCAGCCGACGGTGACATGCATCCATGGTCTGGAGCGCTTAGTGGCTGGCAGTGGGGGGCAGCAGTGGCACTTCTCCAGAATCCCAGCCACAAGTGGCAGGTGAGAATCGCTGCACAGGCCAAGGAAAGTAACAGGGGCAGCGCTGCTTGTTCTCAGTGGTGGGCGAGGCGGGGAGCGGTTCCTGCCACTTGTGGCCAGAATTCTGGAGAACTGCTGTTCCCCCTCACCCACCACTGAGAACATCAAGCGCTGCCCCTGCTACTTTCCTGGGGTTTCACAGCCCCTGCTACTTTCCTGGGCCTATGCAGCAGTTCTCACCCTGCCGCTTGTGGATAGGTTTCTGGAGGAGAATAGAGTCTGCACCAAAGGCACTTCAATTCGGTGCCAAGGTGAGAACCCTGCACAGCCCTGCAGCTCCAGGAAAGTAGCAGGGGCATCACTACTTGTTCTTGGTGCAGGCAGGTGGGGGTGGCAGTTCTCCTCCAGAATCCTGGCTACAAGCGGCAGGGTGAGAACTGCTGCACAGCCCTGTAGCCCCAGGAAAGTAGCAAGGGAAGTGCTGCTTATTCTCAATGGCAGACAACGTGGGGGGGGGGGCTGTTCTCACCCTGCCACTTGTGGTTGGGAATCTGGAGGAAAACCACTGCCTGCACCTCACCCGCCACCAAGAACAAACAGCGCTGCCACAGGAGTGGAGTCCGTGCCAAAGGAATGTCTGTCCAGCGCTAGGGTAAGAGGTGCGCTGGCTGGGAAGCAGGCACACTCCCTTTGCAGATGGAGTGGGGGGGATGTGCTGGCTTGTTTTTGGTGGCAAGCTGGGGGGTGCACTTCATTGACACTCTTCCAGATTCTGGTGGCGCACCCCCTGAAGCCTATTTTTGGTCCCAGGAGGCTTCAGGGAGGCTTCCCAGGCCCAAAAATGCAGCAGGGGTATGGCCCGCATGCATGGGAGGGTGTCATGTACATATGTGTGGTTGGAGTGGGGTCATGCATGCATGCATGGGGGGGCATAGGGAGTGTGTGGGGGTCAGGTGCACATGGACGGGGCGCATGAGGGGGCATTGCATTATGGGTGTGGCCACACACGTGCCCAAACCCCCCCTGTGCTCCCCCCGCAAAAAGGTTTGTCATCACTGGGATAGATAATCCTAGGTGGAGACAAGTAGGGGCTATCCCTTAAGATTTGGACCATACTCTGTTCATTTTGCTAATTCTTTTTGGCTATGTCATCTTGTGGTTCCTTTTCTTTTCTTCTTGGATTTCTTTGTGAGCTTGTTCCCATGGCTGACAATTTTATGATGAATAGCAGACAAAGCTCATCCACCATTCACTGAGTATGGAAAGCACAGATCCACCTGATGAAGAGTCAGAATGTATAAGAATCCAGAAAGACCAAATTAGGCTCTTTTTTTTCCTCTTCTGAAAATAGAAATATACATCCAGTAACAAAGGAATTATATTTTAACATTTTGGCCTGATATATTTGTTTAACTGAAGCAATAGGCATGAGCTTAAATGGACTCCAGTAGAGGACAGGAAGTCCTGGAGGAAAATTGTCCATGGGGTCATAATGGGTCGGACATGACTTGGCAACTAACATCAACAAAATTTGTTTAACCAAGAAAAGGTTTTGAATATGTTTCTCTGCTTCTGCTCTTTCAGCATTTTTGGCAGTGTTGAAATTGTTAACTTAAACCCAGAGAAAGTTTCCAAGATGCAGATTTGGCTAATGCATGACATTGGTGGACCTCAGAGGTATGTATGGTTAGCCTGTGCAGAATATAGCACTGCTTTATTGCCACCATTCTGGATAACACATGAGAGATGGGCAGCTATATAAATTTAATAAATAAAACAGTATATATCAAAATGACTTCTTGTGTCTCTCGAATGTTTCCCTAAAAATGAGTCCTTCATCTTTAGATGTAGTGACCTGTCGTTAGAAATATAGTAGAAACATCATTTAAAAAGAATTTTCATTTCATTTATTTATTTGTTAAATTTATTGACTGCCCATCTTAACACAGATTATTGGTAATACATTCATACCTATTAATTACAATTTCCTTTTAGCATAAGCAACATCATTAAAATAGAAAATAGGAGATGAGGAACAATATGCCACCCCACTTAAAGGCAAGAGATAAGAAAAAAAGGAAAAGAAATAGAACTGCATCTAGCTGACTCTAATACCACCAACAGGCCACCCTTTATCTTCCTAATGTCGCAAATGAGCCTCACTTCTATCACAACAATGGACATTTTCTTCTTAAATTTCTCCCCTCCCTCCTTCTCTGGATTTCGTTCATTCCATCCAGTGGTGGGATTCAGCCGCTTCACAGCAGTTCAGCCGAACCGATTGTTAACTTTGTATGCAGTTCAGTGAACTGGCTGAATCATCATACCTGGGCCCGTCTCACAGCTCACCCTCCCCTCCCAGCCACTACTCACCTCACCTGAGGCCATGTTGGCATCTCAGCGCTCTTCTACCAGCCCCCCTCCCCCCTCCAAGAAAGAGACATCTGTGCAGGGCAGCTCTCACAAGGCACTCAGAGGGAGGGGCTGGAGCTACTAAACAGGCAGCCAAGCTAAGTGCCTGAAGGACCCCATCTGTCACCAGGTGCCTCAGTGGGTGGTGAGTGAGGCTTCAGCCGGGCTTCTCAGCAGACAACAGTCTTTGCAAGGGGTTGATCTAGCGTCTAGAGCCAGCTCTGCCCTAAGGAGGCCAGGGGCATCATTGGGGCTCCTGTGAAGAGGGGTTTAGGCCTGGTTCCCACGCGGCACCATGATCCACGAACTGCTGCTGGCACTATGTGGCTACCTGGGTGGCCTCTTCATGGGTTGTGACCTGCACATGAGTGCCCCTCACTCCTCCCCTCCCAGTCACTCCTCACCTGGCCTGAGAAGGTAAGGTCAACATCAGGGGAGGGGGATCAGTTCTGGACCCACTGCACTCAGCCAAAGGGCTGTTTTTTTGGGGGGGGACATGGTGAGACTCAGCTGTCTTTTGGATCTGGGAGGGAGGCCCAAGAGAAAGTGCCTGGTCCAGGCACACAGTGCCCTGAGGGTTGCCCACCCACTCGCCCATCACCCGGAAATGGCGAGTACCCCCATCGTGGGTTGGATGCGGGACCTGAGGTGGAGGAAAGGGTGAGCGGTCGACAGCCAAGAGCCAAGCCCAAAAGGAAGCCAAGCCCTGCAATGTGGTCCTTCGGCCAAATGCAGCAGGTCCGGAGTAGGTCTCCCACCCATGTTATGCTGTTTTCCACATTTAAGTTTGGAGCTGCTGGTCAATCCTTTGTGAAGAAGGGGGTGGCCACTAGCAAAGAGGGGAGAGTGCAAGGTTGGTGCTTCTGGAACAAGGGGACCAGGGAAGCATTTGGGTCCAGCTCACCTGGCCTCTCTTCCTGTCGCAGCTGAGTGTGCTTCCACTGCTGTTCAAAGGGCTGCCTCTGGAGTGAGGGAGAATAAAGAGGCCAGCCAGCAAGCTGAAGGTTCACTTGATTGCTTTGCTCTCCTGCCTCCAGTCTTGCAAGTTTCACTGCCTTTTCTCTTCCCACCCAGCCTTCCCAATCTTTGAGACTGCGGCTCCCTAAATGGGAAAGATGGCTGTGAGAGGAAAAGAAGCCAGGTGAGCTGGAACAGTTCCCAGGCCCCCTCATCCCAGAAACACCAACATCACACTCTCCTCTCTCTGCTAGTGGCCGCCTCCTTCTTCAAATGGGATTGCCTGGCAGCAGGGAGGGAGAGGGAGAAGGGGTGTGTGCGTGGCGGCAACTAGTAGAGAGGGGAGAGTGCGAAGTTGCTGCTACTGGGACAAGGAGAGCCTCTTCCTGTCACAGCCATGTATGCTGCCACTTCCGTTCCAGAGGGCTGCCTCGGGAGCAAGGGGGAACAAAGAAGTCAGCTGGCAGGCCTAAGGTTCACTCACTTGCTTTGCTCTCCCACCTCCGCTCTTGCAAGTTTCACTTGTTTTTCTTTTCCCACATGGACCTCCCGATCTTTGAGACTATGGCTCCTTAAATGGGAAAGCTGGCTGTGAGAGGAAGAGAAGCCAGGTGAGCTGGACCCAGATGTTTCCTGGGTCCCCTTGTCCCAGAAGCACCAACATCGCACTCTCCTCTCTCTGCTAGGGACCACCCCCTTCTTCACACAGGATCTCCCCACAGTGGGGAGGGAGAAGGAGAAGGAGGTGGCTGCTAGCAGAGAGAGGAAAAAATGAGGTTGCTACTTCTGGGATGAGCTGGTCTGGATCCAGCTCACCTGGCTTCTCTTCCTCTCGCAGTCAGCTTTCTCAATTAGGGAGCCACAGTCTCAAAGATCAGGGCAGCCATGTGGGAAGAGAAAAGGCAGTGAAACTTGCAAGAGCAGAGGAGGGAAAGCAAACGATGCTTCGGCCTGCTGGCTGGCCTCCCAACCCAGCCAAGTAGCACCACATGAGGCCACAGAGGCTTTATAGCATCCCATCTCCTCATGTGAAAAGTGACCAAAGAGCCTTCTCGCCAGGAACACCATTCACGTACCTGGCTCCTTGCTGCGTGACTACAGCCCTACCTGAGCTACTGGAGGTGCTTGCTGGCGTGGCGGTTGAGATTCCCAGACTTTTGGTCTTGGGAGATTTCAACTTGCCATCGGCCGGCCTGTCATCAACAGTGGTTCAGGAGTTCCAGGCCTCCATGACGGCCTTGGACCTGATTCAAGTAACTGATGGCCCTATACACATCGTGGGAGGCGCGCTAGACTTGATTTTTATCTCTGGTCAGTGGGTAAATGATCTGGATTTAGGAGATATAGTGAAAGAACCGTTGTCATGGTCAGATCATTTTCTCCTTCATCTAGACTTTCGAACCGCTGCTCACCACCGCAGGGAGACGGAGCTGATGCGTTGGTTCCGTCCCAGGCGCCTGATGGACCCGGAGAGGTTCCTGACGGAGCTTGGGCCATTTCCTGAGGATCTTACCCACGGCACGACTGAATAACTGGTTGTGGCTTGGGAACGGGCCGCGGCTGGGGCTTTGGACCATGTCGTGCCTTTGCGGCCTCTGACCCGGCGTAGATCTCAATTGGCTCCCTGGTTCTCCGGGGAGCTGAGAGAGATGAAACGCCGGAGAAGACGCCTAGAGAGTGTTTGGAGGTCCAGCCGTTCCGAGGCTGATCGGACACTAGTGAGGTCCTTTACTAGGACCTACCTAGTGGCAATGAGGGAGGCGAAGCGTTCCTACGTTTCCACCCTCATTGCATCGGCAGATAACCGCCCGGCCGCCCTGTTTCGGGTGACCCATTCCCTCCTTCAACAGGAGGGACGGGATGACCCCCTGCAGGGTCGAGCCGAGGAGTTTAAGGGTTATCTATACGATAAAATAGTTCAGCTTCGTGATGGCTTGGACCATGATTGCGATGATTCAGCCAAGGTGGCAGAGACTCGTCTTGTTGAGGTTATTTGGGATGAGTTTGATTCTGTGGCTCTTGAGGACGTGGACAGGTTGCTGGGGAGGTTGCATTCAACTACGTGTTTACTGGACCCGTGTCCTTCCTGGTTAGTACTGGCTGCTCAGGAAGTGACACGAGGCTGGCTCCAGGGGATTATAAATGCTTCTTTGGTTGAACGGGTTTTCCCCGCCGCCTTGAAGGAGGCGGTGGTGAGACCTCTCCTGAAGAAGCCTTCCCTGGACCCAGCTATTTTGGGAAATTATCGTCCAGTCTCCAACCTTCGCTTTTTAGCGAAGGTTGTAGAGAGTGTGGTTGCGTGGCAGCTTCCCCGGCACCTGGAGGAAGCTGTCTATCTAGACCCGTTCCAGTCCGGCTTCTGACCCGGTTACAGCACGGAGACGGCTTTGGTCGCGTTGGTGGATGACCTCTGGAGGGCCAGGGACAGGGGTTGTTCCTCTGCCTTGGTCCTATTAGATCTCTCAGCGGCTTTTGATACCATCGACCATGGTATCCTGCTGCGCCGGTTGGAGGGATTGGGAGTGGGAGGCACCGTTTATCGGTGGTTCTCCTCCTATCTCTCCGACCGGTCGCAGACGGTGTTGACAGGGGGGCAGAGGTCGTCCTCGAGGGGCCTCACTTGTGGGGTACCTCAGGGGTCGATTCTCTCACCTACCCTGTTCAACATCTATATGAAGCCGCTGGGTGAGGTCATCAGTGGTTTCGGGGTGAGTTATCATCTGTACGCTGATGATACTCAGCTGTACTTTTCCACCCCGGACCACCCCAACGAAGCGGTCGAAGTGCTGTCCCGGTGCCTGGAAGCCGTACGGGTCTGGATGGGGAGAAACAGACTCAAGCTCAATCCCTCCAAGACGGAGTGGCTGTGGATGCCGGCACCCCGGTACAGTCAGCTGCTCCCGCAGCTGACTGTTGGGGGCGAGTTAGTGGCCCCAAAGGAGGTGGTTCGCAACTTGGGCGTCCTCCTGGATGGTCGGCTGTCCTTTGATGAACATCTGGCGGCCGTCACCAGGAGGGCCTTTTACCAAGTTTGCTTGGTTCGCCAGTTGCGTCCCTTCCTTGACCGGGATGCCTTATGTACAGTCACTCACGCTCTGGTTACGTCTCGGCTAGATTATTGCAATGCTCTCTACATGGGGCTGCCCTTGAGGTGCACCCGGAGGCTGCAGTTAGTCCAGAATGCAACTGCGCGAGTGGTAATGGGAGCCGCTCGTGGCTCCCATGTAACACCACTGCTCCGTAGTCTGCACTGGCTTCCTGTAGTCTTTCGGGTGCGCTTCAAGATCCTGGTTACCACCTTTAAAGCGCTCCATGGCTTAGGACCCGGGTACTTACGAGACCGCCTGCTGTTACCTTATGCCTCCCATCGACCCGTACGCTCCCACAGAGAGGGCCTTCTCAGGGTGCCGTCCGCCAAACAATGTCGGCTGGCGGCCCCCAGGAGTAGGGCCTTCTCTGTGGGAGCACCGACGCTCTGGAACGAACTCCCCCCTGGCTTACGTCAAGTGCCTGATCTTCGGACCTTTCGTCGTGAGCTAAAAACATATTTATTCATTCAAGCAGGACTGGCATAAATAGTGGTTTTTAAATTGGGGTTTTAATAATATTTTAAATTTTTAAATCTTTTAATTATCGGCCATTTAGTAATAGTTTATTTTAATTTCTTTTAATTGTATATATACTCTGTATTTTATTTCGGCTGTACACCGCCCTGAGTCCTTCGGGAGAAGGGCGGTATAAAAATTTAATAAAATAAATAAATAAATAAATAAATAAATAAATAAATAAATAAATAAATTCTTATTCAGATTCCCCATCTCCTTCTGGTGGCCCTCAGCCGAGCATGGCTGCCCCACCAACTGAGGAGAGAAGTGGACCCACTTTGGCAACACCAGCATGACCTACGCCCAAAATATTTCAAGTCTTAAAATGTTTCCTGAAAGTCATTTCAAAGGGGTGAGCAAAGTAGACTCCTTTTCCTACATTCTCACTAGGGGTAGTTCTTGACTTATGGCCACAAATGAGCCAAAATTTCCATTGCTAAGCAAGATTTAAGTGAGTTTTGCTCCATTTTGTGATTTTCCTTGCCACCATTGTTAAGCGATGTTCAGTAGTAGTAAATAAATAAGGAGGGAAATTCTATCTTATTGAGGCCTTTGAGGTGAGTGGCCAGGAGGCAGGGACGGGCATAGTGAGTGACGTTGAGTTGGCCATGCCCATCCAGTCACATGCCCACCCAGCCACACCTACCCAGCTGGTCATTAGGGCAGAGAACCGGTTGTTAAATTATTTGAATTCCATCCAACTACTGTCAATATTTGCATGAGCAGCATGGTGGTCTAGTGGTGAAGATGCTCACTCCCACTTGGAAGGTTGAGAGTTCAGTCCTAGATAGTACCAGATGTTTCTCTCCTAGGGCACAAAGAAAAATATATCTGCTGCAAACTCTCAATGGCAAGTAACCACTCAGCTCCATTCAGTTGCTTGACTCTACCCTGAATTAAGGGATTACAGGGTGATTTTAAAAAAGTGTTATTGTCAGTATTTGTGTACTGGTATGAGCACACACATGCTCACAACACTTATTATTTAAGAATCAATTTTTATGAAGGTTGCCTTGTAACAATGTCTGTGCCATCTCAATTTAAACTCTCCAGCAAACTATTGTTTACTTTGAGCCACTCTCCACTGTGTAAAAAATCTAGATTGATTTTTATTGCATTCTTGGTTTCTACCATTAGAGGGCTCTGTCCCCCATAAATACGCTAGATCTTGCTCATCTTAAAATGCAGCAGTGATTTACAGTATATAGGTTAATAACAGCCAGATGTTTAGCTTGGATTTAGCATATTTTTCACCTACCTGGTCCATCCCAAGGACCTAAGATAAGCAGAGGTTGTTATTTATTAAGGGTATATAATTATATAAATAATTAATATAAAATATGAAAACAATATAAGCGACAATATATTTAATAAATATAAATAATAATATAAATAATATTAAAAATAATTAATTATATATAAAGCTAATCTAGCTCAATATCACTGAAAAAGAAAACCAAGGAAAAAAACAGGATGGATGCATAAAGAACTCTTTGATCAACTGAGGAAAAAAAGGACAAGTACAAAAAATGGAAAGAAGGACAAATAACTAAAGCAGAATACTGACAAATAGCCTGAATCTGCAAAGATGAAGTTAGAAAAGCTAACGCTTTTCTTAAACAAGAAAAAAGTAAAAGAAACAATCAGTTCACTAATGAAAGAAGATGGTAAGAAAGTAAAGGACAGTAGAGAGAAAACAGAACTGTTTAATTCATTATTTGCATCTGTCTTCACAGAAAAAGGAAATACAAACCAGTTTACCAAAAATGTGCTAGGAACACAAATTAAAATAAGCAAAAATAAGGAAAGAGAACTCAGTTGAAAACTCAAGATCCTGACTGATTACATCCCAGAATTTTCAAGGAACTGGCAGATGTGATCTCTGAACCTTTCAACGCCATCTTTCAAAGTTCTTGGAGTGCTGGGGAAGTACTTGAGGACTGAAAAAGAACAGATGAACTCCATCATAAAAAAAGTGGGGGGGGGGACACAGATTACCAGGAAATTACAGCCTGACATCAATACTTAGGAAGAACTTGGAAAAAATATTCAAGCAACAAATCTGCAAACGCTTAGAAACAAACAAAGTTATAACTAGAAGCCAACATGGATTTGTCAAAAACAGATCATGCCAAACAAATCTTATTTTTATTTATTTATTTTATTATTTATTTAATTTTGTCATAACAATATACACAAGCATCACACAAAAAGATTATATAATATATAAACATATATATGGGGAGAAACAAGGAAGTATAAGCATATATATATAAGGAAATATAAAAAAATAAGGAAATATATATATGTAGGTCTTTGGTTATTCGGGTTTTCTCCCGCGTAAAATTGGAAGTGTCTTTTTTTTTGTTCAAAAAAGTTTTATTTTGATATTCTTGTCCAATAACAAATCCATTAACATATTTAATGTACCATCATATACAATTAATCGGGTCTGCCCGGTCACCACCCCCTTCCTTTTCCTTAAACTCTCCTTCTCTACCTTCTTCTACTTTCCATGCCATCCTCCCCCTCTCTTATCTACATCCTCTCCTCTTTCCTCCCTACTCCTTTCTTCTCCCTCTTCCCCTCTTCCTTCCTTTCCTCCTCCTCCTCTTCTCTTTCCTCCTTCTCTCTTCTACTTCCTTCTTTCCCATCATTCTAAAGTAGTAGCCGGGCAGATCCGATCTTACATTAATTATACATCTTCAATCATTTTTGTACATTAACTAACAATCCATTTTCTACCCCCTCCCCCTCCCTTCCCCTTCCTCCCCCCACCCCCCAGGACTTCCGAGAACCGAATACAGGGTATAAAACTAACAACAAAAATTAAAATCTAGCACAAATCATAATCCATAATCATTCCTTAAAACCTCCACTCCCCTTCCAGAGACAAAGAAGATACTTTTCTTCCAATCCATTATATATCAGACCATTCCACTCCTAGAGTTCTCAGAAGTTTCCGATTGAGTTAGTGTTTGTTCTTGAATAAAGTACATAATTTTTAATATCCAACCTTCATCAATCAATATCAAAACAACGTTCCATCTTCCAATATTCACCAAGGGTTCTTCTAAAATGTCTTTCTTCCTTAAGCAGTCTCTCAAAAATAGTTCATATTTCCAACTTAGTTTCTTTAATTTTTCTGTCCAACCTTCAAGGGTAAGCAATAGTCCATCTTTTCACATCTTTAACATTTATATACCACAAATAATATTACAAATATCCAAAATATCAATTGTAATAGTTAAAATCTTCACTTTACCTTACTTATATCAAATAACATTATTAAAATTACACCTATAACTTATCCAAAATATATCTATTATAACAATTACATTCTAATTAACATTACATCCATCTCTTAAATATAATATTTAATCCAAATTCCTAAATTTTACTATCTATCCTCCAAAGTTAAACAATATTCCATCTTCCTATTCCTTTATACCTTAAATATATCAAATAGTACCCCTAAAATTACACATTTATATCCACAATAAATCATTTACAAAAATTAACCATAATCATATATAATAGAGTTAAACATTCTCCCTCCCCTTCTTCTGTCTTACACATTTTCCACCATCTATTCACCATTCAACTTAACATCTGTTAATAAAGAATTCCCAATCTTTAATACATTAGTATAAAAATCTCGTGCTTTACAGATTGTGTTGAGAAAATACTTTCTTCCTTTATAATTCACTGTTAAACCAACTGGAACCTCCCATCTAAAATATATCTGATGTTTCTTAAGCTCATCCACCAGAAAGGCAAATTCTTTTCTCTTTCTTAACATTTTAGGAGGAATTTCCTTCATCATTATTATATCTTGTCCTAATATTTGAAATTTATTTTTATAAAATGCTTGCAAAATTCCATACCTAATCCTCTTATTTGTAAAATAAATAACCACATCTCTCGGTAAACACTTCTGCCTTGCCCACCAAGAATTAACACGATAAATTTTTTCAATATTAACTTCAAAATCTTCTGATTCCACTCCCTCTATCTGAGCAAAGGCCTGAATAAAAATCTCTTTCAAATTTTCTCCTTTACCCTCTTTTAATCCTCTCACCCTTATAGCATATTCCATTAATTTATATTGTAATATAAGCCTTTCTTCATCTGCTTTATCAACCTTAACCTGAATATCATCTATTTTATTTTCTAAATTCAAATTAATTTGAACTTCATCTATTTTCCTTTGCAAATCTAAATTAATTTGGTTAAATTCATTCAGTCTTTCTTCTGTCTGTGTACTAGATAACAATAATGGGGTAATTGATTCCTTTAATTTTTTCATCTCCCTGCTCTGCTCTTCCATCAAATCTTTAAAATCCAGTATTTCTTTCTCCATTTCATTAAATTTTTGATCTATTTCTGAAAGATGAGCCTCCATAAGCTTCTGTAAAAAATTCCTTAGACTTTCTTTAATATCCTCTCTCAATTTCCGTACCTGAAGTGAAGAAATTTCCAATATTTTAGAAGTGGTTAAATCTCTTTGCTTAAAAGCCATTTTTAAACTAAGTAATATCAAAAAGAAGAAAAAAGAAAGGGGGGAATAAAAAAAAAAAAAAACCCCAATAAGTTTTTCTTCTTAAACACTGTAAGAAAAAGATAATAAAAAAAAAAGAATAGATTTTTTAAAAAAAGAATTCCATTTAAAAAAAAAATCTTGTTTTTTTCTTCTTAAAGGTTCCACGCCAACAATTGTAATCAGCATTTCCTTAGCTTTCACTTTCAAAACACAAAACGCCATCTTTCTTCATTTCCACTCTTGAATACGAATAACTTCTCTGTCAGGGAGTTAAAATCATCTTACAATCCAATGCCGGCCCTCCTGCAATCGGCTTTTTCCGTGTTGACAGTTTATCAAATAATCCGCTCCAGTCACGGAGATGGACGCTGCGTTTTGTTCTGCTTTTGCAGAAGCGTTCTGGATTCTGGAGCTTTTTTTGAACTATAGAAGGAGCGTTCCCAACAAACCACCAGAAATCATTCTGGGGCTTTTCTTGGGGGCTCAACTTCAGTTCAAATGCTCATCTCCTCCCTCCCTCCAAGGGCAGAGATTTACGAGCTGTTGACAGCAGATTAACGCTGTCTAAACAGCTCTCACAGAATCACAAAGAACGGGCGGACTGAGATCGCCCGCCATTAACACAGCGGAGCCAACCCGGAAGCCAAATTGGAAGTGTCTTGGCGACGTTTCGACGAAGTCTCATTCGTCATCTTCAGGCTTCAGCTTCGTGCTTCTGGGAGCAATGTGTGATTGCAGCTGTTTCTTCCTTTTTAACTGCTAGTGGGGGTTTGAACTGATTGGGTGGGAGCTTGGCTGTGCTCTGATTGGCTGGGGGTTTTTTTGTGCTCTGATTGGCTGGGGGTGTGTCCTGTTTGGGTGGGGGCTTGGTTTTGCTCAGATTAGTCTGAGTTGCAGGGGGATTTGAGCTGGTGAGCTGCACTGCTGCTGTTTGGCTTCGTGTTCGTGGTCGTGCTACATCTTCGTAGTGGGTGTCAGTCTGCTGCATGTATGGATTGGAGGGGTTTGAAATGGCTAATGTTGCAGCTGCGGTCTGGCTTCTGGTCCTTGGTCGTGCTTCCTGATCAGTGTGGGTTTGGGTCTGCTTTCTGGGTGGATGTGTGGTGGTGACATCCTGTGTGGACCTCGTGAGTGTGGGTCTGGTGTCATTCCTCGGGTTAAGGACTCGTTTGTCAATAAGGGCGGGTTTCCAAATGGCTGGTAGGCGGGAGGTGTCATCTCGTTTGTTCATGCTGTGTGGGCGTTTTTCTATCTCGATGGCTTCTCTGATTATTCTGTTGCTAAAGTGTTCAGTTTTGCCGATAGTTCTGGTCTTTTTAAAGTCAATATTGTGTCCTGTGGCTTTAAGATGTTGGACCAGGGAAGAAGTTGGTTCCTCTTTTTTGACTGAGTTCTTGTGTTCTTCAATGCGTGCACTTATTCTTCTGTTGGTTTGTCCGATGTATGTGGTGGGGCAGGCGGTGCATGGGATTTCATATACTCCTTGATTTTCTAACTCAATTTTGTCTTTCTTAGGATGGTGGATATTTTTTGGTTTGTGCAGAATGCTGTCTTGATGTTATGTTTGTGGAGGATCTTGCTGATTCTGTCTGTGGTACCTTTTATATATGGGAGGAGGGCTGTGCCGTTTTCTTGTTCTCTGTCTTGGGTTTTAGTGGGGGGTTCTTTTTGGATTAGTTTGGTAATCTTATTTCTCTGGAATCCATTGGATGTTAGTACATTTGTGAGAGTGTGTAGTTCGGTTTTTAGGTGTTGTTCGTCAGCTAAGCGTTTTGTTCTAGAGATGAGTGTCTTGGCTACGGAGTTGATCTGTGCTGGGTGGTGGTGTGAGAATGAACAAACAAGATGACACCTCCCGCCTACCAGCCATTTGGAAACCCACCCTTATTGACAAACGAGTCCTTAACCCGAGGAATGACACCAGACCCACACTCACGAGGTCCACACAGGATGTCACCACCACACATCCACCCAGAAAGCAGACCCAAACCCACACTGATCAGGAAGCACGACCAAGGACCAGAAGCCAGACCGCAGCTGCAACATTAGCCATTTCAAACCCCTCCAATCCATACATGCAGCAGACTGACACCCACTACGAAGATGTAGCACGACCACGAACACGAAGCCAAACAGCAGCAGTGCAGCTCACCAGCTCAAATCCCCCTGCAACTCAGACTAATCTGAGCACAACCGAGCCCCCACCCAAACAGGACACACCCCCAGCCAATCAGAGCACAAAAAAACCCCCATCCAATCAGAGCACAGCCAAGCTCCCACCCAATCAGTTCAAACCCCCACTAGCAGTTAAAAAGGAAGAAACAGCTGCAATCACACATTGCTCCCAGAAGCACGAAGCTGAAGCCTGAAGATGACGAATGAGACTTCGTCGAAACGTCGCCAAGACACTTCCAATTTTACGCGGGAGAAAATCCGAATAACCAAAGACCTACATACAAACACCCACGAAAACCTCAGAAAACACACACACACACACACACACACACACACACACACACATATATATATATATGAAAAGAACAATAGGACAGGAACGGTAGGCACGTTTGTGCTCTTATGCACACCCTTTAAAGTCCTCTTAGGAATGGGGTGAGGTCAACGTTGGATAGATTTTGGTTAAAGCTTTTAGGGTTATGAGAAGAGACCACAGAGTCAGGTAATGCATTCCAAGCACAGATAATTCTGTTACAGAAGTCATATTTTCGGCAATCCAAATTGGAGTGGTTGACATTAAGTTTAAATCTATTGGTAGCTCTTGTATTATTGCAGTTGAAACTGAAGTAGTCTTTAACAGGAAGGACATTACAATAGATGATTCTATGAGCTAAAGCCAGGTCCTGTTGGAGGCAACAGAGTTCCAAGTTTTCTAAACCCAGGATTTCAAGTCTGGTGGGATAAGGTATTTTGTTGGTTACAGAAGAGTGGAGAACTCTTTGCGTAAAATACTTCTGGACACGGTCAATTGTATTGATGTCAGAAATGTGGTATGGGTTCCAGACAGGCGAGCTGTAATCAAGAATTGGCCTAACAAATGTTTTATATGCTCTGGTCAGTAGTGTGGTGTTTTTGGAATAGAAGCTACGTAAGATTAGGTTAACAACTCTTAGAGCCTTTTTTGCTATGTAGTTGCAGTGGGCTTTGGCACTTAGATCATTAGATATGAAAACTCCAAGGTCTTTGACAGGGTGGGGGTCATCTGTAAGGTAATGTCCATCAAGCATGTACTTAGTGATTGGGTTCTTTTTTCCAATATGTAAGACTGAGCATTTGCTGGTTGAGATTATTTCATTTATTTCATTTATTTCATTCATAATTTCATTTATTCATTTATTTCATTCTTTGACAAAATGGATCAATTAGTGGATCAGTGAAATGCTGTGGACATAGTATACTTAGATTTCAGTAAGACATTTGACAAAGTAGACCACAACTTACTTCTTGGTAAGCTAAAATATGTGTGATAGGCAGCATCACCAACAGATGGATTTGTAACTGGCTGACAAATCGTACTCAACATGTAGTCCTAAAAGGAACTACATCCACATGAAAGGAAGAAAGCAGTATAGGGTACCCAAGGTTCCATTCTAGGCCTAGTACTCTTTAATATCTTCATAAATGATCCAGATGAAGGAATAGAAGGGCAACTCATCAAATTTGCAAATGACCCCAAGCTGGCAGGAATAGCCAATATATCATGCTTAAAATCCAAAAGGATCTTGACAGACTTGAACACTGGGCCCTATCTAAGAAAATGAAATTCATTGTAGATAAAAATAAGGTTTTACACTTGGGCAAGATAAACCTGTACAGGTACAGACTAGGTCAAACTTGGCTCAATGCCAATGCCAGAGAAATCGTGGACCCCAAGTGGACAATCTCTTAAATATGAGCAATAGTGTGCAGCAGCAGCCAAAAAAGCCAATGCAGTCGTGGCTGCATTAATAGAGGGATAAAATCAAGACTATGTAAAGTTTTAGAACTACTTAACAAAGCCTTAGTAGGGCCACACTTGGAATACTGAATCCAGTTTTGGTCACCACAATATAAAAAAGATGTTGAGACTCTGGAAAGAGTACAAAGAGCCACAAAGGTGAGGCTAGAGGCTAAGACATATGAAGAATTGTTGCAGGAATTGGTTATGTCTAGTCCAGTGGAAAAAAAAAAGACTAGGGATGGCCATGATAGCAGTGTTCCAGTATTTGAGGGGCTGCCACAAAAATGAGTGGTCAAACTATTTTCCAAAGCACCAGAAGGCAAGATAAAAATCAATGGATGGAAACTAATCTAGGAGAGAAGCAACTTAGAATTAAGGATAAATTTCCTAACAGTAAGAACAATCAACCAGTGAAATGGCTTGCCTTCAGAGGTTCTGGGTGCCCCATCACTGGAGGCTTTCAAGAAGAGGCTGGACAGCCATTTGTGTCACGGTTCCAAGTAACACCCCCAACAAAGTAAGACTCCGAGGCAGGCATTTCCTCAAATTTCCATTTTATTAGAGATGTCATATTGGCACATCTGGGAAAACCCAAATCTGAAAGTCTCCAGGGTTTTCCCCACCCAAAGGAAAGTCAAAGTCCCTTCCCCAGCACCCACATGTCCATCACATGGTCCAATCAGGTTACCATCCCATCTTGAGTTGTTTCCCAGTCATGCCTCTCCAGGTGCAGGCTGAATGTCCTTGACTTCCAGGGGAAAGAATGTTGTTATGGCCATACATCTCACCTCATCTCCGTCCAACCCCTCTTCCATTTCCCATAGCATGCCCATCCACCAAGTGTGGCAACCCTGAAGATCCAAAGAAAAAGATGGCCTCAAGGGCTGACAATTTGTCTGAAATATTCACGCAGGTGGGTTGGATTAGATGACCTCCAAGTTCCATCCAACTTTTATTCTATATTCTATGTTATATATATAATTAATAATATATACAGGTATATTATTGTGTTGATAGTCTACAATTAAATTTATAGTGTAAGACTGGTGTAAATTTAACAATTCAAGTACTAAGCAGGGATTTAAAAAGAATTAAGATAGTGCCCAAGAATATAGGTAGTTCGAAGTAGGATGGTTGTTGTAAAATTAGGGTGTTCAGGTTTGATAAATTCAATATTTCCAGATGAAAAAGCCTTTTAGGTATCAGTCTGAGGGCATCAATCATTATTGGTATAACAGCAGATTTCTTTTTCCATCAGTGTTCAGCTTTGATTTGCAAGTCCCAATATTTTGTAATTTTTTTCAATTGTTTTTCCTCAATCATCAACCACCAATGAACCAAACTTTCTTCCTTTAAGTCATTTATATCAGACCTGAACAAGATGCCTGTTTGTTTGGTTCTTAAAGTCCCATAATTTATTTATTTATTTATTTTTATTTATTTATAATTACATTTCTATACCGCACCATCTCCCGGAGGACTCAGGGCGGTTTACAGCCAATTATTAAAATACCCACACCCATACAATTTAAATATAATAAATAAGAATATTTAAAAACAATTAAGAACAAATATTTACTGGCCGAATCACTAAAATGGTCAAAGACCGATTAAAACCCCGTAAAAATTTTGCTAAAATGTCTTAGGCTAGTCCCGCTCAGTGAAATAGTAGTCTTCAGTTCACGTTTGAAGGCCCGGAGGTCGGGAAGTTAGCATAATCCCGGAGGTAGCTCGTTCCATAGGGCTGGTGCCGCCACAGAGAAGGCCCTCCCCCTGGGGGCCGCCAACCTATATTGTTTGGTTGACGGCACCCTGAGGAGGCCCGCTCTGTGGGAGCACACAGGTCATTGGGAGGGAATTGGTGGCAGAAGGCGATCTCGCAAATACCCCGGTCCTAAGCCATGGAGCGTTTTAAACGTGGTAACCAGCACCAGCACCATAAGATCTTAGCTCACTAATTTTCCAAAACTTGCTCAACTTGATAGTTCCAGCAGCTTTATTACATTCAAATACAAATCTTCTGCAAAGTATTCAATTAACAATTCTAGTAATTAAGCCATGATGCTGCTTGTAGTCAGTTTGTGAAATATTGCAGGATCCAATCAGTCACTGGGACTAGAGGTTTGGTCTTCAGAACTTTTGGACTTGTGCTGGAGCCCATCCTCAGAGAACTTCTTTCTAGAGAGAGCACACTCTGCTAGAAAGGCGTTCCTTGTGGATGGGCTCCAGCACAATTCCAAAAGATTGGAAAAGTAAACCTCTGGTATTGCTGACTGACCCAGATTGGATCCTACAACACAATCCTGGGAAACGTATGTTCACGTTCATTTGTGAAATATTGCTACAGCTACTGATCAATTACTGGGCAATTGTTTCATCATTTTTTTCTACAAAGACATTTGCTAGTTGTTTTATTATTGGTTTTTCAAAATATAAAATAAAAATAAAAAGTAGTGGAAAACTAAGAGGGGGAGGGAAAAAGAAAGAAATATAGTGTAAAGGAAGAAAAGTTAAGAAAAAGGCACCAACTTTCTACTCTCTTTAGCACAGTAGAAGATAACATTACAACCACAACATTTTGCCTTTACACAACATTATGTACAAGCCATTTCTATACCAATTAGGCTATCTAGTTAACAAAAAGTCAAGGTTCCAACTAATGAACTCAAGCAAATCATAACTCTGAGACTTGGCTCATTTTCAAAAGTCTTCTTTAATGAATGCATCATATCGGCACAGCTTCAATGCAAAACCAAATCTAAATCTTTCCCGCAGTTACAGTATAATTAAACTAGTAAATCTCCAAGCATCCCCAAGTGTCACAGGTCACATTGGCCAAATGGGTTAATTGGTGGGCTCTTCAGGTACTCCTTTCCAAACCTTATTTGTTCCCAATAGAGATAGATGTCCTTGGTTCTCATGAGAAAGCTTTTTGTGTTTAGAAATGCATTCCAACCTCCTTCCCCCCTTCCCCCTCTGTGTGGCAACTGAAGAACAGAAAGATGGCTGCAGCCAGAAAGATGGCTACAGCCAGTTGACAGTCGTCTCTTCCCCCTAGTTAGTGAGGAGTATTTGGAAAACACCAAATGCAGACATGTTAATTTCCCTTAGCCACCCCTGTCACCACTTGGCTATCCTTTTGGCTTCGGGGGATTTTTCTCATGGAATTTTCTGATCAGCCTGTCTGCTGAAAGGGGGTAGCCTTTCCACTGTACTAAATACCATAACCTCCTCTTGAACAGTCTAGAATGCAGAATTCTTTTTACTTCGTAATGGGTCTCTCCTTGCACTGCGATGGGACCTGGAGCTTCCCAATCTTAGCTCCGAGCCTATTACCGACTTCAATAGACTACTGCAGAAAACCTGGGCAGCATACATTCCAATACAAATGAAACTGCTCAGATTAAACATTATTTTTACATTCAATCAACTTATGTATTTCTAATAACAATACACATCTACATTAGGTTACAGTCTATCACACAGTCTCCATCAATATCTATTTCTTGGATGTCCAATTTAAGTGATCTTCCCATCTCTACCCTTTTCTGCTGCCTAGTTTCTAATTTCTACTGAGGCCCCTGCCTCCATTTCAAACATATTTTCCAACACTTAATATGTTTTCCCCCTGGTTTAATTCATCAATCACTATTATTTTAATTGTTATCTCCTCTTTGTCTTCTTCCTTCTTCATTTCTTCTTTTGACTCCTCCCTTTCCTGGGCGTCTTGGTTTGTATTCATTATCCCTTGTATAGTATTTTCCATTTTTTCCATAATGCCCTTAAATCCTTTATCCATAATGTATTTTTATTTTGAGAGAGTAAATCCATCTCCTGCACGATTCCACTCATTTCTCCTTACATATCTTATTTGTTTTTTAAAGAAAGTTGATTTTTATCCAACAGTCCAAGAACTATTTATTTAGTCTTTGAATAATCCTTCAAAAAGTACACTAGTTCCAGTTCTTTATGTCTCATAGGTTAACACTCAGTTCTATTTGAATAGTCCCAGAGGTTATCAAAAGCCCCTTTATGTCCTCTTTGCAAATTCAATCCTCTAATATAATATTCAAATGTTTCTTTGGTTGAATCACTTCCTTATTATTTTCCTTTTTGTCAGCAGGTGGCACTCTCCATTTAAATTTCAGTTTACTAGTCCATCATCATTTTGATTATACAACAAATGTAAAAGCAGAATAAGTTTTGTACATAGATAATTCTAATATTTAAAAATGCCTTCCCTCTGTCAAATGTGGCCTTCATGGGTGGTGGATCTGCCAGCCATGGAGGAGGAGGGGGTCCCCATGGCGTTGGGAACCCCCCGTCCCCCAGATAATAAGGCCATGATGGATACCCGTGGCATCCAGGAGAAGGCTGAGGTTGCCCTGCCAGACCTGCTACCAGTTGCTGCCTTGGGGGGCTCTGCCTTCAGCTTGGACTCACTGCCCTTGCTGGTTGGGGAGATGGGCTAGCTGCTCATGCCACCAGAGTTGTGCTCTGGCCCTGGCGGGTCAGCAGCAGCTGAGCTGGTCAAGCCACTGTCACCACAGATGACCCAATTCAGCACATCAGTTCCACTCCTTGCATCACCATGTAGTGAAATCTCTCTCTCAGAAGTTCTACTAATAGGCTGTGAAGGGTGGTCAGGTACTTCCATTCTCTGTGCTCATCCCACTTGGTGGTCCTCTTTGCTTTCCATCTCGGGATGAGAGTGACCAGTGACTGAGGAGACTCAGGGGAAATTCCACTTCAGTGGCCTTTGGCATACACTTTCACCCAGCACCCACCTCTGCTTGGTAAAGGTCCTCAGTGACTAGGGCTTGCTCCTGCATCTCTGACTTCTCACTCTTTTCCACATGAACCTTTGGCCAGGCCACCGGTGGGAGGGCCCCCTCACCAGAGCAACCTGCCTGCAATGCAACCCTGGCTGGGGAAGCACTAGGTTTAGTGGTTGCTTCCCCTGTTTTCTCCATCCTTGATCTTCCCTGTGTCTTTTCCACTCCTCCAGTGTTGTTGGAAGGGCAGTCGGGTCTCAGGACCTTGGGGTAGGTGTATGAGATTTGGCTTAAAGTCAAGCTTCCAACTAACGAACTCAGGCAAATCAGAACTCTGAGACTTGGCTCCTTCTCAAAATCTTCTTTAACAAGTACATCATATTGGCACAACTTCAATGCAAAACCAAATCTAAATCTTTGTTGTGACCCAGACCCAAGTAGGCAGTAATAAACTTAGTCCATGGGAAAACAAACTTTATTCAAACAGCTGGGAATTACTTCATTCCCAGCGTCGTTCAACTCAAAGTAAAACAAATGTCTCCCAACCCAAATTCCTCAGTTATCTCACAAACCTTAGTCCAATTAGGCAAACTGTGAAAGGCTCTTCCTGGTAAACGCCCAGAAGCCACAAAAACAAAGACGTACATGAAGCAGAGGACGAAGCAGAAGACGCAGCTATAATGTTGTTTTCCGGCAAAGCAGAAATACCGGTTGTCAGGCTACCTCCGACTATAATTAGGAAAGAATTCACCTTGACTTCATGTGGAATGAAGAAAAGTACTTTTACTATTTACAGTCTTGATAGCAGCTTAGCTAAGTTGGATCTGAGACAAAATATGGCTAACATATCATATCCCCCCAATTGTCCCTCCTCCTCCAGGAGGTCAAGCTGGTCTGGTCCAATGCCAGCTCCTTCTCGGCCCCTCGTGGTAATCTTCTTCCACAGGTCTCTAGATGTCAGTCATCTTAGGAATGCAGTGTCTGTTAGAAAAACCCGCGCTGATAACACTCAGTCGTTAATCACTCCTCCCCCACTGTTATGTCAGCCGACACTCTTAATAGGCTCCTTTCCCTTACCCTGTACGGTGGTATGATACATCTCATTTCCTTAATAGTTTTATAATACAGAAATAAACATTTCACATTCTATCTACTGATATAATCATTCAAAAGTATACGAAGATTGGAGTGGAGGCTGACATTCGGCCCTCCTGCAACAAGGACGTCAGTCCTAGAAAGAAAAAAGAGAAGTTAGGGTTTGTCAGGATATTTTTTATAGAATTGTGCTATCTTTTCTGAAGCACGAACATCTTCTTTGTTCACCCATTCAGCTTGGGATAAAGGGAAGTGTTTCCAAGCAATGAGATATTGAACTTTATTTCTATGTTTTCTTGAATCTAAAATCTCTTTTATTTCAAAGTGTTGTTCTCCCTCTATGAGAATTGGTATAGGAGGGGGTGTATGGTTAGGATGGAAAGTAGAGGTGTGTTCAGGTTTCAGCAAACTCACATGGAAAACGGGGTGAATTCTCCTAAGTGTTTTCGGTAAATCTAGTTGCACCGTCACGGGGTTGATGATTTTTACTATGGGGAAAGGTCCCACATATTTGGGTCCACGTTTTTTAGATTTCTGAGTGGTTTGAAGATATTTGGTGGAAAGATAAACCTTATCGCCAACTTGATATTTGTTCTCAGGGGACCTTTTTTTATCTGCTTGTTTTTTATGCGCACGGTGAGCGTCGTCGATCGCCTTGCGAGTCATTTTCCAAGTGCTCTGTATTTGATCTATCCATTCTGACAAAGAGGAAACAGTAGTTTCTTCCTTTGGGAGTTCCGAGATTGGAACAAAATCTTGACCTGAAGCTATTTTAAAGGGAGTAAATCCCGTGCTACTATGAATTGAGTTGTTGTAGGCAACTTCAGCAAAAGGTAAGAGATCTGCCCAATTGTCTTGCTGGTAGTTAACATAACATCGTAGATATTGTTCTAGTACAGAGTTCGAACGTTCACAGCTTCCATTAGTTTGGGGATGATGGGAGGAGCTTAATCCTTGGGCGGAGCCAATGAGTCGTAAAAATTCTTTCCAAAATTGAGAAGTGAATTGAACTCCTCGATCTGAAATGATGCGATCAGGAACTCCGTGGAGTCTATAAATGTGTTGTACAAACAACTTTGCTAGAGTCTTTGAGGAGGGTATCTTTGAACAAGGAATAAAATGGACTTGTTTGGAGAAAAGGTCAGTCACAACCCATATAACAGTATTGCCTGAACTTTCAGGTAATTCCACTATGAAATCCATGGATATTTCTTTCCATGGGGTTCCTGGTCTGGCTACCGTTTGAAGTAGTCCAGGAGGTTTTCCGGAGGCCTTTTGGATGATGCAAATAGGGCAACTTGCTACATATGCTTGAATGTCTTTTAAGACTTGGCCACCAAAATTGTCTTTTAAGAAGATGCAAAGTTTTCACAAATCCAAAATGTCCTGCCATTTTGGCATCATGGCATGGTTGTAGGATGGTTTCTCTGAGTGATAGAGGAACATATAGTTTTGTTGCAATCCAAGCTAGTCCATCACGGAGTGTGCATTCATGGGAATGCGCTAAGTACCAGTCATCGGTGTTTAAAGCTTCTTTAAACGACTTGGTCAGTTCATCTGGGAGTGGGGGTCAGATTTGGAGGCTTCTAGTTATTGCTGGGGCTGCCAACTGTTGCACGGGAAGTATTGGTTGAACCACCTCGGAGCGAGTGCAATTGTATTGGGGCAACGTGAGAGAGCATCCGCTAAGAAGTTTTACCCCAGGAATGTAATGTAAAGTGAAATTAAAGCGGTTAAAATATTGAGCCCAGCGGGCTTGTTTAGGTGAAAGTTTTCTAGGAGTCTTTAGGGCTTCTAGATTTTTGTGATCAGTCCAAACTTCAAAAGGATGATTTGAACCCTCTAAGAATTGTCTCCATGTCCGTAGAGCCCAATGAACTGCAAATGCTTCCTTTTCCCAAATAGCCCATCGTCTTTCAGTTTCAGTCAATTTTCGAGAAGTGAAAGCACAGGGTTGTAGTTTACCATCAGCATTGTTTTGGAGCAAAACGGCTCCGACTGCTACATCACTTGCATCAGCTTGTATTACAAAAGGAACATCCATGTCAGGGTGTTTTAAAATAGGTTCGGTGGCAAAGAGTCGTTTCAATTTTTCAAATGCTGCCTGACATTCCATTGTCCATTCGAGAGGTAATGATGGTTTGGGTTTCGTGTCTCCTTTAGTTTTCAAGAGGATGGTGATTGGTAAAGCAATTTGAGCAAAGGAAGCATTTGCAGTGGAAGAAGATTACCACGAGGGGCCGAGAAGGAGCTGGCATTGGACCAGACCAGCTTGACCTCCTGGAGGAGGAGGGACAATTGGGGGGATATGATATGTTAGCCATATTTTGTCTCAGATCCAACTTAATGTCAGGCTACCTCCGACTATAATTAGGAAAGAATTCACCTTGACTTCATGTGGAATGAAGAAAAGTACTTTTACTATTTACAGTCTTGATAGCAGCTTAGCTAAGTTGGATCTGAGACAAAATATGGCTAACATATCATATCCCCCCAATTGTCCCTCCTCCTCCAGGAGGTCAAGCTGGTCTGGTCCAATGCCAGCTCCTTCTCGGCCCCTCGTGGTAATCTTCTTCCACAGGTCTCTAGATGTCAGTCATCTTAGGAATGCAGTGTCTGTTAGAAAAACCCGCGCTGATAACACTCAGTCGTTAATCACTCCTCCCCCACTGTTATGTCAGCCGACACTCTTAATAGGCTCCTTTCCCTTACCCTGTACGGTGGTATGATACATCTCATTTCCTTAATAGTTTTATAATACAGAAATAAACATTTCACATTCTATCTACTGATATAATCATTCAAAAGTATACGAAGATTGGAGTGGAGGCTGACACCGGTGCTGGTCTGTTTTAAGCCTTATGGGAGACTACTCCCAAGTTGTCCTCTCTGCTTGAGCTGCTCTTGCCTTCTGGCAGCTCTTTTCATTAGGAACAGGCTCCTCCTGTTCCTCTGCCTCACTACTATCAGTCTCTGAAGGCTCTGGAGTCCATACCTCACTTCCCGATGGCCCTGGCCTCACCTCAGCCTCATCGCTGTCCAACTCTGTTGCCAGCTCTATAGGCTGCTGATGAACCACAATAATCTTTCCCGCAGTTACAGTATCATTAAATTAGGAAATAACCCCAAGTGTCACAGCTCACATTGGCCAATTGGATTGATTGGCGGGCTATTCAGACACTTACCTGTTACCAGTAGAGATGACCTTGGTTCTCATGAGAACCTTGTTGTGTCTAGTAATGCATTCCAGCCTCTTTTCATCTTTCCCCTCTGTGTGGAACGGAGGAACAGAAAGATGGCTGCAGCTGGGTTCAGGTTCAAAAACAAAATCAAAATTTAATTTTTTTTCATTGCAAGCACAAAATCTAGCAGCAATTTCAGAATAGAAACAAAGTTAGATATATTCTTCTTTGGATAAAAGAATCAATTTGACCATCTCTGTTTCGCTTTGCTGTGAAGAATAATATATACTCTGTTATCTCAATCTTTAATTATTATTTTATTAATTATTAATTATTAATAATGTATATTAAGAAAATCCTGTATATTATTTCAATTTTTTTAACCCTAAACAGGAGAAAACACTTTTTTTAGTTTTGATATTTTACTAATTTTAAAAAGTACTCAAGTATTATATATAAAGGAGAAAAAAGAAGATCCTTCATTTTAAACCCAGAACCCAAAACACAATACTACATTAGGACTTTCATTCAATTATATATCTATCACATCAAAATAAATCCAATTAACTCCAATTAGCTCATTAAATTAAAATTTCTTCCTCGAATTTATCCTCATTAAATGGATCTTTTTTTCTCTTATTTTCAAATTTAATCAATAGTATTTTACAACTTTGGGAATTATTCAGCAATATGGAAAAAGAGGACATACATTTCCAGACTCATTTTATACATGCAAAACTATCTTAAAGCTTTGTTTCAATACATATATCAAACTTGTAAAAGTCCATCCTTAATTAAGTCATTAAATTTAAGTCATTCCCTCAAGTTTATCTTCATAGAATGAAGTCTTTTTCTTCTCAGGGGATTCTATCAAGTCTTTTTTCTTCAAGACATTCTCAGCCTTATTTATATCCATGAATTTTTTTCCCCAAAGTTTTTCTGTTAAATGTTGTAAATTGGAGCAAATCCTTGTAGATTAAAGCTTTCTTCTTTAACATGACTATCATATTTTTTTTTCTCAAAGTAATCTCGACCTTGTTAGTATCCATGAAGAAAAAGTCCCAAACTTGACCTCTTGAGAGTTGTGAATTTACTTGGCACTCTTGTTCCAGTTGCACTGGGAGGGTTATATTCATTACAACAAAATACCTTATGCCACCAGACTTGAAATCTTGGGTTTAGAAAACTTAGAACTCCGCCACCTTCGACAAGACCTGTGTTTAACTCATAGAATCATCTATTGCAATGTCCTTCCTGTTAAAGACTACTTCAGCTTCAATCACAACAATACAAGAGCAAACAATAGATTTAAACTTAATGTTAACCACTTTGATTGCAGAAAATATGACTTCAGTAACAGAGTTATTAATACTTGGAACACACTACCTGACTCTGTGGTCTCTTCTCAAAATCCCCAAAGCTTTAACCAAAAACTGTCTACTATTGACCTCACCCCATTCCTAAGAGGTCTGTAAGGGGCGTGCATAAGAGCACAAATGTGCCTACCGTTCCTGTCCTATTGTTTTCTTTCATTATATCCAATTAATATAGTCATTGCATGCTTATGCTTATATATATATGCTTATATATTATATAGTTACTTTCATGCTTATGCTTATATATACTGTTGTGACAAAATAAATAAATAAATAAAAATAAAATAAATAAATAAATCATATAAAAACCTAATAACAGTTAGGTTATTTGCAATGTCCAGCATTTGTAGAGTTGACACTGGATTGATAATTTCTACACCTAGTTGTGTCTCTTGTTCTTTTTTAATATCCTGTGTATAATTAATACCTTCTATTTTATTTATGAAAGAGCAATTTTCTGTGTGGACTTATCAAAGATTTCCTTAATGGTAGACTCCAGCTCAGAGTTAAACTTCCTCTGGTGGTCAAAACTGTTATTTATTTATTTATTTTTCCTTTTTCTAGCAATTCAGAGTTCATGAAAATTGCCAAATTTCAACCACCCACAACAAAACAGTACAGGGATACAAATTATTTTCAAAATAGTAGATTAAAATCACAACTTTTATCCTTATATTTCAAGTGAGAAAATTCTCCATGCTTCCTTCTTTTGATTGCCTCTAACAACTCTCTTCCTTGTTTAACAATAAAGAAGACTCAAAAATGGTGTTCAGATCTTCAAAAAGGAATTATACGTTGTAACTAAAGAGAGCCTCTTTTATCCAATAGAGATAATAGTCTCATGAATTGATTAAAAAACAAAAGGCACAGTTTATTGTCTGTTTAAAAAATAAATTCCAAATGGCTGTTTTATCCAACAACAATGTGATTTCAACCCCACCCCCCAGCTTGAGTGCACCAGCTATTTTGAAAACTTAGCTTCTAAAATTACTTGCAGACTGTTGCTGTTATTGGAAGATCTTGAGGGATGATTCTGAGACTCTCCTTAACACCAGAGAGTAAAATAAACAAAATGAAGTCTGTTCCTTCTGTTGTTAAGCTGGAAAAACAACAGTCCAGAGAGAGGAGATTCTTTGGGCTTGTCTGCTGCTGGCCAAGTCTTTACCTGAAGAAGGAGATGGCAAAGCTTCTTGAGCTGCTGAAATAAAATCTTCAGGTTCTCCTTCTCCTTCTCCTTCTCCTTCTCCTTCTCCTTCTCCTTCTCCTTCTCCTTCTTCTTCTTATTATTATTATTATTATTATTATTATTATTATTATTATTATTATTATTATTATTATTATTATTATTATTATTATTATTATTATTATTATTATTATTATTTCAAGAACAAAGTAATTCTGAGACATTAAAAGTGGGGGGGGGGAGAACAAAACCAGGAAGAAAAATGGATGAGTGAGAAAAGGGATTAAGATTCTGTAAGGTCCCAGAAGTTTCCCAGAGCCACTGAGATGCCAAAGAGACTGAGACTTGAGATGAGGCTTGTAAAAATAACAGCTTTTTATTTTTTGGCCAAAGCAAAAACACAGACAAAAGCATGTAAGGAATAGCCACACCCCTGCAAGAGTGGCTCAGAGTATCATATACATTTTACCCCATTAGAAACAAAGTTTACCCAATCAGAGACAAAAGTTCATTACCAATGTGGTCTTTAAAGCATTCTTTGTTCAGGCCCCTGTCTCCGTCCATCTTATCTTTGGAGCATTCCTATAGCCTTATATATTCAGCAGAATGCTTTGAGGATTCAGAATTTATGAGGCAGGAAAACTCCCTACTCTGGTTCCATTATCTATGGGGCCTGATATTCCTGGGTAACAGTTTCTTCTATTTTTCAAGGATGTGCCTAGCTTTTGAAGCCAAGAAGAGAAGTGAGACACAGAAATGAGATAACAAACTACATGAATGCCCACCAGTATCAAGGGTACAATAAGCTAGAATTAGTTCCTAACAAGGAAAGAAGCAACTTAGAACTAAGGAGAAATTTCCTGACAGTTAGAACAATTAATAAGTGGAACGACTTGCCTGCAAAAGTTGTGAATGCTCCAACACTGGAATTTTTTAAGAAAATGTTGGATAACCATCTGTCTGAGATGGTGTAGGGTTTCCTGCCTGGGCAGGGGGTTGGACTAGAAGGCCTCCAAGGTCCCTTCCAACTCTGTTGTTGTTGTTGTTGTTGTTGTTGTTATTACTAATTTCTGACAGTATACAATAATATAATATAAGCAGAATCCAATAACAAATCTTAATTCATAATAAATGATTTCTAGCAGTATATCATATCAGAAGCAAACAGCAAATATTAGTTTAACCAGTAACAATTATATAGTAGCATAAGCAATTCATAATAAAAGCAAATAGCTTTTCCATCGTTGACACGATACTTCCTGTCAATGATGAAGTAGGGGAGCATATTCTTTGGGGATAGTGTTATGAACCATATTAGCTGGGCTACCAGGGCTGGTAGAGGTCATCAAGGAGGCAATGACAGTCATCCCAGTGATGGGAGATGTAACCATAAACTGGATTAGAGGGATGAAACAGGGGAGAAGAAGGAGACCTCCAAAGGCTAAGTAGATAAAAAACCCAATCCTTTTCCAGTCAGAAAAGATACTGCCAAGTCAGTTGAAGTCAACTGCCCCAGTCCAAGTCTGCACTGGGACGTGGGCAGTTTTTCCCATCCTGGCAGCAATCTCCTCTTTAAGTTTTTCTGGACCATCTATCTGCAAACAACAATTTGAGATAACATTTTCCACACACACCTCCTTCTGTTGGTAAGAAAAGCTGTAAAGCAAGTCTATTTTAATAAAGTACTGTTTTAATCTGAGTCTGCTATTTAGCCGTTAAAGTTAAATCAATAGCAGCTTCATTAGTTATTATTTAAAGCAGAGGCTGTAACTTTATAAGCCTATTCAACATATAAATGGGAGTTCTATAACCTCACATTCCATTTTCTGCCCAGGTGGCTGGTCCTTAAACCTGAATTTTGGAGGCCACTCATTGTAGATCTGTGGCCTGCTTCCACATAAACAGATACACCCAGTGTGACACCTTGTTGCATGGGCGGTGGAGGGGAAAATACACATGCTCCATACCAACAGCTAGGCAATTGCACATAGGCAAATTTTCCATATATCCAATATAAGCCATCTGTAGCATGCCAGTTAAGAATTTCATTACCCACATCTCTCCATAATCACTCAGTCAAGGTGCATTTTCAAATGGGTTACTAGGTTGTGTCAGGTTAAATCTAGACTAAAAGGTTACATTAAGCAAAGAAAAGACCCTTGCTTGTAATCATATATTTTCAGATTAATCGTTGCATTATATTCTCCTACTATTAGTTCTTCCTATAAGAAAATTATAACCATTGCATTAAATCGAAACATCCTATATTTTCAGGGATTATGATATCACTATCTCCTAGGACTACTGTGTTCAAGGCAGGCTGATCAGGTTAAATGCTCCAATTCTTATACATTTAATCTTCCAAGTCTTCCACTATTACTATATCACAAGGTTTTTTACAAGTGCATACTGGTCCACAATCACAACAATGTTCTTCCTGTTGAAAACTTCTTCAGCTTCAATCACAACAATACAAGAGCAAACAATAGATTTAAATTTAATGTTAACCGCTTCAAACTTGATTGCAGAAAATATGACTTCTGTAACAGAGTTATTAATGCTTAGAACATATTACCTGACTCTGTGGTCTCTTTTCAAAATCCCAAAATCTTTAACCAAAAACTATCTACCATTGACCTCACCCCATTCCTAAGAGGTCTAATAAGGGGCGTGCATAAGAGCACAAACGTGCCTACTGTTCCCTGTCCTATTGTTCCTCTTCATTATATCCAATTAATATAGTTATTACATACTTATGCTCATATATATGCTTATATATTATATAGTTATTTCATATTAATGCTTATATGTACTGTTATGACAAAATAAAAAAATAAAAAAAATAAAAAAAATCACAGAACCAACACGTCTTGTAGGGTCCAAAGTTCCAAACCTTCTTTTGGGATCTTCAGATGGAATAACAGAGGCCACCACTCAGGCAGGAAAAATCAAAAATTTGGTACTCCTGCAATGAGAATTTTTTTTTTTTTTACATTTATATCCCGCCCTTCTTCGAAGAGTCAGGGCGGCTTACATTGTGTAAGGCAATAGTCTCATCCTATTTGTATATTTATATACAAAGTCAACTTATTACCCCCCCAACAATCTGGGTCCTCATTTTACCTACCTTATAAAGGATGGAAGGCTGAGTCAACCTTGGGCCTGGTGGGACTCGAGCCTGCAGTAATTGCAAGCAGCTGTGTTTAATAACAGGCTATCACAAACAAAACCCAAAAAACAAAACCCAAAAAATCACAAACAAAACCCAACAAAACAAAACCCATGCATGCAATCAGATTTTGGTAATGTTTATTCTCAGCGGGTCTTCTCTAGGAACCACTTTCCACTCTTTAAGTTCATCAACTGGTCCTTTTACATGTGTGTAGTGGGTCCACCCTTTGTTGTTTGTCCAGACTGCTGTTTCAGTGGTCAACAGGAGTTAGTAGGACCTGTCCCAGGCTTGGCTAAGTTTTTCCTCACGTCAGCTTTTTATCAGGACCCAATCGCCAGGCTGGAACTTATGGACAGCAAATTCATGAGGTAGGATTTGAGCTATTTTATTTATTTATTTATTTATTTATTTATTTATTTATTTATTTATTTATTTATTTATTTATTTATTTATTTTGTCAAAACAGTATATATAAGCATAAGCATGAAAGTAACTATATAATATATAAGCATATATATATATAAGCATAAGTATGCAATAACTATATCAATTGGATATAATGAAAGGAAACAATAGGACAGGAACGGTAGGCACATTTGTGCTCTTCTGCATGCCCCTTACAGACCTCTTAGGAATGGGGGGAGGTCAATAGTAGACAGTTTTTGGTTAAAGCTTTGGGGATATTGAGAAGAGACCACAGAGTCAGGTAGTGTGTTCCAAGCATTAACAACTCTATTACAGAAGTCATATTTTCTGCAATCAAGATTGAAACGGTTAACATTAAGTTTAAATCTATTGTTTGCTCTTGTATTGTTGTGATTGAAGCTGAAGTAGTCTTTAACAGGAAGGATATTGCAATAGATGATTCTATGAGTTAAACACAGGTCCTGTCGAAGGCGGCGGAGTTCTAAGTTTTCTAAACCCAAGATTTCAAGTCTGGTGGCGTATTTTGTTGTATTCAGAGGAGTGGAGGATCTCTGGAGGGCTAGGGACAGGGGTTATTCCTCTGCCCTGGTCCTATTAGACCTCTCAGCGGCGTTCGATACCATCGACCATGGTATCTTGCTGCGCCGGTTGGGGGGATTGGGAGTGGGAGGCACCGTATATCGGTGGTTCTCCTCCTATCTCTCCGACCAGTCGCAGACGGTGTTGACAGGGGGGCAGAGGTCGACCGCGAGGGGCCTCACTTGTGAGGTCCCTCAGGGGTCGATTCTCTCGCCCCTGCTGTTCAACATCTACATGAAGCCGTTGGGTGAGATCATCAGTGGTTTCGGGGTGAGATACCAGCAGTACGCTGATGACACCCAGCTGTACTTTTCCACCCCGGACCATCCCAATGAAGTTGTTGAAGTGCTGTCCCGGTGTTTGGAAGCCGTACGAGTCTGGATGGGGAGAAACAGGCTCAAGCTTAATCCCTCCAAGACGGAGTGGCTGTGGATGCCGGCACCCCGATTCAGTCAGCTGCACCCGCGGCTGGCTGTTGGAGGCGAGTTATTGGCCCCAAAGGATAGGGTGCGCAACTTAGGTGTCCTCCTGGATGATCGGCTGTCGTTTGAAGATCATTTGACGGCCGTCTCCAGGGGGGCCTTCCACCAGGTTCGCCTGGTTCGGCAGTTGCGCCCCTTCCTTGATCGGGATGCCTTATGCACGGTCACTCATGCGCTCGTTACCTCTCGCTTGGATTACTGTAATGCTCTCTACATGGGGCTCCCCTTGAAGTGCACTCGGAGGCTTCAGTTAGTCCAGAACGCAGCTGTGCGGGTGATAGAGGGAGCTACACGTAGCTCCCATGTAACACCGATCCTGCGCAGGCTGCACTGGCTGCCTGTGGCCTTCTGAGTGCACTTTAAGGTGCTGGTTATGACCTTTAAAGCGCTCCATGGCTTAGGACCTGGGTACTTACGGGACCGCCTGCTGCTACCACACGCCTCCCACCGACCCGTACGCTCCCATAGAGAGGGACTTCTCAGGGTGCCGTCCGCCAAACAATGCCGGCTGGCGGCCCCCAGGGGAAGGGCCTTCTCTGTGGGGGCGCCCACACTCTGGAACGAGCTTCCCCCGGGTCTACGTCAAATACCTGACCTTCAGACATTTCGTCGCGAACTAAAAACACATCTCTTTATTCGCGCGGGGCTGGCTTAAATTAGTTTTATTGGGAAATTTTATCAATTTTAAACGGGGTTTTTAGTATGGAAATTCTTAATTTCAGGCTAATTTAAATAAGTTTTTTTATGGTATTTTAATCTTTATATTGTATTGTTTTATTTTGCCTGTACACCGCCCTGAGTCCTTTGGGAGAAGGGCGGTATAAAAATCAAATAAATAAATAAATAAATAAATAAATAAACTCTTCTTGTAAAATATTTCTGGACACGTTCAATTGTATTGATGTCTGAAATGTGGTATGGGTTCCAGACAGGCAAGCTGTAATCAAGAATTAGTCTAGCAAATGTTTTATAAGCTCTGGTAAGTAGTGTAGTGTTTCTGGAGAAGAAGCTATGTAAGATTAGGTTTACAACTCTTAAAGCCTTTTTTGCAATGTAGTTGCAGTGGGCTTTGGCACTTAGATCATTGGATATGAAAACTCCAAGGTCTTTGACAGGGTGGGGGTCATCTGTAAGGTAATGTCCATCGAGTTTGTATTTAGTGTTTGGATTCTTTTTTCAAATGTGTAAGACAGAGCATTTGCTGGTTGAGATTTGGAGTTGCCAAGTTTTTGACCATTCTGACACAAAGTCAAGATCTTTTTGAAGGGTAGCTGTATTGTTGGTGGTGTTAAATAGTTTGACATCATCAGCGAAAAGAACACAATTACTTTTAATATGGTCACAGAGATCATTAATGTATAATATGAAGAGTGTTGGTCCAAGAACAGTGCCTTGGGGAATGCCGCTATTGACAGGAACAGGATTTGATAGGGCACTGCCTATTTTGACCACGTTGTCTGTTTGACAGGAACGCTGATATCCAATTGTGGAGGGGTCCGGAGATGCTGTAGGATTTTAGTTTTAGGAGAAGTTTGTCATGTACCACTGAGTCAAAAGCTTTACAGAAGTCTATGTAAATTGCATCTATTGTTTTGCCTTGATCAAGATTTGTAGTCCATATTATTTATTATTATTATTATTTATTAGATTTTTATACCGCCCTTATCCCGAAGGACTCAGGGCGGTTTACAAGCAGAATAAAAACAATAACAATGTACAATTAAAACAAAATTAAAAAACTTATTATATAATTGGCCGAAATTTAAAAACATTTAAAACCTAAAAACCTTTAAAATTCATCTAAAAATTTAGAATGTAAAAAATTTAAAATTTAAGCCAGCCCTGCGCGAGTAAATAAATACGTTTTCAGCTCACGGCGAAAGGTCCGAAGGTCAGGCAATTGGCGCAAGCCAGGGGGAAGTTCGTTCCAGAGGGTAGGAGCTCCCACAGACAAGGATCTTCCCCTGGGGGCCGCCAACCGACATTGCTTGGTGGACGGCACCCTGAGAAGTCCCTCTCTGTGTGAGCGTACGGATCAGTGGGAGTTTGTGTTTGTTTATTTTTTTGCAGTGAAGAAGTTGTAAGTTACATGATAATTTTTTTTTGAAACCAAATTGTTTATTAGATTGTTTGTTTCTAGGTAGAGGATAATAGATTGGTTGATGATAGATTCCATAACTTTACAGGTGACACAGCATAGAGAGATTGGTCTGTAATTTTCAACTAAGCTGGGGTCTCCTTTTTTGAAGACTGGGATGACCGTGGCTAGTGACCAAAGTTTGGGAAGGGAACTGGTCGTGATAATCTTTCCAAAGATTATGCTTAGGGGTTCTGCTATATTAGTGGAAAGCTTTTTTAAGAAGTATGCACATAGTCCATCAGATCCTATAGATAGGGATGGTTTCAGTTTGCGAAGAGCTTTTTCAACATTTTCTTCAGTGAAATCTATATGTGTTAGGTCGTTGTTGGTGCGGTTGGGGAATGTCGGGTATGAGCCATTACTGTTAACAAAGACTGAGCCAAAGAATGTGTTAAAAAGGTTTGCTTTAACTGTTTCATCATTATTTTCTTTGCCGTTAGATTCTTTTAGTGGTGGGATAGATCTCGAGTCATTAATTTCGTTGTTCACAAAATTATAAAAAGCACGATTGGAATTTGTGCGCAGGTCTTCTTCTTGCTTGGTGTGGTAATTGGTGCATTCAATTTTTATTTGGTTGCATATATCTCTGTATCGGTTTTTGAAATTTGCTACATGTCCCTTTTTGTTTTTTCTCCAAAGGGATTTTTTTTTTGGATTGAAGCTTTTTTATTGATATGGGTAATTTATTTTTCTTGATTTTTGTGGTAGTTTGTGGTATGTAGAGTTTAATGACTATTGATTTCAAGTAGGAAAACTCTGTAGTGGTCTTCAGCAGTGATACAGGATGAGAATAGATTTTACCAGTCAAGAAATGAGAGGTAGGTGTTTATAAGGTCATAGTTGGCTTTTTTGAAATTGTAGTTTGGAATATTATTATTATGACAATTTTTGTAAGGGCGTATATTGAGACAAAAGTCTATCATGCTGTGGTCACTGTTGGAAAAGGGTTCTTTTATTTGTAGTCCATAAATTGAGTTTGGGTTGTTGCAGAAGATGAGGTCAAGGCAGTTGTTGATTCTTATATTGTTAGTTACTAGGTGTTCAAGACCTAGATTTGTGACAGCGTTGTATAGGGTAGCATGGATGGGTTCAGTTGTACATTCATTTGTTATCCAATTAATAAGAGGTAGATTGAGGTTGCCCAGGAAGATGAGAGGATATGGGCAAGAGGTAACCCCATGTAGTGAGGTTAACATGTTCGCATGTGCGATGTCGTAGTCAGGGGCTCTGTAGCATAGTAGGAATCGAAGTGTGGTGTTAAGGGACAACTAGTAGTAGTCTTTTGTTTCTGGGGTAAGATAAAGAAGAGTATACAATATACAGTTCTTTACAAAATATCTTTAGTTTCATATTGTGGAATTTCCAAGTGTGGTAATCCAAACATGAATTCATAAGGTATAATATCCCATTGGGCAGGTTGAAATCTGAGCAAGGCCAAGAATAAACATTCAGTACATGGCATAGATGATTTTGCATTCCATAGAACATGACAGCACTCTTGCAGTAAAATGAGTCCCTTGGTTGGTGTCTATAGCTTCTACCATCCCATATCTAGGTATTATCTGTTCCAATATATGTTTTGGTGACTACTGCTGAAGTGGCTCTCAGGACTGGATAAGTCTCAACCGATCCAGTTAAGTGATCCACTATGACCAATAAATATTTAAGTCTCCCCACTTGAGGTAGTTTAATAAAATCAATTTGAATGTATTGAAATGATCTCATGCTAAATGTTGCCCTCCCTTTTCTGTATGTGTAGGACTTGTTTATTAACTCTTTCTCATATTGTACAATGGTCACATTTGTTTAGTTACTGTATACAATCAACAGCCTCCAGAAACTTCCAAAAACAAATCACATCATACCTTAGCCCACCAATGAGTACCCTGATGTAGTACTTCCAAAATCAACATTTGCCTTCTATCAGGCAATACCCATTTCCACTTGCTTCCACTTTCTCTAACTTCTGCTCACTTTCATTAAACATTCAGTTCCTTCTACCACTGCCATCCTGGCTTCCAAGTCAGGTAAATTATTGCTTCGAGCTTCAAAAGAATTCAAAGCTTGATTTCACAGGTTTGTGCAGACCAACCTAAAGGTAACTTTCCAGCTTCTATCAAAAGTCCTTTTCCTCCTTCTACTACTTTCTCCTTCCATCTATAAACAAATGAGCATCCATTAAATCTAACTCTAGTCAATAATACAATTACCCCAACACAATAATGTTCAATAATCCTCCTTCTAAATCTCCTGTTTATCCTTGACAGACAGGGTCTAGCATTTTAGACAAAAATGCCACTGGTTGTCTTTTCCTTCCCACTTCTGGGTTAAAACCCTCAAAGCCATTTCCTTATCTATGTAACACTAGGCTCTCCTTCTAGTAGTTTTGCATATAAGTCTTCATTCAAAATAGCGTAATTATCTATTCACAGCCTACAATATCCAGGCAATCCTAGAAATTTCCTCAACTCCTTCAGGTGTTATTTTTCTTACTTCTTTCATTACTCAAATATCCTAAGTATTTTATCTCTCTTTCTACATATTATAAAATCTAACCCATCTCTGTAACAATTCCTAAAAGGGCAACAACTTGTGCTGCTAACAAACAACAAAATGCCATAGGATGGAGCACCTTGACTCAGAAGCATTGAAAATGCACACAAACATAAAGACATAAAAGAGGGAGGTAAAAAGAACAGCTTCAAAAATAAAATCTAAATAAGATATTTTGAGTCAATGCTCTGAAATATATTTGGGTTCAACTTTAGTGTTAATTCTCTGCTTTTAGTAAAATGTGAGTCTGATTCAGATTCCTTCAGATGGAAGCAAATTCTCATTAGATTAAAATCATTTACAAATGCAAGCAAAATATTTCAAAATCATTTCTTTTATATAGGTTTAATTAAGATTTTGAAACCTCAAAAATTTCCAGAAAAAAAATCAAAATTGAATTCACAGAAGAAAAGAAAATATATCTGCATAGCTTTTATATGCAGATGACAGAGACCAAAACAGTGAAAGGCAAGACTGCAAGAGCAGGTCACCCATTTGTCCCGCCTTTCTCAGACAGGCTCAGCAGAGGGAGGAGGGAAGGAGAAAATGGTTAAAATGAGCAGAAAAACCCCGCTCCCCCCTTTCCTGCTTCTCTCGCTCTTCCAAGGCAAAAAGTCCTTGAGTTAACAACCAGTGAGGACAGAAAAAAGTTTAAAATACTACATGGCAATCTCACCCCCTTTCTCCATTTAGCTCATACTTTTGACAAAATAAGTTTCCCTATTTCTTTTCCTTGCAAACACTAGCTATTGTTTTTCCCCTTACTTCACAACAACATCTTGCAACTTACTGTTTCTTTCTATGAAAGGGAATCAAAGTACATTCACACAAACTTTTACCATCAACATACTCACATTTGCATCACAATCAGGCTGCTTGTGTAAACCAATTTCACATGCAAAAATCCCATTTCATGCTTTCTCCATGCAAAGCAAGAGAAAGAGAGGTGGGTTAGAAAAGAGGGCAGCATGGAAAAAACAAAAATAAAGTAATGAGGAAAAGGTGAACCTTCAAAAAAAAAAAAGACACAGAGAGAGAATCTAAAACATATTTACAGCAACCTCTTTTGTATTCTGAATTTGTATAAAACTTCTGGGGGGGCCTTTGTTATTAATATAAACATTAGGATCTATAATTTTTTCATGCATTGCTCCCTCATCCCCCAGCCAAGCCTGATTTTACATTTTCTTTAATTGTAATGATGATACTGCGAAACCCCTTCCAAATATCCTATCTATGTGTGCAATGTGGTATAAAAAGAAAAAAAATGCTTGCTATAAAAAAAACCTCTCTCTGTGTACTGTTGCCTCTTTTGGTCTGCTTAAATGGTGGGTGCTCGGGGGAAGACTGATTATGCTGATTTGGGTGTTTAGGAATGAGGTTACCTTGAAAACACTAGAGTGATTTTTAAACTATTGGAAAAATATGTATTCAGGAATCAGGCATCAAGTTTTTATTTTCTGGAAGGATTTAGCACAGAGATAATATATACTTGGAACTAACATGTGATGGGCTTCGATTACCAGGGAATCTTGCACAGGGCATTCCATTGCACAATTGAGAGAGATCTTGGAAAACCGAAATATAAGTGTCTCCTGCGAAGACAATTACAGGTAATTTCTGTGCAGCAGAATAATTAAAATTACAGAAATAATGCGAGATTATCATCTTCAAAAACCTCAACAAAAACAATTTCTGACATCACTTGGTGGATATTATTATTATTTTAACAAGTATCAATCATTGTAATTTTTAAGGATACAGTTTGAACTAGAGTTAATATAATAAAAGAAAAAGAATGAATTGATAAAGGTTATATCCATGGTTCCCCCCTCACAAGTCAACCTTTCCAGAGGTTACAATAAATCTTATAAAAATGATTCCATTATATGGTTATAATGTGAACATATGCAGAATCAGAGAAGCAAAATGTAGATTGAGAAACGAATCAAAGCTTTTGTAAACAGTTTTTCCATTAGTTTATTAAAGTGGTGTTATCAAGATCAAAAATTAAAGATTCAAATGTATTTTTGAACTATGTCTCCCAAACCCTCTAGTTCCTTCCAATCACTTAAAGAATTATAGGATGATCTGGGAGGAAAGGGACAGCAAAACAAATCACTATTCATACAAATCATTCAAAGATAGTGCGACTCCAAACTAAACTTTGGGTGCAGTGAACTCTCTATTGATGTGATAGAAAGACATACCGTATTTTTCAGTCTACAAGACACACTCCCCCCCCCAAAAGTGGGTGGAAATATCTGTACATCTTATAAAGTGAATATGGCCAAAGCCCCGCCCACCTGCTGGTCTCTACCCTTTGGCCATTTTCGACCTCCCTGTGCCTCATTTTCAGCCTATGCATGCCCTATTTTTGGCCTCCATGCACTCCATTTTTGGCCGCTGCACACCCTGTTTTTGGCCTCTGTGTATCCCATTTTCAGTCCATTCCAGGCAGCAGGGATTGCCACCACCGCCGATTGCTGCCTATCACCGCCAATTGCTGGTGAAACAGGCTGAAAACGATACATGCAGAGGCTGAAAACATGACCCATGGAGGCAGCAATAGATGATGGCGATCCCTGCAGCCTGGAAAAGCTGATTGCCAGTATTCTGGGAGGCTGATCCAACAACCAATCAGCTGCTCATGCTAACTCAGGCTGCGATAATGTGCTGAAGCTGACCAGGTTGTTTGCTGTTTGCTTCAAGGATGCTAACCAAATGAATACCGATGAGAGGCAGAAGGCAGATATTTTTTTTGTTTTTCTCCCCAAGAGTTAGGTGCATCTTATGGTCTGGAACATCTTATAGTGCAAAAAAATGGTAATTAATTTTATGTCTTTGGTGAAGGCTTAATGCTACATTCAAAAGTAGTTTGAATTATTTTTCTCATGCAAAGTAGTAGGTTTTCCTGATTGTTCTATATTTCTTCTTTGTTTCTTGTTTGCTCTTTGTCTATTAAAGTAGAAATTTTGACAAAATTAAACTTTCATAAACTGTTCAATAAAGGTGCCTGAAGTGTTAGGACACTTTAGGCACCCTTACTGAACATAATTTATGAAAGTTTAATTCTACTTATATCAATAACTAGAAACTCTCCTAATATTACATAGACATTGATAAATTAGATCTATACATCTTCTGGATGGATGTAGACTTGCCATATTTATTTATTTTATTTTATTTATTAAATTTGCCACTGTATATGTGAATTTATACATATATTTTGTTATTGTTTTACAACAGGCCAGCACAATTACTTCAGTGTACTAGAAACCCCAACCACACCGCCTGCACAGTTTGTTCCTGAAATCATGGTATTGTTGTTAACTAAATATAATATGGAATGGAGTATAGCATATAATTTATAAAGAAGAAACTAGAGAAGTAGAAGATGGTAATAAGCATAATCTTAGCTAATCTTTTATTTGCATTTGTATAGGGATATTGCATATGCTGTGTGCATTTGCAAAATAAGGAAATGATTAGAAGTGATTTATATTTTTCAAAACATAATCAAAATATTCTTATCAGAGACCACTTCAAAATGTGAGGGCTATCAGAGCCACAACAAGACTTCCATTTGATAATATGAATCTTTAGACAATCTTTGCCATCTAAATCAATTAACATCTGAGTTTAATTAACATCTAAATTTAGATTTGCCATCTAAATCAATTAACATCTGAGCTCAGCTTTTGATTCTGAGGGATCATGATGAAGATAAGTAGGCTGTCTTTCATTTGTGGCCATCAGTAGTTGGATTTTAGGAGATAAGAACTCCCGACTTTTTGCCCTTGGAATGTCTGCAGAGGACATTCTGACAAAAAAAATCTAAAGTTGCACATAAAAAAATGCTCTGCCTCCTAATACAGCCAGTAACCACAAAGACTTTGGGAGAGGGGAAAAAACAATGGCCAATGGTGGGGTCATACTTTTGGAAAGAACATACATTATCAAGTGGCAGTAAAAACTGGGGTCCCACTGGACAATTACTTAAATATGAGCAGCTGCCAAAAAAGCCAATGCAGTCCTAGGCTGCATTAACAGGGTTAGAATCAAAATCATATGAAGTGTTAGTGCCAGTTTATAAGGCCTTAGTAAGACCACACTTGGAATACTGCATCCAGTTCTGGTCACTACAATATAAAAAAGATGTTGATACTCTGAAAAAGTGCAGACAATAGTCACAAAGCTGATTAAGGTGCTGGATACTAAAATATATGAAGAACGGTTGCAGGAATTGGGTATGTCTAGTCTAGTGAAAAGAAGGACTAGCAGTGTTCCAATATTTGAGGGGCTGCCACAAAGAAGAGTGGGTCAACTGATTTTCAAAAGCACTAGAAGGCAAGAGAAGCAGCAATGGATAGAAATTAATCAAGGAGAGAAGCAACCTAGAATTAAGGAGAAATTTCCTGACAGTGAGAACAATTAACCAGTGGAATGGGTTGCCTTTAGACATTGTGGGTGGAGGCTATTAAGTGGGTGGAGGCTATTAAGTAGAGACTCGATAGCCACTTCTCTGGAATGGTACAAAGCAGTGATGGCGAACCTTTTAGGGTCCGAGTGCCCAAACTGCAACCCAAAACCCACTTATTTATCACAAAGTGCCAACATGGCAATTTAGCCTGAATAATGAGGTTTTGTGAGGAATTTCAATCACTCTTTCACAAATTCTCCCTGGTGTATTTTTTTAACAGCACAACTCAGGAATGATGGGAATGTATTGCAATAGCCTCTTCCTTCCTTCCTTCCTTCCTTCCTTCCCTCCCTCCCTCCCTCCCTCCCTCCTACTTTCCTTCCTTCCTACCACTTCCTCTGATTTCACCCTCCACCTGTATATTACGGTTCATTATTGTTAGTATTTATTAAAGAATGCTGTGTAGCTTAGAAACTCTCAGCAAAAATAACAGCAGCTGTTGTTTGTGGCAGAAGCTATCCTGGGCTATTATTTTTACACACACACACACACACACACACACACACACACACACACACCTATTTTCATTCCACTTTCCCTGGGTCCTTGGGAAAGGAATGGCATTTTTCCCTATCCCCGTCTTTAATAATCAGGACTTTGCACCAGCACGAGATTTAAGCACAGGAGTGCTTCCCCCTCTAGACTTGGGGGAGTGGAGAGAGAGAGAAACGGTCAGAGGGCTACCAGTCTGAGAACTTGGTGCGATCTGGAGCTGCTGCATTTTATGCCCATTGCCTCCAACCAAGGCCCTTCACTTTCTCACAGAAAATGCTCTGAAGCAGGTGGGGAGGCAAAGAGCCAGTTGATACCATGGAGGGAATTCTCTATCCACTCCTCCCTTGCAGCCTTTTAGCTACTATTGTCCCACCTTGCTTCTCCCTCCCCTTAAAATGAGGCTACGGAAGAAAGCTGGGGGGGGGGAATCTAAGGGGGAGGAAGAAGAGACTCAGGCAGATCTATCTCTGAATAGCCACCCACCCAGATTTCAACTGATTTCCTCTCTGATCCTCTGATGAACAGATCCACCCCCCTTTTTGGACTCTGGACCGCTGGGCCTTAATTTTCCCCATTTATTGGGGAAAATCAGATTTTAATTGGGTCTTCCCCCTGCCCCACCCCAAAAGGAAAGCCAGCTGGGCTTCTCCTCCTAGAAGCCCCCCCCCCACCCTTCCCCCTGCTCCCTCCCCCCCCCACTCAATCTCACTTTGGGACAGAGGAGCGCATGCTGGAAACACATGTTGGGGCGTCATGGGAGTGCGCCTTCTGACCCTCTGATGCTCGGCCTGCAACTCTGTGCTCCTCCAGGCCTGGTTTGCTGAGGGGGGAAGCAGCCCTGACATCTCTGCTGCCCCCCATGGCCCCAGCCATTGCTCCCTACCTTCCTCAAAGGTGCGGCATGTTTCAAAGGTGGTAGCTCGTGATTGGAGGTGCCAAACAGTAGGACAGCTGCGAGAACTGGGCCAGGCCTCTTCTGTTGGGCCACCCCCCCCAGGCTTTGGTGCTCAGTGCTCAGCCAGGGGAGGGAAGTGCTTCCCCACGCCACCTCCTTCTTTCTCTTGGCCCTGCCAACGAGGGAGGAGGAAGGCCAGGCTTGAAAGATGTCCCCACCCCACAAGATCCATCCCTGCCATTCTTTCCCACCCCTCTTTGCTGGCAGCAACAGCAAATGTACCATGACGAAGGTGGAATGCTGTTGTTGTGCAAAGGCAAGTGCAGGGTGCTTCGCTCCTGCAGTAAGGCTGCACCCATTGCCACTGCTGCAACAGGGCAACAGCTCTTTCATCCCTCTGCCATGACACGGTGACAAGGAGCCACAGCAGGTGAAAGAGCCTCATGGGTCACATTGTGGTTCCTCATCATAATGGGCTTCAGGAGGAGTACAGGACCTTGCTTCCCCCATTGTGAAGTGTATGAGTGAAAAAGTTCATTCAATCAATTCCAACTTCTTGAGACCTTTTTCTTTTGTGAGAAGTTGGATCGAGTAAAATGCAATGGAGAAACATGATTGGAGCTGGGCTGAGGTGACAGCGTTTGTGCTCTGTGTGCCACATCTGGCATGTGTGCCATAGGTTAACCATCACTACCATCATCATAGGGTCTTCTGCTTGAGTAGGGGGTTGGACTAGAAGACCTCCAAGGTTCTGTTCTGTTCAACTCCCTGATTGCCTCCAGAAGTTGTGGGTGCTCTATCACTGGAGTTTTTAAGAAGATATTGAACAGCTATTTGTTTAGAATGGTTTAGAGTACAAGGTTGGACTCTAAGGTCCCTTCCAACTGTTATTCTGTTGATGTTTGGAAAACCAATTAAATATCTTGAGAGCTCCTCCAGAGATGGAGAATCTACAACTTTTGCAGGTCAACTATTCCACTGCTGTACAGATGTTGCTGTCAGGTTATTTTCTAAATAATTTCAGTGTAGATCCATTGTTTCTGCTCCTCATTACTATGAGAATGGAAAATACTTCTTGATTATCTCTTCTCTGGCATCTGAACCCTGATATCCCATTTACTCCTCCCATAATTGGCCTTCTTTTCTCCTGAGCATCTAAAATTCCTTCAGCTTTCCATCATAGAGATGTCCTCACATTCATGTACCTTCTTTGTTGCCTTCCTCTGAAGTTTTCTAAACTGCCAAACTGTATTACTTCCATCTCATCTTATGTTTGACATCCAGAATGGAACAGGAAAAAGCAGACCAAGATAATTGCATTAAGAATCTCTATCAGCAGGTTCAGAAGAGCCACTGGACAGCCAGTGGAGTAGCCAGGCCTACAGAGAACTTGAAATAAATGCATTGGGTGTTATGCAAACTAGCATTTCTCTGCTAGTTATTAAAAAAGATTTTTATTGGAAAGGGAGTTGCTTTAAGGAATCTACTCATTAAAATTAATACAGCAATGGTTTTTCTTTTCAGGCTAGTGCTGAAGCTTATCCAAAGAAGGCCTGCTTTAATAAACAGTAGCAGGACCATCTACGTAGGGATTAAATAAATCAAGATGGCAGTCAAACTTCTGCAGGTTAAACTGGTTGAGACTCCAGTGTCATGGGCATGGATGCTAATCCTTCCTGACAATCCCTGTGAATAGCAGAAAGGTGCTGTTCTTACACAAAGTCCAAATCATTTTTGAACATCAACAATTTTAATCACTAATGATATGAATGCTGGAGAGATAGAACCCAGATGGGCTGGTTGATGCTATAGTGGAGCAAAAATCTAGGTGTTTTCCCCATTTGATATAAGGGGCCTCCCTCCTGGCACTCTGGCAGGAAATGTGACTGTTTGTACCACCTCACTCTTTAATCAAAGAAATATTTCTTTGATCCTTAGTGTTGTCAAGACAGATAATGTCTCAGTCTGACTTCTATACAAGCTTCAACTTACATCTCCATGAAATGCTCATTTTCTACCACTTTAATAACAAACGTTCCTTTTCTCCCCCTACAGTTTCCCTACAGGGGAAGACAGAAAAGTGAATGTCATCAGATTCAAAGAAACTCTACAGATAATATAATTGTTCAATTTAGAGAGCTTCTTTCTATCAGATAATTTTATACCACTCAGTAAGTTAGAGTTTCTGCTTTTCTTAGTGTCATGTTTTTGTTCTATTTTATTACTATTTTGTTCTATTTTATTGTATGTATCATTGTTTACTGCTGCTAATAAAGGTAACAAAATATTTTAATAAAATATCCATTTATATTTTATTCCATTTTCTCTGACCCCCACTGTGCCAAGCAGGACAATCAAAAATGGTTATTTTTGTTTGTTTGTTTACATTTATATCCTGCCCTTCTCCGAAGACTCAGGGCGGCTTACAGTGTGTAAGGCAATAGTCTCATTCTATTTGTATATTTACAAAGTCAACTTATTGCCCCCACAACAAACTGGGTCCTCATTTTACCTACCTTATAAAGGATGGAAGGCTGAGTCAACCTTGGGCCTGGTGGGACTAGAACCTGCAGTAATGGCAGGCAGCTGTGTTTTAATAACAGGCTATCTTACAGCCTGAGCCACCACGGCCCCTCTCACACATACATAATATGTATGTGTAAGAGGCTAAGTTGGAATTTGAGCTCAGTTCTCTCTAATTATTGGTGAACCATTGTCCTCTTCTGTTTCAACTCTAAAAGTGATTGGCTTCCTTGCAAAATTTTATAACAATCCTTAGCAGTGGAAAAAGACAAGGGGAAAATATGTTGTACAATGCAAGGTCCGTGGTAAATAAAGCCCCCCTGATTCATTATTTTATACAAGGGGGGGGCGGAACTTATGGGCATTTCGGAGACCTGGCTGGGCACAGAAGGGGGTATTCCCCTTGTAGAAATGTGCCCACCGGGTTTCCGTTCATTTCAACAGCCGAGGGCCCAGGGTAGGGGTGGGGGGGGTGGCGGTTGTTATCAAGGAGAGTCTAGAGCCGAGGGAGGCCACTGTACCTCAGATAGCCGGTTGTGAATCCCTCTTTGTGAAGTGGGGCTGTAGGAAGCAGGTGGGCTTGTTGATCACGTACCTGGCTCCTTGCTGCGTGACAACAGCCCTGCCCGAGCTGTTAGAGGTGTTAGCCGGGATGGTGGTTGATACCCCTAGACTTATTGTCATGGGGGATTTCAACTTACCATTGACCGGCGTGACATCGACGACAGCTCGGGAGTTCATGGCTTCCATGACAGCCATGGACCTGACCCAATTAGTTAACGGCCCAACTCACATTGGACCTGATTTTTGTCTCTGGGCAGTGGTTGAATGATCTGGAACTAGGAGAAATAGTTATTGAACCTTTGTCATGGTCGGATCATTCCCTCCTTCACCTGGACTTTCGGACCGCTACTCAACACCGCAGGGAGACGGAACCGATGCGTTGGTTCCGTCCCAGGTGCCTGATGGACTCTGATAGGTTTCTGACGGAGCTTGGGCCGTTCCCTGAGGATCTGGCCCACGGTTCGGCCGAAGAGCTAGTCACTGCCTGGGAACGGGCTGCGGCTGGAGCTTTGGATCATGTCGTGCCTTTGCAGCCTCTGACCCGGCGTAGGTCTCAACCAGCTCCTTGGTTTTCCGAGGAGCTGAGGGAGATGAAACGCCGGAGAAGACGCCTAGAGAGTGTTTGGAGATCCAGCCGTTCGGAAGCTGACCGGACACTAGTTAGGTCCTATAGTAGGACCTACCTAGTGGCATTGAGGGATGCGAAACGTTTTTACATTTCCTCCCTCATTGCGTCGGCAGATAACCGCCCGGCCGCTCTGTTTCGGGTGACCCGCTCCCTCCTTCAACAGGAGGGGCAGGAGGACCCATTACAAGGGCGTGCCGAGGAGTTTAACGGTTATCTATACGATAAAATCGTTCAGCTTCGTGATGGATTGGATCAAAATTGGGTAGATCCAGGCGAGAGGTTCGAGACTCGTCTTGTTGAGACTGTTTGGGATAGTTTTGACCCTGTGACTCCCGAGGACATGGACAGGTTGCTGGGCAGGTTGAATGCCACCACATGTTTACTGGACCCGTGCCCCTCCTGGTTGGTGCTGGCCACGCAGGAGGTGACATGAGGCTGGCTCCGGGGGATTACAAATGCTTCTTTGCGGGAGGGGGTCTTTCCTGCTGCCTTGAAAGAAGCAGTGGTGAGATCCCTCCTCAAGAAGCCTTCCCTGGACCCAGCTGTTTTAGGAAATTATCATCCGGTCTCCAACCTTCGCTTTACAGCGAAGGTTGTAGAGAGTGCGGTGGCATGTCAATTACCCCAGTACCTGGATGAAACTGTCTATCTAGACCCGTTCCAGTCCGGCTTTCAACCCGGATACAGTACGGAGGCGGCTTTGGTTGCATTGGTTGATGATCTCTGGAGGGCCAGGGACAAGGGTTACTCCTCTGCCCTGGTCCTATTAGATCTCTCAGCGGCTTTCAATACCATCGACCATGGTATCCTGCTGCGCCGGCTGGGGAGTTTGGGAGTGGGAGGCACCGTCTATCGGTGGTTCTCTTCCTATCTCTCTGACCTGACACAGACAGTGTTGGCAGGGGGGCAGAGATCGACCCCGAGGCGCCTCATGTGTGGGGTGCTGCAGGGGTCGATTCTCTCGCCTCTCCTGTTCAACATCTATATGAAGCCGCTGGGTGAGATCATCAGTGGTTTTGGGGTGAGGTACCAACTGTACGCTGATGATACGCAGCTGTACTTTTCCACTCCAGGCCACCCCAACGAAGCTGTTGAAGTACTGTCCCTGTGTCTAGAAGCCGTACGGGTCTAGATGGGGAGGAACAGGCTCAAGCTTAATCCCTCCAAGACGGAGTGGCTGTGGATGCCGGCACCCTGGTACAGTCAGCTGCAGCTGTGGCTGACGGTTGGGGCAAGTCATTGGCCCCGATGGAAAGGGTGCGCAACTTGGGCGTTCTCCTGGACGGACGGTTGTCTTTCGAAGATCACTTGATGACCGTCGCCAGGAGAGCTTTTTACCAGGTTCGCCTGATTCGCCAGTTGCGCCCCTTCCTGGACCGGGATGCTCTATGCACGGTCACTCATGCTCTCGTCACTTCTCGCCTGGACTACTGCAATGCTCTCTACATGGGGCTCCCCTTGAAGAGTACCCGGAGGCTTCAGTTGGTCCAGAATGCAGCTGCGCGGGTGATAGAGGGAGCTACTCGTGGCTCCCATATAACACCTATCCTGCGCAGGCTGCACTGGCTGCCTGTGGTCTTCCGGGTGCACTTCAAGGTGCTGGTTACCACCTTTAAAGTGCTCCATGGCTTAGGACCGGGATATTTACGGGATCGCCTTCTGCCACCATTTGCCTCCCACCGACCCGTGCGCTCCCACAGAGAGGGTCTCCTCAGGGTGCCATCTGCCAAACAATGTCGGCTGGCGGCCCCCAGGGGGAGGGCCTTCTCTGTGGGGGCTCCTTCCCTCTGGAACGAACTTCCCCCAGGACTTCGTCAACTCCCTGATCTCCGGGCCTTTCGCCGCGAGCTGAAGATGTATCTATTCTTCCGCGCTGGACTGGCATAACTTTTATTATTTGTATTTTAATTGGGGTTTTATGGTTTTATTTTAATTATGGGCCAAATCTAATAAGTTTTTTATCATTGCTCTTATTGTATTGTATCTATTTATTGTCGATTTTACTTGGCTGTGAACCACCCTGAGTCCTTCGGGAGAAGGGCGGTATACAAATTAAATTATTATTATTAAAGACTTCCGGTGGCTCCACCTCTTCGCTGAGCCCCTAATTAAAGGGGCTCCGCACTGAACATCGTAAAAGCCAGGAAAAGCCGGCTTTAATCTTTTTCCCTGGATGAAAGGGAAAAGATAAGAGCAGCAGGGAAATGTTGGTAGACCTCCCCAGAGGCTTTGTTTTAATTAAGCAGAGCCCCGAAGGGTCGACGGGTCCCATAAATATTCCTGCCATACTCCGACTTCAGTGCGTGCCTGCAAAAGCAGGAAAAGAAGAAAGTGTCCATCTCTGCTAATTGTCTTATCTTCATGGATCTCTTTAAGCAGACGGAATGAGTGCCAGTGGACAATTATTGGATTGCAAGTATTTTTGATTTCCTGACTTCTACCTTTTAAAAAAGAGAATTTTTTTTCCCTTTGTTTTAATTGACTCTTAAAGATGGCGCCTGAACGGGAGTGAAAGTGACGAATGGAATTTCAAACAGTCTGTGCAACTAAGAAGATAAGAAATGTTATGTGTGGATTTTAATGAAGTGAACTGAGCTCTCCTATACTTAAAGGGGAAAAGAGAAGTTTCTAGACTTATATTTTGTGAATTTTAAAAACTGAAATGGCTACTAAACCACCTAAGACTGGGGGCAGAAGGGGTTCTGACCAGCTTTAGAAGATCTGATTAAAGAGCAAGGGAAAGTGTCTGAAGAAAGGTTTAAGGAGATTATGGATAATAATGAGAAAATAAGAGAAGAAATAAAAGAGAATAATAAAAAAATAAGAGAAGATATCTTGATGGCTTTTCAAGGTTTGGCAAAAAGACTGGAGGTGGTGGAGGAGGAGGTGCAAGAAATTGTTCAGTCAAATCAACAAATAGAAAATAGAATGGGGGGAATGCAAATCAAATTGGATAAAAATGAAGATCAAGTGGTGGTGATGCAGTATAGAATGATGGAAGGAGCTCTGAGAATTAGGGGTTTGAATGAGGAGAAAGGGGAAGATTTAAAAAAATTTTTATCAGAAGCTCTGGCTGAATTTATTGAACTTGATCCACAAGAGGTTGCTTATCAAATTGACAAAATTTATAGAGTTAATTCTTGGATTGCTAGGCAAAAGAAACTTCCTAGAGACATTGTGGTTTATTTTTTGAAAAGAACAGTGAGGAATCAAATTTTGCAAGTTGCTTTTCAGAAAAACTTGAAAATAGGGGAACAGGAGTTGAAGGTTTTGAAAGAGATTCCTCCCAAGATGTTAAGGGATAGAAAGGACTTTACATTTTTCACACAAGAACTTAAGAAATACCAGATTCAATTTAGATGGGAGGTTCCAGTTGGCTTGACAGTGTATTATCAAGGAAGGAGATATCGTATTGACACAGTGCTTAAGGCCAAAGATTTTCTTTCTACAGTGCTGAAATTTGAAATAGAAATAATAGAAAAAAGAATTCAAGAGACTCAAATGGGTGTGGAAGCTGAGGTGATTCCAGTGATGTTACCATCAGAGGAACAACCACAAGAACAAAGACTGACGAGGAGCCCTTAGCGTAAAGAAAAGGAGCAACAAACTCAAAGTAAAGTTCAGGATTCTGCTACAGAAGCGGTGGGAGGAGCACGGCCGAAGATACGGGAGGACGATCTTCAGTTGATTGCTCAAAAGTTTCAGCAGCCCAGTAATGGCAAATAAAATCTTGACTTGGAATGTCAATGGTTTGAACTCAGCTCAGAAGAGAAGAAAAATATTTCATTATTTGAAACAATTTAAAAATGATGTTATTTGCTTACAAGAAATGCATATTAAATTATCAGATCAAAAGTACCTAATAAACTCAAAGTTAGGTAAACATTTTGTTGCTTCAGCTTTGGAGAAAAAACATGACATAGTGGTTTATTTGAGAAAAGATATACCAGCCAAGTTAATAGAGGCAGATATTCACGGAAGATATATTGCTATTGAACTTACAATAGAAACAAAAAGGACTCTCTTGCTTGGTATATATGCACCCAATCAGCAACAAGAAAAATTTTATAGAATGTTATATGATAAGTTGATTCTATGAGATTATAAATCGTGCATTATATTGGGAGATTGGAATGGAGTAATAGATACACGAAAGGACAAGAGAATTTCTTCCAAGAAGATACCTGCACATGCAAAGCTGCCTAAATCCTTTTTTGATATGATAGAAGATTTTGAGTTAAGAGATGTATGGAGACTGGAATTTGGAGGAAAGAGACTATACTTTTTCTCTGATAGGCATCAATCCTTCTCACGTATTGATTTTATTTTAATTTCTAATGATTTGCTTTTTAGGGTGAAGAAAACTAAGATATTTCCAAGATGTTTGTCTGATCATAGTCCTGTTTGGATGGAATTGCAATATGGAAAAGAGGGTAGAAGAACTTGGAGATTAAATGAAAATTTGTTTAGATATCAGGATAATGTAAATCAATGTAAAAAGCAGATGAAAGAATTTTTTGATTATAATTTGAATAATGAAACATCGATAGAAATGGTTTGGGACTCCAGTAAAGCTTTTATGAGAGGTGTATTAATATATCTTAATAATAGACAGAGAAATAAGCAACAAAGACAGCGTAGGTATTTAGAAGAGGAAATTTATAAGAAACAACAATTATTAATACATAATCCACATGATCAAAAACTTAAAGATGCAATAAAGTTACTACAGAATCAATTTAATATGATAATGGCTGATCAGGTGGCAACAAATATACAATATGCCAAACATAATACTTTTGTAATGCAAATAGACCTGGTAGGTGGTTAGCATACACTTTAAGGAAAAGACAAAAACAACGTACTATAGAAAAAATAGAATATAAAGGCAAAGAGAGATATCAACAGGATAAAATTAAAAAAGCTTTTTTAGAATATTATACAAATTTATATCTTAAAGATAATATATTGAATAGGGATATTGATAATTATTTGAAGGAATATAAGGTTAAAAATATAACTTTAGAACAAATGGATGAACTGAATCGGCCTATAACCTCGGAAGAAATTATTTTGGTAATTAAACAATTAAAAATGGGGGAAACTCCTGGTACGGATGGGCTCACAGTTAGTTATTATAGGAATTTACAGGATGAGATGTTAGGTCCACTTAAGAAATTATTTAATCAGATACAGCTAGGAGGGGGAATTCCCCCCTCATGGAGAACCTCTTTTATTTCATTGATACCAAAAGAGGAACAGGATTGTTCTAAACCTGGGAATTATAGGCCAATCTCACTTTTAAATAATGATTATAAGATTTTTGTTAAAATAATAGCTAATAGATTAATGTTGATTCTGCAGCAAAGAATTCATAATGACCAATCTGGATTTATAAAAGGGAGACAGATGAGGAATAATGTTAGGCAGATTGTTAATTTACTGGAGTACTTAGAAAAGAAAAATTTTATTCCAGCAGCATTTATTTTTCTCGATGCAGAAAGCTTTTGATCGATTGCATTGGGATTTTTTATTTAAATTAATAGAAAAGATGCAATTTGGAGATGGTTTTTTAAGAATAATTAGGGCAATTTATGGAGAGCAAACAGCACAGATTATAATCAATGGTAGCTTAACAGAACCTTTTAAGATTGCGAAAGGAACAAGACAGGGATGTCCTTTATCACCATTATTGTTTATTTTAACTCTAGAACCATTATTGGATAAAATACGAGAAGTAAAGGAGATAGAGGGAATTAGAGTTAGACAATATGAATATAAGTTAAGAGCTTTTGCAGATGATTTGGTGATTACTTTAACAAACCCTATAAATTCTAGTAAATCTTTGTTGGAAATAATTGATCAATATGGGAATGTCTCAGGGTTTAAGGTAAATCAGAAAAGACAAAAGTGATAATAAAAATATGGCCAGACAACAGAAAGAAAAACTAGAGGAAGTAACAGGATTTGAAATTGTAAAGAAGGTTAAGTACTTAGGGGTTTATATTACGTCATCAAATGTGAAATTGTATAAGAATAACTATGAGGTTTTATGGCAAAAGTTCAGAAGGAGTTGATTGTTTGGAAAAATTGCAATTATCTTTGCTGGGAGAATTGCTGCTATTAAAATGAATGTTTTACCTAGATTTTTATTCCTCTTTCAGATGATACCAATAATTAAGAAAGATAAGAATCTTGAGGAATGGCAGAAGGAATTAACAAATTTATATGGGAAGGTAAAAAGCTAGGGTTAAAATGAAAATAATTCAAGATTCTCGGAAAGGGAGGTTTAAAATGCCTAATTTTAAATTATATTATGAAGCAGCTGCTCTCTCTGCAATAAGTGATTGGTTTAATTTAACAGAGGACAGAATTTTGAATATAGAAGGTTATGATTTGCTATATGGATGGCATGCATATTTAATTTATGACAAAAAGTGGATAAGGCCTTTAAAAATCATGTGCTAAGAAATGCCCTTCATGTGTTTGGAAAAATACTCTTATAAACTAAATTATAAGGTTCCTATATGGGCAAGTCCTAGACATACAATAGAAAATATAAACATAGAACAGAATCAGGAAATGATTACATATAAAGATCTTTTGTATACTGAAAGAGGTAATTTGCAGTTAAAATCTCTGCAAGTATTAAGAGAGGAAGGGAAAAATTATACTTGGTTTCAATATGAGCAACTACGTGCTAGATGGAAGGGAGATCAGAAAATTGGTATAGAGCAGAACGAGGGAAATTTGGTAAAGCAAATTAGAAATCAGTCTCAGGAGCATATAAAGAGATTGTATAATGTGTTACTTGAAATAGATTCTGAAAGGGACTTGGTAAAGGACTGTATGATAAAGTGGGCACAAAATTTTCAGGAGCCAATATTATTGGAAACGTGGGAAAAAATTTGGGTTAGAAATGTTAAATTCACGCAGGCACAGAATCTGAGGGAAAATTTTTATAAAATGTTTTATAGATGGCATCTAGATCCTAAAAAATTATCGTGTATGTATCCAGAAATGCAAGCAAAATGTTGGAGATGTAATTGTGATGACGCTACATATTTTCACATTTGGTGGACTTGTAAGGACATAAAGGCCTTTTGGATAAAAATTTGGTGGATTTTACAAAATGTTCTGAAAAAGAAGATAAAGTTCCTGCCACAATTTTTCTTGTTGGGAATTATTACGGATTGTACAGTAATTGAGACTAAATTGATTTTAAATCTAATAACTGCAGCAAGATTACTAATAGGACAATATTGGAAGAAAAAAGAAGTACCAACAATAGAAGAATGGATATTGAAAGTTGCCAATTTGGCTGAGATGGCGAAGATATCAGCCTTTTTGAAAGACAATACGCAAGAAAGATACTTAAAGGAATGGAAAAAATGGATTGACTATATTCAACGTAGATATCAGACTAAGAGTTATCAGACTGTTTTTGAATGATTATGATGTATTATTTTTGATTGCTTTTGGGGGAAGTTAGGAATTGATGATTGTAGGGGTATAATTAAGTTGGGACGAAAATTTTTAGCATATGTTTGTTTTATTTTAACTATACCTTGTGCTCGTTCCGGAAGTCGGGGGAGGGGTTGCGAAGGGAGGGGAGGAGGGGAAAAGGGGAAAAAAATTTTGTAAAACTTTTTGAATAAAAATAAATAAAATAAAATAAATTATTATTATTATTATTATTGTTGTTGTTGTTGTTGTTGTTATCCAACATATTTGAAACCTCAACTGAATCCTTGAACAAGAAAGCCACACAGAATTCTGTACAAAGAAGAAACCCCTTTTTGATGTCAGAATGGAGATCTGAGACACAGTGGTCCAGGCACTAAGCCCTAAATTGTGGGTTCTGTGGACTATTGGAAAAATTAGTTGCCTTTTTCTGAGGCTAATGGAATGGAAATGATAAAAAAAGAAAGAAACTAACTGTAAAATGAGGGAACCTCTCCCTCACCTGATAGTGTGCTTTGAACTCTCAGAAAAAAAGGCTGATTGCTAACATTTTGGAAGATAGACTCAAGATTCAAAAGGTGCGATGTCAAAGCGTTTGCAGCATGACTATTAGAAGAAGACAACCCAAGCATATATAGAAATATACATGGTAGGCAAATACCTGACAAGCACTCAATCTTCTTAACTCTACATGAAGAATTTAGCAATGGATACCAGACACCAGAATACCAGAAACTCCAGGCTGCCTTATATAAACACGTGTCAGCCTCCGCTCACTACCAGTTTATTTGCTACACCTTGATTGTTTTATTGCTTTATACTGTCTGCTGGATTAGGCTTTTATTATTCTGCTGGTTTAGGCTTTTATTACCTAGCTTGCTACGGCTGCCATGATAACAGGGAGGGGGGGGAAACAGCGGGTTCCATTTCCGGAGCCATGGCAGACCCATCGCATTCTGCCAGTTGGACGGGTCGGTAGCAGGGGGGTTCCAGCCCATTTTATAACCGAACTAATAGAGATGAGCATGGGCAATCACTGAGAGACCCTGAGCTTTGTTGTGGCCCTGGGCATGGAACAACCCGTCCTGCTCGGTCTGCCACGGCTCTGGAAATGGAACCCACTAATAAATTGGAGGATGGGTATGCTGCTCATTAGATCTAAACAGCACAGGATAGAGAGGAAGACCCTTGACTGTGTGGCCAAACCACCGTGCGAAGCGGCTGCGGCTGCGACAGAGCACCTGGCAGGGGAGGAAAGAATTTCTAAAAAATACTGGGACCTTCAGGAGGTGTTTAGTGAAAAAGCTTCTGATGTGCTGCCTCCCCATAGGCCTACAGACTGTAGCATAGAAATCCTTCCAGGGGTAAAGCTTCCAAAGCCAAAAATCTACCCTATGATCCCCAGGAAACTGGAGGAACTGCGGAACTTTATTGATAAAAACCTAAAACGCAGCTTCATACAACCGGCTTGTTCTGTCCCCCCCACAACTACAACCAAGAAGACATGCGAGCTGACTATATCTGCCAGCAATTTATTCCTACGACAGATATCAGTTCTGGCAATGAACCTGCAATTGCCTGCCAAGTTCTCTTATCTCCTCAGAAGCCAGTGTAACTGCAGTTCGTTGCTGGAGCAACCAAGAGTTCAGAAATAAACAGAAATCCAGAAGCCAAATTCTTAGTCTCGAAATATTGCAGCCAAAGTTTCCAAGAGTCAGTTTTTGTCCATCACAAGAAGCTATGGAGTAGCTCCTCCTGCTTTTATACCCTGTGGGGTGTGGCTCCGTGACTCAGCACTCTCTAGGCCTGCCCCATCCCTTCTTTTGTTGTTCCCGCCTCTCCTTTCTGCGATGCCTGGGATTTAACCAGGACTGATTGTCAGCAGCTGGGTCTTGAGGCGTTGCCTGGGAGGGGGAAGGTGTGGGAGAAAGAGGCCTCATCATCTCCTCCACCTGGCCTGCCTCTGGAACCTGGAGCAGAGCCAGAGAGGAAGGTCCTGCAGAGTCTCACTCTCTGAGTCACTCTCTGCCAAGAGGCCAGACACAACACGGCTAGACTGCAAGTAGCTGCCCTTGTAATGTTTAGAGAAAAGAAGAATGGGTCATTTCACCTGGTGGTGGACTATAAAAATCTGAACACCATATGAGTGAAGAATGTTTACCTGTTGCCACTCATGAAAGACATGTTAGTACATCTGTCCAAAGGGAAGATTTTTACAAAATTGGACTTGCGGGAGGCTTACTATAGAGTGTGTATTAAGGAAGGGGACAAGTGGAAAACTGCTTTCAACTGTCCTCTGGGTTGTTTCCAGTTCCCAGTGCTCCCTTTCAGATTGCAACCCCCCCTCCCCCCGCAGTTTTCATGCAGCTGATCAACAAAGTACTCCATGAGCACCTGTATAAAGGGGTCCTTGTCTACCTTAATGACATTCTCATTTACACGGAGACTATGGACAAACACGTGAAACTAGTGAGAGCAGTCCTCAAAAAACTTAGGGCCGCTGAACTGTATGCTAAGTTGTCCAAATGTGATTTCCACCAGACCAAAACTGACTATTTGGGGTATTGCATATCGCCAGAAGGACTGGAAATGGATCCAGAGAAAGTCCAGGCAGTACTGAAATGGGCACCTTCGCTTACCCGCAAACAATTACAGTTTCCTGGGTTTTGCTAATTTCTACCGACAATTCATCCCATTGGTCCCAAAAATTGCCTTGCTGATTACAAACCTTCTGAAAACAAAGGGGGAGTTGAAGCCAAAACTGTCTCGGCCTCTCGAATGGACTATGGCCTCTCGAATGGACTATGGAATGTCAGGCCAGTTTTGAAAAGCTGAAATGCCTGTTTGCTGCTGAACCGGTTCTTAAACATCCAGATATGGAGGCCCCATTTGTCGTTCAAGTGGATGCCAGTGATGTTGCTGTCGGAGTGGTCCTGCTTCAAGCAATCGCCGAAGGGAAGCTGCAACCCTGCGCATATAACTCCCGGAAATTGTCAGACACCAAGAGACGATGGGCCATCTGGGAGAAGGAGGTGTTTGCTGTTCGCTGGGCACTCTTAATGTGGAGACAGTTTCTGGAAGGGGCCATTTGAGGTGTGGACTGATCACAAAAATTTAGAAGCTTTGAAAATGCCCAGAAAACTGTCACCAAAGCAAGCCCGCTGGGCCCAATACTTTAACCATTTTAATTTCTCATTATGCTACCTCCCGGGAGGAAAGAATTTTTTGGCGGATGCTCTTTCAAGATTGCCTCAATACAATAGTGCTCGGATGGTGGTGATTCGTCCCATTGTTCCTGCGAATCAGCTGATGGCCCCAGCAGTCACCCAAAGCCAAGCAAAAACAAGCGTGCCCATATCTGGCGATTTGACTGAACTATTAAGAGAAGCACTAAAAACTGATGTTTGGTTTTTAGCCCACTCAAATGAGTGTACCATCCGAGACGGTCTTGCCTGGGTGGGTGCAAAACTATATGTCCCTGCCAGCTTGAGGGGGACGATCTTGCAACACTGCCATGACGCTGAAGAGGCTGGATATTTCGGATTTGTAAAAACATTGCACCTACTGAAAAGGCAATTCTGGTGGCCGGCTTTAAAGGAAGACATAGAAGCCTATGTAGTGAGCTGCCCTGTATGTTCAGCAGCGAAGAAACCTCCGGGGAAGCCCCCGGGGCTACTGCAGAGTATGGCCAGACTGGGAGCGCGATGGAGGGAAATATCCATGGATTTCATTGTTGAATTGCCCAAGAGTGGGGGGAATACAGTTATTTGGCTGGTTACTGACTTGTTCTCCAAACAAGTACACTTTATCCCATGTCCCAAAATTCCCTTAGCCAAAACCTTAGCTAAACTGTTTGTCCAACATGTATATTGGCTACACAGGGCCGCTGAGCAAATAATCTCTGACCGAGGGGTCCAGTTTACCTCCCAATTCTGGAAGGAGTTCCTGAAGTTATTAGGTTCCACCCAAGGTTTAAGCTCTGCCCATCATCCTCAAACTAATGGGGCTTGTGAAAGAACTAATTCAGTATTGGAACAATATCTCAGGTGTTACATACATTATTAACAAGACAACTGGGTGGACTTGTTGCCATTTGCGGAGGTCGCCTATAACAATTCTATCCATAGTAGTACTTTCAAGGTTGCCTCTGGGCAGGACTTTGTACCAATCCCAGAACTGCTGGGAGAGAAGCCACCTATACTGTCATTAGCTGATTGGGTCAAACAAGTCCGAAGTACTTGGGAGGTGACTCGCAAGACTTTAGATGAAGCGCACCAATCTCATAAGAAACTTGCTGATAAGAAAAGAGCTTGAACTACGGACTACCAAGTAGGAGTGTTCTTATCTAGCAAGTACTTAGAAACTACCCAAAAATCTAAGAAGCTTGGCCCTAAGTATGTGGGGCCTTTCCCCATTGTATGAGTAGTATGCCAGCTTTGGAAGCCATACTAGGCCGAAGGCTTCCACATGCTGCCACTTTCTCTGGTGTGGGAAAGTAGGAGAGGGGGGTGAGGGTACAAGGGGCTATTAGACATAACAACATTCTTCCTGCCGGTCAAGGTCAGGCTGGGCTGGCATCTGGAGAAGGAGTGGCTTGAGTGATGCTTCAACATGGGACGGTTGAGGATTGGAACATGTGACCGGCAGAGGGGTCATGAGGGTGGTGATTTTGGAGTTTGTATTACTGGGGGAGGAACCCGAATCCCCAGTTTCAGTTTTCATACAACTGTACCAGTTTACCTATGCTAGTAAAAGAACTTTGAAAGATGTTGGCTTCGGAGTCTTTTCTGCAGGAGGGGTTTTCTGGAACGCTGACATTAGGATAATATCCGACCACAGAGTCCAGTTTACTGCTAAATTCTGGAGAGAGTTCCTGCGGTCCATTGGGTCATCCCAGGGACTTAGCTCCGCCTTTCCTCCAGCCACTAACGGAACTGCAGAAAAATTGAATGTGATGGTGGAACAGTACCTTAGATGTTATGTAAATTACCAGCAAGAGAACTGGGCAGAGCTGTTACCATTTGCAGAAGTGGCATATAATAATGCAGTACACACTAGCACGGGATTAACTCTTTTTCGGATAACCACCGGCATGGATTTTGTGTCAATGCCCGAGCTCCCCATAGAACCTCCCACTTCCGTGTCCCTGACGGATTGGATAAATTCATTGAACAAGGGGTGGGAGGACACAAAAAAGGCTTTGGCTGAAGAGGCAGAAAAATATAAAGCCTAAGCCGACAAACACCGATCCCTTCAACCCCCTTTCTGGATGGGAGATAGAGTGTATTTGTCTACTAAATACTTAAGATTAAGATTGCATAGCAAAAAAATTGGTCCCAAATTTATAGGTCCTTTTCCCATAGTAAAGGTACCTATAACCCAGTGATATTCCAACTTACTCTCCCTCAAATGTTAGGGAAAGTACACCCAATGTTTCACAGTAGCTTATTGAAACCAGCTAGGGGTTCAAGCTTGAGGCCCTTACCAGCTGCTCCTCCCCCTCCTTTGATAATCCAGGGGGAGACCCACTACTAAATTAAGAAGATCCTTGACTCTAGGCTATACAGAGGTCGCTTACAATATTTGGTCCACTGGAAAGGGTACCCGTTGTCTGAAGCTACTTGGGTGAAAAGCTGGGATGTAAATGCTGATGCTCTGGTCAAGCAATTTCATGATAAATTCCCTTAGAAACCTAAAGGTCCTCCTGGGGAGGGGGCGAGGGGATTAGAAGGGTGTATACTGGGCGTTAACCCCATCTTTTGTTGTTTGTCTGTTTTGTTTTCTAAGGTGTGTTTTCTTCTGCAGCAGGGGGACCCCTGTCAGCTTTGGAAGCCATTCTAGGCTGAAGGCTTCCACACGCTGCCACTTTCTTCGGTGTGGGAAAGTAGGAGAGGGGGGTGAGGGTACAAGGGGCTATTAGACAAAACAACATTTTTCCTGCCGGTCAAGGTCAGGCTGGGCTCACATCTGGAGAAGGAGTGGCCGGAGTGATGCTTCAACATGGGAGGGTTGAGGATTGGAGCATGTGACCAGCAGAGGGGTCATGAGGGTGGTGATTTTGGAGTTTGTATTACTGAGGGAGGAACCTGGATCCCCAGTTTCAGTTTTCATCCAACTGTGCCAGTTTACCTATGCTAGTAAAAGAACTTTGAAAGATGTTGGCTTCGGAGTCTTTTCTGCAGGAGGGGTTTTCTGGAACGCTGACATAGTAAACCCGGTCACAGTACAATTAGAATTACCAAAAAATCTGCAGAGAATCCACCCAGTATTCCATGTGAGCTTACTGAAGCTTGAGCATGTTTCCTCCCTCCATCCAGAACCCCCCTCTCCTCCCATTCCAATACTCATAGAAGGGGAGCAACATTTTGAGGTGAAAGAAATCTTGGGCTCTAGAAAGCATAGGGGTAAAGTGCAGTACCTAGTAGCCTGGAAACATTTCCCTTTATCTCAGGCTGAATGGATCAATAAACAGGATGTAAGGGCTCCTAAGCACCTTGACTTATTCTATTCTAAATACCCTGATAAACCATAATTTAACATGTGATTTTCTTTTCTAGGACTAACGTTCTTTCTGCAGGGGGCCCGAGTGTCAGCCTCTGCTTGCTACCAGTTTATTTGCTACACCTTGATTGTTTTATTGCTTTATACTCTCTGTTGGATTGGGCTTTTATTACCCTGCTGATTTAGGCTTTTATTACCTAGCTTGCTACAGCTGCCATGGTAACGGGGAGGGGGGAAACAGTGCTGGAAGAGAAACGAAAATTTAAAATGAAGAGACTTCTTTGGATGTGTTTGGCGGGCCAATAACAGTCAAGGTTAATGGCCCGCGCATGCCAGAGGGATGAAACCATCTGAGGATGTACCCCATGTGCCACCTAGGGGGGACGTGGATTGGACAAGACTGTCTGGACTACAGGAAGGAGGGCTTGAGGCATATTTCTTATATGTGTATTCCGTGCCAAATACCTCAGAGCTTGCTTTCATTTTGTTGGCTTTCAGTTCATACCCAGTAAAAGTACCTTTCTCTGACAACAATGGAGTTGGGGTTTTTCTTTTTTGAGTATTGAAAGAAGGCATACCTGACAACACGTCTTAAAGTAAAGACTTTTGTGGACCCCTTCATAATCTAAAACTGGCTATACCAATGCTGATTCATCTTCATTGCATCAGCCTTACATCGCATCAGCTTTACAGTTGCATCAGCTTTACAGCTGGTCAGCTTTTAAATCTCAATACCTTAACACTCCTCCTCAGCTGAACAGTTGAACAGCTGATAATCTGAACGCTTTAACATAGTCTTTATAGTTTTTCACAGATACAGTCTTTGTTAACATATCAGTTATATTACAGTTGCTAGAACAATGTTGTAATCTGATCAGCTTTTCCTTTACAGCTTCTCTAACATTACAGTATTTAATGTCTACATGTTTAATTCTACGTCCAATGAAATCTCCTCTTGTCATTGTTATACATGCAGCATTATCTTCAAACACTGGTACAACATCTTTTACATTTACATTTACATCCTTCCATTTGTCTTGTTCTATTTTGGGCAATGACAACATTTTCTGGTAATTTTGGGGTTCAAACCTGACACTGTATGCTCTGACCTCATTTGCAGTGAACCGTTCAGGAGATATGCCTTTATTACTTCTCTCAGATCTCCTTGGAATTATATGTTCCTGCACTACTGTTTCACGTCTCTCCTCTTCTATATCTATATCATCTGTACGTTCACATTTTATCATAGGTCTATCCTCTTCTAGATCTCTATTTAATCCAGTTTCCTGTCTCATCTGCTGTGCCTCACCTTCCAATAAATTAGGAGCCTGCATTGGCATGATTAGCAGGTATCTTGTTCCAATTGTTCTGCTCTGCAAAACTAGCAGATCTTGAAATCACTACTTGTTTGGTACCATCTGTAAACCTGTACCCTTTTGTTCCTGACTCATACCAACAAACTTAAGCTTTCTGGCCTTTTTCTAGCCTTTTCTCCTAGTACCTTTTGGAATATGCACCCAGGCATAACTGCCAAACATTCTTAAATGGGCTAAAGAGGGTTTCCTTCCATGCAACAGGAAATATGGCATTTCCTGTATTGCCACACTCCATAACCTATTAATGATATAATTCGCTGTCCTCATGGCTTCTCCCCAGTATGTTTTACTCATGCCTACATCAGCAAGCAATGCATCCTTCATGGTCTATAACACACCATTTCTTCTTTCAACCACTCCATTTACAGCAGGCAGATATCGATTCATTTTTCTATGCATTATGCCAGTAATGGCTAAGCTTTTTGCCATCACGTGCCAAAAGTGGGGGTCGTGAGGTGGGGCCATGCATGTGCCCACACCCATAATTCAATGCACCAAGCCCCCCTTGTGCATGTGTGCATGACCCCCTCCACAATCCCCCCACTTATGGCACACGATGGCACAGTGGCACAATTTTTTTATTATTATTTTTTTTTTTTGTTTACATTTATACCCCGCCCTTCTCCGAAGACTCAGGGCGGCTTACAGTGTATAAGGCAATAGTCTCATTCTATTTTGTATATTTTTACAAAGTCAACTTATTGCCCCCCCAACAATCTGGGTCCTCATTTTACCTACCTTATAAAGGATGGAAGGCTGAGTCAACCTTGGGCCGGGCTCGAACCTGCAGTAATTGCAGGCTACTGTGTTCTTAATAACAGGCTTTACCAGCGTGAGCTAAACCGGCCCAATTTGCCCTCCTAAGGATCCAGAGGCTTTCTAGGAGCCTGGGGAGAGTGAAAATGGCCTTCCACATCACTCTGGAGGCCCTTAGGAGGCCAGAAACAGCCTGTTTCCTGCTTTTGTGTGCACAGATATGGTTCTGCATGCCACCTGTAGCATGTGTGCCATTGGTTCACCATCATGGCCTTATGCCTAGACTGCTTAACCACCTTTGAAACTTCTCAAACATAAACTCTGTTCTCCTGTCTGTTTGCAGCTGGCATACTTTACATCCATACTGCTGCTCTACAAGTGTTACCCATTTCCTGAATTGTTGCAATACTTTACTTTTATGTTTCAGTAAATAACAATATCCATATCTACTGTAATCATCTACTGGACCTCAGGGACCACTAAATTCATAATTTTAAATCCCATGGACCACTAATATGATCTGCTTAATGACCGGCTGGATGAGTGTGGCTAGGTGGTCATGTACTGGCTGAGCATGACCAACTTGATGTCACTCACATCGAGGGGTGCCTCGCCGGCCTCTACTTGCCCCTCCCCTCCTACTCACTCCTCCCCTGCCTGCCCGAGCTCCTTAGGGCCCCAACAGGAAGCAATTGTTGGAGCTAAGCAGCCACCATGAGAAAGAGTTGGCTCAGTTCAAATTGGATCTGACCGAGAAGGAGGCTCAGCAGAAGCACCTCACTGAGGACTAGAAGCATAGGCTTTTCAAGCAGAAGGAAGACCTGCAGGAGTGCAAGGCCAGGTACTGGTGCCTGGAGGCTCAGCCTGCTGAGATGGTCAGCCAGTTCCAGGTCATGGTGCAGTCCCACTGGAATAAGGTCCTTCGGCTCTTCGCCATCAGCAGCAGTTTCCTCCAGCCTTCGCCCAAGCCCCGCACCAGGAGGCTGAAGCAGACCCCAACCCACACAAAAAGACCCTGAAGAAGGAGACTCTCTGAAGCAAAACAAGCATTCATTGCACATATCTGGTCCAGGGGCCATAGTTTGAGGACCCCTGATTTAGTGCAATATAAAAAATGCAAATAATTTTTCTGGGGACCACCAAAATTTTCTCACAGACCACCAGTGGTCCATGGACCACCAGTTGGTGACCACTGGGCATATCTAAAAGGTAAAGGTAAAAGTTCCCCTCGCACATATGTGCTAGTCGTTGCCGACTCTAGGGGGCGGTGCTCATCTCCATTTCAAAGCTGAAGAGCCAGCGCTGTCCAAAGACGTCTACATGCTGGCCACATGACCCAACGCCAAAGGTGCACAGAATGCTGTTACCTTCCCACCAAACGTGGTCCCTATTTTTTCTACTTGCATTTTTACCTGCTTTCGAAACTGCTAGGTTGGCAGAAGCTGGAACAAGTAAGGGGAGCTCACCCCATTACACGGCAGCACTAGGGATTCGAACCGCTGAGCTGCTGACCTTTCGATCGACAAGCTCAATGTCCTAGCCCCTGATCCACTGCATTTTAGCTCCTCCTAAAAAGGATGTCATACAATGGTGGGTTTCTACCTGTTCACCCCGGTTCGGGCAAACCAGTAGTGGTGGTGGGAGGCTCCACCCACCCACCCAATGTCATCACAGACACTCATGCATGCACAGAAGTGCTGTGCGTGAGCGAAGCAAGCAAAGCGAGTACACACGAGCACATGCTCCCAGTTGCGAACCGGTAGCAAAGGTAACAGGAACCCACTACAGGTGTCATAGGACCAACAAGATCAGCATATATTAATTGCAGTACTCTGTTATTCTTGCACTTTTCTTACTTACAGGATACATTTTGGCTTTTGACCCCTTACAAATAGTACAATCCAAATATACATAACATTTCTTTAATTTCAGCCTCTCAGCTAGGTCTGGCATCTTTTTCAATACATTGAAACTTGCATGCCCCAATCTCCTATGTAACAGATGTATGCAATTGTCATGTAAGTACACATACACAATTATTTTCTTGCCTTCCAGGTTAATGTACAGGCCATCCTTCTTAACCTCTTGTGCATGTATCTGTCCATTTTTCTTAATGGTATATAGTCCCCCTACAAATATTATTTCATAACCCTGCCTGTCTAACATGGATATACTTAACAGATTATGTAATAATGCTGGTGCATATAAGACATTGTACAATGTAGCATCTATTTTTGGTATATAAACACTATCTTCCCTTTTTACAGCAGCTCTTTGTCCATTGGCCAGACTAACCCATGTTTGCATTACTGGTTTCAAACCAGAAAACACTTGTGGATTGTTAACAATATTCTGGCTCGCCCCATTTTCCAACAACCAAGTATTTCTAGTGTGTTCAGTTGTTGTTCCAGGGAAAATGACACTGGAAAACTGCTCCACATTTGCTGAGTAGTCCTGTGCCCTTTTCTTGCTGCTCTCTGTTTCTCTTCTTAGGACAGTGTCTCTGGAGGTGCTCAGTAGAACCACACATGTAGCACAGGGGTGAAATCTAAAAAAATTTGCCACCAGTTCTATGGGCATGGCTTGGTGGGCGTGTGACTGGCTGGGTGTGGCCAACATGACATCACTCACGTCTCTTTCTTTCTTTCTTTCTTTCTTTCTTTCTTTCTTTCTTTCTTTCTTCTCTCTCTCTCTCTCTCTATCTCTCTCTCTCTCACACAGACACACACAAACACACACACAGCTGGTCTGAGCAGTGGCTGCTGTGGGAGAAGGAAGAAAGTGTCCCCCATCATGGGCTGGATGCAGGCTGTGGGACCTGATGCAGAGGGGAAGGCAAGGGGCCTGGGGGACTGCTGGGAAGGCAGCCTGGAAGGCAAGCAAGCATGGCAGGGCTTCCGGGAAGGGAGTAAGCTGCCCCCCCACTGCTTTGCCACTTCATCTCTTCCTCCTCGCCAGCAGCATCCACTCAGCCAATCTCCCCGCAAACTCAGCCGATGCTTCCACATCTCCACGCACTTCCTTTCCTCCCCCACCACAACTTCCCCATGCCTGCACAGCATATGGTTCTGCAGTAAGGCAGCCATGGGAATCACCAACCCATCGGCAAGCCCAGGGGATGAAAGTCGCACTTACGAAAAGGTGACGGTCCTCTCTTCTTTATGGATCTCAATTTTGCCAGACTCTTCTCTTCTCTGCTCACTCTTAATGCTGCCAATGCTGATGCTGCTGGGAAACCGGCTGGACGCAGCTGAATGAGGCTTGCTGTCCTGCCACAATTAGTAGAAAGTGCCTAGGATCCAGGCTACAGTCAGGATCGCAATAGCATTAGCCCGGATCTGCCTCATTGCAGGACCTCTGGGCTGCCTGGGAGCTCCGAGTCAGCTGAAAAAAGGTTCAGTTCTTGGGGAGACGCTTTTTTCTCATCTCTCCAAGAACTGAACCTTTTTTCAGCTGACTCATGTTCTGCAGATGTGTGGACATACAGTGTCCTGGCTTCAGTTGTGTCTTATACAATCTCCTAGTCAGCAACACTTTGCTGTCCACAGTTTCTCATGTACACACTACACAAAGCCTCCCAGCACTCTTTCGCAGACTGGAGACCCCTCATGTGTATTAACTGACTGTTTTCCAAAGCAAGGATTATGCTGGCTAATGCCTTTTTGTTTCTTCTCTGGTCCCCATCATCCAGGACTGCTGGTGGATTAGTAACAATAGTCCACAATGCATCCCTCTGCAAGTACATCTCCATCTTCACATTCCAGGAGAGATAATTTGTCTCATTCAGCCGAGACACCAAGAAACCTCCCATTACACCGATGGACGCCATGTTGCCTGCTAACCATGATTTAAACCATTTACTCTGGTGCAAGCTCCCACTGTGTTACTTTTCTCTCTAGGCTCTCCAGTCACTCTGGCCTTCCCTCTGGACAAGGCCCATAATCTGTCAGAGCATTTGCAGCATGACTACAGTAGAAGACAACCTAGGAGCACTCAGAGACTTAGACTTGTAACAGTGGTTTATATACAAGACATATACAAAAATATACGTGGTAGGCAAATACCTGACAAGTCCTCAATCTTCTTCTTAACTCTACATGGAGAATTTATCAATGGATACCAGACATAAGGGAAAAGAATATGCCCTCTCCTGGCTGCCTTATATAATCACCTCTTAAAGTGGTAAAGACTTTTGTGGACTCCTTCATAGTCTAAAACTATACCAATGCTGATTCATCTTCATTGCATCAGCTTTACATCACATCAGCTTTACAGCTGGTCAGCTCTTAAATCTCAATACCTTAACATGTGATGTCTCTGGTAGTTGTTGGATCAGAACAGAAGGATTTTGACCAACCTGAGCATTGGGTCCTACCCAAGAAAATTCAGTACAATGATGAGAAAAGTAAAGTCCTGAACTTAGGCAGGAAAAATCAAATGTATAGATGGTACCTGGCACAATAGTATTAACCCTCTCCCAGTAGTGGGAGAGGGTTCTAGTTGTCCTAATGGACCACCACTTAAGTATGAGACAGCAATATACTGCAGCTGCCAAAAAACCCAATGCAGTCCTAGGCTGCATCAACAGTGGAATAGCATCAAGATCACTGCACTAATGAGGTCATACTTGGAATCCAGTTCTGTCACCACAATACAAAAAAGATGCTGAGATTCCAGAAAGTGTTCAGAGAAGAAGAACAAAGGTGATAAGAGTTTTGGAAACTAAATTGTAGAATGAACTAACTATTGAAGTTAGAGGGAGCTAACTATTGAAGAGAAAGATTAGGGTTGACATGGTAACAGTCTTCCAGTACTTGAGAGGCTGTCACAAAGAAGGGGTTTGGAGAATAAATATGTTGATTTATTCTCCAAAGCACCAGGGCAGGACAAGAAGTAATGGGTGGAAGCTTATTAAAGAGAGATCCAACCTAGAACTAAGAAGAAAATTCTTGACAATAAGAATTTGACAATAAGAATAAAAAATATAGTTTACCTCCTGTAGGTGTAGGTGCTCTACTGCTGGAAGTTTTCAAACACAGACTGGACAATCATTTGACTGGGGTGATATAATGCAGATAGGTTGATTAAATGTTTCCATGAGAAGAATCCTCATAAGCCAAAGGGGGTTCCTGGAGGTGGCAAGGAAGGTTAGAGTTTAATTTATCTTTCATGGTTGTGTCTTTCCAGGAAGTACTTTTTGCTTGAAGAGGGGCAGCCTGTCGACCCTGAAGATGGCATAAGTATAGCCATATGTTATTGTAGCCTTTGTATGTGTTTTAAAATTAGCTTTTAGGTTTGTAAGTAAATGAAATTAATAATACTTCAGGCTTGCCACTTTCTAACTGTTGAAAGGGGAGGGGGGGTTAAAGATAACGGGGGAATGTTATGTCTAAATTCCTTTCCCATGGGAACAGAGAAGATGCCTGCAGCTAGATGAAGGTGGAGTTTGGAGTCACCGGACTGTTGGATTGAGGATTGATTGGAGATTGTGACTCGGGGTGGGGGAAGGCGAGTTTCATACTTTTGCTTTTATTGGGTGTAATTCCGGATCCTGTCCAGAGTTGGAATTACATCAAGCCCTTGCCAATTTAATGTGTACCTAATAAATAGACTTTGAAAAGAAAATGGACGTTTGTTATTTTTGGGGACATGTTACTTGGATGTTTCACACATTCTTTATCTGGCTTTTGCACACTACAGTAGTTCTTATTCTGATGACATTTGTGCATTCTACTGATCATGTTATAAGAATAATTGCCATAATAAGGGGATTGGAACTTCATTTCTGATAGAAATGCCCATTAAAAATTTTCTTAAATCCAAACCCAACATTTTTGGCAAAATTTGAGTTTGCAAATCGTTATACATAGTCATTCCTAATGTTTGTTTCTGATATTTGCAGTTATTTATTTCATTATTTTTTCTTTCATTAAATTTATTATTATAAATTTATTTTAATTCATGTATGAATACTCAGGCTTTCCTGCTTCTTGATATTCTTGTTCTTTTCAGAGTTGTTGTTTTTTTTAAAAAAATAATGAAACAATATTGCTGAAAAAAAATGTGAGATTCAATAAAATTGTTGAAACTACCTTTTTCTTGTTATTTAGAAACAAGCATTGTAATTCTTATTGAGCTCCATCCAGCCAGTTTCATCCAGTATGCAAATATACTGTAGAGAAATGAATTATTTAATATACAGTATGTTGTTTAGAAACAGGTACTATAATTTTTATTGAGTTTTATCCAGCTCATAGTCATTTTATTAAGGACATATACAAACATACCGTAATATTAGAAAATATTTCCAGAATAGTGAAATGAATTGTTCACTATTGAATATCATTGTTGGAGATTGTTAATAGTGCTGTCAGATCTTCCATCTTCAGCTTCTTTGATTCACTGGCATTGCCATAAAAAGGGAGTGGGAAGGAATTTGGGGAAGCAAAGGTCAGGCATGGGAGTGGGAAGGCAAATGGAGGAAGAGGGAGACAAGTTGACAAGAACCAGAGGTGTCAAACTGGAATAGGTCAGCTGCCAAGGACACATAGCTTGGTAATAGAATGTGAAACTACATCAAAAGGTGCCAAGCATCAAAGCAGTTCCCAAAATATTAAAAAGGAATACTATTGGACACTGGTGAATTGGTCAAGGGAGGGCAAGCCAGGGAAAGGGGAAAAGATATAACCTTTGCACAGGAATACTCAGACCTAGCTTTACTTTCACTGTGATTGCTTAACTTTAGTAAAAGAATCTATTACTTTAACCTAATGGAGTTGAGAGACTTTCTTTCCTAAATGTCTAAGTCGGGCAGGTCTGACATTAAGCTACATCTGCAGTAGCGATCAACCTGCAAACACAAATCTACTGTGTTTTCCTAAAAATAAGACCCAGTTTTATATTTTTTGGCTCGACAAAATAAGCACCAGGGCTTATTCTCAGGGTGGCTTTTATTTTTTTATTTTTTTGTGTGTGACCACAATAGAGCAGGAGGCAAGGTGGTGGAGAGGGTGTTGGAGGAGGAAAGGTGAGAGTGGGAGTGGAGGACAAAGCTTCTTCTCCCTGCTTGCCACCACAACACAGCAGGAGGCTGAGCAATGCACTGGTACCATGACCACCAAGCGAGGCAGTGGGGTGGGGTGGAGGATGAAGTGAGGTGTGGGGGTGGAGGATGAAGCTCCAACAGTTTTCCTTCCCTGCCTGGCCTGCAAAGCCCTGATACTGGTGGAGTGAGGTAGTGGCAACCAGAGCAGCCCCTTCCCCATCTCACCCTTGCCACCTGCTTTCCAGCTCCTGCCCAGCTCCCCTTACTTCCCCAAAGCATCCCTTCACTAACCTGCTTTCCCACTCTGTTCTTCATCACCATGTGCAGGGCAACAAAAGAAGACTGTGGGACTATCGGTTTAAAAAATGGGATGCCTTAGGGAAGCAAGGGGAGCTGGGCAGGAGCTGGACAGCAGGTGGCAAGAGTGAGATGGGGAAGGGACTGCTCTGGCTGCTCCCACCTCACTCCACCAGCATCAGGGCTCTGCAGGCTGGGTGGCCAAGGATACTGTTGGGGCTTTGTCCTCCACCCACCACCACCTTGCTTCATCCTCCATCCCCCACCACTTTGATTAGTGGCCATGGCACTGGAGTGTTGCTCAGCCTCCAGCTTTGTTGCAGTGGTGAGCAAGGAGAAGAAGCTTTATCCTCCACCCCCCACCCCACTGCCTTGTTTCGTCCTCCACCTTCCCCCCACCTCATTTCATCCTCCACCCCTCCACCACCTCACTTTGTGGCCATGGAAACCCCCTGCCCAACACGTGTTGGCAGCAACCAGACAAAATGCAGGGGAGCTGCACAGGCTTTTAAGTAGGGCTTACTTTAGGGGTAGGTGTCAGGGTTCTGACTGATGCCCTAATAAAAGCAGGAGCCTCAAGCCAATTTTCAAGAAAAATCCAGTTGTTTATTAGGAGTGCCATGTCAGCATGGACCTAGTGAAGCCAGCTCTGACCCGTCTCAGTTCATATCTTGTCTCTGACCCTGTTTCCCCCTCCCTCAAAGGTTCATCATCAGTCACATTCCCCAATGAAGCAATTTTGTGGGTCATAGAAGTAACTCCCTCTGGTCGTTACTGGCTTCTGTGGAGATGGCCTTGACTTTGGCTGGCTAGGATGTGCGTTGTTTTGACTGAGGTGCAAATTCCTCAATGCAGCTCCAAGGCTCAATCCCCCCATCTTGCTGCCTATGGCAACTTGGGAGCAGATCAGGGAAGTAGGTCAGGGAGTTGACTAATATTTGGCAAAGGTGTGAAAATCGGGCTAGGATTTATTTTCGGGTTAGATCCTATTTTCGGAGAAACACTGTACCATGGAGACAATGCACAAGAAATATGCACAAGAAAGTGATCAAGAAGAGATGGAAGCTTGGGGAGAAGCTGCATCGAAACCCCAAAGTGGAGGAGTGGCATGGGGAAGGAGAGGCTTGTGATAACCAGCCAAAACCTGATAATCGTTCAAGGTTGTCATGAAGGAAACTGGGAGGAGAAACCCTATGGAGCAACTGTTGTGACCCAAGTAGGTAGTAATAAACTTAGTCCGTAGAATAACAAATTTTATTCGAACAGCTGGGAATTACTTCATTCCCAGCATCGTTCAACTCAAAGTAAAACAAATGCCTCCTAACACAAATTCCTCAGTTATCTCACAAATCTTAGTTCAATTAGGCAAACTGCCAAAGGCCTTTCCTGGCAAATGTCCAGAAGCCACAAAAACCAAGACGTACACGAAGCAGAGGACGAAGCAGAAGATGCAGCTACAATGTTGTTTTCCAGCAAAGCTGAAACACCGGTGCTGGTCTGTTTTAAGCCTTATGTGAGGGGCCAATCATCTCTTGGCCCTACTCCCGAGTTGTCCTCTCTGCTTGAGCTGCTTTTCTCATGCGTGCATTAGGAACAGGGTCCTCCTGTTCCTCTGCCTCACTACTATCAGGCTCTGGAGGCTCTGGAGTCTGCATCTCACTTCCTGATGGCCCTGGCCTCACCTCAGCCTCTTCACTGTCCAATTCCATTGCCAGCTCCATAAGCTGCTGATGACCACAACAGTAACCTTCACCCAGGGAAGCTGAGTCAACAGCCTGAGGGAAACCTGTACCAAAGAACAGTGCTGACTGAGTCAGACCACAATGGTGTACTTGTTGGACAAACCATTAAATTCCTGAAAGCCTTCAACAACTTCTGAGCCCATGAAGCCCTAGCTCAGCTGGCACCGCTGCCTGTTCAACTAGTTCAAGATCAGGCATATGATGGCGCGGCTTCACCCACTGCCACAGCTGCTGTGGCACCCGTTTCCCTGGCACCAGCACCAGCTCCAGCACCACAGCCTGCACCAGCGACCCAGCCACCACTACCAGCATTGGCTGCCCCACAGAGGAGCAGGGAGTGCAAACCACTGCCTTTGGGAGTGAAGTTCAGTGGAGACCCAAAGTAGTTGGCATTCCTCCTAACCCAGGGGTGGACCTACATGCAGGAGTGTGGAGCTGACCTACCAACTGAAGGAGCCAAGGTGTGAAGCATAACCCTAACTCTAGAGGGCAATGCTGCAGAATGGATGGTTGGCCACAAGATATGCTGACAGAATGTTTCCAAGATGGGCTGAACAGTGATGTTTATAACACTTGCATCTCCTGGGGCACCAAGTGCATCCTCCATGGGAGGTATATCCTAGCTGAAGAAGTTGAAATTGACTTACCCCGATCCCACAATCACCCCAACTGCAGGTGGTGGCGATCTCTTCCAGCAGAGAAGAGAGAAACTCCAAAACAAGAAGGACAAAATAAAGTCCCACACTGTCGCTCTATCATATGCTTCAAATGCAGAAAGGAGGGGCACCAAGCAGCCAACTGCTGAACATCATGCCCAACACAAAAAGCCAGCTTTGAACCTACAAAAAAAAACCGGGAAAGCCCACCCCAAAGACTCAGGAGATGGCCCTAGAAGGAGTGGAGGTAATTGAATTCACCCCATCATCTGGCGATAATGCGAGAATGCTAACTGCATCCATCAGGAGTCCTGAGGGGAATGACACCAACACAGATGATGACCCCTTGGTAAGTTGCCCTGTGATACCTATGACACTCCCTATAGAACTGGTGGTGCCAACCTGGTTGCCCTCCTAGACTCAAGCTGCATAAGATGCCTAGTCAGCCCTGCCTTAATCGAGAAACTGGATCTGCGAGCTTCCAGTGACGTCACCGCTCCTGCAGGGTGCTCTAACAGGGCGCTCCGCGTTAGAAGATCATAAAAGTCAGTGAAACAGTATAAATCACTGTTCACTGACCTTGTTTGTTTGTCTGTTTTTTGTTTGTTTGTTTGTTTGTTTACATTTATACCCCGCCCTTCTCCAAAGACTCAGGGCGGCTTACAGTGTATAAGGCAATAGTCTCATTCTATTTGTATATTTTTACAAAGTCAACTTATTGCCCCCCCAACAATCTGGGTCCTCATTTTACCTACCTTATAAAGGATGGAAGGCTGAGTCAACCTTGGGCCGGGCTCGAACCTGCAATAATTGCAGGCTTCGGTGTTCTTAATAACAGGCTATTACCAGCCTGAGCTATCCGGCCCCTTAGCTATCCGGACCTTAGCATACCCCTTGGGCAAAAGGGGGTGTGCAGAGCTGCGGGGGAGTGGTAGATCTCTCCCGGGGGTTTGCTCTTAAGAGCGAATTTTTCTGGATTTGAGATCCCATTGAACCTCACTGTACTCCGACTTCAAACGCGCTCCTGTTTTTTCAGGAAAAGGGAGTAGGAGTCACTTCTGCTCAAAAGGACTTGTCAAATTGACTGATTTTCTAAGCAGATGGGGATTTCATAAGCGTTCGATCTTTGAAGTAGAAACAGCACGCAAGTATACTGACTTCCCCTTTTGAAATTTGAAACTTTTCTTTGTCTCTGCTTAATTGACTTTTAAAATGGCGTCTGAAAGCGAAAGTGAATTCTTTAGTACAACAAAGTAGCACTATTTGTGGATTGTTATAAACGGAGCTCTCCTATACTGAAAGGAGTAAAGGAAAGTTTTAAAGTTTAAATTCTTGATTCTTTTGAAGACAGAATGACGGCTAAACCTTTAAAGCCCTCTGGAAGAAAGGGATCTGAAGCAAATCTTGAGGATATTTAACATAACATAACATAACATAACAACAGAGTTGGAAGGGACCTTGGAGGCCTTCTAGTCCAACCCCCTGCCTAGGCAGGAACCCTACACCAACTCAGTCAGATGGTTATCCAACATTTTCTCAAAAATTTTCAGTGTTGGAGCATTCACAACTTCTGCAAGCAAGTCATTCCACTTATTAATTGTTCTAACTGTCAGGAAATTTGTCCTTAGTTCTAAGTTGCTTCTTTCTTTGATCAGTTTCCACCCATTGCTTCTTGTTCTACCCTCAGGTGCTTTGGAGAACAGCCCGACTCCCTCTTCTTTGTGGCAACCCCTGAGATATTGGAACACAGCTATCATGTCTCCCCTAGTCCTTCTTTTTATTAAACTAGACATACCCAGTTCCTGCAACCGTTCTTCATATGTTTTAGCCTCCAGTCCTCTAATTATCTTTGTTGCTCTTCTCTGCACTCTTTCTAGAGTCTCAACATCTTTTTTACATCGTGGAGACCAAAACTGGATGCAATATTCCAAGTGTGGCCTTACCAAGGCATTATAAAGTGGTACTAACACTTCACGTGATCTTGATTCTATCCCTCTGTTTATGCAGCCCAGCTCTGTTTTGGCTTTTTTCGCAGCTGCTGCACACTGCTGGCTCATATCTAAATGGTTATCCACTAGGACTCCAAGATCCCTCTCACAGGTACTACTATTGAGCAAGGTACCACATATACGGTACCTGTGCATTTTGTTTTTTTGGCCTAAATGTAGAACCTTACTTTTTTCACTGTTGAATTTCATTTTGTTAGATAGCGCCCAATGTTCAAGTTTGTCAAGATCTTTCTGTAACTTGAGCCTATCTTCTGGAGTGTTGGCTATTCCTGCCAGCTTGGTGTCATCTGCAAATTTGATGAGTTCCCCATCTATCCCCTCGTCCAAGTCATTGATGAAGATGTTGAAAAGTACTGGGCCTAAAACAGAGCCTTGGGGTACTCCACTGCATACTTCCCTCCATGTGGATGTAGTTCTGTTGAGGACTACACGTTGAGTGCGGTTGGTCAGCCAGTTACGAATCCATCTGGTGGTGGTGCTGTCTAACCCACATTTTTCTACTTTATCTAGTAGTAGGTTATATACTTAAAGAACAACTAAAACTTTCTGAAGAGAGGCAAAAAGAGATGATGGAAAAATTTAATGCAAAAATAAGAGAAGATATTATGCTGGCTTTTCAAGGTTTGTGTAAAAAAGTTGAGGAATTGGAAGAAGAAATGCAACAGATCTCTCAGTCAAATAAGCACTTAGAAGACAAAATGCAAGGTGTTCAGAAAAAAGTGGATGAAAACAAAGATCAGGTTGTGATATTGCAGTACAAACTTATGGAAGGAGCTCTTAGAATCCGTGGCCTGCAGGAACAAAGAAAACCTGCAGGAACCTAAGAAAACTTATATCGGAAGCATTGGCTGAATTTATTGAAGTGGAACCCCAAGAGGTAGCTTATCAAATTGATAAAATATATAGAGTTAATTCTTGGATCGCAAGACAGAGAAAGCTTCCTCAGGACATTGTGGTTTATTTTGTGAAAAGAACTATGAGAAATCAGATTTTGCAAGGTGCATATCAGACAACTTTGAAAATTGGAGAACAGGAGCTGAAGGTCCTGAAAGAGATTCCTTCCAAGATGTTAAGAGATAGGAAGGAATTTGTTTTTTTTACACAAAAACTTAAAAAAACACCATATTCAATTTAGATGGGAGGTGCCAGTTGGTCTGACAGTATTTTATCAAGGAAGGAGATATAGAATTAGCCCCCAGGGAATCGGTGCGCAATTTAGGTGTTCTCCTGGATGCATGGCTGTCTTTAGAAGACCATTTGACAGCAGTCGCCAGGGGAGCTTTTCATCAGGTTCGCCTGATTTGCCAATTGCGCCCTTTCCTGGATCGGGACGCGTTATACATGGTCACTCATGCCCTTGTCACTTCCCGACTGGATTACTGCAATGCTCTCTACATAGGGCTCCCCTTGAGGAGCACCTGGAGGCTCCAACTGGTGCAGAATGCGGCCCCGCGGGGGATTGAGGGAGCTCCTCGTAGCTCCCATGTAACACCTCTCCTGCATAGGCTGCATTGGTTGCCGGTGGTCTTCCGGGTGCGCTTCAAGGTGTTGGTTATCACCTTTAAAGCGCTCCATGGCATTGGACCGGGATATTTACGGGACCGCCTGCTGCCGACAGTTACCTCCCATTGTCCGATACCTCCAGTGCATGCCCACAGGGAGGGTCTTCTTAGGGTGCTGTTGGCTAGTCAATGTCGGCTGGCGGCCCCCAGGGGAAGGGCGTTCTCTGTGGGGGCCCCGGCTTTATGGAATGAGCTGCCGGCGGGACTCCGTCTCCTCCCTGATCTCCGGACCTTTAAGCGCAAGCTCAAGACTTTCTTTTTTCACCAAGCGGGGCTGGCCTGATTGATTTTAGTATGGGGATTTTAGTGGGTTTTTTTATAGGGTTTTACCTAGGTTTTAGTTTTGATAAATTTTAGCTAATATTTTAATGTTACAGCGATTGAATCAGTTTTTTAAATTTGATAGTGTATTTTAAATTTTTGGGGATTCTTGTCATTTTATTGGCTGTACACCGCCCTGAGTCTTCGGAGAAGGGCGGTATAAAAATATGAATAAATAAATAAATAAATAAATAAATAGAATTGACACTGTTTTAAAGGCAAAGGATTTTCTTTCTACAGTTTTGAAAGTTGAAATAGAAGTGATAGAAAAACTTCAAGAGATTCAAGAGGGCATGGTGAGCCAAGAGGCCTCATTGCTGCAACCACCAGAGGAGCCACAAGAGCAAAGGGTGACAAGAGGAGCTCTTAAGCGTAAAGAAGAGCAACAGCTTCAAAGTAAAAGTCAGGACCCCAGTATGGAAGCTGTGGGAGGAGCTAGATGGAAGATACCAGAGGAGGATCTTCTGTTGTCTATTTCAAAGCTTCAGGAGGCCAGTAATGACAAATAGAATTTTGTCATGGAATGTTAATGGTTTGAATTCAGCTCAGAAAAGAAGGAAAATATTTCACTAATTGAAACAATTTAAAAATGATGTGATTTGCCTGCAAGAGACACATATCAAATTATCAGACCAAAAATACTTAATAAACTCAAAATTAGGTAAACATTTTGTTGCATCAGCTTTGGATAAGAAGCAAAATGGAATCGTTGTATATATCAGGAAGGATATACCAGCTAAGTTAATTGAGGCAATATTCAAGGAAGATTTATTGCTATTGAACTGGTGATAGATGCAAAAAAGACTTTACTGATAGGTATTTATGCACCTAATCAGCAAGAAAAGTTTTATAAAATGTTACACGAGAGGTTGACCCTCTGGGATTACAGTTCATTTATTTTATTAGGAGCCTGGAATGGAGTAATTGATACAAGAAATGATAAGTGAACCTCTTCTAAGAAGATACCTATACATGCAAAACTACCAAAATCCTTCTTTGAAATGATGGAAGACTTTGAGTTTAGAGTTATATGGAGGTTACGGAATCCAGATGAGAGAGATTTTACTTTTTTTTCCGATAGGCATCAATCTTTTTCACGTATTGACTTTATTTTAATTTCTAATGACTTGCTTTCTAGGGTGAGGAATAATGTTAGACAGATTAGTAATATATTGGAATATTTGGAAAAGAAGAACATTCCAGCAGCACTTATTTTTTTGGATGCGGAGAAGGCCTTTGATTTTTTATTTAAATTAATAGAGAAAATGCAATTTGGGGACTGCTTTGCTAGAATAATTAAAGCGATTTATGGAGCGCAAACAGCTCAGATTATAATAAATGGTAGTTTGATAGAAGTTATTAAGATTGCGAAAGGAACGAGACAGGGATGTCCTTTATCGCCACTATTGTTTGTTTTAACTCTCGAACCATTATTGGATAAAATACGAGAGTTAAAGAAGATAGAGGGAATTAAAATAAGACAATATGAGTATAAAGTTAGAGCTTTTGCAGATTTGGATGAGGTTAATTGGATTAGAAGGGAAAATTTTACTCTATGTTTGGTTTATGTATAACAATACTTTGTGATTGACCCGGGAAGCCGGGGGGTGGTGGTGGTGAAGGGAGGGGGAAAGGGAGTTTTGTGGGGGGGAGGGGGGGGAAAGGGGGGAAAATGTTTTTGCTTGTTAAGACTTTTTCAATTAAAAAAAAAAGAGAAACTGGATCTGCAATTCAGGGAACTTAAAGTACCTGTGTGTCAGCTTCCCTCTGATCAATGTTTAAGAAAATAAAGACCCAACTCCATCAGTTTGAAGAGATTGGTAATTTTTACTAAACACATCAGATTGCAAACAAAGCTAAGCCAGAACTGAAAGTTCTGTACAAAAGTATAACTGTACAAAAGTATTTCCTCTCTTGAACCCCCCTCCCTCCAGAGTTCAAACAGTCATAGTCCAATGTCCTCTTCCTCCTTAGCCACGTGTTGTTTCACTTCCGATGTTCTCCCTTTGTCAATCTTCTGGATGGAATGCGAAGCAGGCAACTCCCGTTACATTCACGTGCCAAATCAGTTCAAACGTCTGTTTGAAAGACTATCTCCTCCTCCACCTGAAATGACAGCCGAACACTGGCAACAGTAAAAACCTCCCCCTCTCCTCTATAAATCATGTAAGATATTCATTAAGAAGAAAACCTTTAACGAAGTAATAAAACAGTAAAACACTCCAACAGGTAAAATACACTTAAAATAAAGCGGAGGATGACACTGTGGCTTTCTGCCAGCAGGACAGGTCGGTAGCAGAAGGGGCTCCTGTGACATTTGTCACTGAACTGACAGAGATGAAGATGGGGACCCATGCAGAGACCCTAAGCTTTATTGTGGCACCAGGCATGGAGAGACACCTCGTGTTGGGTCTGGCCTGGCTCCTGAAATGGAACCTCTATGTAAATTTGGAGGAAATTTCAGCAAAAGACATCCAAGGGGGAAACAAAAAAGAAACTACCAAAACATCCTCACACCATTGAGTGGAAGGCAAAGAGGGGCTATGACAAGGGAGCAATCTAAAACAGACTCCTAAATCCCCAAGGAGTACTGGTACTTACAAAATGTTTTCAGTGAGAAAGGTTTTGAAATGCTCCACCCTCACCACCCCACAGACTGCGTCATAGAAATATTATTGGGGGCCAAACTGCCAAAGCCTAAACTGTATTCTATGACCCCAAGACAGCTCAAGGAGCTCTGGACATTCATAGACAAAAACTTGCAGCTTTCAGGGTTCCAAGTAACATCCCCAATGAAAGAAGACTCTGATGTTCGAAGTTCCTCAAGTTCCATTTTATTAGAGATGCCATATTGGCACATCTGGAAAAACCCAAACCCAAAAACCCAAATCTAAAAACTTCCAGGTTTTCTCCACCCAAAGGAAAGTCCAAGTCCCTTCCCAGCACCCATATGTCCATCACATGGCCCAATCAATGCACCGTCCCAACTGGAGATGCCCTCCAGGTGCAGAGCAGGATGTCCTTGACTCCCAGAGAAAGGAATGTTATTATGACTATATATCTCCCCAGCTCTATACAATCCCCTCTCCCAGTTTCCCACAGTACTAAATGAAGACCCAGTGTAAAAGATGGCTTCCAGGCCCTATAGGCCGCTCCCCTCCATCAGAAGATTGTGTCCTGCAACAAGAGTAGCATAGTAGCATGAACATAGTAACCACCTCTTCCCCCCTCAGGGGGACCTTTTGGCTTATCAGGGTATTTATCATGGAATTGCTTTACTAGCCTGTCTACTTTTACATCCCAGCTTTTAACCCAAGTAACTTCAGACAAAGGGTACCCTTTCCATGAACTAAATATTACTTTCGACCCCTATACAATCTAGAGTTTAAAATTCTTTTAACTCTGTAATGGGTTTCCCCTTGCATCACTATAAGTTTAGGAGCTGGTCAGGCCTGTGGCCTCAATCTTGATCCGATTGCTGGCTTTAGCAGACTACAATGGAAAACAGGATGCACTTTCCCTAGAATGCGGGGGAGGCTAAGCTGAACTGTCACTGGGTTAATTACTTTTACTATCGGGAATGGACCTAAAAACTTAGGTCCCAGCTTTTTACTGGGCAGCTTCAGTCTTATATACTTAGTTGATAAATAAACCCAATCTCCCACGTGGAAGGGGGGTTGAAAAGATTAGTATTTGTTTGCTTGCTTTTTATATTTCTGAATGGCTTCTGCCAGCACTTTTTTAGTGTTCTCCCATCCTTTTCTTAATGACTCCATTCACTCGGTCAGAGCCACTGAGGAGGAGGGGTTCTCTGGACAGTTTGGGCATGGGGACAAAGTCCATGCCACTGGAGACCTGGAAGGTGGTTAATTTAGTGCTACTATGCACGGCATTGTTGTAAGTCACAAATGGCAACAGATCCATCCAGTTCTCGTGTTGGTAATCCACATAACATCTTATATGGATGTTACATATAACATCCATACATCGCCACCATTGCGTTTATTCATTCTACAGCTCCATTTGTACTTGGATGGAAAGCTGAGCTAAGTCCTTGTATGGATCCGACCGACCTTAGGAACTCTCTCCAAAATACAGATGTGAATTGGACTCCTTGATCTGAGATTACCCGGCGGGGTATCCCATACAGTTGGTAAATCTGCTTAATGAACATCTCCACCAGCTTCTTTCCTGAGGGCAATCCCAAGCAAGCTGTGAAGTGGGATTGCTTTGAAAATAAGTCAATTACTGGCCAACTCACTGTATTCGCCCCACTCTCTGGGACCTCAACTAGAAAGTCCATTGCAATCTCCTCCCAAGGTCGTCTTGCTCTTCATGGCAGTGCAGACAGCACAGCTTTTTATGTAATCTTCTACATCAGCTTTCATTTTTGGCCACCAAAACTGTCTCTTGGCCAGGTGCCACCCCAAAATGTCCAGCCAATCGTGAGTCATTGTAGCACTTCCAGTCTCAAATTGGCGGGGACATATAGTTTGGATCCCTTCCAAGCCAGTACATCTCTCATGGTCAAGATATCTGTATTATCTGTGAGCCATGGATCAGTTGGAAGTGCTGTTTTCAGTGCTGTTGTCAGTTTGTCCCATCTGGGATCGGATTGTCATCTGGCTTGGCCCCTGGTGGTGACTTGTGTGGCTGGTTGTGAAGGGGAGATTATGGCTTGTGTGGCTGGTTGTGAAGGGGGGATTATTATCTTCTCTGCGGCTATTGAACTGTGGCTTCCTCGACAAGATATTGGCTAGCATATTCTTCCCTGCTGGGATGTACTGGCTCTGCGCATGCACGAGGAATGGAGGCTCGCGGCTGAAACAGGAGCCAGCGAGGGACTGTTTCCAGAGGATGGCATCATCCTGACGACCCGCTGCGCTGCCTATACCCCCTGACCTGGTGGACTATCATCGCAGCAGCCACAGGAGAGGTCTTTGGACCTTCTCGGGTCAGCGGCTGCTGAGAACGGGCAGGGGGAAGGTGGCAATGTGGCAAGCAGTGGCCATTTCCATCGGCGCTTGGTCCGCTGTTTGCTTTCGGCCTCCGCCGTTCTTCGGCGTCTTTGTTATCAGACTACCTACCATCGTCCCTGCAGCCCAGGAGTGGATTTTGGTGGTTTTGGGGTTGATGAGGTATGTGTCCACTGTTGAGGTTTGTGGCCACGAAGAACGGGCCGGAAGGGAGGCGGCGAATGGCGGCCATTGTTCGGGCAGTTGGGAGACACGTAGAAAGCCACGGCCCAAGCCCACATTTGTCCATCGATGTCTGGTCCGCTTCTCTAACATCGGCGTCCGCCCTTCACCATCGGCGTTTGGATCTTGGCGAGGCCGCGGCGGGGAACGAGGCCGCGGCGTGAGCTCTGAGATCGGCGTCTTTTTATTGTCCCATTTATTATCCTCCATCACTGATTCATCGTTGTCTCCGACGGCATTTTGGCCCTCCCCCATGCCTTTTGGAAGAGGATGGGGTGAGGGGCTACTACCTGGTTCTGCAGATCGACCGGGGGACTTATCCGGGAATCAACGGTAACAACAATGGTGGGGACGATAACGCTACTCACCCTGTTTCCAATGGGAATGTTTGGCCCCCATCTGACTTACCATCGGACAAATGGGCTTCCCACTGGACGGAACATCAATTAATTTGCCTTGCCATCTGAGGATATGACTATCTTTCGCTGACTCTTATTCCTTCATGCGATACTCTGCACATGAACTCTTGCTCCTGTGAGGTGCCCCCGCCTCGCAGGAATGGCCCGCCTCATTACCTAGGGCCGGCCTCAATGACGGGTCTTGGGATCCACAGAGGTGGCATGCGTTGAGAAAGAGCCTTTGGGGATTTTTAAATAGGGAATTTTTAAGGGGAGGGAGGGTAAGGGCGGGTGTTGGGGGAAACCCATCGGGGGGGGTATGTCCAGTCCCAGTGCGCGCTCACGGCATTACTTTAGTTGGTCCGAAGACAGGGGGGAGGGGAGTGTGCAGAGCAGAGAGTGTTATTCCATCTGTACGGTAAGTGGGAGAGGCAGACATGGCGGAGGCAAGGGGCCGTATGGTTCTTCGGGAGCACGTGTTCGATGTTTAAAAGCGATCACATGCTCCAGCCCCTCAGTCCTTACTCGTTCCACAGATGGTCAGGACCCTCAGAGCTTGGGTCTGCGGCTGATGCTTTGCAATGCCCGGTCCGTGGTTAATAAGGCTCCTCTGATTTGTGATCTGATTCAGAGGGAGTCTGCAGACTTTATGGGCATCACGGAGACCTGGCTGGGCACAGAGGGGGTTGTACCCCTGGTTGAACTGTGCCCTCTGGGTTTCCGTGCATTCCATCAGCCGAGGGCCCAAGGTAGGGGTGGGGGGTGGCGGTTGTGATTAAAGAGAGTCTGGAGCCGAGGGAGTCCACTGTACCTCAGATAGCTGGTTGTGAATCCCTCCTTGTGAAGTGGGGCCATCGGAATCAGATGGGACTGTTGATCACGTACCTGGCTCCTTGCTGCGTGACTACAGCCCTACCTGAGCTACTAGAGGTGCTTGCTGGGGTGGCGGTTAAGATTCCCAGACTTTTGGTCTTGGGGGATTTCAACTTGCCATCGGCCGGCTTGTCGTCAACGGTGGTTCAAGAGTTCCAGGCCTCCATGACGGCCTTGGACCTGATTCAAGTAACTGATGGCCCTACACACATTGGGGGAGGCGCACTAGACTTGATTTTTATCTCTGGTCAGTGGGTTAATGATCTGGAATTAGGAGATATAGTGATGGAACCAGTGTCATGGTCAGATTATTTTCTTCTTCGCCTAGACTTTCGGACCGCCGCCCACCACCGCAGGGAGACGGAGCCAATGCGTTGGTTCCGTCCCAGGCGCCTGATGGACCCGGAGAGGTTCCGGATGGAGCTTGGGCCGTTCCCTGAGGATCTTGCCCACGGCACGACTGAAGAACTAGTTGCGGCCTGGGAACGGGCCGTGGCTGGGGCTTTGGACCGTGTCGTGCCTTTGCGGCCTTTGACCTGGCGTAGATCTCAATTGGCTCCCTGGTTTTCTGAGGAGCTGAGAGAGATGAAACGCCGGAGAAGACGCCTAGAGAGCACTTGGAGGTCTAGCCGTTCCGAGGCTGATCGGACACTAGTGAGGTCTTTTACTAAGACCTACCTAGTGGCAATGAGGGAGGCGAAACGTTCTTACATTTCCACCCTCATTGCATCGGCAGATAACCACCCAGCCGCCTTGTTTCGGGTGACCCGTTCCCTCCTTCATCAGGAGGGACGGGATGACCCTTTACAAGGACGAGCTGAGGAGTTTAACGGTTATCTATACAATAAAATCGTTCAGCTTCGGGATAGTTTGGACCAAAATTGCGATGATCCAACCGAGATGACGGAGACGCATCTTGTTGAGGTTTTTTGGGATGAGTTTGATTCTGTGGCTCTCGAGGACGTGGACAGGTTGCTGGGGAGGTTGCATGCAACTACATGTTTACTGGACCCATGTCCCTCCTGGTTAGTGCTGGCTACTCAGGAAGTGACATGAGGCTGGCTCCGGGGGATTATAAATGCTTCTCTGTTGGAAGGGGTTTTCCCCGCCACCTTGAAAGAGGCGGTGGTGAGACCCCTCCTCAAGAAGCCTTCCCTGGACCCAGCTATTTTGGGGAATTCCCGTCCAGTCTCCAACCTTCGCTTTGTGGCGAAGGTTGTAGAGAGTGTGGTTGCATGGCAGCTTCCCCAGTACCTGGATGAAGCTGTCTATCTAGACCCGTTCCAGTCTGGCTTCCGACCCGGTTATAGTACGGAGACGACTTTGGTCGCGTTGGTGGATGACCTCTGGAGGGCCAGGGATAGGGGTTGCTCCTCTGCCTTGGTCCTATTAGATCTCTCAGCGGCTTTTGATACCATCGACTATGGTATCCTGCTGCGCCGGTTGGAGGGATTGGGAGTGGGAGGCACCGTTTATCGGTGGTTCTCCTCCTATCTCTCTGACCGGCCGCAGACGGTGTTGACAGGGGGGCAGAGGTCATCTGCGAGGCGCCTTACTTGTGGGGTGCCTCAGGGGTCGATTCTCTCACCTCTCCTGTTCAACATCTATATGAAGCCGCTGGGGGAGGTCATCAGTGGTTTCGGGGTGAGTTATCATCTGTATGCTGACGATACTCAGCTGTACTTTTCCACCCCGGACCACCCCAATGAAGCTGTCGAAGTACTGTCCCAGTGCCTGGAAGCCATACGGGTCTGGATGGGGAGAAACAGACTCAAGCTCAATCCCTCCAAGACGGAGTGGCTGTGGATGCCGGCATCCCGGTACAGTCAGCTGCACCCGCAGCTGACTGTTAGGGGCGAGTTATTGGCCCCAAGGGAGGTGGTACGCAACTTGGGCGTCCTCCTGGATGGACGGCTGTCCTTTGATGAACACCTGGCGGCCGTCTCCAGGAGGGCCTTCTACCAAGTTCACTTGGTTTGCCAGTTGCGTCCCTTCCTTGACCGGGATGCCTTATGCATGGTCACTCACGCTCTGGTCACTTCTCGGTTGGATTATTGCAATGCTCTCTACATGGGGCTGCCCTTGAGGTGCACTCGGAGGCTGCAGTTAGTCCAGAATGCGGCTGCGTGAGTAGTAATGGGAGCCACCCGTGGCTCCCACATAACATCACTGCTACGCAGTCTGCACTGGCTTCCTGTGGTCTTTTGGGTGCGCTTCAAGATCCTGGTTACCACCTTTAAAGCGCTCCATGGCTTAGGACCTGGGTACTTACGAGACCGCCTGCTGTTACCTTATGCCTCCCACCGACCCGTACGCTCTCACAAGGGTCTTCTCAGGCTGCCATCCGCCAAACAATGTCGGCTGGTGGCCCCCAGGAGCAGGGCCTTCTCTGTCGGAGCTCCGACGCTCTGGAACGAACTTCCCCCTGGCTTACGCCAAGTGCCTGATCTTCGGACCTTTCGCCGTGAGCTAAAAACACACTTATTTATTCAAGAGGGACTGGCTTAATAGTTTTATTAAATTTTAAATTGTTTTTTATTGTTTTAGGGTTTTAAATTTTCAATTTTTTAATGTCGGCCTTTTTTGTAATTTGCTCTGTTTTAAATTTTGGTTTTAATTGTATATATATTGAGTTTTTATCCTTGGCTGTACATCGCCCTGAGTCCTTCAGGAAAAGGGCGGTATAAAAATCTAATAAATATAAATATATATATAAAAATATAAATATATACTTCAGTTTGAATTTAAATTGCCTGAAGTATTGTGCCCAAAGGATTTGTTTGGGAGATAGTTTTCTGGGGGGTTTTCGGGCTTCGAGGTTTTTCTGATCAGTCCAGATCTCAAAAGGCACTTTACCCCCTTCCGGAAAATGTCTCCAGGAGAGGAGGGCCCAATGGACTGCGTAGGCTTCCTTCTCTCAAATGGCCCACCTCTTTTCAGTGTCAGTGAGCTTTTGGAACCAATAGGCACAGGGTAGGAACTACCCTTGTGGGTCCTTCTGTGTTGTGCCTCGCTCGCCCGGCCCCCCACCACAGCCAGGCCACTCTTATCTCCTGCCGGACGCTGATAGTACAGAAGAATGTCCTGGCATGCCTCCAGCCCCCAGCCCTGGCACCATGCCCGGACAAACCGAACAAACAAACCTCCCTCCGATAGCATGTGCGCCTGAAGCCAGCCACGAGCTGGGATTACCAACAGCTGGAGACGAAACGATGCAATGGATAGATCCACGCTTCCGGAGAATGGAGAGGCGACGGCAGCAAAAGGAAGGGAGGGGCAGGCCTGGATAAGTGCTGAGTCATGGAGCCACACCCCATGGCCTATATAAAGGATCTGCTTTCTGGCATTCTCTGAGTCAGGCAAAGTCTAATCTGGATTGCTGAAGTCACACCTTGGATTCCTGCCTGCCCTGAGGACTCTGATAGCACTTTGGCAGAGCTGCAGAGGCACGCTTGATACGGACTTCCCCGACTCGGCCGTCAGAGGAGGAGTGGGACACGACATTCTGTAGGAGCACAGCTGCTATAGCTATGTCACTAGCATCTGCTTGGATGACGAACTGTTTCTCAAGGTCTGGGTGTTGAAGGATCAGTTCCTCAGCAAAGAGCCATTTTAATTTCTCAAATGCTCTTTGGCAGTCCATTGATCAGGCGAGTGGTTGGTTCGGTCATGTTTTCATGGGAGGAGGGCCTGTTTTTAGCAGTTCAGTTAAAGGCAGGGCAACTTCTGTAGAAGGGGATGAATTGTCTGTAAAAGTTTGCAAACCCTAGGAAACTCTGAAGCTGTTTGCAGGTGCATGGGGGTTGACAGTCCAGCACCACTTTAACTTTTCCTGGATCCATTTCCACACCTCCACTGGATATTCAGTAGCCTAGATAATCTAAGGAAATTTTGTGGAATTTGCATTTTGACAGCTTTGCATAGAGTTTTTCAGTGAGGAGTTTTTTCAGTACTGGCCGCACAAGCTTCGCATGTTCCTCAAGAGTTTCACTGAATATAAGAATGACATCTAGGTAAACTAGACCCCTTTGCATAGGTGCTCATGTAGCACTTCATTTATTAGTTGCATGAAGACTGCAGACCTAATGACATGATTTTGAATTGGAAGTTGCCAAGTGGACAATTAAAAGGCAGTCTTCCACTCATCTCCTTCCTTAATTCTTATGTGATAATAGGATTCTCTCAAGTCAAGCTTGGTGAACAACTTGTCTTTAGCTAAGTGGCTTAGCATTTAGCTAAAGGTGGAAGGTGTTCTCCACACACACAACATTAATTCCATTAAAATAAACACAAAGCCTCATCCCCCATCTTTTTTTCTTTAAATTGTACAGTGGCTGCCACTCTGGACTTCGCAGGTTGGATAAAGCTGTGTGCTAGTTTGGCACCAATGTATTTCCTTAGCTCTTCCATTTCTTTGGGAGTCATGGAGTATATCTTTGGCTTAGGCAGCTTGGCTCCTGGCACAAATTCGATCACACAATCTGTTGAGTGGTGTGGTGGGGGAAGAATGTTGCAGTCTTACTTGCTAAAGACTCCCGACAGGTCTCGGTACTCCCTTGGCACCTGTGGGCTGCCAGGCAGTCCATCTGATATGGGGCTGCTATTATGGGTTCACTATTTTGCGTGCTGTTGGGATTTGTGGCACTTTCGCACTGATCCAATTTTATGGGTGGTTGTGGTCCAATGCCTATTTTTAGTTTTCTATAGCCGTCTTCCCACGTGATGGTCAGTCCCCATTTGTCTAGCCATGCAAGGCCCAATATCATTGATTCAGTCATTTTTGGAACTATGACGAATTGGATGACCTCTCAGGGGTGGCCCATTTCTAGTCTGAAAAGTTCTGTGAGTAGTGTGGCAGGGGCTCCACCTATTAATGTCACATCAACCTGTTCAAAATGGATGGGTCACGCTAAGGGTCTTGTGCTTATGCCTAGCTGTTCAACTATGGGGAGGCTGACTAGGCATCTGATGCAGCCAGTGTCTATGATGGCCTCCATTTATGACACTACTATCTGGGTCTTGATAGAAGAAGGGTGGATGGCTTCACTTACCATTGGGTCATCATTTATTTTATTTATTTTATTTATTTATTTTGTCACACAGTATATATAAGCATAAGCATGAAATAACTATACAATATATATAAGCATATATATAAGTATGAGTATGTAATAACTATTTTAATTGGATGTAATGAAAGGAAACAATAGGACAGGAACGGTAGGCACACTTGTGCTCTTATAGTAGACAGTTTTTGGTTGAAGCTTTGGGGATTTTGGGATTTTGGGAAGAGACCACAGAGTCAGGTAGTGTATTCCAAGTATTAACAACTCTGTTACTGAAGTCATATTTTCTGCAATCAAGATTGGAGCGGTTAACATTAAGCTTAAATCTATTGTGTGCTCATGTATTGTTGCAATTGAAGCTGAAGTAGTCTTTCACAGGAAGGACATTGTAATTGATGATTCTATGAGTTAAACTCAGATCATCTTGAAGGCGGTGTAGTTCTAAATTTACTAAACCCAGGATTTCAAGTCTGGCGGCATAAGGTATTTTGTTGTATTCAGAGGAGTGGAGAACTCTTCTTGTAAAATATTTCTGGACACGTTCAATTGTATTGATGTCTGAAATGTGGTATGGGTTCCAGACAGGCGAGCTGTATTCAAGAATTGGTCTAGCAAATGTTTTATATGCTCTGGTTAGTAGTGTAGTGTTTCTGGAGAAGAAGCTACGCAAGATTAGGTTTACAACTCTTTTTTTTTTTAGTAAAAAAGTTTTATTTCCATTTTCCAACAACCTATTCAATATAAGTCTCTTATTCAACATTAGTCATTAACTTTCATTTGTTACTTATTCGGACCTGCCCAGCTACCACTTCCTTCCTTAACAAACCTTTCCTCCTCCCTTTTCTACTTTCTTCTACTTTCTTCATCCTTCCTCTCCTTCGCTTTTCTACATCCTCTCCTCCTTCCCTACTCTTCTCTTCCACCCTTTCTAACCCTCTCTCTTTCCCCTTTCTTCTTCCTCTCCTTTCCCTCTTTTCTACCTCTCTCTTTCCTACCTACTTTCTTCCTTCACTCTCTCCTCTCCCTTTCCATTCCCTTCTGAAATGACAGCTGAGCAGCCCTGATTTCATTTCAAATTATTTCTATTTCTTAATTACATATCTTCAATCATTCCTTTACATTGATCCTTCATCTCCCCCCCTCTCCCCCCTTCCCCTCCCTCCCCCCTCCGACCCCCCGAGACTTCCCAGAACAAACTACAGGGTATAAGATTAACAATCATAAATTAAAATACGACATAAGTCATAATCCATAGTCACTCCTCTCTCTAAGACCTTAACTCCCCTTCCAGAAACAAAAAAGTACATTCTTCTTCCAGTCCATTATATATCAGTCCATTCCACTCCTAAAATCTTCAGAATCTTCCAATTAAATTAGTATTTCCAGTTCATCAATAAAATACATAGTTTTTAATATCCAATCTTCATCAATTAACACCAAATATATATCAATCCATTCCACTCCTGAAGTCTTCAGAATCTTATAGTTTTTAATATCCAATATTCATCGATCAAGACCAAGACGATATTCCATCTTCCAGTATTCATCAGAAATTATTTTATAATATACCTTTCTTCCTTAAACAGTCTCCCAAATATAATTCATATTTCCAGCTTAAATTCTTAAATTTTTATCTAATCTCCAAAAATAAACAATATTCTATCTTCTCATATCTTTAATATCACTTACATAAATCAAATAACATTGCTAATATTAATATTTCTTCAATTTACCTTACATCTGTCAAATAACATTATTAAAATTATAACTTATATCCAAAATATATCAATTATAACAATTAAATTCTATTTAACCAAATACCAACATTACATCCATAAATTTTTCTATCTGTCCTCCAAAAGTTAAACAATATTCCATCTTCCCATTCCTTTATACCTCACATATATCAAATAGTAACACCTTATACCCAAAATAAGTCAGTTGTAAAAATTAAACCCTATATATATATATATATATATATTAAAAAAAAATACCATCAAAATCACATCTTAAGCATTCTCCTTCCCCTTGTCTTCTATCTTACACATTTTCCACCATCTGCTCACCAATCAGCTTAACATCTAACAATAAAGAATTTCCAATCTTTAATATATTGGTGTAAAAATCTCTTGTTTAAAAACTTATTAAGAAAAGATAAGCCTCCAAAAGTTCCTATAAAAAATAAATAAATCCATATTTGAAGTGAAGAAGTTTCCAAGATTTTAGTAGTTAGTTCTGTTTGCTTAAGAGCCATTCTTAAACTGTAAAATCTACCAAAAAGAGAAAAAAAAATTCAATAAACTTTTCTTCTTAAACATTGTGATAAAGAAAAAGGTAAAAAGAAAAAAAATCATTAACAGTTCTTATTCATTCCATTTAAAAAGTAGCTTGTTTGTTTTTTTTTATTCAAAAAGTTTTAAAAACAAAACATTTTCCCCTTTTTCCCCTCCTCTCCCTCCCTTCCTTCTAGACTTGAACACAAGGTATAGTTAAAATAAAACAAACATATGCTAAAAATTTTCATCCCAACTTAATTATACCCCTACAATCATCAATTCCTAACTTCCCCAAAACAATCAAGAATAATACATCATAATCATTCAAAAACAGTCTGATAACTCTTAGTCTGATATCTACGTTGAATATAGTCAATCCATTTTTTCCATTCCTTTAAGTATCTTTCTTGCGTATTATCTTTCAAAAAGGCTGATATCTTCGCCATCTCAGCCAAATTGGCAACCTTCAATATCCATTCTTCTATTGTAGGTACTTCTTTTTTCTTCCAGTATTGTCCTATTAATAATCTTGCTGCTGTTATTAGGTTTAAAATCAATTTAGTCTCAATTACTGTACAATCCGTAATAATTCCCAACAGAAAAAATTGCGGCAGGAACTTTATCTTCTTTTTCAAAACATTTTGTAAAATCCACCAAATTTTTATCCAAAAGGCCTTTATGTCCTTACAAGTCCACCAAATGTGAAAATATGTAGCGTCATCACAATTACATCTCCAACATTTTGCTTGCATATCTGGATACATACACGATAATTTTTTAGGATCTAAATGCCATCTATAAAACATTTTATAAAAATTTTCCCTCAGATTCTGTGCCTGCGTGAATTTAACATTTCTAACCCAAATTTTTTCCCAAGTTTCCAACATTATTGGTTCCTGAATATTCTGTGCCCATTTTATCATACAATCCTTTACCAAATCCTTTTCCGAATCTATTTCAAGCAACACATTATACAATCTCTTTATATGCTCCTGGGTCTGATTTCTAATTTGCTTTATTAAATTCAGAATCAATTTAGTCTCAATCCCTGTACAATCCGTTATAATTCCCAAAAGGAAAAATTGTGGCAGGAACTTTATCTTCTTCTTCAGTACATTTTGAATAATCCACCAAATTCTTATCCAAAAGACCTTAATTTTCTTGCAAGTCCACCAAATGTGAAAATATGTAGCATCATCACAATTACATCTCCAACATTTTGCTTGCATATCTGGATACATACATGATAATTTTTGGGATCTAAATGCCATCTATAAAACATCTTATAAAAATTTTCCTCCTTTGCATTATACCAATTTTTGATCTTCTTTCCATCTAGCACTTATTTGCCCATATTGAAACCAAGTATAATTCCTCCCTTCTTCATTTAATACCTGTAATGATTTTAATTGCAATCTACCTCCTTCAGCATACAAAAGTTCTTTATAAGTAATCATTTCCTGTTTCTGTTCTATATTTATATTCTCTATTGCATGTCTAGGGCTCGCCCATATAGGTATCTTGTATTCTTATTTATAGGAATATTTTTCCAGACCATAAAGAGCACTTCTCAACACATGATTCTTAAAAGCCCTATCCACTTTTTTCATAAAATAAGTACGCATGCCATCCATATAACAAGTCATAACCTTCTATATTCAAAATTCTTTCCTCTGTTAAGTTAAACCAGTCACTTATTACTGAAAGGGCTACTGCTTCATAATATAATTTAAAGTTAGGCATTCTTAAACCACCTCTTTCCCGTGAGTCCTGTATTATTTTCATTTTAACCTCGCCTTTTTACCCTGCCATATAAATTTATTAATCCCAATCTGCCAATCTTCCAAATTTTTATCCAAAAGACCTTAATTTTCTTGCAAGTCCACCAAATATGAAAATATGTAGCATCATCACAATCACACCTCCAACATTTCGCTTGGATATTAGGATACATACATGATAATTTTTGGGATCTAAATGCCATCTATAAAACATTTTATAAAAATTTTCCTTAAATTCTGTGCTTGTGTAAACTTAACATTTCTAACCCAAATTTTCTCCCATGTTTCCAACATTATTGGTTCCTGAATATTCTGTGCCCATTTTATCATACAATCCTTTACCAAATCCTTTTCGAATCTATTTCAAGCAACACATTATACAATCTCTTTATATGCTCCTGGGTCTGATTTCTAATTTGCTTTATTAAATTTTCCTCCTTTGCATTATACCAATTTTTGATCTTCTTTCCATCTAGCACTTATTTGCCCATATTGAAACCAAGTATAATTCCTCCTTCTTCATTTAATACCTGTAATGATTTTAATTGCAATCTACCTCCTTCAGCATACAAAAGTTCTTTATAAGTAATCATTTCCTGTTTCTGTTGTATAGACATATTTTTAATTATTGGTATCATCTGGAACAGAAACAAAAATCTAGGTAACACATTCATTTTAATAGCCGCAATCCTTCCCAATAGGGATAACTGCAATTTCTTCCAGTATTGTCCTATTAATAATCTTGCTGCTGTTATTAAATTCAGAATCAATTTAGTCTCAATTACTGTACAATCCGTTATAATTCCCAAAAGGAAAAATTGTGGCAGGAACTTTATCTTCTTTCTTCCAGTATTGTCCAATCAACAGTCTTGCTGCTGTTATTAAATTCAGAATCAATTTAGTCTCAATCCCTGTACAATCCGTTATAATTCCCAAAAGGAAAAATTGTGGCAGGAACTTTATCTTCTTCTTCAGTACATTTTGAATAATCCACCAAATTCTTATCCAAAAGACCTTAATTTTCTTGCAAGTCCACCAAATATGAAAATATGTAGCATCATCACAATCACACCTCCAACATTTCGCTTGGATATTAGGATACATACATGATAATTTTTTGGGATCTAAGTGCCATCTATAAAACATCTTATAAAAATTTTCCCTTAAATTCTGTGCTTGTGTAAACTTAACATTTCTAACCCAAATTTTCTCCCATGTTTCCAACATTATTGGTTCCTGAATATTCTGTGCCCATTTTATCATACAGTCCTTTACCAAATCCTTTTCCGAATCTATTTCAAGCAACACATTATACAATCTCTTTATATGCTCCTGGGTCTGATTTCTAATTTGCTTTATTAAATTTTCCTCCTTTGCATTATACCAATTTTTTGATCTTCTTTCCATCTAGCACTTATTTGCCCATATTGAAACCAAGTATAATTCCTCCCTTCTTCATTTAATACCTGTAATGATTTTAATTGCAATCTACCTCCTTCAACATACAAAAGTTCTTTATAAGTAATCATTTCCTGTTTCTGTTCTATATTTATATTCTCTATTGCATGCCTAGGGCTCGCCCATATAGGAATCTTGTATTCTAATTTATAGGAATATTTTTCCAGACCATAAAGAGCACTTCTCAACACATGATTCTTAAAAGCCCTATCCACTTTTTTTCCATAAAATAAGTACGCATGCCATCCATATAACAAGTCATAACCTTCTATATTCAAAATTCTTTCCTCTGTTAAGTTAAACCAGTCACTTATTACTGAAAGGGCTACTGCTTCATAATATAATTTAAAGTTAGGCATTCTTAAACCACCTCTTTCCCGTGAGTCCTGTATTATTTTCATTTTAACCCTCGCCTTTTTACCCTGCCATATAAATTTATTAATCCCAATCTGCCAATCTTCCAAATTTTTATCCTTTTTAATTATTGGTATCATCTGGAACAGAAACAAAAATCTAGGTAACACATTCATTTTAATAGCCGCAATCCTTCCCAATAGGGATAACTGCAATTTCTTCCAGCCACTCATATCATTCTGAACTTTTTGCCATAGCAAGTCATAATTATTCTTATAAAGTTTCTTGTTCGATGAGCTAATATAGACCCTAAATATTTAACCTTTTTACTACCTCAAATCCTGTCATTTCCTCTAGTTTTGTTTCTGTTGTATAGACATATTTTTAATTATCACTTTTGTTTTATTCTGATTTATTTTAAATCCTGATACCTTTCCATATTTATCAATTACTTCCAACAAAAATCTACTTGAATTTATAGGATTCATTAACGTAACCACTACATCATCTGCAAAAGCTCTAACTTTATACTCATATTGTCTAATCTTAATTCCCTCTATTTTCATTAATTCTCGTATTTTATCTAATAATGGTTCCAGAGTCAAAACAAACAATAATGGTGATAAGGGACATCCCTGTCTCGTTCCTTTCGCAATCTTAATAACTTCTGTCAAGCTACCATTTACTATAATCTGTGCTGTTTGCTCTCCATAAATCGCTTTAATTATTCTAATAAAACAGTCTCCAAATTGCATTTTCTCTATTAATTTAAATAAAAAATCCCAATGCAATCGATCAAAGGCTTTCTCTGCATCCAAAAAAATAAGTGCCGCTGAAGTATTCTTCTTTTCCAAATATTCCAATATATTAATAATCTGTCTAACATTATTCCTCATCTGCCTCCCTTTTATAAAACCAGATTGATCAGTATGAATTCTTTGTTGTAAAACTAACATTAATCTATTTGCTATTATTTTACAAAATCTTATAATCATTATTTAAAAGTGAAATCGGCCTGTAGTTACCAGGTTTAGAGCAGTCTTGCTCCTCTTTGGTATCAGTGAAATAAAAGATGTTTTCCATGACGGGGTATTCCACTCCTAATTGTATCTGATTAAATAATTCTTTAAGTGGGCCTAATATTTCATCCTGTGTTTTTTATAATAAGTTGCTGTAAGACCATCTGTACCAGGGTTTTCCCATTTTAATTGTTTAATTGCCTCCACTATTTCTCCAGTAGCTATCGGCCGATTCAACTCCTCCTCTGTTCTAATGTTAGAATATTAACCTTATAATCTTTCAAATAATCATAAATGTCCCTATTCAATATTTTGTCTTTTGCATATAGTGCAGTATAAAATTCTGAGAATGCCTTTTAATTTTATCCTGTTGGTATATCTCTTTACCTTTATATTCTATTTTTTGTATGACACGTGCTTTCTGTTTCTTCCTTAAATTATATGCCAACCATCTCCCAGGTTTATTTGCATTACAAAAGGTATTATGTTTAGCATATTGTATATTCGTTGCCACCTGGTCTGCCATTAACATATTAAATTGACTCTGTAATATTTTTATAGCCTCTTTAAGTTTGTGATCTTGTGGGTTTTGAATTAATAACTGTTGCTTCCTTTGAATTTCTTCTTCCAAATATCTACGCTGCCTTTGTTTTATTATTCCTTTGCCTATTGTCCAAGTAAATCAATATCCTCTAATAAACGCTTTGCTCGCCTCCCACACAGTTCCTATAGGTGTCCCTTTGTACATATTAAAATCAAAAAATTCTTTTAACTGTTTCTTACAATAAGTTACATTATCCTCATATCTAAACAGATTTTCATTCAACCTCCATGTTCTACCACCTTTTTTCCCTTGTAATAATTCCATCCATACTGGGCTATGGTCAGTTAAACACCTCGGAAATATCTTCGTTTTCTTCACCCTAGAAAGCAAGTCATTAGAAATTAAAATAAAATCAATACGTGAAAAAGATTGATGCCTATCAGAAAAAAGTAAAATCTCTCTCATCTGGATTCCGTAACCTCCATATATCTCTAAACTCAAAGTCTTCCATCATTTCAAAAAGGATTTTGGTAATTTTGCATGTATAGGTATCTTCTTGGAGGAGGTTCTCTTATCCTTCTTGTATCAATTACTCCATTCCAGTCTCCTAATAAAATAAACGAACTATAATCCCAGAGGGTCAACCTCTCATGTAACATTTTGTAAAACTTTTCTTGTTGCTGATTAGGTGCATAAATACCTATCAGCAAAGTCTTTTGCATCTATCACCAGTTCAATAGCAATAAATCTTCCTTGAATATCTGCCTCAATTAACTTAGCTGGTATATCCTTCCTGATATATACAACAATTCCATGCTTCTTTTCCAAAGCTGATGCAACAAAATGGTTACCCAATTTTGAATTAATTAAATATTTTTGGTCTGATAATTTTATATGTGTCTCTTGCAAACAAATCACATCATTTTTAATTGTTTCAAGTAGTGAAATATTTTCCTTCTTTTCTGAGCTGAATTCAAGCCATTAACATTCCATGACAAGATTCTATTTGCCATTACTGGCCTCCTGAAGCTTTGAAGCAGACAACGGAAGCTCCTCCTCCGGTATCTTCCGTCTAGCTCCTCCCACAGCTTCCATACTGGGATCCTGACTTTTACTTTGAGACTGTTGCTCTTCTTTACGCTTAAGGGCTCCTCTTGTCACCCTTTGCTCTTGTGGTTCCTCTAATACTGGCAGCAATAAAGGCTCTTGGATCACCACGCCTTCTTGAGTCTCTTGAAGTTTTCTATCACTTCTATTTCGACTTTCAAAACTGTAGAAAGAAAATCCTTTGCCTTTAAAACAGTGTCAATTCTATATCTCCTTCCTTGATAGAATACTGTCAGTCCAACTGGCACCTCCCATCTGAATTGAATCTGATGTTTTTTAAGTTCTTGTGTAAAAAAAGCAAATTCCTTCCTGTCTCTTAACATCTTTGAAGGAATCTCTTTCAACACCTTCAACTCCTGTTCTCCAATTTTAAAGTTGTCTGATATGAAACTTGCAGAATCTGATTTCTCATAGTCCTTTTCACAAAATAAACCACAATGTCCCGAGGAAGCTTTCTCTGTCTTGCAATCCAGGAATTAACTCTATATATTTTATCAATTTGGTAAGCTACCTCTTGGGGTTCCACTTCAATAAATTCAGCCAATGCTTCTGATATAATTTTTCTTAAGTCTTCTCCTCGCTCTTCTTGCATACCACGAATTCTAAGAGCTCCTTCCATAAGTTTATATTGTAATATCACAACCTGATCTTCATTTTGATCCACTTTTTTCTGAACACCTTTCATTTTGTCTTCTAAATGCTTATTTGACTGAGAGATCTGTTCCATTTCCACTTCCAATCCCTCAATTTTTTTACTCAGTCCTTGAACTGCCATGAGAATATCTTCTCTTATTTTTGCATTAAAATTCTCCATCATCTCTTTTTGCCTATCTTCAGAAAGTTTTAATTGTTCTTTCAATATTTTCCTCAAGACTTGGTTCAGATCCTTCTTCCAGAAGGCTTTAAAGGTTTAGCTGCCATTCTGTCTTCAAAAGAATCAGGAATTCAAACTTAATAACTCTCCTTCCCTCCTTTCAGTATAAAAAAACTCCGTTTGTAACAATCCACAAATAACGCTGCTTCATCGTACTAAAATTTTTTACTTTCACTTTCAGACGCCATTTTAAAAGTCAATTAATCAAAGACAAAGAAAGGTTTCAAGTTTCAAAAAGGGAGTCGGTACTTGCCGTGCTGATTCTTCATCAAAGATCGAACGCTTGTGAAATTCCCGTCTGCTTAGAATATCAATCAATTTAATAAGTCCTTTAGAGCAGAAGCGACATTCCCACTCCTTTTTCCTGATAAAAACAGGAGCGTGCTGAAGTTGGAGGGAGTGGAATTCGGTGGGGTCATAAATCCAGGAAAATTCACTCTTAAGAGCAAACCCCCTGTCAGACCTGCCACTCTTCCACAACTCTGATAACCTCTTTCACCCAGAGATTATGCTAAGCTCAGTGAACAGTGATTTTTTTTCTGTTTCACTGAGTTTTACAATCTTCTAACATGGAGTGCTCTGTTAGAGCACCCAGCAGGAGGGTGATGTCACTGGAGCCTCGGCTCCTGAAAATTTTGTGCCCACTTTATCATACAGTCCTTTACCAAGTCCCTTTCAGAATCTATTTCAAGTAACACATTATACAATCTCTTTATATGCTCCTGAGACTGATTTCTAATTTGCTTTACCAAATTTCCCTCGTTCTGTTCTATACCAATTTTCTGATCTTCCTTCCATCTAGCACGTAGTTGCTCATATTGAAACCAAGTATAATTTTTCCATTGCTCTTTTAATACGTGCAGAGATTTTAATTGCAAATTACCTCCTTCAGTATACAAAAGATCTTTATATGTAATCATTTCCTGATTCTGTTCTATATTTATATTCTCTATTGTATGTCTAGGACTTGCCCATATAGGAACCTTATAATTTAGTTTATAAGAGTATTTTTTCCAAACACATGAAGGGCATTTCTTAGCACATGATTTTTAAAGGCCTTATCCACTTTTTTGTCATAAATTAAATATGCATGCCATCCATATAACAAATCATAACCTTCTATATTCAAAATTCTGTCCTCTGTTAAATTAAACCAATCACTTATTGCAGAGAGAGCAGCTGCTTCATAATATAATTTAAAAATAGGCATTTTAAACCTCCCTTTCCGAGAATCTTGAATTATTTTCATTTTAACCCTAGCTTTTTTACCTTCCCATATAAATTTATTAATTCCCTTCTGCCATTCCTCAAGATTCTTATCTTTCTTAATTATTGGTATCATCTGAAAGAGGAATAAAAATCTAGGTAAAACATTCATTTTAATAGCAGCAATTCTCCCCAGCAAAGATAATTGCAATTTTTCCAAACAATCAACTCCTTCTGAACTTTTGCCATAAAACCTCATAGTTATTCTTATACAATTTCACATTTGATGACGTAATATAAACCCTAAATACTTAACCTTCTTTACAATTTCAAATCCTGTTACTTCCTCTAGTTTTTCTTTCTGTTGTCTGGCCATATTTTTATTATCACTTTTTGTCTTTTTCTGATTTACCTTAAACCCTGAAACCTTCCCATATTGATCAATTATTTCCAACAAAGATTTACTAGAATTTATAGGGTTTGTTAAAGTAATCACCAAATCATCTGCAAAAGCTCTTAACTTATATTCATGTTGTCTAACTCTAATTCCCTCTATCTCCTTTACTTCTCGTATTTTATCCAATAATGGTTCTAGAGTTAAAATAAACAATAATGGTGATAAAGGACATCCCTGTCTTGTTCCTTTCGCAATCTTAAAAGGTTCTGTTAAGCTACCATTGATTATAATCTGTGCTGTTTGCTCTCCATAAATTGCCCTAATTATTCTTAAAAAACCATCTCCAAATTGCATCTTTTCTATTAATTTAAATAAAAAATCCCAATGCAATCGATCAAAAGCTTTCTCTGCATCGAGAAAAATAAATGCTGCTGGAATAAAATTTTTCTTTTCTAAGTACTCCAGTAAATTAACAATCTGCCTAACATTATTCCTCATCTGTCTCCCTTTTATAAATCCAGATTGATCATTATGAATTCTTCGCTGCAGAATCAACATTAATCTATTAGCTATTATTTTAACAAAAATCTTATAATCATTATTTAAAAGTGAGATTGGCCTATAATTCCCAGGTTTAGAACAATCCTGTTCCTCTTTTGGTATCAATGAAATAAAGAGGTTCTCCATGAGAATTCCCCCTCCTAGTTGTATCTGATTAAATAATTCCTTAAGTGGACCTAACATCTCATCCTGTAAATTCCTATAATAACTAACTGTGAGCCCATCCGTACCAGGAGTTTTCCCCATTTTAAATTGTTTAATTACCAAAATAATTTCTTCAGAGGTTATAGGCCGATTCAATTCATCCGTTTGTTCTAAAGTTAAATTTTAACCTTATATTCCTTCAAATAATTATCAATATCCTATTCAATATATTATCTTTAAGATATAAATTTGTATAATATTCTAAAAAGCTTTTTAATTTTATCCTGTTGATATCTCTCTTTACCTTTATATTCTATTTTTCTATAGTACGTTGTTTTGTCTTTTCCTTAAAGTGTATGCTAACCACCTACCAGGTCTATTTGCATTACAAAAGTATTATGTTTGGCATATTGTATATTTGTTGCCACCTAATCAGCTATTATCATATTAAATTGATTCTGTAATAACTTTATTGCATCTTTAAGTTTTTGATCATGTGGGTTATGTATTAATAATTGTTGTTTCTTATAAATTTCCTCTTCTAAATACCTACGCTGTCTTTGTTGCTTATTTCTCTGTCTATTATTAATATATATTAATACACCTCTCATAAAAGCTTTACTGGCGTCCCAAACCATTTCTATCGATGTTTCATTATTCAAATTATAATCAAAAAATTCTTTCATCTGCTTTTTACATTGATTTACATTATCCTGATATCTAAACAAATTTTCATTTAATCTCCAAGTTCTTCTACCTTCTTTTCCATATTGCAATTCCATCCAAACAGGACTATGATCAGACAAACATCTTGGAAATATCTTAGTTTTCTTCACCCTAAAAGGCAAATCATTAGAAATTAAAATAAAATCAATACGTGAGAAGGATTGATGCCTATCAGAGAAAAAAGTATAGTCTCTTTCCTCCAAATTCCGCAATCTCCATACATCTCTCAACTCGAAATCTTCTATCATGTCAAAAAAGGATTTAGGCAGCTTTGCGTGTGCAGGTATCTTCTTAGAAGAAATTCTCTTGTCCTTTCGTGTATCTATTACTCCAATCCAATCTCCCAATACAATGCACGATTTATAATCCCATAGAATCAACTTATCATATAACATTCTATAAAATTTTTCTTGTTGCTGATTGGGTGCATATATACCAAACAAGAGAGTCCTTTTTGTTTCTATTGTAAGTTCAATAGCAATATATCTTCCGTGAGTATCTGCCTCTATTAACTTGGCTGGTATATCTTTTCTCAAATAAACCACTATGCCATGTTTTTTCTCCAAAGCTGAAGCAACAAAATGTTTACCTAACTTTGAGTTTATTAAGTACTTTTGATCTGATAATTTAATATGCGTTTCTTGTAAGCAAATCACATCATTTTTAAATTGTCTCAAATAATGAAATATTTTCTTCTCTTCTGAGCTGAATTCAAACCATTGACATTCCAAGTCAAGATTTTATTTGCCATTAGTGGCCTGCTGAAGCTTTTGAGCAATCAGCTGAAGATCGTCCTCCCGTATCTTGACGTGCTCCTCCACCGCTTCTGTAGCAGAATCCTGATCTTTACTTTGAGTTTGTTGCTCCTTTTCTTTACGCTTAAGGGCTCCCCTCGTCAGTCTTTGTTCTTGTGGTTGTTCCTCAGATGGTAACATCACTGGAATCACCTCAGCTTCCACATCCATTTGAGTCTCTTGAATTCTTTTTCTATTATTTCTACTTCAAGTTTCAGCACTGTAGAAAGAAAATCTTTGGCCTTAAGCACTGTGTCAATACGATATCTTCTTCCTTGATAATACACTGTCAAACCAACTGGAACCTCCCATCTAAATTGAATCTGGTATTTCTTAAGTTCTTGTGTAAAAAATGTAAAGTCCTTTCTATCCCTTAACATCTTGGGAGGAATCTCTTTCAAAACCTTCAACTCCTGTTCTCCTATTTTCAAGTTTTTCTGAAAAGCAACTTGCAAAATTTGATTCCTCACTGTTCTTTTCAAAAAATAAACCACAATGTCTCTAGGAAGTTTCTTTTGCCTAGCAATCCAGGAATTAACTCTATAAATTTTGTCAATTTGATAAGCAACCTCTTGTGGATCAAGTTCAATAAGTTCAGCCAGAGCTTCTGATAAAATTTTTAAATCTTCCCCTTTCTCCTCATTCAAGCCCCTAATTCTCAGAGCTCCTTCCATCATTCTATACTGCATCACCACCACTTGATCTTCATTTTTGTCCAATTTGATTTGCATTCCCCATTCTATTTTCTATTTGCTGATTTGACTGAACAATTTCTTGCACCACCTCCTCCACCACCTCCAGTCTTTTTGCCAAACCTTGAAAAGCCATCAAAATATCTTCTCTTATTTTTTATTATTCTCTTTTATTTCTTCTCTTATTTTCTCATTATTATCCATAATCTCCTTAAACCTTTCTTCAAACACTTTCCCTTGCTCTTTAATCAAATCTTCTAAAGCTGGTTCAGAACCCCTTCTACCCCCAGTCTTAGGTGGTTTAGTAGCCATTTCAGTTTTTAAGATTCACAAAATATAAGTCTAAAAGCTTCTCTTTTCCCCTTTAAGTATAGGAAAGCTCACTTCACTTCATTAGAGTCCACACATAACATTTCTTATCTTCTTAGTTACACAGGCTGTTTAGAATTCCAATCGTCACTTTCACTCCCTTTCAGGCGCCATCTTAAAGAGTCAGTTGAAACAAAGAAAAAAAAGTTTCTCTTTTTAAAAGGGAGAAGTCAGGAGATCAAAAATACTTGCAATCCAGTAATTGTTCGCTCGCACTCATTCCGTCTGCTTAAAGAGATCCATAAAGATAAGACAAATAGCAGAGATGGACACTTTCTTCTTTTCCTGCTTTTGCAGGTGCGCACTGAAGTCGGAGCTTATGGCAGGAATATTTATGGGACCGTTGACCCTCAGGGCTCTGCTTAATTAAAAACAAAGCCCCTGGGGAGGTCTACCACTACACACCCCCGCAGCTCTTATCTTTTCCCTTTCATCCAGGGAAAGAGATTAAAGCCGGCTTTTCCTGGCTTTTACGATGTTCAGTGCGGAGCCCCTTTAATTAGGAGCTCAGCGAAGAGGTGGCGCCACCGGAAGTAGCTTGTTATGTTCTTCTCTTCCTTTGTCCTTTTATAGTTTCACTTTCCTTTGTATATTGCAAACGCCATTTTAAATCCACTCAAGTTGAAAGTTAGTTCAAAGGAAAGCTATTTAAGAGCTGAAGTTAAGATTTATTACTTGCAAACAACTCTTAAAGCCTTTTTTGCGATGTAGTTGCAGTGGGTTTTGCCGCTTAGATAATTTGATATGAAAACTCCAAGGTCTTTGACGGGGTGAGGGTCATCTACAAGGTAATGTCCATCGAGTTTGTATTTAGTGTTCTGATTCTTTTTACCAATGTGTAAGACAGAGCATTTGCTGGTTGAGATTTGGAGTTGCCAAATTTTTGACCATTCAGTTACAAAGTCAAGGTCTTTTTGAAGGTTAGCTGTATTGTTGGTGGTGTTAAATAGTTTGATATTGTCAGCAAAGAGAACACAATTACTTGTAATATAGTCACAGATATCATTAATGTATAATATGAAGAGTGTTGGTCCAAGAACGCTGCCTTGGGGAACGCCACTTTTGACAGGAACAGGATTTGATAGAACTTTGCCAATTTTGACCACTTGTTGTCTGTTTGACAGGAAAGCTGTTATCCAATTGTGGAGGGGTCCTGAGATGCTGTAGGATTTTAGTTTTAGGGGAAGTTTATCATGTACTACTGAGTCAAAAGCTTTACAGAAGTCTATGTAGATTGCATCTATTGCTTTGCCTTGATCAAGGTTAGTAGTCCATATGTTTTTGCAGTGAAGAAGTTGTAAATTACATGATAAATTTTTTTCTGAAACCAAATTGCTTATTAGAGAGTAGGTTGTTTCTTTCTAGGTGGAGGGTAATGGATTGGTTGATGATAGATTCCATTACTTTGCAGGTGATGCAGCATAGAGAGATTGGTCTGTAATTTTCAACTAGGCTGGGGTCTCCTTTTTTGAAGACAGGGATGACCGTGGCTAGTGACCAAAGTTTGGAAAGGGAACTGGTCGTGAAAGCTTTTTCAAAGATTATGCTTAGGGATTCTGCTATATATATATATATATCATTGCCACTCCCCTTGGCAGAGCCTGGTGGGGAAACCACAAACCCAGTACCAACCAAGCCACTCTGATGCAACCCCAATGGTATAAGCAACCAGTACCATGGACTCTCACTAGAAGAAAACATGCAGACACATAGAAAAGAAGCACCATCGAGACTTCCAGTGGCACCACCTTCTTCAATGAGTTCCTAATTAAGGAGCTCCGTACTGAACTTCGTAAAAGCCAGGAAAACGCCGGCTTTAATCTTTTTCCCTGGATGAAAGGGAAAAGATAAGAGTTGCGGGGGTGTGGTAGACCTCCCCAGGGGCTTTGTTTTTTATTAAGCAGAGCACTGGGTCGAGTCCCATAAATCATCCTGCCAAGCTCCATTCTGCAAAATCCATTCTGCAAAATGTTCTGCGCGCCTGCAAAAGCAGGAAAAGAAGAAAGTGTCCATCTCTGCTAATTGTCTTATCTTTATGGATTTCTATAAGCAGGCGGAATTTGGAGGAAAGAGATTATACTTTTTTCTCTGATAGGCATCAATCCTTCTCACGTATTGATTTTATTTTAATTTCTAATGATTTGCTTTTTAAGGTGAAGAAAACTAAGATATTTCCAAGATCTTTGTCTGATCATAGTCCTGTTTGGATGGAATTGCAATATGGAAAAGAAGGTAGAAGAACTTGGAGATTAAATGAAAATTTGTTTAGATATCAGGATAATGTAAATCAATGTAAAAAGCAGATGAAAGAATTTTTTGATCATAATTTGAATAACGAAACATCGATAGAAATGGTTTGGGACGCCAGTAAAGCTTTTATGAGAGGTGTATTAATATATATTAATAATAGACAGAGAAATAAGCAACAAAGACAGCATAGATATCTAGAAGAGGAAATTTATAAGAAGCAACAATTATTAATACATAACCCGCATGATCAAAAACTTAAAGATGCAATAAAGTTATTACAGAATCAATTTAATATGATAATAGCTGATCAGGTGGCAACAAATATACAATATGCTAAACATAATACTTTTTGTAATGCAAATAGACCTGGTAGGTGGTTAGCATGTACCTTAAGGAAAAGACAAAAACAACGTACTATAGAAAAAATAGAATATAAAGGTAAAGAGAGATACCAACAGGATAAAATTAAAAAAGCTTTTTTAGAATATTATACAAATTTATATCTTAAAGATAATATATTGAACAGGGATGTTGATAATTATTTGAAGGAATATAAGGTTAAAAATTTAACTTTAGAACAAACGGATGAACTGAAAGATAAGAATCTTGAGGAATGGCAGAAGGGAATTAATAAATTTATATGGAGTTGCTTGAAATAGATTCGGAAAAGGATTTGGTAAAGGATTGTATGATAAAATGGGCACAGAATATTCAGGAACCAATAATGTTGGAAACATGGGAGAAAATTTGGGTTAGAAATGTTAAGTTTACACAAGCACAGAATTTAAGGGAAAATTTTTATAAGATGTTTTATAGATGGCACTTAGATCCCAAAAAATTATCACGTATGTATTCTAATATCCAAGCGAAATGTTGGAGGTGTGATTGTGATGACGCTACATATTTTCATATTTGGTGGACTTGCAAGAAAATTAAGGTCTTTTGGATAAGAATTTGGTGGATTATTCAAAATGTACTGAAGAAGAAGATAAAGTTCCTGCCACAATTTTTCCTTTTGGGAATTATAACGGATTGTACAGGGATTGAGACTAAATTGATTCTGAATTTAATAACAGCAGCAAGACTGTTGATTGGACAATACTGGAAGAAGGAAGAGATACCTACAATAGAAGAATGGATACTGAAAGTTACTAATTTGGCTGAGATGGCTAAAATCTCAGCTTTTTTAAAAGACAATACGCAGGAAAGATATTTAATTGAATGGGAAAAATGGATTGATTATCTACAAAACAGATATCAGATTAAGAAATATCAGATTGCCTTTGAATAATTAGAAAGTTATTTTATGTAATGGGGAGGGGGTTGGGAGATGAAAAGCTGTGGATGTGGTTATTTGGATTGGAAGGGAAAATTTTATTCTATGTTTGGTTTATGTATAACAATACCTTGTGATTGACCCGGGAAGCCGGGGGGGGGGAGGGAGGGGGGAAGGGGTTTTTTTGGGAGGGAGGGGGGGAAAAAGGGGGAAAATGTTTTTGTTTTTTAAAACTCTTTCAATAAAAAATAAATAAATAAATAAATTTATATGGGAAGGTAAAAAAGCTAGGGTTAAAATGAAAATAATTCAAGATTCCCGGGAAAGGGGAGGTTTAAAAATGCCCAATTTTAAATTATACTATGAAGCAGCTGCTCTCTCTGCAATAAGTGATTGGTTTAATTTAACGGAGGAAAGAATTTTGAATATAGAAGGTTATGACTTGCTATATGGATGGCATGCATATTTAATTTATGACAAAAAAGTGGATAAGGCCTTTAAAAATCATGTGTTAAGAATTGCTCTTCTGTGTGTTTGGAAAAAATACTTTTACAAACTAAATTATAAGGTTCCTATATGGGCAAGTCCTAGACATACAATAGAGAATATAAATATAGAACAGAATCAGGAAATGATTACGTATAAAGATCTTTTGTATATTGAAAGAGGTAATTTGCAATTAAAATCGCTGCACGTACTAAAAGAAGAAGGGAAAAATTATACTTGGTTTCAATATGAGCAACTACGTGCTAGATAGAATAGAATAGAATAGAATTTTTTATTGGCCAAGTGTGATTGGACACACAAGGAATTTGTCTTGGTGCATATGCTCTCAGTGTACATAAAAGAAAAGATACGTTCATCAAGGTACAACATTTACAACACAATTGATGATCAATATATCAATATAAATCATAAGGATTGCCAGCAACAAGTTATAGTCATACAGTCATAAGTGGAAAGAGATTGGCGATGGGAACTATGAAACGATTAATAGTAGTGCAGATTCAGTAAATAGTCTGACAGTGTTGGAAGATGGAAGGAAGATCAGAAAATTGGTATAGAGCAGAACGAGGGAAATTTGGTAAAGCAAATTAGAAATCAGTCTCAGGAGCATATAAAGAGATTGTATAATGTGTTACTTGAAATAGATTCTGAAAATAGATTCTTGGTAAAGGACTGTATGATAAAGTGGCCACAAAATTTTCAGGAGCCAATATTATTGGAAACTTGGGAAAAAAATTGGGTTAGAAATGTTAAATTCACGCAGGCACAGAATCTGAGGGAAAATTTTTATAAAATGTTTTATAGATGGCACTTAGATCCTAAGAAATTATCGTGTATGTACCCAGATATGCAAGCAAAATGTTGGAGATGTAATTGTGATGATGCTACATATTTTCATATTTGGTGGACTTGTAAGGACATAAAGCCCTTTTGGATAAAAATTTGGTGGATTTTACAAAATGTTTTGAAAAAGAAGATAAAGTTCCTGCTGCATTTTTTTTTGTTGGGAATTATTACGGACTGTACAGTAATTGAGACTAAATTGATTTTAAATTTAATAACAGCAGCAAGATTACTAATAGGACAATACTGGAAGAAAAAAGAAGTACCTACAATAGAAGAATGGATATTGAAAGTTGCCAATTTGGCTGAGATGGCGAAGATATCAGCCTTTTTGAAAGATAATACGCAAGAAAGATACTTAAAGGAATGGAAAAAATGGATTGACTATATTCAAAGTAGATATCAGACTAAGAGTTATCAGACTGTTTTTGAATGATTATGATGTATTATTTTTTATTGTTTTCGGGGGAAGTTAGGAATTGATGATTGTAGGGGTATAATTAAGTTGGAACGAAATTTTTTTTAGCATATGTTTGTTTTATTTTTAACTATACCTTGTGCTCGTTCCGGGAAGTCGGGGGGGGGAGGAGGGGGGTTGTTAAGGGAGTGGGGAGGGGAGGTGGGGGAAAGGGGGAAAAAAATTTTCTGTAAAACTTTTTGAATAAAAAAAAGAAGAAGAAGAAGCACCATCAAATGTCCCTAAAAAAGTAGCACCATGAAATGCTACTGTGATAGACAGAAAAACACCCCAAACCTCCCTAGGAAAAAAAAGGCAAATGTTGGTGATAGGAGATTCAATTCTCAAGGAAACAGAACCTGCTGTCTATAGATCAGACAGTCAATCCAGAGAGGTATGTTGTCTCCGTGGAGCTAAAATCAAAGATGTGGCTGAGAACCTAACAAAAATAATAAAACCAACAGACTATTACCTCTTTCTACTACTACATGTAGGGGCGAATGACACAAAAAAGGACTTGAAAACAATATTGAATGATTATGAGCAGCTAGGCAAGAAAGTCAAGGACTTAGGTGCACAAGTAGTTTTTTCTTTTTTCTTTTATTGTTTTAATGTGATACACAATCTAACAAACACACAACACATAACATATAAATATTTCCTATTTCTAAATAGTGTTTCTTAGTGGTCTTCTTTCGCTTTTATACCTTTCCCCCCATATCACATTTGTTATTTTATTTTCTTTCTTATCCCCTTTTCTTTGTTTACATTAAATTATCTAATACTAATAGCTTTACTTTTCTAGATTATTTTATATTTATTATTTACATATTGTACATTTCTAATACATTCTGTACATTCTAATTTCTCCCCTTTATTTTTTTCCTTATTTCTAGAGTCAAGCCATTCATATCATTTATTCCAGATTATATAATAATCTGTCTCTTCTTTCTCTTTAATTTCTTTTGTTAACATGTCCATTTTGGCACACTCTAAAACTTTCCCTATCACTTCTTCCTCTGTTGGTATCTTTTCCTGTTTTCAATTTTGTGCATATGTTATTCATGCAGCTGTTATAATGTGTAAAATCAGATATTTTATTTCTTTTGTGTATGTTCTCATAAAGATTCCTAATAAAAATGTTTTTGGTTTGCTTTCAAGTGGTTGTTCTGTTATTTTTTCTAGCCATTTTTTAATATTTGCCCAGAATTTTTTTGCCGCCGGACACGTCCACCATAGATGGTAATATGTTCCATGAGTTTTCTTGCATTTCCAACATGTTGAGTTGTTGTTTGGGAACATCTTTGCAAGTCTTGTAAGTGGAAGGTGCCATCTGTAAAATATCTTCAACTGGTTTTCCTTGTATGCTGCGGATAATGTTAATTTTGAATTTACTTGCCACATTGCTTCCTATGTCTTCAAATCTATTGTATAATTAAAATTCTGTGCCCATTTAATCATTGTATCTTTCACTATCTCCTCTTCCATTTTGTAGCGCAACAAAAATTTATAAATCTTGCTAATTAACTTCTCTTCTGTCCCAATTTTATCTAATTTTAATTTATCTTATTTTAATTTTAATTTAATTTAATTTAATTATTTTAATATTTTAATTTATCTAATTTTATCTAATTCATGTTTTTCTATTATTATTTCATATTTTTTTGTGTCTTCTTTGTATTTTGATTGTATTTGAGTATACGTCCACCAGTCTATATCTCTATTTAAATCTAACTCCAGTTCTTGTTTTGTTTTTAGTTTCCCGGACTATTAGGTCTCTATATCTTATTATCTTATTTAATTCTGTTAAATTTGGATGTTTTAGTGCTTCTGTTGGTGAAAGCCAAATTGGGATTTTAATTTTCAACCAAATTTGTAATAATGCATTTCTTATTATATGTCTTTTGAAATAACTGTGTTTTATATTTTCCATCCCCCAAAAATGCATGCCATCCCACCTGCAAATCATGTCCTTCTATTGTTAATATTCTTTTACCCCTTAGTTCTATCCATTCTTTTAACCAGGTTATGCCTGCTGCTTGATAATATAGTTCCCATTCTGGGAGTGCTACTCCTCCTCTATCCTTTGTATCCTGTAGAAATTTAAGTCTTATTCTTGGACGTTTTCCCTGCCCTATGAATTTGGCTGTTATTTTGTTTAAAGTTTCGAAGAATTTTTTTTTAAATTTTATTGGTATGACCTGAAAAAAGAATAGCAGTTTTGGTAATATATTCATTTTAATGGTGGCTATCCTAACCACTAGTGATATTTGTAAATTTTTCCAATTATCCAAATCTTTTGTAATCTATTTTACTAATTTGTCATAATTATCTTCTTTTATATCTTTTATCTTCTTTTATTTGGCCATTAGCCAAATTCCTAAATAAATAAATAAATATTCTCAGTTATTTGAATTTGTGTATTAATTTCCAATTCTCTTTCCTGTTTCTTTGTAAGATTTTTAATTATTAATTTTGATTTATTTTTATTAATCTTAAGTCCTGCGACTTCTCCAAATGCTTCTAATTTTTTAATTAATTTTGGTCCTGATTCTAGCAGGTCTTCTGTTATGAATACCGTGTCATTGGCAAAGGCTTGAACCTTGTATTCCTCATTTTTTATTGTTAGACCTCTTATTTCCTGATCTTCTCTAACATTCTTTAATAGCATAGGGTTTGATAGGGCACTCCCTATTTTGACTACTTGTTGCCTGTTTGACAGGAACGTGGCTATCCACTTGTGCAGGGATCCAGAAATGTTGTAAGAGCTTAGTTTTAACAGTAGTTTGTCATGTACCACTGAATCAAAGGCTTTGCATAAGTCTATGTATATTGCATCTATTGCTTTACCCTGGTCGAGTTGTGCAGTCCAAATGTTTTTGCAGTGTAGGAGTTGCAGATTACAGGACAAATTTTTCCTGAAACCAAACCAAACAGGTTATTTGTCTCTAAGTGAAGGGTGATGGATTAGTTTATAATTGATTCCATGACTTTACAGGTGATGCAACACAATGAGATTGGTCTGTAATTTTCTGCTAGACTGGGTCTCCCTTTTTGAAGATAGGAATGACCGTGGCTAATGACCATAGGTCAAGCAAGGAGCTGGTTCTTAAAGATACCTCATAGATTGTGCTTAGAGGTTTGATTATGGCAGTGGAAAGCTTTTTCAAGAAATAGGCACATAATCCATCAGGGCTGATAGATCGAGATGGCTTTAGATTGTGTAGTGCTGTTTCAACGTTATCTACTGTAAAATCAATCTGTTTTAATTGTACATATTTTGTATTTTATCTCCGGCTGTACACCCCCCTAAGTCCTTCGGGAGAAGGGCGGTATAAAAATTCAATAAATAAATAAATAAATAAATAAATCATTGAAATTAATTGTGGTATGACTAGGAAATGTGGGGCAGAAGCCATTGCTGTTGACAAAGACAGGTTTTCCTTAATGGCTTCATCATTATAGTCTTCCCTGTTAGGTCTTTTTAAGGGTGGGATAGTTTTCAAGTCTTTAAGTTTGGTGTTTATGAAATTATAGAAGGCTCGGGTGGATTTCGAGTGTAACAGCTCTTCCTCCTGTTTGCAATGGTAATTGGTGCATTCTGCCGTTATCTGGCGGCATAAAGCTTTGTAGTGGTTTTTAAAGTTAGCTACATAGCCAGTTTTGTTTTCTCGCCAAAGAGATTTTTTTTTTGATTGAAGCTTTCTTATTGTTATGAATAATTTGTTTTGTTGCTGCTGTTTTTGCTTTGGAGGTTATTAATGGTACATATAGTTTAATGACTTTATTAACTTCAAGCAAAAAGTGTTATAATGGTCTGCAGTATTACAGCCAGTGAACAGAAGGTGCCAATCAAGAGATGTGAGGTTGGCAGCTATGAGATCATAGATAGATTTTTTAAAGTTATAATTTGGTGCCCCATCATTATGACCCTCTTTGCAAAGACATAAATTGAGGCAAAAATCAATCATGCTGTGATCACTGTTCTTTAATTTGTAGACCATAAATTGAGTTTAAACTATTGCAGAAGATGAGATCAAGGCAATTTTGAGCCTAGTGTTGTCTGTTACCAATTGATGTAGCCTCAGAGATGTAACAGCCTTGTACAACTGTATATATTGTACAATGTATAGGTTCGGTTGTACATTCGTTTAGAGTCCAATTAATAAGAGGTCAATTGAGTTCACCAAGAAAAATAAGGGGGTGCGGGCAGGAGGCTGCCCACATTAGTAATGCGGTTAGCTTTTTCGCATGACCAAGGTCATAATCGGGGGCTCTATAACATAATAAGAAGCAAAATGTGGTATTTAGGGACAGTTTGCAGGCAATGGTCTCAGGAAGAGCAAGCTCCTGTGTAATCTTTTCTAGATCTAGGGACTTTTTATAGAAGATAGCAGCACCTCCCCCTCTACAGTTTTCATGATCAGACCAGTAAATATGATAGTCACTTACTGTGGTAATGGAGTCTGGAAAGGATACATTCAACCACAACTTGCAGACAAAAATAAGGTTGAATAGGGCCCTATTTAGTAGGAATTCAGACATTTTGTTTGTGAGGCTTCTTGCATTAAGTAGCTTGCATTTAAGGTCTGTAGTAGTGGACCTGGAAGTAGTTGGAGGCATGCATGCCTAGTTTTGGTTGTTGGGTAGATGGTTGTTGGGACGCAGGATGCTGGTCTTGTGTTTGATACAGTCAGTGCGGTAGTCGATGTATAGGTTGGTGTCTCCTTGGTCCTGGCATCTTTTGAGCTGTGAGCAGAGCTTGCAGGCGTGGGCATGTTGCAGTTTGGACAGGTTGGGCCATCGCTATTCTTGAACTCAGGACCATCACAGGAAACATCAATGACTTCATCAGGAGAGATGATGTTGTGAACCTTTGTGATGTCATTGGATTCATTGGCGTCCTCAAGTCCAAAACATTCTTTCGCAGTTTTCCCAAAACTTTGTAGTTGTTTGTTCAGTACATTGAAGTGTGCTGTAAAATCTGTAAAAAACATGAGGTTGGTAATGCAGGTGATATCAGTGAGCTGTGGATATTCCTGCTCTTTTTCATTCATAAACAGCCTAATTTCATCCAGGCAGGCTACAAATCTCTCCAAGATTCATCCTCTGCTCAGCCACTGGACATTATTGTACATGAGTAAACAATTTTACTGTGCCCGAACCTCCTCAAGAAGTGCTTGAAACTGTTGATAATTCAGAGCACAAGCCATCATGTAATTCATAATTTTTGTGACATCTTTGAGGACATCTTCAAATTTTTTGCTGATTTCCCTGGCACAAAGTGTTTCTTGATGTATAATACAATGGAACTGAATGAATTTATGCTTTATTTCTTTAGCAAACAACTGAATGAAATCAGATGTTGCCTCAACCATAGAAGGTGCCCCATCACTAGTAATTGGAACCACTTTTTCTGGTCTTATGTCTTGTGACAAAAAATCATCACAGCATTGTAGATATCTATCTCTTGTGTTCTTTCAGGCAAAGACACCAGTTTCATCAGCTCTTCTCTCATGATGTCACCAACAGCATAACACAAAATTACTGCTAGCCTTGCATGATCATTTACATCTATGCTTTTATCCAAGCACATGGAGTAACAGCCTGTCTTTTGTAATTCAGTGGTGAGCTGCTGCCCAACATATGCTGGACTTGCTCTTTAACAGTATTTCTGCTAAGTGACACTTCAGAGATGTGTTTCATAATTTTATCCCTGTTTGGGAAATCATGAAAAAGTGAATTACTCCCAGACAAAATGGCCGTTTTGCTCCTGGTTGTCAAGGGGGTGGATGTCCCAGGGCTGCATGAGGGTATTAATGGCAAGCAAGCAGGCAAGGAGCAGGAGCAGGAGCAGCTGGGCCTGGGCTGTATGGTCCAGGTAAGCAGCGATGGCAAGCAAGTGAGGAGTAGGCATGGGTGAGGAATAAGAGAGCAGCCAAAGAAAAGTTGGGAGGCGGGTGTGACTCTGGAGAGCAGCCAATGCAGATGAGTCAGGATAAGGAGGGGTGGGGTGGGAGCCAGCCAGTAGTTTGATCAGCCAATTCACTGAAATGGGCAAAAATGTAACAGTTCAGCCTTGCACACACACTAAGAGGAGCTGCCCAGTAGGCATGCGTGCCGGGAAATAAACTTCTGGTTTCCAGTGCACTCATGCACACTGGCCAGTTTGTCTTCTGGTTACTGGTGCACATGTGCACATAACTATCAGCTGGCCAGCTGATCTTGTTGAACACAGCTCCAGCTCGACACATGATGCTGCAGGGATCTGCATTTGGCAAGCATGAGAAATGAGTCAGCACACTGGCAGCGGGATAGAAGGAGATGAGGGCTGAGCGTTAGAAAGAGCTACTTTAGTTCCGGGTTTAGCAGATGATGTGGCAGCTGAGGCTGTCAGATGAGGAGGGAGAGAACGGCTGGGTGTCCAATCAATGGACCAGTTCAGCCATGGGGCGGGGCCTGAGCAGCGCGGGATGTTTAAAAGGGGCTGAGAGGCAGAAGCTCTCAGCGCTGACTTTATACAAAAAAAACTCAACTTTTCCTGAGACCCAATGTGTAGCAGACCAAATAAAAGAAGTCATTATCTGTAAGAAACCCAAGTTGGCTGGTTTATTCTTATGACGTCTGACACAACTGTGGTTGAGCAAGCCGAGAGCAAGTCAGTGCTCCCCTCTTTCCAAAGAAGCTGTCTGTTCCAGTCAGAGTGAGTACCATGGTTGAAGGCACTTCTAAACCTGAGGCTGAACCCGAGGTGTGCGTAGGAGAGGAGGAGGAGGTCAAGACAGTGGTGGTGGAGGACAGTGAAGCCAGAGTGGTACATCCAAAGGAGAAAAAAATGGTTATAGAAGAGAAGAAAGTGGAAACCAGAGAAGTTGGGGGGAGTCACAACTCACACAATCTTCCTCTGGCCATTGGTGGCATAATTCAGCTTTTTTTAAAAAAGTTTTTATTTTTTCACAACAAACTAAAAAAGAAAACACTCTCATCAAACATTTACAATGTGCTGAAGGGGTGTTTACATATCTTCTTGTGCAATCTCAAAGTAAACATCTCTTTCATTGGCCCCAATGGAGAGGGTGCGCAATCTAGGCGTTCTCCTGGATGGACGGTTGTCTTTTGAAGACCATTTGACGACCGTCTCCAGGAGAGCTTTTTACCAGGTATGCCTGGTCCGCCAGTTTCGCCCCTTTCTAGTCCGGGATTCCCTATGCACAGTCATTCATGCCCTTGTCACTTCTCGCCTGGACTACTGCAATGCTCTCTACATGGGGCTTCCCTTGAAGAGCACCCGGAGGCTCCAGTTGGTCCAGAATGCAGCTGCGCGGATGATAGAGGGAGCCACTCATGGCTGTCATATAACACCGCTCCTGCGCAAGCTGCTCTGGCTGCCTGTGGTCTTCCGGGTGCACTTCAAGGTGCTGGTTACCACCTTTAAAGCGCTCCATGGCTTAGGACCGGGATATTTACGGGACCGCCTTCTGTTACCATTTGCCTCCCACCGACCAGTGCACTCCCATAGAGAGGGTCTCCTCAGGGTGCCATCAGCCAAACAATGTCGGCTGGCGACCCCCAGGGGGAAAGCCTTCTCTGTGGGGGCACCTACCCTCTGGAACGAGCTTCCTCCTGGACTCCGTCAACTTCCTAACCTCCGGACCTTTTGCCGCGAGCTGAAGATGTATTTATTCTTCCAAGCAGGACTGGCATAAAACGGGTTTTTAAATTGGATTTTAAATGGGGTTTTATATTATGTATTTTATAATTAAATTATTGGCCATATTGAATAAGTTTTTTAATTGGTTTTATTGTATTGTATTTTATCTGGCTGTTAACTGCCCTGAGTCCTTCGGGAGAAAGGTGGTATAAAAATTAAAATATTATTATTATTGTTGTTGTTGTTGCTGTTGTTATTGTTATTATTATACATATATCTTATATTATCTTTTCTAAGATATCTTTCCAAAGTAGCTGTCTGTTCCAGTCAGAGTGAGTACAATGGCTGAAGACACTTCTAAAGAGTGGTAAAATAAATCCCATATTTTATAATATTGCTTATCTTCTTGATTTCTAATTTCGAATGTCAATTTACTCATCTCTGCACATTCCATCATCTTCCTAATTATTTCATCTTGCAAAGGTAATTTCTCATTTTTCCAATTTTTGGTAAACACAATCCTGGCTGCTGTAATGATATTCACAATCAAATATTTTGATTGATTGGGGTTATGGCCAAGCACCCTGGGGGCCGATGGGGCAGTGGCCACACCCACAGCCTGTTTGGGGCCCTCACTTCAGCTTCAGCTTCAGATTGAGTAAGCTTATTTCTGAACCAAGTCATAAGCCACTTTGATCTATATGGGCAGCTTTATCCCTTGCAATGGGCGATGATAGTAGCAGTCACCACGGTATTGCAGGGGGAGGCCCTGGATTGGGTAGCTAGTCTTCACCGTGCCCATGCTAGGGAATTGACTGATATAGGGATGTTTTTGGAGGCACTGAGGGGAATGTTTAAGGATGAATCAAGCACCAAAATAGCTGAAGATGAGATACTTTCCCTCAGGCAGAAGGGTAGGCCGGCAAAACAATACATTTAAGAATTTCGGAGCCTGGCAGGCCAATTGAGAATGTGGCTGGAAAGACTGCTGGTCCATCACTTTCATAGGGGACTGGATAGGGACATACGCCAGGCTTGTGTTTACCGAGGATTGCCTGCACACCTGGCTGATTGGTTTAAGGCAACCATAGAACTGGACACTGGCCTGTGGGAATTTAAGGGGGGGATACGTTAGTGCTAATCAACTGACTCAAAGGACCACAGCCAGAACTCCACCACGTGGTAGAGAAACCACCGCACCACCTTCATTGCCGGTCACTGTAGCTGCATCTCATCGACTGATTTTCCGGTGTTTCCATTGCAATAAGTTGGGCCATCGTGTAGCAGAATGCCCTTGGCCACCCCCTCGGATGTCAGGGATTTTGACACCAAAAACCTGGAGAAAACCAGAGGGAACAGCCGTGGCCCATTCCTGACCGGATGAGAATGGCAACACAGACCCCGCCAGAAACTTCAAGTGCTCCTGGAAAAGGAGATCACCTGTGGATGGGGGTAGTGGAGTTCTACCGGTGGTCGCCATGGATAGTGATGAAGATGAGTCCAATGACCCCATGGTAAATGGTCCCGTTCGTCCATTTGTGATCCCAGTAACTATCCGAAATATAGACACTGCGTGGGGGTTGGAACACAGAGCTCTGACTGATTCAGGGTGCATGCAGTGCTTAATCAGTAGGTCAGTAGCATCAGGATTACCAGTAAGTATCAAATGCCTGAAAACGCCCATTAGATTTGAACAAATGGATGGATCTATCCTTGGAGGAACACTGACTACCCGTGTCATGGACCTGATCCGGTTAGAGATTGGGGATCATTGGGAACATATATATTTTCTAGTAGTAGAAAAAATGGTTGAGCCTATTATTTTAGGGTTAACATGGTTGGATAAATGGCGACTGACCATATGGTGGGGAGGCGGGTATTGTAAACTAAGATTAACACTAGTATACAAGAAGAGCCCAAAAGTGAAAAAAATGAGGAATTCCCGAATATATACAAGGATTTGGCACAAGTATTCAGTGAAGAGGAGTGTGAGGTCTTACTTCCACACCGTACAACAGATTGCGCTATCAAATTGATACCTGGAGCTAAGTTGCCAAAGCCTCGTATGTATTCAATGATCCCTAAAGAACTCGAAGAACTAAGGAAATACATTGATAAAAATCTAGCGAGAGGATTTATTCGGCTTAGCCGGTCTCACATGACAGCACCTTTTTTGTTTAGGGGAAAAAAAGATGGAGGTTTACATCTATGTGTTGACTTCCAGGGCCTGAATGCAGTTTGCATTGAAAACCTATACCCTTTACCATTAATGAAAGATTTACTATCCACCCTATCAACAGGAAAAATATTCACAAAATTGGATTTGAGGGAAGCGTACTACAAGGTACGTATACGACCAGGGGATGAGTGTAAAACAACCTTCAATTGCCCTTTAGGCAGTTACCAATTTCAAGTAATGCTCTTCGGCCTCCAGGGCACTCCTGCTGTCTTTAAGCAGGTCATTAATGACGTTTTGCATGACCATCTGTACTGGGTTTTTGGTATACTTAGATGATATATTAATATATACCAAAACAGTGGAGGAACACACTCAATTAGTCCGACAGGTCTTCAAGAAATTATTAGCTGCCAAATTATTCATAAAACAATCTAAGTGTGAATTTCATTGTACAGGGATAGATTATTTGGGATATCATATTTCAGGAGAGGGAATTGGAATGGATCCCAAGAAGGTAAAAGCAGTACTAGAATGGCAGGCTCCAATCATGAGGAAACAATTGCAAAGTTTCCTTGGTTTTGCCAATTTCTATCGGCAATTTATTCCTTCCTTTGCCCAGATAGTTTTGCCTTTGACTGACCTGTTACGGACTAAACAAACTGGGAAGAAGCCAAGATGAGGGCAGGTGTTGGAATGGACCTCAAAATGTCAGAGGGCTTTTGAAAAATTGAAAGAAATGTTTGCATGTGAACCAGTGCTAAAACACCCTGATCAATCATTTTTATGCCTCTTTCATCAGTAGCAGTGAAACAAAAATTAATATAATGAAGAAACAAAAGTTTAATCTCACCTATGCAAATCAGTAGCTTCTACCTCCATATATTTCATAACCATGATAGAAGGATGTAGTATTTCATCCTTCCAAGTTTGGCACTTAGGAACACAGCAGCTTTAGGCCACAAATATTGTATTGATGGGGAAGACAAGGGCCACCCTGCAATCATTCCTTCTGAGTATTGTGGTTGTTAGACTTGGAGAACCCATGGCATTGGCTCTTCAAAAGGGACCTGTTATCCACAAGGGGCCATGGCACCTTCCATTGCTTGATTCTATCTGTGGCTTAAACACTCAATTGGCAATCTCTTTTTTTCTGACATGTTTTCAAGACTTTGTCTTGAACCCTAAGCCACCTCCAATGCAGCTCAAAGTCCAACTTAGCTACTCTGATATCAAAGCAAGGTGTTGTGTCCTCCTTGCCTCCGTCCAAACGATGGCTTAATTAGCCGGCTCTTATCAGCTCTGGCAGCAAAAGAATCAGTGTCTGCCAAGAGCCCTCGATAGCTGCCAAGACATTGGTGAGTCACAACCTTCAGCTCTAGTCAATCCGTGGATTTGCCTGATACAAAGAGACAAACCAGCTCTTGCTGCCTTTTATATCCTGTGGGGTGTGGCTCCATGACTCAGCACTTCCTAGGCCTGCCCCTCCCTTGCTCCTGTTGTTCTCTTCTCTCCTGCCTACGAAACTTAGGATTCAGCCAAGCCTGATTGCTGTCAGCTGGGTCTGCAGGCGTGGCCTGGGGGGGGGGGAAAGAGTCAAGGGAAGGAGGCCTCATTATCTCTTTCACCTGGCCTGCTTCTGGCTCCTGGAGCTGAGCCAGGGAGGCCGGTGCTCCCGAGGTAAGTCCTGATGGCCCTTCCCCCTCACTGTCCAAGTCACTTTCTGGCAGCAGGCCCAGCTCCGAGTCACTTTCTGGCAGCAGGCCCGGCTCCAAGGCACTTTCGGGCATGGGGCCAGGTTCGGGGGCGGGAGCCACAGCACAAGGTTTTTAAGGTTCTGATCACCATGATACAAAAAAGATGCTAAGAATCTAGGAAGTGTGCCAAAAACAGCAACAAAGATGATAAATAGAGGCTTATGATGAACAGTTAGGGGAACTAGCTATGTCTCACCTATCCAAGAGAAGGATTATGGGCATGGGTGAAAGGCTACCAGTTTGGACTGGTTCGGGCGAACCGGTAGAGGACATGTGGCCTGAGTCACCAAACCAGTAGCGACCACTGGCTGCCATACCCCCAAACTGGTCCCCCGGTCACCGCTCACTCACCCCACCCCATTTCTGCAAAGGCAGAGCCCCACCCCCTGCAGGGCAATCCAAAAAGGGGAGGGGGATGCTGCAGAGAAGACTGCCTTCCACCCGGGCACACATACCTCCCACGCTGGTTCCATGGGTCTTGGGGCTCTGAAGCAGCCCACTGGATTCCCACCCAGCCACCTGCCTGCTCTCTTTGACACCGGCGCCACTCCAGGAACTCGGCCCACAGAGTCCGACACTCCAGGGGAAGGAGGCTCAGCCATGGCGCCACTTCCCACCAGTGAAAAAGCAGAGTAAGAGGGGCAGAAGCTGCCACCGGCTGGTGGGGTGGCAGCCCCCTGTGTGAGGAGAGGGCTAAGCCTGGCCGTGCCACTGCGGCACCTGCAGTGCTTTCCCTTCAGCCTGGGTGGCAGTGCTTACCCAGGCATGCCAGTGCAGGTAGCCCTTCATCTTGGGCTCCCTTGTCCACTGCCTCGGTGCACTGTGTGTGGAAGGGGCCGCTGCTGCCACTCTCACCACCCTCCCTCCCTACCTGGCTGCAGACGTCTACCTGCCTGAAGCAACCTCAGAAGCAACTCTACCACCATACACTTTCGTTTCATGGTGGAAGAAGGAAGAAAGCGAACAATGGTGGTGTGGCACATGCATGTGCGCATGTGCAGCAGTCCCAGGATGTCTGCAGCCTGCCTGTCCACCCAGAGCACCGCTGCACTGCCACCGATTACACATCTTGTAACTGCTGCTCTTGGTAATCCAGACCCAGATCCTAAAAGATCCAAGTTTTTTTTGTTTTGTTTACATTTATATCCCACCCTTTTCCGAAGACTCAGGGCGGCTTACAGTGTGTAAGGCAATAGTCTCATTCTATTTGTATATTTACAAAGTCAACTTATTGCCCCCCCCCAACAATCTGGGTCCTCATTTTACCTACCTTATAAAGGATGGAAGGCTGAGTCAACCTTGGGCCTGGTGGGATTTGAGCCTGCAGTAATTGCAGGCTGCTGTGTTTTAATAACAGGCTATCTTACAGCCTGAGCCACCACGGCCCTGTGGTCAAATTACTGTGTGAAACTCCAACTGCATTGCCCTTGAATTGAGTGGCTATAATTGAGTTAAGCAGCTGCCCTCTGCAACTTAGATCCATCAGCTTAGCCCAGGTGATTGAAGAAGGTGAGGAGTGAAACCAGAGGAGATCCACTATCGCCATCCTGAAGAGCAAGTAGTTAGCACCCTCTGCAGCCCGATACTTTGGCAAAGACCAGGAGAATCTCTGCAGCTCAAATCCTTCAGCAAGTCTAGGAGATCAGTAAAGATCAGTAAAGGTGTGGAGAGAGATCTGAGGAGGCACATCGGAAGACCACCATATCTATGTTGCACTGTTAGCCTTGTGTAATGTTATCCTCTGTTAGGAACTCCTTCAGGTCTATCATTGTGATTACCACTCCCATCAATTCTCAATGAGGTTAAAGCAACTATCCACACTGATTCATTTGTAATACTATAATTATTATAGTATTATTATAATACTATAATAAAATTTATTGATTTCCTAATTGATTATTTTATTAATTAATTAATCAATGCTTAATGATTAGATAGAGTATAGAGTATCTCCCTTCAGATGGCAGGGAGTTCAGGCAGCACCAGGGACTTGGGGGGAATCGCAACTCCCCCCTCCAATTGACTTTTCCCGCCAACAGAGGCCTACGCTGCCTCCTGCTGCTTCTATTCCTCCTGGTTGGGCATTTTATCCTGGACAAGGATGGATCCAATACCAATGGCAACCAGCAAGTTCAGCACCTTTCTTTCCTGGGGGCCCCAGGCCGATTTTTGCCTTGTCAACTGAAGCATTTCAAGGACTTCCTTCTCAGCAGCCAGGAGGAATTCCACCCCCCTTTACAATCAGCAACCAGCCACAATAGCAACGGCCCTCCCACAAATCCCTCTTCAACCTCAAGCAGGCCAGCTAAACACACCTGCACCCCCTCCCCCAGCCCCTCCCCCTTTCAAACCAACCTTTGATGGGAATCCACACCACCTGGCTTCTCAGCAGAATTGAGGCTTACGTTGAACAATACCCATCAATACCCATCAGTACCCATCAATACCCATCAGAAAGAAGCCTAATCAACGCCATCTCGGATGGTATGAACGTGGGGCTAGCCTCAGAATGGATAGCTCAACTACACAATGAACGTGCACCAGAACTAAATGATGTTCACAGATTCATGAAGGAAAAAAACCTTATCCAAAATGACCACCAGAGGGAACCAACAACCACCATATCTAATCCATCTCCTAATGAACCACGCATCCCTAAAGCATACATGGATTTATCAGACGTTTTTAGCGAGGATGAATGTAACCTCTTACCCACCCACCCCCCCGACAAACTGATTGCGCAATTGAATTGCACCCGGGGGCAAAATTACCAAAACCCAAAATGTAGTCAATGACGCCAGCCGAAATGTCTGAACTAAGAAAATACATTGACACTAACCTAGCCAGAGGGTTCATTGAACCAGCAAAATCACCTGTAGCTGCGCCCGTGCTATTTAAACAAAAGAAAGATGGTTCGCTTAAATTGTGTATTGATGGGGCGTGGCCATGACCGTGGTGGGGTAAGGACCTTTCCTTCACTTCACAGGGATTATTAATGAAGATTTATGAGAATTTATGCCGTTTGGAATGCACTGTTATGGATGAAAGTTAATAAATCATGAAGTGAAAGTGTTAACAGCCCAGCAGATTGAATTTAAAACTGGTAGGTCATCTGGAACGGCTTGAATTAAGGAGTTTCTACAGCGTGGGATGACCGAGCAGGCAGATATGATAAGTTGGAATAAATTGCTGTGTTTTGTTTTTCCAAAATTAACTATCGTGTTCTGTGTTAAAAAAATTTTTTTTTCTATTGCTGAGGCTAAGGAGTGAATATTAAGGACTGAATCTGATAATGAGAAGAATTTAATTAAAGAGAAGAGAAACTAACTTTTTGTTGGATTGTTTGGCAGCAAGAGGATTTTACCGAGCGGATAATTTTTTCTTTATTTTTTTTTTCTCTTGAGAGCAAATTAATAGCTTGTTTATATTACAGAAAAAAAAGGATTCTGCTTCGTTTAAGTTGGTTTGTCTTCTTTTCTGCTCTGCTGACGTGGAGGAAAAATGGCGCTGATTAATGTTAGCTGTGAAGTTCTGTGTTTCTTTGTGGAATATCCTTGAACTTGAGAGATAACAGTGCAAATAAGCCGCTTCGCTTCAATTAAAAGACTGTCGTCCTTTGATCTTCACTAAGACCCTCTGTAAAATTGGTTTGGAATCTTAGTTTGGGAAATTTTTTGGTTTTTTTCAAAATGACTCAACAACTTTCAGAAACGCAGCAACTTGCTGCAGCTTTAAATAAAATTGGGGAAAAAATAGCAGGACTATCAGAGCGTATAGATAATTTGACATTGAAACTGACATCCGAAATGCATAATTTGAAGCAAGAGATGAATGAAAACTTTGCAAAACAAAAAGAGGAAATGATAATGATTAAAGATGAAATGGAGCAGATGCATGTGCATGAGGTAAAAGTAGATCGGCAAATTGGCAAAATATTTTATAAAAATGAGCAGCAAGATAAGAGAATTTGTCTTTTGGAAGAAGAGATGAGGAAATATAATTTGATTATCAGAGGAATCTCGGAAGAAAAGGAGGATAAATTGAAACAGCGGGTTCTGAAATGGATTAATGATTTGGATACACAACTTACGTTCACAATAGCAGACCTGGCAAGTGTTTTTAGAATTGGATATAGAAGGCAAAATGGTTCTAACAGGAATGTGCTTGTCAGGTTCGCAAATCTTGGTGATAAGTTGGAAGTTATGGCCAAGGTGAGAGAGTTGGGAGATGCTTTGAAGTTTGAAGGGAAGACTATTGAAGTCTTCCCGGATATATCAAGAGAAGAAAGGGCATGGAGATTTTTTTTAAAACCAATCACAAAAGTTTTGAGAGATAATGGAATTAAATACAATTGGAGGCCACCACAACAATTGAAATTTTTTTATAAAGGAAGGATGCGTACAATCACCCCAGATATAGATGCATTATTATATTTACGGGAGCTTGGACTGATTGAGATGGAGGATTTAATGGAGATAAAAGATCAAATGCTTCAGACGGGTGGAACATACGCGGAAACATCAATCCCAGAAGAAGAAAAAGGGGCTATTGGAGGGCAAGACTCTAAAGGGTTAAAGAGGAAAGAAATATCACCTGTGTTGGTTGAACAGAAGAAGAGTCGTGAGGATACACCAGGAGAAGAAGCAGATAAGAGTCTTGGAAAATACGAAGCTGAATGCGGGTCATCGCTATCCTTTTTTTTTGAGTGATGAATTTAAATAGACAGCCCGAAAGAAGTGGCCCGGGCATTGGCACGTCCCCTCTCCCCCATTCTCTTTATAGAGGCGAAACCGATGAGGATGTGGGGGAAGAAGATTGTTTGTGCTTTATTGTTTGTTTTGTTTTTTGTTTTTTTTCTGTTTTCTTATTGTTGTTTATATGTTAAATATAGGTTATATGGTAGTTTAATGTCGGGTGGTGGGCACAGAAAGGAAGATGCGGGGATAGGATTAAAAAATTTATATTTTAAATGGGAGTTATAAAAATAATGTCATGGAATGTGAAGGGTACAGGGAATCAGATTAAAAGAAGAAGATTGGAGTTTAAGATTAAAAGGATTTACCAGACATTTTATTTTTACAAGAAACCCATCAGAAATCTGAAGATTCAAATAGAATGTATATAAAAGGTATGCAAATATATGAAAAGCATTTGGAACTTCAAAAGCTAGAGGAGTTGCAACACTGATATCAGATAGGGTGTACTTTGAAAACATAAGGTAATTTTGGATGAAGATGGAAGATATGTAATAATTGTTGGAAATCTTAATGAGGAAAAAGTGACACTTGTTAATTTATATTTACCGAATGAAAACAAAGAGAATTTCTTGAAAAATAACAAAAATTTGGAGAATGAAAGTGTAGGAAAGTAATTGTGGCTGGGGATTTTAATTTAATCAGAGATAAAATAGACAGTACTAATCCCACCCGCTGTGGAGGAGCAAATAAAATGGGGATTTTAAATATGTGGATGCTTCGAAACGGCATGGTCGATGTGTGGAGAGAGGTTAAAGGAATTGAGAGAGTATACACTTTTTTCTCTAAGATATATAATACATATTCTAGAATTGATTATATTTTTCTTTCTAAAGATTTGTTGAATAATGTGGATAAGGTAGATGTGGGAATTTTTAAAGATTCTGATCATGCAGAAGTTATGGTGGATTTAGATTTTAATTTTGAGAAAAAAAGAAGCTATTGGAGATATGACGAGAAATTGTATAAAAATGAAAAGGATAAAAAATGGATACTTAAAAAATTGGAGGAAAGTTGGAGATTAAATGATAACGGGGAGGTTAAATTTGAAATTGTTTGGGATGCGATGAAAGTGGTGTTGAGAGGGGAGAGTATCAAATTATCAAGTAGGAAATATAAAAATTATAAAATTAAAATGGAAAGAGATAAAAATCAGATTAAAGAATTGGAAAATCAATTTTTGCTTACTAAAGAAAAAAAAATTCTTAATATGTTAAGAAATAAAATGATAGAAGAAGATACAGAGTTAGTAAAAAGAAATTTGAGATTTTTAAATAGGAATTTTTTTGAATTTAGTAATAGAAATTCTAAATTATTGGCAAAGATGGCAAAAGATAAAAGAGAGAAGAGAGAAATTGGAGTTTTGATAGATGATAGAGGTATAAGATGTTATAAAAAATTAGAGAAATGTGAAGTGGTTAGAAATTTTTTTCAGAATCTATATTCAAAGAAACCAATTAATCGGGGAAAATTGCAAAGCTATTTAGAAAAGTATGTGGTGAAAATTGATCAAACATATAAGGAATTGATGGAAGAAGATATAACACAAGATGAGATTAATGGAATAATACAAAAATTAAAATTAGGGAAAGCTCCAGGTGAGGATGGATTACCTGTTGAGTTTTATAAAGAATTTAAAGAATTGATAATACCAAGATTGCAAAAATTATTCAATGGAATATTACATGGTGGGGAAGTACCTTCGTCATGGAACAGAACGGTGATATCCTTAATTCCTAAACCAGATAAAGATTTAGAAAGGATTGAGTCCTATCGGCCCATCTCTTTAATTAATCAGGATGCAAAGATATTTACTGCCATTATAAGTAATAGATTAAATAGATTTATAGATAGATATATAAGTTATAATCAAGTAGGTTTTGTGAAGGGTAGATACATGAGTGATATTGTTAGAAGAGTATTAAATATTATAGATGTAGCTGAATATAATGGTGATAAAATTGGTATAGTATCATTGGATATTTTTAAAGCTTTTGATTCTGTACAATGGGAAACTATTAAAGTAATTGTGGAGGCTTTAGGCTTTGGTAATAAGTTTATACATGTTATTTCAAAATTGTACCAAAAGAGCAGTGCAAGAGTGAAGGTGAATGGAATATTAACTGAAGAGATAAAATTAGAAGCTGGTACGAGACAAGGATGTGCGCGGTCCCGAACATTATTTTTATTGCCAACGGATATGTTAACAAAAATGATAGGAGAACATGAAGAAGAAGAAGGATATAAGGGGTCTAAGATAAATTTGTATGCAGATGATACTTTAATTATTTTGAAAAATGTAGAGAAAGATCTGAAAAAGATATATAAGCATTTGATAGAATTTGAGGAAATGACAGGATTGAAAGTAAATTGGTCAAAGTCAGAATTATTGATGGATAGTAATGGTAATGAGTCTGAGAATATGCAAGAGCAATTTGGGATAAGGATTAAAAACACATTGAAATATTTGGGTATAGTGCTTTCACTTAAGGTTAAAGAATTGAAAAAATTTAATTATGATGTGGTGATTAACGAAATTGAGAAGAAGATAGATAAATATAAAATTTTAAAGTTGTCTTGGTTTGGTAGAATTGCAATGTGTAAGATGATGTTGCTGCCCAAGTTCAACTTTTTATTCGAGATGCTACCACTAAATTTGACAGAGAAAGATATTGAAGGATATCAGAAAAAACTGGATAAATTTTGTAACGGTGGTAAAAGACCTAGATTAGTGAAGAAAATGTGGTATCAAAATCAAAAGGAAGGTGGATTAGGAATCCCCAAATTATTTAATTATTACTGTGCGTATGGTATCCGGATAGTGGTAAAAATATTTAAAGGTGAAGATAATTATTGGAGAGATTTAGAGTTAAGGGATATAGAAATTTGGATCAAAGTGGTTTTAGATAAAGCAAATTTAAAATGTGTAAGTGGAAGTTATTGGTTAAAGGATTAAGTAAAATGTGGAATAAATTTGTTAAAATTTTAATTCGGATATAATCTTTTGGGGAGACAATTGGAATTTGGCGATTAAAATAATATAAAACGTAATGAAGTGATTAAAGAGGAAAATATAGAAATTATTAGAGATTGGATAAAAGTTATGGAAATGAAAGGAGGAATAAAGAAATTATTGAAAAATTAGGGTTAAGTTGGTTTGAAAAATACAGATAGAAAATGGACAAAAAACTAAACGAAAATTATTCGATAAATAGATGTGAAACTGAATTTGAATATTTAGTATCTCGGATTATGAAAGATGAAATTGGGCTAAAGGGACTCGTTAGTAGGGTTTATAAGATTATAAATTCTGATGAAAAATTACAAAGAGTGATGAGGACAAATTGGGAAAAAGATCTTAATATTGAAATACCAGAGTCAGATTGGAATGTGAATTGGAAGAGTAGAATTATGAGAACTTTATCTATAAGGATTAAAGAGCACAATTATAAAGTTGTTTGGAAATGGTATTTGACTCCAGTAAGATTGTCACAAATGGATAAAAAATTAGTAAAAATGTTGGAGATGTGAGATGGAATTGGGGACTTATGAACATATGTGGTATAATTGTGATAAGGTTAAAAGTTTTGGCAACAATTGGAGAAAATGATATTTGAAATGATGGGAAAGTAATAACATTGAGAGTGGAAACTATATTATTGTTGGTAATTAAGGAAATAGAATTAACAAAATATGAAAAAGAATTGATTAGAATTATGATTATAATAGGTAGAATTATAATAGCTAGATATTGGAAACTAGATGTGATTTTTAGAATAGAAGAGTGGAATTCTGAAATGTGGAAATTAGCTTTAAATGATAAAATGACATGTGATATTAAAATTAGAAGTGGTGTGTATAAAGAAGATATTTTCTGGAAGACTTGGAAACCATTTGTGGACTTTGCGCTTGGAACATTGGACGCTTCAGTACCTGTACCTCGAGAACGTGGATTTTGGCAATCATGAGGATATATCCGAAGACCCAAATCTTCCTTTTATGTATAGCACAAGGGTGTAATAATGTATTTTCTTTTTGTTTGTTTGTTGCAAAAAAAGTAATAAAAAAAATAAATAAATAAATTGTGTATTGACTTCAAAAATATCAATACAATTTGCATACAAAACACATACCTTTTATCACTTATGCATGATTTGTTGAACCACTTATCAAAAGGCAAAATTTTCACCAGATTGGATTTAAGGGAAGCCTATTACCGGGTTCACATCAAGGAAGGTGATGAATGGAAAACAGCTTTCAACTGCCCCTTGGGCAGTTTCCAATACCGTGTCATGCCTTTTGGCCTCCAAGGAGCTCCAGCTGTTTTTATGCAACTAATTAATGAAACCCTGCACCCCCATCTCTACAATGGGGTTCTTGTCTACTTAGATGATATTCTTATCTACACAAACAATATCGAAGAACACATCAAATTGGTCAGACAAGTCCTTAAAAAGCTCCTAGCGGCCAAGTTACATGTCAAACTTTCCAAATGCGAATTCCATAAGGAATCCCTAGACTACCTAGGTTACCGGATATCAAACAAAGGTATCTAAATGGACCCAGGAAAAGTAAAAGCGGTGTTGGATTGGCAACCGCTGCGCACACGTAAGCAACTTCAAAGTTTCTTGGGATTCACAAATTTTTACCGCAAATTCATTCCTTCTTTCGCAGAAGTAGCTCTACCATTAACAGAATTGCTAAAAACTGGGCCATTACCCACCAAACCCAAACCTAACCAACCCCTACCTTGGACAATGGACTGCCAACATTCCTTTGAACACCTGAAATGCCTATTCTCGATGGAACCAATTCTTCAACACCCGGATCCAAATAAACCTTTTGTGGTCCAAGCTGATGCAAGTGATGTAGCAGTAGCCACTGTCTTATTACAACGGAATACCAACAACAATCTTATGTCCTGCGCGTACGTGTCTAAAAAACTGACGGACACTGAACGCAGATGGGCAGTTTGAAAAAACGAAGCCTTTGCAGTGCGCTGGGCACTCCTCTCCTGGAGACACTTCCTTGAAGGGGGAAAGGAACCATTCGAGGTGTGGACGGACCACAAAAACCTCGAATACTTAAAAACCCCTTGAAAGCTTTCTCCCAAACAAGTTCGATGGGCTCAGTTTTTCAAACGGTTCCATTTCACCCTCAAATACATCCCCGGTGACCAAAATCTACTGGCTGACGCCCTATCTAGGAAACCACAATTTGACAGCCAACACGAAGAGGTAATACACACGATGATTCCCGATAGCGAACCGGCCAGCCAAGCACTTATTCGACCGCGATTTATTTATTTATTATTTATTTATTTATTATTTAAATTTTTATACCGCCCTTCTCCCGAAGGACTCAGGGCGGTTTACAGGCAGATAAAATAAACAGTACTATTACAAAATAAATACTATTAAAATACCACTAAAAAACTTATTCAATTTGGCATAATTAAAATTTAGCAAATAATAAAACCCATTAAAACCCATTAAAACCCATTAAAACCCATTAAAACCCTTAAAACCCACGAATTTAAAAACTAATCCAGTCCTGCGCAGATGAATAAATGTGTTTTAAGCTCGCGACGGAAGGTTCGGAGGTCCGGAAGTTGACGAAGTCCTGGGGGGAGTTCGTTCCAGAGGGTGGGAGCCCCCACAGAGAAGGCCCTTCCCCGGCCCTATGCCATGGAGCGCTTTGAAGATGTTCACCAAAACCTTGAAGCGCACCCGGAAGGCCACAGGCAGCCAGTGCAGTCTGCGCAGGATAGGTGTCACACGGGAGCCCCGAGGGGCTCCCTCTATCACCCGCGCAGCTGCATTCTGGACTAACTGAAGCCTCCGGATGCCCTTCAAGGGGAGCCCCATGTAGAGAGCATTGCAGTAATCCAGGCGAGAGGTCACGAGGGCGTGAGTGACCGTGCACAGGGCATCCCGGTCTAGAAAGGGGCGCAACTGGCGCACCAGGCGAACCTGGTAAAAAGCTCTCCTGGAGACGGCCGTCAAGTGATCTTCAAAAGACAGCCGTTCATCCAGGAGGACGCCCAGGTTGCGCACCCGTTCCATCGGGGCCAATGACCCGCCCCCGACAGTCGGCCGAGGCCCCGGCTGACTGTACCGAGATGCCGGCATCCACAGCCACTCTGTCTTGGAGGGATTGAGCCTGAGCCTGTTTCTCCCCATCCAGACCCGTCGGCTTCCAAGCACCGGGACAACACTTGATAACCGTTGGGGTGGCCCGGTGTGAAAAGTACAGCTGGGTGTCATCAGCGTACAGCTGGTACCTCACACCGAAGCCACTGATGATCTCACCCAGCGGCTTCATATAGATGTTGAACAGAAGGGGCGAGAGGATCGACCCCTGCGGCACCCCACAAGTGAGGTGTCTCGGAGCCGACCTCTGCCCCCCTGTCAACACCGTCTGCGGCCGATCGGAGAGATAGGAGGAGAACCACCGATAAACGGTGCCTCCCACTCCCAATCCCTCCAACCGGCGCAGCAGGATACCATGGTCGATGGTATCAAAAGCCGCTGAGAGGTCTAATAGGACCAGGGCAGAGGAGCATCCTCTATCCCTGGCCCTCCAGAGATCATCCACCAACGCGACCAAAGCCGTCTCAGTGCTGTAACCGGGCCGGAAGCCAGACTGGAACGGGTCTAGATAGACAGTTTCATCCAGGTGCAAGGGAATCACGCCGTAGTACTAACATCTCACCAAATAAACTACTAACGGAATTAAAATCAGCACTCACTGATGATGCTTGGTTTAAAGAAAACTTGCCAGACCTCACCTTAAGGGATGGGATACCCTGGAAGGGAACCAAGATTTATGTACCCGTTGCTATGCGGCTGCCTATACTACAGAGAAGCCACGACTCTCGCCTAGGAGGTCACTTTGGATTTTTAAAGACTCTCCACTTGGCTAGAAGACAATTCTGGTGGCCAAAAATGAAATCAGATGTCGAAGACTATGTCCGGAGCTGTGCTACCTGCGCCACCATGAAGTCCAGACCAGGGAAACCCCCTGGACTCCTACAACCCGTAGCCGACCCCACCAGACCCTGGGAAGAGATTGCCATGGATTTTATTGTTGAACTCCCACCTAGTGGGGGAAATACGGTGATATGGACTGTAGTGGACTTGTTCTCTAAACAGGCCCACTTCACTGTGTGCAGCGGATTGCCATCGGCGAGAAAATTAGCAAAGCTCTTCGTCAAACACATCTACATACAGCATGGAGTTCCTAAAAGGATAATATCCGACAGGGGTGTTCAATTCACAGCCAAGTTCTGGAGGGAGTTCCTACGGTCCATTGGGTCGTCTCAAGGACTTAGTTCTGGGTTCCATCCGGAGACCAATGGGGCGGCTGAAAAATTAAACTCGATGGTGGAACAATACATACGGTGTTATGTAAATTACCAACAAGAAAACTGGTCAGATTTGTTACCATTTGCAGAGGTCGCATATAATAATGCTGTACACAGCAGCACGGGGTTAACCCCTTTTCAAGTAACCACCGGCATGGACTTCGTTCCAATGCCTGAACTCCCCGTGCAACCCCCCACTTCCGTTTCCCTAACGGACTGGATGAATTCGTTGAAAAAAGGTTGGGAAAATACAAAAAAGGCCTTAGCTGTGACAGCTCGGAATTACAAAGCCCAAGCTGACAAACACCGTTCCCTTCAACCCCCTTTTCGCATTGGAGATAAAGTCTTTTTATCTACTAAGTATCTGAGGTTGAGAATACCCAGCAGAAAATTCGGTCCAAAATTTTTGGGTCCTTTCCCCATTGTAAAAATTATTAATCCCGTTACCATCCAACTCAAGCTCCCTCGAATGTTGGGGAAAATACACCCAGTATTCCATACCAGCTTATTAAAACCTGCTAGACAGACTGGTCTGAGATCTCAACCTGCCGCTCCCCCACCACCCTTGATAATCCAAGGTGAAACCCACTATGAAATCAAGAAAATCCTTGACTCTAGACTATACAGAGGTCAATTACAATATTTAGTCCACTGGAAGGGATATCCATTATCTGAATCTACTTGGGTCAAAAGTTGGAAAGTAAATGCGGACAATTTGATTAAACAATTTCACGACACTTTCCCTGACAAACCTAAAAAACCTCTTGGAGGGGGGAGAGGGAGAGGGAGGAAGGGAAGTGTGGACCACTGACACTCTTCTTTATTAACTCTTTGTTTTCTTTCCTAGGATATAGCTTCTTTTCCAAGGGGGGACGCCTGTCAGGCCTGGAAACCATACTAGACTTTAGGGTTCCAGACGCTGCCACATTTTTCCCCTGAGGGGAAGAAGGGGGGTTGAGGAGTATGGTAACATTCTTCAAGCGGTCAAGGTCGGATGGTGTTCACATCTGCAGGAAGAGTGGCGAGAAGATATTCGAATGAACTGGGAGAACGTGGGACCATGTGACCAGCAAAGGGGTCAGGGGGGTGGGACTCTTGGGGTTTGTATAACTGGGAAAAGAATCCGGAAGTTCAGTTTTGGAATTTCACTCATCATGTGCCAGTTTCCTCATGCTGGTAAAGAACTCTGAAAGACAATGGCTTCTGAGCTTTTTTTATGTAGAAGAGGTTTTTCTGGAACCTTGACAAGGACTTTTTTTTTGAATTTTTTAAAATTTTTATTTCTTATACACATATTGTAAATGTACATTCTCTTACCCCTAATTGATCATGCATATACATATTTTTTCTGAAGAAAGCATGAAAATAAGGCATTTTAATTACCTTCAGAGTTGCTATTCTACCCTTTCTTTCCCCTCATTTTACAACAAACCTTCTTCTTCTTTCTTTCCCTTCCCTATCTCCTCTCCTCTCCTCTCCTCCTTTCTTCCTTCCTCCTCTCCTTCCTCTTCCCTACTTCCCCTTACTTTCCACCACTCCTCCCCTCTTTTTCCCCTTTCCTACCTTCTCTCGTACATTGTCCCCTATCCTCTCCTTTCCCCTTTCTTCCATTCCTCTCTCTCCCTCTCCTCTACTATTTTACCCACTACTCCTCTCTCCTTTCTTTCTCCTTTGTTGTTCAATATTTCCCCTAGTTGGTATCCGGGCAACTCCAATTTTCTATTAATATAGACTTTCTTTTCAGTTTTACCCAATCTGTCCCTTCTATCATCATAATTGTACATTTATATTTATAATATTCTTTCTTTCCTCCCCCCACAATCCCCCTCTTCTATTTACTCTGGTGTCATCTGGGTTTCTATTTCTTTTTTTTCTTCTCCCTCATTTATCTTTCTATTATCTAATTTATTTATCTATCATCTTTTATTCATAATTCTTTTCTAACCATACATAGAATCTTCCCCATGTCTTGAAATACACCAATTCCATTTTATCTTTTATTCTTAATCTATTCATTTCCGCACAATCTAAAATCTTTTTTATTACTTCATCTTCTGACGGGATTTTCTCTGTCTTCCCGTTTTGTGCAAATACAATTCTCGCTGCTGTTATTATGTATAAAATTAAATACACCTCTTCTTTGCTATATCTTTCTGGCAATATACCCAATAAAAAATCTCTAGTTTTAATTCTATAGGTTTCTGTAACATTTCCTCTAACCATTTCTGTATTTTAGACCAATAGTTTTTTGCTTCTGTACATAGCCACCACATATGATAATATTATCCTGGCAAGTGCAAACATTTCCAACATTTTGCTAATTTATCCTTAAACATTTTTGCTTGCTTTCTGGTGGCATATGCCATCTATAAAACATTTTATGTAAATTTTCTTTATATGTAGTTGCCATTGTCAATTTATAATTCCTTTCCCATATTTGTTGCCATTGCTCTAATTCTATTGAATAACCAAAGTTTTACGCCCATGTTATCATTGTCTCTTTTATTTCTTCATCTTCTAATTTAATTTGTAATAAGTAATTATACAATCTTTTAATCATTTTTTCATCCTTTCCAGTCATTATCTCATCCAACTCTGATTCCCCCAAATTAAAACCATATTGGTTCACGTCTTTATCATATCTTGATTTTATTTGCAGTTGTGTATACCAATCAATCTCAATCCCTTGTTTTTCTAGATCTTGTTTCTGTTTTAAGTCTCCCTTCTTAAAATGTACTTGTATCTTACAATGTTGTCCATGTTAATCATATTTGGATGTGTCAATGCTTCTATTGTTGAAAGCTACATTGATATTTCCATATGTTTTTCTTTCACTCTCTCCCATACTGTTAGCAAGCCATTCCTTACACTATGTCCCTGGAAGTATCCATGTATCCTATTTTTCCCGTCCCATAAGAAAGCATGCCAACCTAGTTGCAAATCATGTCCTTCCAAGGTCAATAGTCTTGTATTTCTCAATAAAATACATTCTTTAACTCAAATTAACATCGCCCCTTGGTGATAAAGTTCCCAATTTGGTAGACCAAATCCTCATCTAGTTCTAGAATCTTGAAGCAGTTTAAGATTAATTCTTGCTTTTTCCCCTTGTCATATATATTTCCACATCATTTTATTCAGACTCTCAAAATATTTTTTCTCCAGCTTTATTGGAATTGTTTGAAAGAAAAACAAGATTCTTGGTCACATATTCATTTTGATTAACTCATTATCAACAATTGCATTAAAGTCTCCTGTTATACAAATGTCTTCATATTCATATTCCAATATTTTCCTGTGTAATTTTGCTTAAAATTCTTCGTGATTTTCATTTGGAGCTTATATACCCACAAGTAATATCTTTTAATGATTCATTACAATTTCTACCATTAATACTCTTCCTTCCTCATCCTCAAATATTTATAGGAATGAATTGTCTGTGATGTAAAATACTACTCCTTTTTTGCTTTGACAAACCAGTGTTGCATACAATATCCTCAATTTTCTTTGCGCCAAAAGTTTTTTATGTTGCTTTCTAATATGAAATTCTTGTAAACATATAACTTCTAATTTTAACTTCTCTAATTTATTAAATATTCTTCTTCTTTTTATTGCCGAATTTAGTTCACTTATATTCAAAGATATTATTTTAATTTCTTCTTCCATTTCTTATTTATTTACTTGTTTTATCAATCTAGTCATTTTTATCTCCTTTTGTTCTTTAATTTCTTTCATACATGCTCCTTCTCTTGTCGCTCTCTCCTTGTTCTTTAGTTGTCTCTTTGGTTCTTTTTTTTCCTCCTATCCCCTCTTCCATCTCTCAATCTTTCTTCCTGTTGAAAACTTATGTGTTGTTCATAAAATAACTCTGCTTTCTCTATTGTATCCAATCTGTATCTTTGTTCTTGCCAATTCATTATTCCTTCTGGTATCAACCTTCTAAAATTTATTCCTCTTTTTATCAAACATTTTGTGAGAAACTGATATTCTTTTCTCAGATCTCTCACTCTTCTTGGGATTTGTTTCAGTCCCACTACTTCCCTCCCTTTGTGCTTTATCATCACATTTCTCATCAACTGCAATATCTCTGCTCTCAATGTTTTCTTGGCAAATCTGACATGGATATAGAATGACAAGAAATAACCTAGGCAGATTATTTCTTATTGCAAATTTTGTATGCACTCTGTATATCTCGTCGATCCCATTTAGTATCTTTTCTTTACTTTCTTCCATTGCTTCTGCTAATATCTCTACAATTTTCTCTGCTAAATATTCTCCCTTTTCTTCTTCAATATTTTGGAATCTTAAATAATAAACAGCTTTATCCATTTCCAGAGTTATAACTGCCTTTTCCTGGTTTTTATCAGTAATTGTAAGTCTATATTCCATCTCTTCAACTTTTTTCTCCGTTGCTTCTGTTTTTTCTTCCAGTTGCTGCAGTCATCGTTCATTTTTCTCTATCATCTCTTTAACTACTTTCTTTCTTTTTTATTGAAAAAGTTTTAACAAGCAAAAACGTTTTTCCCCTTTTTCCCCCCCTCCCCCCCACAAAACCCCCTCCCCCCTCCCTTCACCACCACCCCGGCTTTCCGGGTCAATCACAAGGTATTGTTATACATAAACCAAACATAGAGTAAATTTTCCCTTCTAATCCAATTAACCTCATCCAAATCTTTTCATTTCCCAACCCCCCATTACATAAAATAATACTTCCTAATTATTCAAAGGCAATCTGATATTTCTTAATCTGATATCTGTTTTGTAAATAATCAATCCATTTTTTCCATTCAATTAAATATCTTTCCTGCGTGTTGTCTTTCAAAAAAGCTGAGATTTTAGCCATCTCAGCCAAGTTAGTAACTTTCAATATTCATTCTTCTATTGTAGGTAACTCTTTTTTCTTCCAATACTGTCCAATCAATAGCCTTGCTGCTGTTATTAATCTCTTTAACTTCTTTCAATTCTCCTTCCATTTTTTCCATTCTCCCATCTACTTTGTCTAGTCTTGTCTTAAGATTTTCATATATAGTCTGTAGCATATTTTTAAATTCTGTGTTAATTTTCTCTTGCTGTGATGTAGTTTCTGTTGTCTTTTTCCCTGTAGAGCCAGACACTGTTGATGGTGATGGTGATGGTGATGATAAATGTTGTTTTCTTCATCTTGTTTCTTCAGACCTCACTGCCCAATTTATAATCCAAATAATCAAACTCTTAAAGTTCAAGCTGCCCCATTATTTAAATTCCAAATTCAAATTTCGGATCTGCTCCTAAATCAGACTCTTTAGGTTCTTGATACCCTAATCCACATAGGTTTAATCCCTATAAAAAGGGTAGTAAGATTATTTATTTATTTATTTATTTAAATTTTTATACCGCCCTTCTCCCAAAGGACTCAGGGTGGTGTACAGCCAAGGTTAAAACAATTAAATATACAAGATTAAAATATCAATTAAAATACATATTCAATAATGGCCAAATTAAAACCGTCAAATTGACCCAGACTAAAATACCCCATATAAAATTACTAAAAAATTAAAAATTTGAAAATTTAAAAAATTTTCCCGCTTGGATAAATAAATAAGTTTTTAATTCACGGCGAAAGGTCCGAAAGATCAGATAATTGGCGCAAACTGGGGGGAAGTTCATTCCAGAGGGTAGGTGCTCCAACAGAGAAGGCCCTTCCCCTGGGGGCCACCAGCCGACATTGCTTGGGGGACGACACCCTGAGAAGACCCTCTCTGTGAGAGCGTACGAGTCGGTGGGAGGCATAAGGTAACAGCAGGTGGTCCCGTAAGTACCCGGGCCCTAAGCCATGGAGCGCTTTAAAGGTGATAACCAAAACCTTGAAGCGCACCCGAAAGACCACAGGTAGCCAGTGCAGACTGCGCAGGAGTGGTGTTACCCGGGAGCAACGTGGAGCTCCCTCAATCACCCGTGCAGCTGCATTCTGGACTAACTGGAGTCTTCGAGTGCACTTCAAGGGTAGCCCCATGTAGAGAGCATTGCAATAATCCAAACGAGAAGTGACGAGAGCATGAGTGACCGTGCATAAGGCATCCCGGTCCAGGAAGGGGCGCAACTGGCGAACCAGGTGAACCTGGTAAAATGCTCTCCTGGAGACGGCCGCCAGGTGATCTTCAAATGACAGCCGTCCATCCAGGAGAACGCCCAAGTTGCGTACCCTCTCTGTTGGGGCCAGTGACTCGCCCCCAACAGACAGCGGTTGCAGCTGACTGTATCGGGGTGCCTGCATCCACAGCCACTCCGTCTTGGATGGATTGAGTCTCAGTCTGTTTCTCCCCATCCAGACCCGTACGGCCTCCAGGCAACGGGACAACACTTCAACAGCTTCATTGGGGTGGCCCGGGGTGGAAAAGTACAGCTGAGTGTCATCAGCGTACAACTGATAACTCACCCCGAAGCCACTGATGACCTCGCACAACGGCTTCATATAGATGTTGAACAGGAGAGGCAAGAGAATCGACCCCTGAGGCATCCCACAAGTAAGGCGCCTCGCGGTCGATCTCTGCCCTCCTGTCAACACTGTCTGCGACTGGTCAGAGAGATAGGAGGAGAACCACTGATAAACGGTGCCTCCCACTCCCAAACTCCCCAACCAGCGCAGCAGGATACCATGGTCGATGGTATCAAAAGCCGATGAAAGATCTAACAGGACCAGGGCAGAGGAACAACCCCTATCCCTGGCCCTCCAGAGGTCATCCACCAACGCGACCAAAGCTGTCTCCATGCTATACCCGGACCGGAAGCCGGACTGGAACGGGTCTAGATAGACAGCTTCATCCAGGTACTGGGGAAGCTGCCATGCCACCACACTCTCTACGACCTTCGCCACAAAGCGAAGGTTGGAGACTGGACGGTAATTACCCAAAATAGCTGGGTCCAGGGAAGGCTTCTTGAGGAGGGGTCTCACCACCGCCTCTTTCAAGGCGGCGGGAAAGACCCCTTCCAACAAAGAAGCATTTATAATTCCCCAGAGCCAGCCTCGTGTCACCTCCTGAGTGGCCAGCACCAGCCAGGAGGGACACGGGTCCAGTAAACATGTAGTGGCATGTAACCTCCCCAGCAACCTGTCCATGTCCTCGGGAGCCACAGAATCAAACTCATCCCAAACAACATCAACAAGACGTGTCTCAGTCATCTCATCCGGATCATCACAATCTTGGTCCAAACTATCCCGAAGCTGAGCGATTTTATCGTATAGATAACCACTAAACTCCTCGGCACGTCCCTGCAAGAGGTCATCCCGTCCCTCCTGGTGTAGGAGGGAGCGATTCACCCGAAACAGGGCAGCCGGGTGGTTATCTGCCGATGCAATGAGGGTGGAAACGTAGGAACGTTTCGCCACCCTCAGTGCCACTAGGTAGGCTTTCGAAAAAGACCTAACTAGTGTCCGATCAGCCTCGGAACAGCTGGACCTCCAGGTACTCTCTAGGTGTCTTCTCCGGCGTTTCATCTCTCTCAGCTCCTCAGAAAACCAAGAAGCCAATTGAGATCTATGCCGGGTCAGAGGCCGCAAAGGCACGACATGGTCCAAAGCCCCAGCTGTGGCCTGTTCCCAGGCCGCAACTAGTTCTTGGGTCGTGCCGTGGGCAAGATCCTCAGGAAACAGCCCAAGCTCCGTCAGGAACCTCTCGGGGTCCATCAGGCACCTGGGACGGGACCAACGCATTGGTTCCGTCTCCCTGCGGTGGTGAGCGGCGGTCTGAATGTCTAGGCGGAGAAGAAAATGATCTGTCCATGATACCTGTATCATCACTAAATCCCCTAATATCAGATCATTAAACCACTGTCCAGAGATATAAATCAAGTCCAGTGTGGACCCCACCCCCCCGTGTGTGTAGGGCCATCAGTTACTTGAATCAGGTCCAAGGCCGTCATGGAAGCCTGGAACTCCTGCACCACCATCGACAACAAGCCGGCCGATGGCAGATTGAAGTCCCCCATGACCAAAAGTCTGGGGATCTCAATCGCCACTCCAGCAAGCACCTCAAGCAGCTCAGGCAGGGCTGTAGTCACATAGCAAGGAGCCAGGTACAGACCCATCTGATTCTTATGGCCCCACTTCACAAGAAGGGATTCACAACCAGCTATCTGAGGCACAGTGGACTCCCTCAGCTCCAGACTTTCTCTCATCACAAGTGCCACCCCTCCACCCTACCCTGGGCCTTTGGTTGATGGAATGCTCGGAAACCCGGAGGGCACAGTTCAACCAGGGGGACACCCCCTTCTGTGCCCAACCAGGTCTCCGTAATGCCCATAAAGTCTGCGGACTCTCCCTGAATAAGATCACAGATCAGGGGGGCCTTATTGACCACCGACCGGGCATTGCACAACATCAACCGGAGGCCCGGGCCCTGAGGATCCTGACCTTCTGGGGAACGGGTAAGAACTGAGGGATCGGAGCACGTTATCGCTTTTAAACAGCGAGCCCATGCTCCCAGAAAATGATACGGTCCCTTGCTTCCACCATATCTGCCCCTCCCACTTACCGTACAGATGGAACCAACCTCTACGCCTGGAACGAACCCCTCACCCCCCTCCCTCGGACCAGATAAAATGCCATGAACAAACCCCGGGACTGGACCTACCCTCCCCGACGGGTTCCCCCCCATCACTTCCCTCCCCCCCTTTAAAAAACCCTTATTAAAAAACCTATTTACAAAACCCCAAAAATTCTTCTTCCTCGCATGCCACCTCTCCGGGTCCCAAGACCCCTCATTAAGGCAGGCCCTCGATAGCCCAGAGGGCCATTCCTGCGAGGCGGGGGAACCTCGCAGTTGGAGAAGGTCAGCAGACGAATATTTCATGCAAGAGATTATAAATAACAGTAGGAGAAAAGGGGTTCCCTAGCCGCTCGATGATATCGCGGCCTATGGACAAAGACAGGACAGTCACAAAACCAAGGCCAGAATGGCCGGTAGGGGCAATAGTCAAGATGGAAGTTTGGCTGATGGATTCTGCCCATTAATGCCACCCATAATAAATGCAATAAAAGTTTTTGCCCACTAATGCCGCCCATGACCAAGTCCGAGGCCATCCAAAATTGATGCCACAAGTACCGGAAGCAGAAAAAAGTTTTCAGCCACAGATGTCGCACGATGTTATATACAAAGTCAGCTAAAATCGAAATTCCGCCTGCCTGAGCTACCTGTGTCCAACGCCACTGGTATCAATGCCACTGAAAATAATACGGCAAACAGTCCAGCCGCCAGCCGCTGATGACAAATGCGGCCATAACACGGTCAAACAGTCCCAGGTGTTACCGATGGTACATTGAAGGTATCGCTGATGTAAAATGCTGCTAAACAGTGCCGATGATGGACGAAACGGCAAACACCCAGCCGCAGATGTCGCATGCGGCCTACAAGCAGCAAACCGTGATCTGGCACAGCCCTTTCCAGTGGGCGTCACTCCATACCACTCCGCGCCCCACCAGAATGGACGCCGTCCTCTGCCATCAAATGGAATCGTAGGTATCAATGCCGCTGAGCAATGCCGCTGGAGGACAAAGCGGCAAACATCCAGCCGCCGATGACATATGCGGCCGACAGCAGCAAACCACGATCCAGCCCGGCCATTTCTAACGAGCGCCGCTCCGCGCCCCTCCAAAATGGCCGCCGCCATCTGCCGCTGCCACCGATGGTATCAATGCCACTAATGGTATCAAAGCCGCTGATGGTATCAGTGCCGCTGTATGATACCTCCGCTGGCCAACGCGTTGAACACCCGGCCGCCGATGTCCTGAGCGGCCGCCTAGCAGCGAAACCGCGATCCGGCCACGATCCGGCCCGGCCCTTTCCAGCGGGTGCCGCTCTGCGCCCAGCCAAAATGGCCGCTGCCAACCGCCGTCTGCCACCCGCTTTATGTCAAAAAAGAAAAAACCAAAGAAGGAAAAAAAATGGAAAAAGAAAAAAACAAGATCAGGACAAAAATAATAATTCACTGATAAAAATTTCAAAATTTTTCACTTGAAATATCCAACCAGGCAATAAAAAGATGAAAAAAGTATAATCTCCCAAAAAGAGTTTTAAAAGAGGGGGGAAACCAAAAACAATGCCAATCACAAAAAAATTAAATCCAGGAAGAAGAAACCTCAATAAAAAAAGAAAGAAAACAGAAAAAGCAGAAAAGAAAAAATAATGTTCCAAAATACCACTATTCCAAAATATTCCAAAATTTATAAATCCACCAGATGTAAAAAACAAACAAACAAACAAAAAACCAGGCAGCTCAGTCTTAGTAACTTGCAAAGGCTTTCATATTTTTCCCCTTCTTATCAAAGTGTTCTTGCCAGTTTCCAAAACATTGTCCAAGTTCATTCCACTCTCATCTCCTTTGTTCAATATATCTATTTAATTTTCTCTATCACCACTAGATGGCACTACAGTTCACTTAAAATAGTCTTTAAAATATCAATTCACTTTTCTTCTTTCAGCTTTGGACTCCCCCAGCTACAAAACTCAGGTTTTCAAAATACAATTCATTAGTCAAAAAAGCCTCTCTGCCCAATCTGCTTTCAATTCATTAAACTGATTTTTCAGCTTTCATAAATTAGTCAGTATTAATGGTTTCCGCTTCTTTGCCGTTATTCCAGAAGTGGGGAAGTAGCTTTATTTCCATTCCCTCTCCTCTCCTTTTAGTCATTGTTCTCAAGTAAAACTTTTTGAAAAGTTCAGGAGTAAAGTATATAAAAGTAATTTTGTTTCCAAGACCTCAATTTCTCACCCAGATGATCACCTCATTTTTTCTTCCTTTTCTTCTTGTGTGTGGCCACCCCAGCTTTTGACAGCTTCTAATGGCTGCCTTCTCTCATCACTGAGTCAGAGGCTAATCGCCAGCACTTCAGGGAATTTGCAATTTCCCTGTCCATACCATCCTGTGTCTCTATTCTTCACTGTCCCTACAGGACAGTTATGATCCCTGGGGATCCCTGAAATGGCTGGGATATCAGTGCTTCTCCAGAGCCCCAGAATTTCATGCCGTACTGCCATGATGCTGGCCATGCCCCCCATTACTTTAGGACTTGATCAGTTGGTATTTAACAACACTAGATTCAACAACTGCCTTGATTTAATCTTCTGCAACAGTTTAAACACAATTTATAACCTTCACATCAAAGAACCTTTTTCCAACAGTGACCACTGCATGATTGACTTTTGTCTAAATTTACATCCTTACAAGGAATCTCATAATAGAACTCCTAAATACAACTTTAAAAAAGCAAATTATGATCTCATAGCTGCCAACTTTTCATCTCTAGATTGGCAAATCCTATTCAATGACTGCAACACTGCTGTAGACTATTATAACACTTTCCTACTTGAAGTGCAAAGAGTCATTAATCTATACTGTATATACCATTAGTAACATCCAAAGCTAAAAAGAACAAATTACTCATATCAATAAGAAAACTCCAATAAAAAAATCCCTTTGGCAGAAAAATAAAACTGGCTACGTAGCTAACTTCAAAAACAAATACAAATCCATATGCTGCCAAATAAAAACAGAATGTATCAATTACCACTGCAAACAGGAGGAAGAGTTGTTACACACAAAATCCAATTGCGCTTTCTATAATTTCATAAATGCCAAACTTAAAGACTCTAAAACCATCCCACCTATAAAAGGGCCAAATGGTGAAGATTGTAACAATGCTACCATTAAAGCTAAGCTCTTCAATATTTTTTTCAGTTCAGTCTTTGTCAATAGCAATGTCATCTCCCCCTCATTTCCTAGTCGTACCTCATCCAATTGCAATGATCTAATCCACATTGATTTTACTGAAGATACCGTCATAAGGGCACTACACAAACTAAAGCCATCTCTATCTATGGGTCCTGATGGAATATGTGCCTTCTTTCTTAAAAAGCTTTCCTCCACCATTGCTGAGCCTCTAAGCACCATCTATGAAATATCTTTTAGAATGGGCTCCTTGCCTGACATATGGACATTAGCAACAGTCATACCTAATCCACCCCAGACACCATTAGCAGCAGCAGATCAAAGGCAGCATGATAAGGCACTGGCCTACATCATCTTAAGTTTAGAAGATGAACAATTCCTGAATGTAGCTAATTTAAAAACTGCAAAAGAGGTTTGGCTGAAATTATGAATGTGCATGCAATATTGTGCAATTATTGAAACAATTATACAGAGTCTAGTTGTAACCACAAGAGAATGTGGAAAGGCATTTGCTGCATATGCAAACTTTATTCATTGAGTTGGAACAGTGTGGCATGCAGATCCCTGAATCTCAGAAGGTACTGTTGGTGTCAAATAGTCTTGATGAGATGTGGGACATTGTTTCAGTTGTTTTTGAGTCCAAACCAGAACAGGACTTAAGAATGGAAGCTCTTAAAGCCTGTTTGATTTCAGAAGAAAATAAAGGCCATTTTAGAAAAAGCCACAAGGAGAAATTCCTGAGGTGGATGCCTAAGGATCAGAGAGAGAAAAATGACAGACAAGATGTCTGCAAAGACCAGAGTATCAGAAGAGACCCAGCAAAGATTTTCTATGAAGACAGAGCAGCAACAGCAAAGGCAGTGTTTCATCTGTGGTGATAAGACTCATTTGAAGAAAGACTGTTTTCAAAGAAAAGAAACAACAGATGGACAAGCTGCTGTTGCAAAAGTTAGCTATTGTAATAGCAGAGACAAATGGTTAATAGAGAGTGGGGCTAGTCAAACAATTGTTAATAATTCTAAATTGTTTTTCAGAATGGATCCAGCTGTAGGAGATGCAGTAGCCTTAACAAATGGCCAGAAGGCTAAAGTCCCTGGAAAAGGCAGTGTGGTGATTCCATGTCTGAAGGAAAAGTTTAGAAACATATTATGTGTGCCTGAAATGGAGCATAATTTATTGAGTGTCTCTAGTCTAGACCAAAAAGGGGTTGAGATCACTTTTGTAAATGGGAAATGTCTCATAAAGAGAAATGGGAATGTATGTGCACAGGGCATAAAGCAAAATAATCTTTATGTGTTGCAGGAACAAAAGGTTCAATGTGCCCAAACATTTGGAAATGTGGCACAACATGTTTCATGTGTTCATCTCTTGCATAGAAAGCTTGGTTATACTAGCTTCAGAGTTTTACAAAAGATGCAACAGTTTGAAGAAGGGTTAAATTTAAAAGGGTGTAAGCCATACTTGGACTGTGTAGTATGTAAGTCATTAAAGTTCAAGGCATTTCCAGTAAGCAAAAGTAGCACAAGGCAAACAACAAGAGCTGGTACATGCTCTAGAGGGGCTAATGAAAGCCAGTTTTGGAGGAACAAAGTATGCGCTGGTCACTGTAGATGACTACAGCAGATTTGGGTTCTGCTATTTGCTAAAGAGTAAAATAGAGGTGCTGCAGAAATTTAAGCAATGAGTAAGCTTTGTGGAAAGAAGATATAAACAACAGGTATGCCAGCTGCAAACTGACAGAGATTTAGAATTCATGTCAACAGGTTTTCAACAGACTTACCTATTTATTTGTGCAGGGCTGACATAGAAACTTTTACCACCTTGGAGGACGTCTATGGGCCGGCTGCGGGGGACCCTCTTAAGACCTTCAGTCCCCCCCCCCGGACCTTGGGAGAGAGGTGGCTCTCTCCGGAGGTGCCGGTTGCCCGGCCTGGTTTTGGTGGCCGGGTAGGCCGGGCGGCCGGCGCCGGCGTTGGGGTGTTCAGAGCCGCTCGAGCGTTCGAGGGATGAGATGCTTCCCCCTAGTTGGGGGAGTTGAGGATGGTCCTGGACAATCCTGGCAGTGTCATTGTAGGACTCCATTTTTTCCCCTCCCCCCTCTTCCACAGACCACCCTTGGATTGTATATGAGGGGTTGGTGAATTGACTGAACGTAGCGGTTTTTCTCCATCTACCGCCTAAGAACTATTCTTCGACTGTTCTCATCCGGAATTGTTGGTGTTGTCATTTTACCATCTTGACTGGTCCAGGATGGGTCTGCTTGCCGGACTTCTTTTATGCGGACATTTACAGCGGCTGACCTTCTTGCCCTGCGAGATTCCCCCCTCTCGTGGGTTTGGCCCCCCACATTATCGAGGGCCCACCTTGAGGATGGGTTTTGGAACCCCGAGAGGTGGCATGCCAAAAATAGGAGGCTTAGCAGATTTTTAATTAACTGTTTTAACCGATTTTTTAAGGGGAGTTTTAATGGGAATTTTAAGGGGAGGGTGGGAATTGATGGGTTTGGGTTGGGGGGGAGGGGAGGGGAAGGATGGGTGGGTGGGGAACCCCTCGGGGAGGGTGCCAAGTCCAATGTGCGTTCGCGGCGTTAAGGTAACAGATCCGAAGGTGGTGGGGGAGGGTTCTGTTCCAGTTTATCAGGGCTGTGCCATCGACACGGTAAGTGGGAGAGGCAGATATGGCGGAAGGGGGGGCCATATCAGGTTTCAGGGGTACGCCCTCGCTATTTAAGAGCGATCGCGTCCTCTGGCCCCCCAGATTTTTCCCGTTCCCGAGTGGCCAGAGTACTCAGGACTTGGGCCTCTGGCTGATGTTATGCAATGCAAGGTCCGTGGTTAACAAAGCCCCCCTGATTTCAGATCTAATTCAGGAGGGGACCACGGACGTTATGGGAATTATGGAGACCTGGTTGGGCACAGAAGGGGGGGTTCCCCAGTGGAGATGTGCCCACCAGGTTTCCGAGCATTCCATCAGCCGAGGGCCCAAGGTAGGGGTGGGGGGGTGGCGGTCATTATCAAGGAAAGCCTGGAACCGAGGGAGACCACTGTGCCTCAGATAGCTGGTTGTGAATCCCTCTATGTGAAGTGGGGTCATAGGACTCAGGTGGGCTTGTTGATCACGTACTTGGCTCCCTGCTGTGTGACAACAGCCCTGCCCGAGCTGTTGGAGTTGCTGGCCGGGTTGGCAGTTGAAACCCCTAGACTGTTGGTCATGGGGGATTTCAATTTGCCATCAACTGGCGTGGCATCCTCGACGGCCCGGGAGTTCATGGCTTCCATGATGGCCATGGACCTGACTCAATTAGTGGACAGCCCTACCCACATCAGGGGAGGCACTCTAGACTTGATTTTTATCTCTGGCCAGTGGTTGAATGATCTGATTTTAAATGATTTAGTTGTCAAGCCTTTGTCATGGACAGATCATTCTCTTCTTTGTCTTGACTTTCGGACCGCTACGCACCACCGCAGGGAGACGGAACCAATGCGTTGGTTCCATCCCAGGTGCCTGATGGACCCAGAGAGGTTCCTGATGGAGCTTGGGCCGTTTCCCGAGAATCTGGCCTGCGGCACGGCTGAAGAACTAGTCGCGGCCTGGGAACAGGCCACGGCTGGGGCTTTGGACCGTGTCGTGTCTTTGTGGCCTCTGACCTGGCGTAGGTCTCAACCAGCTCCTTGGTTCTCCGAGGAGCTGAGGGAGATGAAACGCTGGAGAAGACGCCTAGAGAGTGTTTGGAGATCCAGCTGTTTGGAAGCTGACCGGACACTAGTTAGGTCATATAGTAGGACCTACCTAGTGGCATTGAGGGAAGCGAAACATTTTTATGTTTCCTCCCTCATTGCGTCGGCAGATAACCGCCCGGCCGCCCTGTTTTGGGTGACCCGCTCCCTCCTTCAACAGGAGGGGCAGGAGGACCCATTACAAGGGCGTGCCAAGGAGTTCTTTTGGTGAGGTTAAGGTGTGTAATGTGGGAATGAGCCAAGAAACTATCAGGAAATATTGTCATTACCCAAAATTGAACAACTAAAATGGAAAGAAGCAATGGACAAAGAAATGAAATCCATGGGTGAACATAAAGTGTTCACATCTATGACTTTGCCACAAGGTTGCAAAGCAGTAGGGTGTAAATGGGTGTACAAAAAGAAAGTACTGCCCAACAAGGAGGTACAGTATAAAACAAGGTTAGTGGCACAAGGTTTTTCACAAAGGAAAAATGTGCACTATGATGAGATATTTGCATTAACTGTAAAGAGTGAAAGCATAAGGTTGGCCCTAGCATTGGCAGCGGCATGTGGCCATAAAATTTGCATTTTGATATAACCACAGCATTCCTCAATGCAAACTTAGAGGAAGAAATGTACATAGTTCAAGCACCAGGGTATGAAAGCAAAAAGCCGAACACTGTATATAAATTGAACAAGGCCATTTATGGGCTGAAGCAGTCAGCCAGGAATTGTAATATCTGTTTAGATACTGCACTGAAGGGTCTTGGGTTCAAGAGTTACAAGGCTGATGGTTGCATATATACTGAAAAGATACGAGGTGGGGATTGATAGTTTTAGCATTTGTAGATGATCTCTGTTTCATTGCAAAAGGGGATTTGCTAATCAATTAGGGAAAAATAAATTAAAAGATTTGGGAGAAATAAAAAACTATCTTGGTGTAGAGATACAAAAAACTGAGAAAAGTGGTCACTAGCCACAGTCATCCCTATCTTCAAAAAAGGAGACCCCAGCTTAGTCAAAAACTACAGACCGATCTCCCTTTGCTGCGTCACCTGCAAAGTCATGGAATCTATCATCAACCAATCCATTACCTCACACTTAGAAACTAACAACCTACTCTCCAACAAACAATTTGGTTTCAGGAAAAAAATATCATGTAACTTACAACTTCTCCACTGCAAAAACATATGGACTTCAAATCTCGATGCTTTATCGAATCCTGTTCCTGTCAAGAGTGGCGTTCCTCAAGGCAGCGTCCTTGGACCAACACTCTTTATACTATACATTAATGATCTCTGTGACCACATCTCAAGTAATTGTGTTCTCTTTGCTGATGATATCAAACTATTTAACACCACAGACAATACTTCTATCATTCAAAACGACCTTGATCATCTATCCGCTTGGTCTAAAAATTGGCAGCTCCAAATTTCAACCAGCAAATGCTCAGTCTTACATATAGGAAAAAAGAACCCAAAAACTAAATACATACTAGATGGACATTACCTTACAGACGACCCCCATCCCGTTAAAGACCTTGGAGTTTTCATGTCAAATGATCTAAGTGCCAAAGCCCACTGCAACTACATAGCAAAAAAAGCTCTAAGAGTTGTAAACCTAATTTTGCCTAGCTTCTTTTCCAAAAACACCACACTACTAACCAGAGCATATAAAACATTTGCTAGACCAATTCTAGAATACAGCTCACCTGTTTGGAACCCTCACCACATCTCTGACATCAATACAATTGAACGTGTCCAGAAATATTTTACAAGAAGAGTTCTCCATTCCTCTGAAAACAATAAAATACCCCATCCCACCAGACTTGAAATCCTAGGCTTAGAAAACTTGGAACTCTGTCGCCTTCGACATGACCTAAGCTTAACTCACAGAATCATCTATTGTAATGTCCTTCCTGTTAAAGACTACTTCAGCTTTAATTGCAATAATACTAGAGCAACTAATAGATTTAAACTTAATGTCAACCGCTTTAATCTAGATTGCAGAAAATATGACTTCTGTAACAGAATCATCAGTGCTTGGAATACTTTACCTGACTCTGTGGTCTCTTTCCATAATCCTAAAAGTTTTATCCAAAAACTTTCTACTATTGACCTCACCCCATTCCTAAGAGGACCATAAGGGGCGTGCATAAGCGCACAAACGTGCCTACCGTTCCTGTCCTATTGTTTTTTTTTCTTTTCTTCTTCCTATATATATGCTTATACCTCCTTATATTTACTCATATATGTGTTTATATACTATATAATCTTTTGTATGATACCTATATATATTGTTGTGACAAAATAAAATAAAATAAATAAATAAATAAATAAATAAATAAATAAATAAATAAATAAATAAATGTTCTCAGTCAAAGAAGGAAAATGAACAGCTGTTGGAGAGATACAACACGAAGGATTGTAATTCTACTCCAACACCTATGAGCACAGATTTTCACAATTTGGGTGAGGACAAAAGTGAAGCCTGTGATCAAAAGTTATATCAGTCTGCAATATTGTTATATCTTGTTATATCTGTCACAGTGGTCCAACCTAGGCATAGCTTGTGCTGTAAGCATCTTAAGTTGCTTTACTGCTGCACCAATGCAATTGCATTGGATGAATATAAAAAGGATTCTCAGGTATTTGAAGGGAACTGTGAACTTGGGTCTTTAAATACAGGTCTCTGAAGAATTGAAATTAAAATGTTATGTTGACAGTGATTATGCCAATAATGTAAAAACCAGAAAGTCTAATTCTGGGAGTCTAATTCTATTGTTTGGAGGGACTTTAATTGGTTGGAAGTCCAGAAAACAAACAACTGTAGCCATTTCTATGGCAGAGGCAGAATTTATTGCTCTGTCTGAGCTTTGCTCAGAGGTGACTTGGTACATACAGCCATTAAAGGATTTAAACATAAAAGTAACTGAAATTGTAATGGTGTTTGAGGATAATGCTGCTTGCATTAAAATGGCAACAGGTGAGAGAGTAAAGAACAGAAGCAAGCATGTGGATATTAAATAGTGTAATGTAAGAGAAGCCATCAAATGTAAATTAATTAGCTTGCTTCACTGTTCTTCGATCTGGCAGATATAATGACCAAGCCATTGGGTGGAGTGCACCATGGGAAAAATATTTACTTATTTGGTTTTATATCTATTCCAGTCATAAAGGGAGGAGTGTCAGTATATAAGGGTTCATGAATTGGAATAGAAATGGTAACATGTCAGCCAATGGGGACTGTTTGGTGACCCAGATGGCTCAGAGCCTGGGCATGGCTTAGATTCACTGATCTGTGTGATTCGTACTTCTGGATTCTGAGTTCTGGTTCTGGCTTTTGCTGTATGGTATTTATATACAAGTTGTATATAAATGAATCCTGTTGAATTATTTACTTGTGTGCTGGTTGGATTGCTGCACACTCTAACATAATTCCTTTTAAGAGCAGCTCAGCTAATGACAATTTCAAAACAAATTTTATTGCTGCCACATTGACAAAGAAAAAGCATGTTTAGTTAGGAAGTATTTATGACCTCAGAGTCAGGCTTGCCCCAGCATCAATCATACCCCTCATTTCTGCACTACGGAGCTTGTTGAGAGGACAGAATCCAACAAACCTGCAGTGTTGCTCATCACTCTTACTCTACATAGGAATAGCTTATAGCAAGGTAAGAAGTTCACTACAATGTGATAATGTTGCAGATATTATATCTGATATTATTCTGAGATATTGCCTTATATCGCCAAAGTACCACTCTGTGGTCAGTCTGTATTTACAAGACATGTTGCAGCTTATGCAGAAGTCTTGTCTACTTACAGGTTAGTTAGGCTTTTAAATAAGTTAAATCTTGAAACACTTTTGCCTGAGACAGAGCAGGAATGCTTGCCATGGCAGTTTTCTTCCAACAACCTTTGATCACAAATTCAGTTAATACTTGTTGGTCAGAATACTTTGTTGCTTTCTTCTTGTAAAGCACACAGTAAGCACACAGTTGCATAGCAAAGTTCAGTTGATGTGGCTACTTTCTGAGAAAGAAGGGTTCCATTGAAAAGCCCGCACATCTGGCTTCAAGTTGATTTCAACCTTTCCTCCCTCCCCCCTTCTTCACTTTATGTCAGACAACACTCTTAAAGGGCCCTCTTCCTTTTAACCTGAATAGGATAGTAATACACTTTAAGTCCATGAGCTATTCTACATTAACATAACTACATTGCAATCCAACTATTGAATACAAATTGCACACCTAGAACACAAATAGAGTGAAGATTGGAGTGGAGGCTGACAGTCAGCCCTCCTGCAACAAGGACGTTAGTCCTAAAAAAGAAAAGAGAAAAGTTAGGGTTTGTCAGGATATTTTTTATAGAATTGTGCTATCTTGTCTGGAGCACGAACATCTTCCTTGTTCACCCATTCAGCCTGGGACAAAGGGAAGTGTTTCCAAGCTATAAGATATTGGATTTTATTTCTATGTTTTCTGGAATCTAAGATTTCTTTTACTTCAAAATGTTGTCCGCCTTCTATGAGAATTGGTATAGGAGGGAGCATATGATTAGCACACAATGGAGACGTGTATTCTGATTTTAGTAGGCTAACATGGAAGACGGGGTGAATTCTCCTCAGGGTTTTTGGCAATTCTATTGTACAGTCACTGGGTTGATGATTTTTACTATAGGGAAAGGTCTCACATATTTAGGTCCTAGTTTTTTAGATTTTTGAGTGGTTTGTAAGTATTTGGTGGAGAGATAAACCTTATCTCCAACTTGGTACTTGTTCTCAGGAGACCTTTTTTTATCAACTTGTTTTTTGTGTGCACGGTGGGCATCATCAATAGCTTTGCGAGTCATTTCCCAAGTGCTTTGTATTTCATCTATCCATTCTGATAACGATGAAATCGTGGTTTTTTCCTGTGGGAGCTCTGAGATGGGAACAAAGTCTTGTCCAGAGGCTATTTGAAAAGGAGTGAATCCTATGCTACTATGAATTGAGTTATTGTAGGCTACTTCCGCAAAAGGTAGTAGGTCCGCCCAATTATCTTGTTGATAGTTAATATAACAACGTATATATTGTTCTAGTACCGAGTTCCAGCGTTCACAACTTCCATTAGTCTGAGGATGGTGGGAGGAGTTTAATCCTTGGGCGGAGCCTATGAGTCGCAAAAACTCTTTCCAAAACTGAGAAGTGAATTGAACCCCTCGATTTGATTTAAATGTGTTGCACAAACAACTTTGCTAAGGTTTTTGAAGAAGGTATTTTGGAGCATGGGATGATGTGGACTTGTTTGGAGAGCAGGTCTGTAACTACCCAGATTACTGTATTTCCCACACTTTCGGGTAATTCCACTATGAAATCCATGGATATTTCTTTCCATGGGGCTCCTGGCTGGGCTACCGTTTGAAGCAATCCAGGTGGCTTTCCTGGTGGTCTTTTAGCAGATGCACAAACAGGGCAACTAGCTATATAAGATTCAATGTCCTTTTTAAGTCCTGGCCACCAAAACTGTCTTTTAAGGAGGTGTAATGTTTTCACAAAGCCAAAATGTCCTGCCATTTTAGCATCATGGCATCGTTGTAGTATGGTTTCTCTGAATGATGCAGGAATATATAACTTTGCTCCAATCCAAGCTAGTCCATCACGGAGCGTGCATTCGTGCAAATGAGTCAAGAACCAGTCGTCTGTGTTCAAGGCTTCTTTTAACAGCTTAGTTAAATCATCTGGTAGAGATGTTTCAGTTTTGGTATGGCTTCGGGTTATAGCAGGAGCTGCTAATTGTTGAATGGAGAGTATTGGACGTGTCACCTTGGAATGCGTACCATTGTATTGGGGCAGTCATGAAAGAGCATCTGCCAGAAAGTTCTTTCCTCCGGGAATGTAACGTAAAGTTAAAACAGTTAAAATGTTGAGCCCAGCGGGCTTGTTTAGGCGAAAGTCTTCTGGGAGTTTTTAGAGCTTCCAAGTTTTTGTGATCAGTCCAAACTTCAAAAGGATGGTTAGATCCCTCTAAGAATTGTCTCCACGTGCGAAGAGACCAGTGAACCGCAAAAGCTTCTTTTTCCCAAATAGGCCACCTCCTTTCAGTTTCAGTCAATTTTCGGGAAGTGAAAGCACAAGGTTGTAGTTTACCATCAGCATTGTTTTGGAGCAAAACGGCTCTGACTGCTACATCACTAGCATCTGCTTGTACTACAAAAGGCACATCCATGTCAGGGTGTTTTAAGATAGGCTCTGCAGCAAACAACCGTTTCAACTTTTCAAATGCTGCTTGACATTCCATTGACCATTCAAGGGGTAATGAAGGTTTGGGTTTTGTATTTCCTTTAGCTTTTAGGAGATTGGTGATAGGCATAGCAATTTGAGCAAAGGAAGGGATGAATTGAGGATAAAAATTCGCAAATCCCAAGAAACTTTGCAGCTGTTTGCGCGTGCGTGGGGTGCCCATTCCAAGACCGCTTTTACCTTCTCCGGGTCCATTTCTAATCCATCTGCCGAAATGCGGTATCCCAGGTAGTCTATTTTTGTTTGATGAAATTCACATTTGGATAGTTTGGCATAGAGTTCTGCTGCTAGTAATTTTTTGAGTACCGCTCTTACTAGTTTTATGTATTTATCCATTTTCTCTGTGTAAATAAGTATATCATCAAGGTAGATGAGGACCCCTTTAAACAAGTGTTGATGGAGTATTTCATTTATCAGTTGCATGAAAACTGCGGGAGCCCCCTGCAGGCCAAATGGAAGTACTCAAAACTGAAAGCATCCCAAGGGGCAGTTGAAAGCTCTTTTCCACTCATCCCCTTCCTTTAGACGAACTCTGTAATAAGCCTCTCATAGATCTAATTTGGTAAAAAACTTCCCTTTCGCTAGATGGGCCAACATGTCTTTCATGAGCGGCATGGGGTATACGTTTTCGGCACATATCACATTTAAATTCCTGTAATCCACTATGAGACAAAAGGAGCCATCTTTCTTTTCTTGGAACGTCACTGGTGCAGCTACTCAAGGCCTAGCCGGTTGAATGAACCCCCACTCTAGATTTTTGTCTATAAATTTGCGTAATTCCCCCAATTCTTTCTGGGACATGGGGTAAGCTTTTGGTTTTGGAAGCTTTACCCCTGGAAGTATGTCTATTGCACAGTCAGTAGGCCTATGGGGAGGTAGAACATCTGACGCCCTTTCATTGAAGACTTCTCGTAAGTCCCAGAATTCTTTGGGGATCCTCTCCTCCCCTTCTATCCGTTCCGTCATTGCCCCCATCACGTCGTGAGGCACGGCAGGTTCGTCCCTAGTGTCTCTTTCTTCCACTTTTGGCGCTTTAGAGTGAAAGCGTAAAACCCCCATCTTCCAGTTAATACGTGGGTTCCATTTTCAGAGCCATGAGAGGCCTAGCAGCAGAGGCTGGTCCATTCCCGGGGCTACTATAAAATTTAGGACCTCCCGATGGTCTCCCATCGTCATTTCTATGGGTTCCGTTACAAAGTGGGCGGGACCTCCCCCTGCTACAGAGCCATCCAACTGGCAAAAAGCTATAGGCCTACTCAAGGTTTTTAGTTTTAGTTCCATTTTCTCAACTACATCGGGGCTGATGATGCACCTGGTACATCCGGAGTCTAGGAGCACTAGCATTTCCCCTTTATTTCCCGAGGAAGGGACATGCAGTCTGACCGGGATTGTCAAAGGGCCCCGTTTTCAACTCACCAGAAGGTCTTCATCGGAGTCGGAAGTTGTTTTGCTGTCATCGGACTCAGTCGGTGTCCCACACTCCTCCTCGATGGGAGTGGCCTTCTTGGCGATGCCTACTCCCACTTTTGCCGGCTCTCGCGCCTTAGTAGTTGGTTTTACCGGTCTCTTTCCACCACTAGGGGTTGTCTTTGGCACCAGCTTCACCCGGCAGTCAGCCACTCGGTGGTCTTCTTTTCCACATCTGAAGCAAGCAGTGGAACATTGCCTCCCACTCTCCGAAGTAAGGACGTCCTTTGGAGGGCCTCTAGGGAAAAGGGTGGGGTTTTGCCTTCCAGCGCGCTCTGCTCGACTACAATCCTTCGCCAGCTCGATTTCCATCTCCGCTGCAAGGGTATACCAGCTGTACAGTGTGGCTGGAGAGGCCTGTGCCCGGCACAGCGCATACAGATCTCCATTCAGGCCATCTTTGTAAATGTCCACAAGGGTCACCTACGACCATCCTCTCATCATGGGAACCAGATCACTAAACTCCTGGTTGTAGTCAGTCACTGGTCTCCTCCCTTGTCTGATGGTTTTCATCCGACCTTTGGCCTTCTGCTCTGCCAGGGGGTCCTCAAACCTCCTCCTCAGTGCATCATGAAATGCTCATAGTTTTGCAGTAAGGGGAAGTGCCTGTAGTATAATGACACAAACCAAGCAGCTGCTCTTCCAGTTAGGTTTTGGGTCACAGCTCTAACTTGCGCTGCTTGCGACCAATATTCTTCCCCCCATCCATCATATGGTTATTCATTAACACCAGGAACAGCCCTAGCTCCTTGGCATCTCCATCGAATTTCCCAGATGGGGGGGGGGGATTTTTGGCTTTTTTCTTCCTCTGTGCAGCCTCACTCAGTCAGCAGGTGGCGAACGCCCTCCATCCGACTCAGCTACCTCTGGGAAGTGGATTTCTGGCTCTGGTTCTTCCAAAACCTCTACGCATTGGGAAACTCCCCCAGCTGCTCCCCTGTGTTGTGTCTTGTCCGCTCTCACCGCAGCCGGGGTCTGCTTATCGGAGGAATGTATGCCTCCCGGCCCCAGTCCTGGCTCCATGCCCAGACAAGCTGCAAAGGAGGGGGCATCTCCCGGTCCCAGCCCTGGCTCCATGCCCAAGCAGGCTGCAGAGGAGGGAGCATCCCCCGGCCCCAGCCCTGGCTCCATGCCCAGGCAAACGGAGCAGCTAGACCCCTCCCCCTCCTCCACAGCATGTGAGCCTGAGGAAAGTTTACTTCCAACAGCTGATTGGAGTGACCCTCGCATCAGAAGATTGGATAGGCGGAGGCAACAGAAGGAAGGGAGGGGCAGGCCTTAATGAGTGCTGAGTCATGGAGCCACACCCCATGGCCTATATAAAGGATCTGCTTTCTGGCAGTCTCTGAGTCAGGCAAAGTCGAACTTATCTTGCTGAAGTCACGTACTGGTCTCCTGCCTGCTCTGAGGACTTTGCTAGGACTTTGGGCAGAGCTGCAGAGGCAAGCCTGATTCAGATTTCCCTGACCCGGTCGTCAGCGGAGGAGTGGGACACGACATCTTGCCTGACTCCTCACACATCTGCAAGATGGATCAGCAACAGCTGGCGCAGATTGTGCAGCAGCTACAAGCAGATAACCAGCAACTGCAACAGCAAGTCGCCCAGCTGACTGCTCAACTGGCTGCTGGGAATGCCCCAGCAGTCCAACCTCCTCCTACTCAGCGCCACAGCCCGGTACTGGTGCCAGAGAAGTTCTCAGGACAGATGGAGATGTTCCCGGCCTTCATGGCCCACTGCCAGACCTACATGGCAATGCGGCCAGGGGACTTTCCAGATGACCGGGCCAGGGTGGCCTTCATGATAAACCTGTTGTCTGGCCAGGCTGCGCAGTGGGCCACGCCTTTGGTGCTCAGGGACAGCCCCTTGCTGGCGGACTACCAGGGGTTCTGGGGGAAACTGCGCCTGATGTATGAAGACCCCGTGCGGGCCCAGACGGCTGCCTGGCGCCTCGGAGAGATCCAACAAGGGCCCCGCCCCCTCTGGGAGTACATCGTGGAATTCCGGTTGCTGTGCCATGATTCGGACTGGAACGACACGGCACTAGCGGACGCATTCAAGAGGGGCCTTTCGGAAGAGCTCCAGGACGAGCTGGCTCGGGTGGAGGCGCCGCGGACCCTCGTTGACCTGGTGCCCCTCTGCCTGCGCCTCGACACCCGTCTCCAGCAACGCCCGTCCTGTCGCCGCCAGCAACTGTCAAAGACCGTCGCCCTCCCTCGACCCGTGCCGACCCTGTCCCGTCCCGCCCCGCGCTTCGTGGCCACCGCCGAGGAGCCCATGGAGTTAGGAGCGGCCAGGCCTCGCCTGACGGCCCAGGAGCGGAGCCGGAGGTGCCAAGGGGGGCTGTGCTTGTACTGTGGGGAGCCCGGCCATTTCGCCGCCGCATGCCCCAGGAAGCACGGCGGAGCACGTACACCCGTCCCCGAATCCCGGCCTGGCCAGTCGGGAAACGGGGCAGGCCCGGCCCAGGGGAAACCCTAGGTCGGGCCCGGACCAAGCCCCCGCCAAACATGGCCGACGTGGACCCCGGGCCCCCTCGGCACCTGATTTTGGACACCCGGGTGTGGGTGGGTGACCGGCCAGAAGGGATCCCGGCGCACACGCTGGTGGATTCGCGGGCCACCACGAACTTTATGGACCGGGCCTTCGTGGACCATTTTGGTGTCCCCTTGGTTCCGGTAGACCCTCCGATGAGCGTCGAGACCATCGACGGGAGGGAGCTGGTGGCCGGACCCATTAACTTCGCCACGCAGCCCTTGCGCCTCGCCATCGGGGACCACGAGGAGGCGATTCGCTTCTACATGACGGCGGACCTCCACTTCCCGGTGATCCTCGGACTGGCCTGGCTGCGGACTCATGACCCTCAGGTGGCCTGGTTGCGGAACGCCATCTTGTTTCCCAGCCTGCAGTGTGTCGACCACATCCGCCACACCTGTGCCGGCCAGGACGTCTTCACCCTGGCCGTCGCCGTGCCCCCTGAGCTGCAGGACTTCGCTGACGTCTTCAGCGAAAAGGAGGCAGACTGCTTACCCCCGCACCGGCCCTACGACTGCCCCATGGACCTGCAACCTGGCACCCCGCTGCCAACGGGACGCCTGTATTCCATGTCCGAGCCCGAGTTGGCCACCCTCAGGGACGTTCTGGACAAAAATCTGGCCCGAGGGTTCATCCGGCCTTCCAAGTCCCCTCTATCGGCCCTGGTCCTCTTCATGAAGAAGAAGACGGGGGATTTGCGCCTGTGTTGCAACTACCGCCGGCTGAATGCCATCACGGTGCGGAATCGCTACCCCCTGCCGCTCATCCCGGAGCTGATGGACCGGCTGCGGGAGGCCTCCATCTTTACCAAGCTCGACCTCCAGGGGGCCTACAACCTGGTGCGGATGCGTGAAGGGGACGAGTGGAAGACGGCGTTCGGCACCCGGTACGGACACTACGAGTACACGGTCATGCCGTTCGGGCTGACCAACGCCCCCACCGTCTTCCAACATTTTATGAACGATGTGTTCCGGGACATGTTGGATCGGTTCGTGGGGATCTACCTGAACGACATCCTGGTCTACTCCTGGTCCAGGGAAAGTCACCTCCAGCACCTCCGCCTGGTCCTGCAGCGCCTGCGGGAGCACCAGCTCTACGCCAAGCTGGAGAAGTGCTTTTTCCTCCGGTCGTCCATCGAGTTCCTCGGGCACATCCTCTCACCCGAGGGGATCGCCATGGACCCACGCAAGGTGGAGGCCCTGAGCAGCTGGGAAGCCCCGCGTCGGGTGAAGGATGTCCAGCGGCTGCTGGGCTTCGCCAATTACTATCAGACCTTCATCCCGGGCTTCGCCACGCTGACGGCTCCGCTCACCCAGCTCCTCCAGAAGAAGGTCCCATTCCGGTGGGGTCCCCCGCAGGAGGAAGACTTCACGGCTCTCAAGAAGGCTTTCGTCACGGAGCCCATCCTGCGACATCCCGACCCGCACCGGCCTTTCATGGTGGAGATGGACGCCTCCAACGTCGCCCTCGGAGCGGTGCTGCTACAGGCCCCGGCGGATGGCGGCACTCTTTTTCCCTGCGCGTACTACTCGTGGAAGCTCAACCCTTCCGAGCGCAACTATACCATCTGGGAAAAGGAGTTGCTGGCTATCAAGGCGGCGTTCGAAGCATGGCGGCACCACCTGGAGGGGGCCCGGCATCAGGTGGAGGTCCGAATGGACCATCGGAACCTCGAACATCTCACCATGGCTCGGAAGTTGAACCAGTGGCAGATCTGGTGGTCGCTGTTCTTTGCCCGGTTCAACTTCCGTGTCACCTATATCTCCAGCGGCCACAACCGGAGGGCGGACGCCCTGTCCCGTAAGCCGGAGTACCTGAGCGCCCAAGACCCTCTTCCTCCACGGACCGTACTGCCAGCGGAAACTTTGGCCGCCGCACGGGAACCGGTGGACTTACGGGCCCGGGTGAGAGAGGCGCAGCGCCAAGACGCCTGGTCTCAGCAGCGGCGAGCGGAGGCGGGCCCCATGTCTCCGTGGACATTGGAAGACGACGTACTCAAGTTCTGGGGGCGGTTGTATGTGCCCACGGGACCACTCCGGTCCCTTGTCCTGGCCCAGTGCCACGACAACCCTGCCGCGGGCCATTTCGGGTTTTTCAAGACTCTCAACCTGGTGACGCGGACCTTCTGGTGGCCCCGGGTGCGGCATGATGTCCATGCTTATGTGACGTCCTGCGTGCCGTGCCGGCAAGCCAAGGCCGCCACGGGGGCCCCTCCCGGTCTCCTCCAGCCCTTGCCGACTCCTGACAGACCCTGGGGGGCGATTTCCATGGACTTCCTGACGGACCTGCCGCCGTCCTCAGGGTTCACCATGGTGCTGGTGGTGGTGGACATGCTCACCAAGATGGCACACTTCATCCCGTGCCGCGGGCTGCCCACCGCCACCAAGACGGCCCGTCTCTTCTTGCAGCACGTCTTCCGCCTCCACGGTCTGCCGGACAGGGTGGTGTCGGACCGTGGGGTACAGTTCATGGCTCGCTTTTGGAAGAGCCTGATGGCCGCATTGGAGGTGCAGGTGTGCCTGTCGTCGGCGCACCATCCGGAGACCGACGGCGGGACGGAGAAGGTCATCGGCGTCCTGGAGCAGTACCTCCGGTGCTTCGTGAACCAACAGCAGGACAACTGGGCTGATTACCTGTCCCTGGCAGAGTTCGCATTCAACAACTCCCAACACACCTCTACCCAGACCACCCCGTTCCAGGCCAACTTGGGGTACCATCCGCGGCTCTTCCCTCTGGCGCCCCCGGACTCCCCGGTTCCCGAGACACAGTCCTTTCTCTCCGAGTTGCACGCAGTCCAGCAGATGGTGCGTCGGCAGCTGAATCGGGGGAAGGAGGACTACAAGCGGGTCGCCGATTGTTCCCGACGGGCAACACCCCCGCTGGTGGTCGGAGACCGCATGTGGCTCTCCACAAAGCATCTCCCATCCGACCGGCCAGCGAAGAAACTGGACCACCGGTTCATCGGTCCGTTCCTCGTCGAGGTGGTCATCAATCCGGTGGCCTACCGGCTGACCCTGCAGCGTTCCATGCGGATCCATCCCATCTTCCACCGGTCCTTGCTGGTCTCTGAGGCCCCGCCGTTTCCCCTCCAGCGCCCGGCGCCGCCCGGCGCTGTCGACGAGGACGGGGTGGAGGAGTACGAGGTGCACAGCATACGTGACTCCCGCTGGCTGAAGGGGCGCTTCCAATACCTGGTTGCGTGGCAAGGGTACGGGACCGAGTTCATCTGGGTCAACGCCTCCGATGTCCATGCCCCGGACCTGGTGCGGGCCTTCCACGAGCAGAACCCGGCCCGACTGCATCCCGATCGTCAGCCCGGGGAAGCGGACCTTCTGGTGGCCCAGGTGCGGCATGATGTCCATGCTTATGTGACGTCCTGCGTGCCGTGCCGGCAAGCCAAGGCCGCCACGGGGGCCCCTCCCGGTCTCCTCCAGCCCTTGCCGACTCCTGACAGACCCTGGGGGGCGATTTCCATGGACTTCCTGACGGACCTGCCGCCGTCCTCAGGGTTCACCATGGTGCTGGTGGTGGTGGACATGCTCACCAAGATGGCACACTTCATCCCGTGCCGCGGGCTGCCCACCGCCACCAAGACGGCCCGTCTCTTCTTGCAGCACGTCTTCCGCCTCCACGGTCTGCCGGACAGGGTGGTGTCGGACCGTGGGGTACAGTTCATGGCTCGCTTTTGGAAGAGCCTGATGGCCGCATTGGAGGTGCAGGTGTGCCTGTCGTCGGCGCACCATCCGGAGACCGACGGCGGGACGGAGAAGGTCATCGGCGTCCTGGAGCAGTACCTCCGGTGCTTCGTGAACCAACAGCAGGACAACTGGGCTGATTACCTGTCCCTGGCAGAGTTCGCATTCAACAACTCCCAACACACCTCTACCCAGACCACCCCGTTCCAGGCCAACTTGGGGTACCATCCGCGGCTCTTCCCTCTGGCGCCCCCGGACTCCCCGGTTCCCGAGACACAGTCCTTTCTCTCCGAGTTGCACGCAGTCCAGCAGATGGTGCGTCGGCAGCTGGATCGGGGGAAGGGGGGCTACAAGCGGTCGCCGATTGTTCCCGACGGGCAACACCGCTGGTGGTCGGAGACCGCATGTGGCTCTCCACAAAGCATCTCCCATCCGACCGGCCAGCGAAGAAACTGGACCACCGGTTCATCGGTCCGTTCCTCGTCGAGGTGGTCATCAATCCGGTGGCCTACCGGCTGACCCTGCAGCGTTCCATGCGGATCCATCCCATCTTCCACCGGTCCTTGCTGGTCTCTGAGGCCCCGCCGTTTCCCCTCCAGCGCCCGGCGCCGCCCGGCGCTGTCGACGAGGACGGGGTGGAGGAGTACGAGGTGCACAGCATACGTGACTCCCGCTGGCTGAAGGGGCGCTTCCAATACCTGGTTGCGTGGCAAGGGTACGGGACCGAGTTCATCTGGGTCAACGCCTCCGATGTCCATGCCCCGGACCTGGTGCGGGCCTTCCACGAGCAGAACCCGGCCCGACTGCATCCCGATCGTCAGCCCCGGGGGAAGGGCCCTGCGGTGAGGGATAGTGTTGTGTCTTGTCCGCTCTCACCGCAGCCGGGGTCTGCTTATCTGCTCCCGAACACGGAGGAATGTATGCCTCCCGGCCCCAGTCCTGGCTCCATGCCCAGACAAGCTGCAGAGGAGGGAGCATCCCCCGGCCCCAGCCCTGGCTCCATGCCCAGGCAAACGGAGCAGCTAGACCCCTCCCCCTCCTCCACAGCATGTGAGCCTGAGGAAAGTTTACTTCCAACAGCTGATTGGAGTGACCCTCGCATCAGAAGATTGGATAGGCGGAGACAACAGAAGGAAGGGAGGGGCAGGCCTTAATGAGTGCTGAGTCATGGAGCCACACCCCATGGCCTATATAAAGGATCTGCTTTCTGGCAGTCTCTGAGTCAGGCAAAGTCGAACTTATCTTGCTGAAGTCAGTTACTGGTCTCCTGCCTGCTCTGAGGACTTTGCTAGGACTTTGGGCAGAGCTGCAGAGGCAAGCCTGATTCGGATTTCCCTGACCCGGCCGTCAGCGGAGGAGTGGGACACGACACCCTGGCAGTTCCTTCATCCTCTTCTCCCTCCCCCCTGGAGGACCGAATAGGGGATTCATACCTTTGGCGAGCTGCTTGCCTTACTTTCACCTCACGGTAAAGACGCAATGCCTCATCCAACTGGAGTCTGTCTCTGATTTCCTGCTCCTGTTTCCAATCTGAAAGCCTGCCTTTTTTCTTTCTCCTTGCAGTCACTCCAGAGGGAGGCTCTTCGGGGTCTGGCAGCCTCATTTTTTCTTCTAGCTGCAATTGTTCCATTCACCGAGTTCTGCATTCCTTCAGTTCAGCATTAAACCTAGTAGTAGAAATGCATTCTGGTGGCTCCTCAAATTGAGAAGCTGGCTGGCTTCCCATCGAAGTTTTCTTTTCAACCCCCTCGGTATTTAGGTTTAAATCCTGGTTGGTTGACATGGTGAGATTCAACTTAATGTCAGGCTGATTATATTTAGGAAAAAAAAACACCTTGACTTCATTTGAAAATAAAGAAAAGTACTTTTACTAAATACATCTGGACTACAGCCGTGTAAAGTTGAATCTGAGACAAAATATGGCTAACATCCCATATCCCCTTGTTAGTCCCTCCTCCCCCCAAAAGGTCAGGCAGGGCTGGGCCAGTGCCAGCTCCTTCTCGTCCCCCGTGGTAATCTTCTTCCGAAGTTCTCCGGCTGCTTATCATGTCAGGAATGCAGGTTCCATTGAAAAGCCCGCACATCTGGCTTCAAGTTGATTTCAACCTTTCCTCCCTCCCCCCTTCTTCACTTTATGTCAGACGACATTCTTAAAGGGCCCTCTTCCTTTTAACCTGAATAGGATAGTAATACACTTTAAGTCCATGAGCTATTCTACATTAACATAACTACATTGCAATCCAACTATTGAATACAAATTGCACACCTAGAACACAAATAGAGTGAAGATTGAAGTGGAGGCTGACACCATTTTTAGTTTCCAAGGAGTACCTTCCAATGCTTACAAACAACATGGAAAGGTTATTCTCTGTACCTAACATGAAGACTTGGAAAGTGAAAGCATGTTAAAGAGGTTCTTTTGTGCAGCTTTCAGTGTTCACACAAGTTTACACTGGTACAGGTGGATTTTTAGAGAGGCAGCTCTTAAGCTGTTTAGGGTGTTGAAGTTTAAAGCCAGTATTACTTATAAGAAGTCATTGTTAACCAGCATGTTTTTTTTAAAGCCCAGATTGCAATGTACTGTATTTCCAGAATTGTCTACCAATTAGCAGCTTGGCTTCTATATTTGCTTGAAGTTTCTTGGACAAGTGAAACATTTTCAAAGGGAAAAAACCCTCAAGAAAGTCCAGTAGCCTTTGGAAAAAGCATCTTTGGGACAACCATGACCTGCCTGATTGAGAATCTCCATAGATGTTTCACTGGGAGATTCCACTCTGGGAATCTTCTGGGATCCAGAAACAGTTGTGGATCCAGAAGCAGTCCTAAAATATAGGCCTGCTTTTCTAGAGGTGCAATTCCTGGTTGTCCCAGAACCTCTTTTCTATTAATCAACAAATTTAATCATTTAATGTCATTTAAATTCAGCTTCTTCACCCTCATGCAATTTATTGCTTTCTTGAAATAAGATGGAACTGGAAGTTACTGATAACTTATTTGGATTTGGATGTTTTCTACCAGTGATGTCATCTACATATTGAATAGTGCCTGGGACAAGATGGAAACTATGAAAGGCCAGGTACTTGACAGAGCATGATAGAAAGGAATGGAATCATAACATAACAAGAACTTCCTAGTCCAAAAGGGTATTATAGTGGGGTTTTTTTGTTTTTTTTGTTTTGAAAGGTTCACATTCAGCACAAGTGATTCAACAAGGTAATCAAAACATATTCAGTCCAATATCTATTTAAAAGTCCATTGTTCCAGATTATTGATTTTCAACTTTATTAATTCTAAGACATGATCTGTTAGGAGAGAACCTTCCAGACATCATTTCTTAATGTTGTTTTTAGTCATTCCTTTTCCACTGTGTGTGGAATACAACATAGAAATTAACTTTCCATTCTCTGAGGAAGAAATACATTATAAATCTGTGGTTCGGAAGACATAACTCTGCCATATTATCCTGAGATATTAGACTCCTGTTGTAAATTAAAGGCAAAATAATATAACTGGGTAATGAAATATTGATCTCCTCTTTCCAGCTTGCAGGCCAAGTTGATAGACTAAGAAGGAGCCACCTTCATTGCTATAATTCTGTTGCAAAGGGAGCATGTGAGGTTGCAGTTTATGAGAGTATATGAGAAAATTTGCTTTTTCAGAGGAGTTTGGACAAGGAAGGTGCAGCTGGGAAACACCTCCAAGCCTAAGAGGCACAATGAAGATTTGTTCCTTGAACTTCTAGGGCTGAATGTTCCGGGTCTTCATACATTGCCAGATAAAATGCAACTGCCTTCACTTGACTTTTTACTAAGAAGGGTTGTTAGATAAGTTTTGACCCACTCAGGAACAGGCCGCACCCTAGTTCTTTATGGGTTGCTCAATATCTAGTATTTTGAGGGAGGCAGCCAACAAGCTTACAACTATTTTTCAAACAGAAGTCATTATTTCACCAACAATTTGGATAAATTTGTGAAAATTCTTAACTAATCTATTTAGTACATATGCACCCTTTCCAATTAGCTGGGACAAAAGGGCCTGTATCAGTGGAACTTCAGATGGATTAGATTTAGTCCTAAACAGATTAGTCAAGCTAATTCTACTTAATCATACAAAAGAAATGGATGAGAATTGGGTAAGACACACATTTCTCTTGAATCTTTTAAAAGTCTTAATCATATCTCTATTTTTTAAAACGTTGCTATTTGGGAAAAGGACAAAAATAAGGAAATAAATGTGAAAATCTCTTAATATTGGGTGATTGTATCTGGGCCACAAAAATGAGGATCAACTCAAGATAGTGCCAAAGAGATATAGAATATGCTCACTTTTTCCTGACATTTAGTGGTTCTTCAAACTTTTGCACTTTAAATCAATCAATCTTAATGGGTATTCTTTGCCATAGTCAGATAGCTTTAAATGGCTGTCACTGTAAGGACCATCTTCTCCCCCTCTTCCAAGAAAGTACAAACTCTTGAGAACTTTGTATTTCAAAAGGAGCCTTTTATTGAAAGGGATTAAAGCAAGTCAAAACTCAAAGCAGGCTCTGGGGTCCCTCAGGGCATGCAGTTCAGGATAAAGGAAATTAGGAACCCCTGCCCACCTTCCAATGTGGATTCCAACCAATCCACCAGTGTGAACACAAATTGCATCAGCCTTTCTGAGAAACAGGTACAAAGAGTTTCTCAGGTTCATTTTACAATCCACTCGTTCCCCCCCTTTTTCGAGGTGTGAGATTTCTCCAGGGATTCCTGGCACCAGGCAATGGTTATAAATCAAGGTAAAGTTTATACAAAGAGGATCAGGCAAGAAATTGGATACTTAAAATACATAGGAAAAGAACTAAATGTTACCTCCAAATCCCCCCCTTCTTCCACAAAGAATGGCAGATACATGGATCTGACAGTCACAGTATAGACTTAACTACTTTCTTGTCAGGCCTGGAATCCATATTACGTTGGTGCCTTCAGGATCCAGGCCTGGTGCAATGGGAAGTTGGGAGGGGGGATTGCATGAGTGAAGTAGAATTAGCCATAACAAAACTTTGCAGAGAAGTTCAAGGTCATGGTGTCTGACAGCTGTGCAGAGAAGAAAGTGGAGGTTGTTTTCTGTACGTGAAGGAACTGATTGGAGCAGTGGTGGGCATGTGGGAGAAGTGGGCAAGGTCTTGAACTTTTTTTGGGTGCGGAAAACCTGGAAGCTCTCAGATTTGGGTTTTCCCAGATATGCCAATATCTAAACTCTAATAAAAGTTAGCTTTGAGGAATCGCAAGTCTCAGAGTATGATTTTGTTGGGGGTGTTACTTGGAACCCTGACATTCTGTTTCACTCCTGATGGGGTATATTGGTGGTTCAACTTACTATGACAGCTGGTGCAATTTAAGATTAACCGTGAAACAAAATAAGCCTGGGATTAGGGCACCGAGGGAAGGGGTACCCCATCTCCCAGCTGTCACTTGACTACACTATCACATTTGACTTTATTGATTTTTTAATAATGGTCCTTATCAGTCATGTCTGACTTTATTCTGATTATTAAAATTTGTTTTTTTTTTAAAAAAAAATGGTGATTGACTAAAGCTGGGGTGTCAAATTCGCACTGTCACACCATCCTCATGACATATCAGGACTTTTTTCCACTTCGCTAAATCAGGCTTATGGGCTGCAAGTTTGACAGCCCTGGACTAAAGTGTAAAAAATTTAATTTGAAGTAAATTAATAGATTTCAAATTTGTTTCTGCTTTATGGCATGAGAATTTTGCTTCTGTTGAGGGACACCATTATTGGGTTGAGCTTCGGGCATCAATTGGCCTTAATCCTGCCTTGGGCTCGTAAAACAAGTCTTAGAAAATGGTTACTGAGAGCACACTCTGCTGAAATCCACAGAATCTGATTGTTGGTCTTAAGCTAAATATACTGAGAAGTGTCAGTCACATCACTGTAGAGTATAACAGTTATTCTTCTTTTAGTATATTATGGGTTTCTTGCTATAAAGATAGTGTTAGGTATAGTTCATAATTAATTAATCAGTGCTTGAAGAATTATTATTTCTCAGTATGGTAAAGTATCTGGATTTAAGATGAATCAGCAAAAGACAAAGATGATAACTAAAAATATGAATATACAACAGAAAGAAGAGTTAGAAAGAACTACGGGTTTTGAAATCATTAAAAAGGTTAAATATTTAGGAATATATATTAGAGCTTCAAATGTCAAATTATACAAAAATAATTATGAGGTATTGTGGCAGAAGGTATGGAAAGAAATGGAGAATTGGAAGAAGTTACAACTATCCTTGCTGGGAAGAATAGCAGCTATAAAAATGAATGTTTTGCCCAGGTTTCTATTTTTGTTTCAAATGATACCGGTACTTAAGAACGATATCAAATTAGAGGAATGGCAAAAGGGAGTTAATAATTTTGTATGGATGGGCAAAAAACCAGGAATAAAATTAAAAATAATGCAGGACACAAGGGGGGTGTCTTAAAATGCTTAATTTAAAATTGTATTATGAAGCAGTTGTCTTATCATTAATTACTGATTGGATTAATTTAACTGAGGAAAGAGTTTTGAATATAGAAGGTTATGGTTTGTTATATGGGTGGCATGCCTATTTATTATATGATAAGAAAGTTGATAAAATATTTAAAAATAATATAATTAGAAATGCATTATTGAGGGTCTGGAGCAGGGGTGAAATGCTACCGGATCGGACCGGATCGCACGAGTAGGTAGCAGAAATTGATTTTGGTTCGCCGATCTGTTAGCCAAAATCTGTGGCCCTGCCCTCCGCTCATCCCCCCCCCCGCACATCCCCCCTCCGCTCATCCCCCCTCCACTCCGCTCCAATCGCCAGTCACCTGCTTGCCTGTTTGCCGCTTTTCTTCCCAATCACTCGGCGCTTTTTTCCCACCACTCGGCGCTTCCGGCCCACCCACTATACCCCCGGCCTATATAAGGTCCCCTTTCTACGCGGCCTAGCTACTTCACCCAGAAGTTTGCTGGCCACTCAGACCTCGCCGCCTTGCCTCAGACCTCACCTGGACGCCTCACCTAGACACCTTGCCGAAAAAGGTAAGGATCGCTGGTTGAGGCCTAGCGTGCCGCCCCCCCCTCCATGTAGTTTGCACAGCCGCCGGGGATGATTTGCGGCCATGTGCTATCCCCCCACGGTCCCCTGGTCCCCTTGCCTGCCTGCCTGGCCTGGCTAACCACCCACCTTTCCCCCCCCCAGCCTCTGGCTTGCCTTGCCTGGACTCCTCGCCTTGCCTGGACGCCTCGCTGACTTCTACTTTCTGAAAAAGGTAAGGATCACCGGTTGAGGCCTAGCGTGCCGCCCCCCCCCAACATCCCCAGGTTTGCGTAGTTCACACAGCCACTGGGGATGATTTGCGGGCCATGTGCTACCCTCCCACGGTCCCCTGGTCCCCTTGCCTGCCTGCCTGGCCTGGCTAACCACCCATCTTTCCTCCCCCCAGCCTCCAGCTTGCTTACCTTCTCTGAAGAGAGGAAATCCCCAGCCGCTGCTTACAGCGTCTGCCTCCTTTGCTTCCTGCAATCCCTGTGATCGATTGCATCAGCTAGCAGGATTTCTTCATCAGTGAGGCTGTGAGCTACTGATTCTGCCTGTTCTGTCCCTTCAACTGGGTAAGTTTTTTTTCTTTTTTGGTGGGAGCTTTAAAAAAATATTTAACTGAGGGGTTTTTTTTTATTTGTAGTTTAGGAAGTTTTAAATTTAGCTGCTTTTATCTAAAAATAAAATAAAATAAATATTTGTGAGAGCTTTCTGAGATTTGGTGTGTTTCTGTAGTGTTTCACAAACACACACTATCTCACAAAGCTGTATGTGGCATTTTGTGTGTGTGTGTGTGTGTGTGTGTCAGTGTTGTGTTGTGTGCAAAGTGTAAAAGTGTTTTTTTCTTTTTTTTGGCTTTTTATGCTGTGAGCTGCTCCTGCTTGCTGCAGGGGCCAGTTTAGGTCAGGCTCAGCTGTTTCCTAGTTGTGGGTGAGTCTGTGGTGTGGTGTGGTGTTGTGTTGTGTGTTAAGTGTGAAAGTGCTTTTTCCCTCTTTTTTTGGCTTTTTGGGGCTGTGAGCTGCTCCTGCTTGCTGCAGGGGCCATTTTAGGTCAGGCACAGCTGTTTCCTAGTTGTGGGTGAGTCTGTGGTGTGGTGTTGTGTTGTGTTTTTACATTGTGTGTCATCAAATAACAAAGCTCCTTTTTTTCTTTTTTGCAGTAGCTTCTGCCTTTAACAGGAAGGATGAAAAGGCAACAGACTTTGATGGGTTTCTTGGCCAAGAAACCAAAACTTGAACAACAACCAGCAGAAGTGGAACAAGAACCATCCCCAGCGCCACAAGCACCACTACCTGAAACCGGACTAAACAGCAAAGCAAGTATAGAGTCACCCGCTGCACCTGAAATCGGAATCATTCTTCCTGACTGCTGGACCTTGCAACAGTACAACTACTTCCAAGAGAAATATGACGGCTTGGAAGTTTCAGACAAGAAGCTAGGTTGTAAATATTGCGCGAAACATGGCTTCGCAATGGAGAGCAGTATTCATGTAAGCAAAGAGTGGAAGCTTTTCAAGATAGAGCCAGCTGGGAAAAGTAAGGAAGTGCACCAGGCGTCTCTACGGAAGAAAATGAGAGAACATTTTGTATCGAAATCACACATCATTTGTAGAGACAACGTCAAACAAGCTGAGCAGGAAGCCATAACAAAAGCAATGGACAAGATTTTTGAAACTCAATTTGCCACCACTTCTAGAATGTTCAAAACTGTTTACAGCCTGGCAAAAGCATGCAGACCAATTTCAAGCATCGAGGAATTGATAGAGCTACAAACAGAAAATGGAGTAGATCTGAGAGTAGGTCTGCATTCAAGACCAACAGTTGTCAAAATAGTTGAGTGCATCGCAAATGAAATCAAACTCAAATGTTTTCCAGCATCATTGCACAGAATCTGAAGGTATGTCTGATCATCGATGAAGCCTCAACAGTATCTTGCAAGCCAGTTTTGAGCATTTTCCTGAAAGTTGAGGACTCAGAGGACCCACCAACAATTTTTGGGGAGCTGGTTGAATTGAAGAAACAAGATGCAGAGACAATATGTTCTGCAGTTTTTGAAAGTTTACATAAACTTTACCCGGGAATACCTACAAAAAAATCTAATAGCGTTCTGCTCTGATGGTGCCAGCGTTATGCTTGGGAGAAAATCTGGAGTGAGCACCAGACTAGCCAAAGAGTTTCCAAACATCATCATATGGCACTGCTTGAACCATCGCCTCCAACTTGTTTTAGATGATGCCATAAAGGAAATAAAGCAAGTTAATCATTTTCAAATTTTCATTGATAAGATATGCTCCATTTTCCAGCAATCGAATAAAAGCCGGATAGAACTCGATGAAATAGCAGAAGAACTTGAGATTAACATCATACGGATTGGTCGGGTTTTTGGGCCAAGATGGGCTGCCTGTAGTTTAAGGGCAACCATAGCTGTGTGGCGCGCCTATCCTGTGCTACATCAATATTTTCATGTGAATGCTAAATACTCGGGTATGGCTGCCCATCTGGAAAATAAACATTTCTTAAATGATTTGGTGTTGATGATAGACATTTTGGGAGAAATTTCACTTCTGTCAACTGCACTGCAAGTTGCAGTGCACTGCAATATGGACATAATAAAAGCTGATAAACTGGTGAGAAGAGCAATTAAGGCATTTGAACTGCTAAAAAAGATAAAGGGTCCATACGAAAGGAAAGTTGAAGAACTAATTACCTCAGAAAGCTTCAAGAATATAAAGTTCATAGAAAATGATCGATTTGTTGGTCAACAATGAGAAAGACTTTTACAAAGTATCATCAAAAAAGGGGTAGAAGAGGGAGAAGAGGAAGGAAGAGGGGTAGAAGAGGGAGAAGGAAGGTGTAGGGGAGAGGGAGGAGAGGATGTAGATAAGAGAAGGAGAGGAAACCCACTTAAAGAATTATTTAATCAGATACAACTAGGAGTGGGAATACCCCCGTCATGGAAAACATCTTTTATTTCACTGATACCAAAAGAGGAGCAAGATTGCTCTAAACCCGGTAACTACAGGCCGATTTCACTTTTAAATAATGATTATAAGATTTTTGTTAAAATAATAGCAAATAGATTAATGTTAGTTTTACAACAAATAATTCATACTGATCAATCTGGTTTTATAAAAGGGAGGCAGATGAGGAATAATGTTAGACAGATTATTAATATATTGGAATATTTGGAAAAGAAGAATACTTCAGCAGCACTTATTTTTTTGGATGCAGAGAAAGCCTTTGATCGATTGCATTGGGATTTTTTATTTAAATTAATAGAGAAAATGCAATTTGGAGATTGTTTTGTTAGAATAATTAAAGCGATTTATGGAGAGCAAACAGCTCAGATTATAATAAATGGTAGTTTGACAGAAGTTATTAAGGTTGCGAAAGGAACGAGACAGGGATGTCCCTTATCACCACTATTGTTTGTTTTGACTCTGGAACCATTATTAGATAAAATACGAGTATTAATGAAAATAGAGGGAATTAAGATTAGACAATATGAGTACAAAGTTAGAGCTTTTGCAGATGATGTAGTGGTTACTTTAACAAATCCTATAAATTCAAGTAGATTTTTGTTGGAAGTAATTGATAAATATGGAAAGGTATCAGGATTTAAAATAAATCAGAATAAAACAAAAGTGATAATCAAAAATATGTCTATACAACAGAAACAAAAACTAGAGGAAATGACAGGATTTGAGGTGGTAAAAAAGGTTAAATACTTAGGGGTTTATATTAGCTCATTGAACAAGAAACTTTATAAGAATAATTATGACTTGCTATGGCAAAAAGTTCAGAATGATATGAGTGTCTGGAAAAAATTGCAGTTGTCGCTATTGGGAAGGATTGCGGCTATTAAAATGAATGTGTTACCTAGATTTTTGTTTCTGTTTCAGATGATACCAATAATTAAAAAAGATAAAAATTTGGAGGATTGGCAGATTGGGATCAATAAATTTATATGGCAGGGTAAAAAGGCGAGGGTTAAAATGAAAATAATACAGGACTCACGGGAAAGAGGTGGCTTAAAAATGCCTAATTTTAAACTATATTATGAAGCAGTGACTGGTTTAATTTAACGGAGGAAAGAATTTTGAACATAGAAGGTTATGACTTGTTATATGGATGGCATGCGTATTTATTTTATGAAAAAAAAGTGGATAGGGCTTTTAAGAATCATGTGTTGAGAAGTGCTCTTTTGCGGGTCTGGAAAAAATATTCTTATAAATTAGATTACAAGATTCCTATATGGGCGAGCCCCAGACATGCAATAGAGAATATAAATATAGAACAGAAACAGGAAATGATTACTTATAAAGAACTTTTGTATGCTGAAGGAGGTAGATTGCAATTAAAATCATTACAGGTATTAAATGAAGAAGGGAGGAATTATACTTGGTTTCAATATGGGCAAATAAGTGTTAGATGGAAAGAAGATCAAAAAATTGGTATAATGCAAAGGGAGGAAAATTTAATAAAGCAAATTAGAAATCAGACCCAGGAGCATATAAAGAGATTGTATAATGTGTTGCTTGAAATAGATTCGGAAAAGGATTTGGTAAAGGACTGTATGATAAAATGGGCACAGAATATTCAGGAACCAATAATGTTGGAAACATGGGAGAAAATCTGGGTTAGAAATGTTAAGTTTACACAAGCACAGAATTTAAGGGAAAATTTTTATAAGATGTTTTATAGATGGCACTTAGATCCTAAAAAATTATCATGTATGTATCCTAATATCCAAGCGAAATGTTGGAGGTGTGATTGTGATGACGCTACATATTTTCATATTTGGTGGACTTGCAAGAAAATTAAGGCCTTTTGGATAAGAATTTGGTGGATTATTCAAAATGTACTGAAGAAGAAGATAAAGTTCCTGCCACAATTTTTCCTTTTGGGAATTATAACGGATTGTACAGGGATTGAGACTAAACTGATTCTGAATTTAATAACAGCAGCAAGACTGTTGATTGGACAATACTGGAAGAAAGAAGAGGTACCTACAATAGAAGAATGGATATTGAAAGTCATTAATTTGGCTGAGATGGCTAAAATCTCATCTTTTTAAAAAGACAATACGCAGGAAAGATATTTAATTGAATGGAAAAAATGGATTGATTATCTACAAAACAGATATCAGATTAAGAAATATCAGATTGCCTTTGAATAATTAGGAAGTTATTTTATGTAATGGGGAGGGGGTTGGGAGATGAAAAGCTTTGGATGAGGTTAATTGGATTGGAAGGGAAAATTTTATTCTATGTTTGGTTTATGTATAACAATACCTTGTGATTGACCCGGGAAGCCGGGGGGGTGGGGGAAGAGAGGGGGGGGGGTTTCTGGGAGGGAGGGGGGGAAAAAGGGGGGAAAATGTTTTTGTTTTTTTAAAAACTTTTTCAATAAAAAAAAAAGAGAAGGAGAGGAAGGTCTGGAAAGTAGAAGAAGGTAGAAGAGGGAAGAGAGTTAAAAGGGGAGTGGTGACTGGGCAAGCCCGACTAATTGTATATAACTGTACATTGGATGAGCTCTTGGACATGATTGTAAAAATAAAACTTTTTTATAAAAAAAAAATTGCATAAACGACTGATGGACTGTGAGCATTTAAAAACTGGGAACCAACTGCAAGACACCACAAATAAGCTACAGTTTCTACAGTTTTTGGTGCCAGATTACTGGGATGTTGAGGAAATAGTCGTTCCATGGGCAGCAGGTGAAGAACAAGTGCACACATTTAATGACATTTTCAACTACCAAATTGACATCAATGACTACAGCGATTTTGTGGAGAACGTCTTGAAAGATTCGAAGAGGCATGCAATTCCTGACAGTATCAAAAAAGCAAAAGATATCGTCAGAACAATTGCAGTGAGTTCTGCAGAAGCGGAAAGGGGTTTTTCCAAAATGAACCTGATATGCTCAGAGAGCAGAAGTCGCTTTGCTGTTTCCAACCTAAACAACCTCATGACCATCAGCGTTACTGGACTACCTCTTCCAAAATGGGACCCTATTCCCGCAGTAAAAAAATGGTTCAGAGAACACCATCGCTCAGCCAATGATCCGTGCATCAAGTGCAAGAAAAGTGGAAGTGAGGAGAGTGCCACTGAAATAGCTATGTAGAAACATCTCAAAGCTAAAAACGACTAACAGTTCTATGTAAGTATTTAAGTATCTCTTTTATTTTTATACTATTTTGTGTACCTCTGTTATTCTTATTTACAAATTAAATGGCTAAATTTGTCTATCATGGTTTATCTACTTGCAGGTTATCTGTGGTGCAAGAAGCATTGTTGAAGACAGCACTTTTATTGCTCTTCTGTAAGTATTTGTGTGCCTTTTACTGTTTTGTGTACCCCTGTTCTTATTTATGAATTAAATGGCTAAATTTGTCTATCATGGTTTATCTCCTTGCAGGTCGTTATCTGTGGTGCAAGAAGCATTGTTGAAGACAGCACTTTTTTTGCTCTTCTGTAAGTATTTGTGTGCCTCTTACTGTTTTGTGTACCCTGAATTAAATGGCTAAATTTGTCTATCATGGTTTATTGTCAGGCCTGGAAACCATACTAGGCCTTAGGCTTCCAGATGCTGCCACATTTTTCCCCTGAGGGGAAGAAGGGGGGTTGAGGGATATGGTAACATTCTTCAAGCGGTCAAGGTCGGATTATGTTCACATCTGCAGAAGGAGTGGCAAGAAGAGGTTTCGAATAAACTGGGAGAACGTGGGACCATGTGACCAGCAAAGGGGTTAGGGGGGGTGGGACTCTTGGGGTGTGTATAACTGGGAAAAGAATCCGGAAGTTCAGTTTTGGAATTTCACTCATCGTGTGCTAGTAAAGAACTCTGAAAGACAATGGCTTCTGAGTTTTTTTTATGCAGAGGAGGGTTTTCTGGAACCTTGACAGTTTATCTCCTTGCAGGTCGTTATCTGTGGTGCAGGAAGCGTTGTTGAAGACAGCACTTTTATTGCTCTTCTGTAAGTATTTGTGTGTCTCTTACTGTTTTGTGTACCCCTGTTCTTATTTACGAATTAAATGGCTAAATTTGTCTATCATGATTTATCTCCTTGCAGGTCGTTATCTGTGGTGCAAGAAGCGTTGTTGAAGACAGCACTTTTATTGCTCTTTAAGTATTTGTGTACCTCTCACTGTTTTGTGTACCTGGTTTATTATTTAAGTATTGACTGCATGAAATAATTGGTATATCTTTTTTTTGTAGCTCCAAAAAGGGCAAAGAAGTGATGTCAATTTGGCCATGCCCACCAGCCATCTTGTCACCAAGCCACGCCCATCTGGTCACCAAGCCACACCCTCCAATTAGGCCATGCCCACAGAACCGGTAGGGAAAATTTTTAGATTTCACCCCTGGTCTGGAGGAAATATCAGTATAAATTAGATGGAAAGATTCTAATATGGGCAATCCCGAGACACATGATAGAAAATATAAATATATATCAAAAGATGGAGGTTGTTACCTATAAAGAACTCCTTTGTATGGAAAAGGGGGAATTACAATTAAAATCCAGAGAAAAGATGGGGGAAGAAGGGAAATGGTTTCAATATGGACAATTACAAGCTAGATGGAAATTAGATAAAAAAATAAGTATTAAGCAAACTGAGGATAACTTGTTAAAACAAATGAGAGATCAAGGTCAACAGCATATTAAGAGGTTGTATAATGTATTAGTAGAAATAGACTCAGAGACTGAATTGGTTAAGGATTGTATGATTAAGTGGGCACAAAATTTTCAGCAACCAATAATGTTGGAAACTCGGGAAAGAATTTGGGTGAGGAATGTTAAATTTACACAAGCGCAAAATATGAGAGAAAATTTTTATAAGATGTTTTATAGATGGCATTTAGACCCAAAAAGTTGTTATGTATGTATCCTAATGTACAGGCTAAATGTTGGAGATGTGATTGTGAAGATGCCACTTATTACCATATAAACCTATTACCATATACTTGTAAAAAAGTTAAAGCATTTTGGATTAAAGTATGGTGGATCATGCAGAACATTCTGAAAAAGAAGATTAAGTTTACTCCACAGTTCTTTCTACTAGGAATAATTATGGATTGTACAGCTATAGAGACTAAATTGATTTTGAACTTAATAACAGCCGCAAGACTTTTGATTGCTCAATATTGGAAGAAAGAAGAATTACCTACAATTGAAGAATGGACACTCAAAGTATCAAATCTGGCAGAAATGGCAAAAAATTCTTCTTATTTGAAAGACTATACACAAGAAAAATATATTTTAGAATGGAAAATGTGGATTGATTATATTCAAAATAAGTATCAGATAAAAAAATATCGAATAGCATATGAGTAAATTTAGGAAATATTTTGTATTAGATATATTTTTGAAGGAGAGGGGAATTGAGAGTGTGATTATGTGTGGAGTGATTAGAGATTATAATTTAAGATTTATTTTGAATTATGATTGTTAGTTTTGATACCCTGCATTTTGTTCTGGGAAGTCGGGGTGGGGATGGGGGGTAAGGGGGAGGGGAATTGGGGGGGTTGAGATTAGAGGATGGAGTGATGGTTAATGTACAGGGATTATTGAAGATGTACAAATATAATTAATGTAGGGTCGGGTCTGCCCAGCTACCATTTTAGAATGGTGGGGAGGAAGAAAAGAGGAGAGAGTAGGAGGTAGGAAAGAGGAGAAGAGGAGTAGAAGAGGGAGAAGAGGAAGGAAGAGGGGTAGAAGAGGGAGAATGAAGGTATAGGGTGGAGGGAGGAGAGGATGTAGATAAGAGAAGGGGAGGAAGGTCTGGAAAGTAGAAGAAGGTAGAAGAGGGAAGAGAGTTAAAAGGAGGGATGGTGACTGGGCAAGCCCGACTAATTGTATATGACTGTACATTGGATGAGTTGTTGGATATGAATGTAAAAATAAAACTTTTTTATATATATAAAAAGAATTATTATTTCTAAGAAGTTTAAGAACAATTCCCCTGAGGCTACAACCTGCAGATATAAGCAGGCAAAAATATTTGATCTTTTAAAAATGAATAATTATTTTGCTATGTCTTTTAACCTAGGAACAAGGCAGTTGTGCCAACGTACAACAAAACAGATTATGTAAACATTTTAAAATGTAATAGGTGTTTTCTTCCAGTCATATCACATGCAGTATTGTTGAAATGCCAGACAATCAAATAGTTTCTTGACTCTTTTGATGGTTTATATAAGATTAAATCCTAGATTACATTACAGTGTTGAATGTGCTGTTGAAGCTACTAATCCAAACTGCCCAGCACTTTTTCTAATAAACTGCATAGATGTATTTTGTTTTAAGATGCCTGTTTTAAGATGCCAGATGCCCCCCCACCCCGCTTATGATGCTTCCATATTGGACTGAGAGCAATTGGGTTTCCACCTCAGATGATGTGAGACTGGGTCCCTCAGGAGTCAACGAGGTCTAAGGGAACAGGTGGAAGATGAGGTGACTGGCCAAGTGGGACAAAACAACTGAGTGGAAGCTTCCAGTCACTAACCACAGACCATCAATGGAACAATTGACAGAGAAGTTTGGTATTTTGGAAATCCAGCCAGGTACACTAGGAACTGTGACAGTGGACAGGATGAATGAACCACCAACAATGGTAGCTACCCCATCTCCCCCTCCCCTGAAGCTGACTGTGCCAACACCAATGGGGATGGCTAGAGCCTTGGCTCAGGCAATGGCATTAGCTGGCCCCACCACCCCAAGTCTGGCATTGCTGCAAACGGTCCTATGGTTCCAGTGGCATCTGGAGCCCCTGCACAGGCACCAGAGCAGTGGGGGACATCCTGGTGCAGGAGGAGTGACCAACCCCCCCTTGGTGGACCACTTTGATGCATGCCCAGACAACCTGGCCCATTTCTTGGCTCATGTTTGCCACTATATGGAGTGCCATGGAGTGATGTACCCAGATAATGCAGCTTGGGTTCACGCATCCAATCTGGAAGGGAGTGCTTCAGGGTGGTTGGTGTCTGCATGATGAGAGAGCTCTGGAGCTGACTGACCTGGACACCTTCATGCAAGCACTGCAAGAATGGTTTGAAGACAGCTCGATGCATGGAGGCCTGCATCTGCACCCTAAAGCAGGACAAGCAGCCAGTGAGAGTACATCCAGAGGACTTCCGCAGTTTGGCCAGCCAAAGAGAGACTGGACCAAACACATGCTGGTTTACTAATTTCAGGAATGACTAAACAAGAAGCTATTACCACAACTGCCTACCACAGGGGATGGGGTTGCTACACAACCTGGCCATGTCAGCCCTGGAGCTATCTTTAACTTGGAATTTTCAGGGCTGCCACAGTGGTGGATGGGCAAGCTGTGGGAATGGGAGGGGATGAAGACAGTGTGGGGTGTGTAGCCATAACAACATTTTTTGCCTTGGGAGTCAAGGACATTCAGCCTGCACCTGGGGAGGCATGACTGGGAATTAACTACAGTTGGGACATGACCTGATTGGACCATGTGATACCCATGTGGATGCAGGGGAAGGAACTTTGACTTTACCTTGGGTGGGGAAAACCAAGGGCTTCGGATTCTGGTTTTTCCAGGTGTGCCAATATGACATCTCTAATAAATTCAAGCTTTGAGGAAAATGCCTGCCTTGGAGTTTTGATTTTATTGGGGGTGTTACTTGGAACCCTGACATTAACCTGAATCTTTTTTTTAAAACTACCAAGCAGCTTCCTGCACCATGGGTTTGCTGTCCAAACTTAGTGGGTCCAGAGAATGAGGTCTTCAATCACCATCTCAAAGCCAGTTGCTAGTTTGCTTTCTAGGGAGATTTGTTCAGCTCAGCATGGGCAGCATCACCCAACTGCCTCCAAGCAGCCAGCCTGATTGGGTTCTGACTCAGCCCGTGTTCACCTTCCCAGGCCAAGGCGGCATGACCATCCAGAGTGGAGTGTCTGCCTCATTCCACTTGGTGCAATGTGGATCACACCTAAATCTCCCCCACCAGGCTCAGTTTACTGGAATGACAGCTCCAACAGGAACTGGTACCAGCCAGCAACAGGAGCCTTTTGGTCAATCCAGCCTGGGATTGTGGAGGGAGATGTTACCGCTGGTGAGACTGAATACTCCACCTCACCAGCCACCCCCCAGACTGCCCCCAGCAGACCAAAGCCCCCCTGGGTGGGCCTTTTATCCCAGCCAGGGATGGATGCAGTACCAGTGGATGCCAACCCAGGTCCTGCCACCTGCCCTGGCTCTGCAACCAGCACCATCAGCTGTCTTTCCCCCACTGGTTAGAGCAACTTTTGAAGGAACCCCAGAAAAGCTGACTTATTTCCTGAACCAGATTTGGTCCCATCTTGACTGCTATGGAGATCTTCCACTGGCATCAGTCCACTGCCACTGCCCCCTCAGGACAAAACTCAACAGGTTTTGCCCCTAACAACCCTGGCCGGGGGGAGGGCACTGTAGCCACTGCAGCCAGCCTACTTGGATGCTCCCAGGTGCCCAGAGAGTATAGAAACCTGGCAGACGCTTTCAGTGAGCATGAATGTAACTTCCTTCCCGCCTACCAACTGGACAATAGAATTCATGTTGGGAGCCAAGCCAAGCCAAGGTATTCCATGACCCCTAAAGAAATGGATGAGTTAAGGAAGTACATCAACACCAATCTGGCAAGAAGATTCATCCAGTCCACCAAATCCAAAGTGGCAGCTCCAGTGCTGTTCAAAGAAAAGAAAGATGGGAGGATGAGGCTTTACATTGATTTCCACAGAATTAATGCTATGTGCATGGAAAACACCTACACCTTCCCCCTAATGAAGAACATGCTAAATCAACTAGCAAAGGGCAAAGTGTTCACCAAGCTAGACCTTATTACCAGGTATGGATCAAAGAGGGAGATGAATGGAAGACCACATTTAACTGCCCATTAGGCAGCTTCCAGTTTAAGGCCATTTGGACTGCAGGAAGCCGGTCATGTTCATGCAGATATTCAATGTAGTGTTGCATGAGCACTTGTACAAGGGTGACCTAGTTTACCTGATTGACATTCTTATATTCAGCAAAACACTAGAAGAATTAAATTAGTGCAATAGGTTCTGAAAAAACTCCTAGCCACGAAGCTCTATGTGAAGCTATCCATATGCGAGTTCCATAAGAATTCCCTAGACTACCTGGGCTACTGACTGTCAAATGAGGGAACTGAGATGGGCCCCAGAAAAGTGAAAGCAGTGCTGGACTGGCAAGCCCCAAGCCCCTGCAAGCAACTCCAAAGCTTCCCGGGGTTTGCAAACTTCTACAGACAGTTCATCCTGGCATTCACAGAAGTAGCCCTACCCCTGACGGAGCTTCTGAAAACAGGGGGCTTCACTACAAAACTGCTGGCCTGGTCACTGGACTGCCAAAGGGTGTTCGAGAGATTATCTTTGCTAAAGAATCAATTCTTCAACACCCCAACCCTGAACAGCAGTTCATCATCCAAGTCAATGCCAGCAACATGGCTGTAGCAGTGATGCTGTTACAGAAAAAAAACACCCCGGTGTCAGCTCCTACCCTGTGCCTATGTGTCCAAGAAGCTCACCAATGCAGAAAGACGGTGGGCAATATGAGAAAATGAAGCCTATGCCATCTGCTGGGCTCTCCTTTTCTGGTGGCATTTCTTAGAGGGGAGTAAAGTGCCTTTTGAAGTCTGGACTGACCACAATAACCTCAAAGCCTTATAAACCCCTCAAAAGCTTTCCCCCAAGCAAGTCTGCTGGGTCCAGTACTTCAAATGGTTTAATTTTGAGCTAAAATACATCCCAGGGGGAAAAGAACTTGCTAACAGATGCCTTATTAAGAAACCCACAATTTACTAGTCGAAGGGAGGAGGCCATCCAAACGATCATTCCCCCCCTTCCAATCGGCAGCTCAAGTCACCACAAGAGGTCAGAACAGATGTCAGAACAACCCTAAAGGGGATCAAATGAAAGTAGTCCTGAAGTCTGCACTCCCAGCTGACCAGTGGTTTGAAGAAAACTGGAAAGACCTGATCCTACGAGATGGGCTAGCTTGGAAAGGATCCAAGTTGTATGTTCCTGCCAGTTTGAGGCTTCAGGTCCTACAGCGCATCCATGACTCCTGATTAGCTGGCCATTTCGGATTCCTAAAAACCCTCCACCTAGCCAGGAGGCAATTCTGGTCACCCAAGATGAAAGCAGATGTGGAAGATTACATTAGAAGCTGTGCTACCTGTGCAACTATGAAAATGAGGCCTGGGAAACCCCCTGGACTTTTCTAACAAGTGGCTGATCCCTGCTGGCCTCTGGTATTTCCTGGGAGGAAATACTATGGACTTTATAGTCGAACTCCCAGAAAGTAGAGGAAGTACTGTAATCTGGACTGTGATTGATTTATTTTCAAAAAAAAGACCATTTCACCACCTGCTCAGGATTGCCCTCAGATAGACAATTGATGTTTATCAAACAAATCTACCGGCTACATGGACTGCCCCCCAGGGTCCTCTCTGACAGAGGAGTCCAGTTCACCGCTAAATTCTGGAGGGAGTTTTTAAAGTCCATTGGATCAACCCAGGGACTTAGCTCAGCTTTTCATCCGAATACTAACGGAGCTACGGAACGTAAAAACATCATGGTGGAGCAGTACCTGAGATGCTATGTGGACAATCAACAAGAGAACTGGGCAGATTTGCTGCCTTTCATGGAGGTGCCTTACAATAATGCAGTGCACAGTAGCACTGGGTTAACCCCCTGTTAAATCAATAGTTCCAAATTGCCGTGAAAACCACCATCGTCCATGACCCTAGCTGAATGGATGGAATTGCTGAAGCGGGGCTGGGAGAATATGAAGAAAGCACTAGCAGAGGCAGCAGAGGCATACAAGAAACAGGCAGATAAACAACAATCTCTCCAACCCCCCTTTCAGGTGGGAGATCTGTCAACCAAATGCTTAAGCTGAGATTGCCTAGCAAGAAACTAGAACCTAGGTTCCTAGGGCCATTTTCAATAGTGAAAGTAATTAACCCAGTAACAATACAGCTTAACCTCCCATGCCTATTAGGGAAAATGCATTGGGTTTTCCATAGCAGCTTACTGAAACCTGCAGTCAGTTCAAAGCTCAGACTGCAGGACTGTCCAGCGCCAAAGCCAATGATAGTGCAGGTTGAAAGAATATTCAACCATTATGAGGTTGAAAGAATATTGGACTCTAGAGAGCATAGGGGTCAATTACAATATTTAGTTCATTGGAAGGGGTACCCTTTGTCTGAGGCTACCTGGGTCAAGAGCTGGGATGTGAAGGAAGATAGATTAGTGAAAGTTCCATGATAAATTCCCTAGCAAGCCAAAAAGTCTATCTGGGGGAAGGGAGGTGGTTAGGAACAGATGTACTAACCCCCCTCCCTCATCTCATTTCAGGAACTACTCATCAGTTGAGGGGGCAGCATCTTGTCAGCCCTGAAGCCATCTTTAACTTGGAATCTTCAGGGCTGCCACAGTGGTGGAGGGCAAGCTGTGGAACAAGAGGGGGTGGTAGAGACAGTGTTGGGTGTGTAGCCATAACAATATTTTTTCCCTTGGGAGTCAAAGGCATTCAGCCTGCACCTGGGGAGGTGTGATTGGGAGTCAACTACAGTTGGGACCGTAACCTGATTGGACCATGTAACACCCATGTGGATGCAGGGGAAGGAACCTTGACTTTACTTTGGGAGTGAAAACCCGGGGACTTCAGATTCAGGTTTTCCCAGATGTGCCAATATAACATCTCTAATAAATTCAAACTTTGAGGAGTTTTGATTTAATTGGGGATGTTATTTGGAACTCTGACAGGCCACTGTAGTAGAGATTGACCTAATAGAATACTGTGAACACATTGTGCAGGAAAGCCAGCCTCGCCAAGTGCCTGAGAAGTGACTGGCCCCCAGGAGGGGGCCTACTTCCCTACTCTGACCAAAGTATGGAAGCCTCACCAAAGCCCAAGAACTTGCTTCTGCTGTGGGAAGGAGGGTCATTGAACAGCTGAGTGCCATGCCCCATGTACAGCTACTGCTCCCCTACCTCTAAGCTGAAGAAGAAGAAAAACTCCACATAATCAAAGAAGACACATGTGGGACAGCAGGTCATGGAGTTCTCTCTGACCCACATCAAACCAGGCCTGGTCTACTATGAAAGTGACAGTCAGGGGGAAGACAATCCAATGGTAAGTGACACCATCATCCTTATGACAGCCAGGGTGGAGATATTGGTGTCTTCCTTGAGAGTAAGGCAGGTCCTCATGACCCTACTGGACTTGGGATGTATGAAGTGCTTTGTTAACCCCCGATGTTAGAAAAGCTAGAGATGAGGCTGAGGAGGCTGAGGAGGCTGAGACAGCCTATGTGTCAAGGTTCCGACTAATGAACTCAAACAAATCAGAACTTTGAGACTTAAATCTACCTCAAAGGATTTCTTTATTGAGTACATCATATCAGCACGGATTAAAGGAAAACCAACTCTAAATAATTTCCACAGTTTCAGTATAATTAAAAGAAGAAATAAACCCATCCCCAAGTGTCACAGGTGTCAGGCCTGGAAACCATACTAGACTTTAGGTTTCCAGACGCTGCCACATTTTTCCCCTGAGGGGAAGAAGGGGGGCTGAGGGGTATGGTAACATTCTTCAGATGGTCAAGGTCGGATGGTGTTCACATCTGCAGGAAGAGTGGCGAGAGGATATTCAAATGAACTGGGAGAACGTGGAACCATGTGACCATCAAAGGGGTCAGGGGGGTGGGACTCTTGGGGGTTGTATAACTGGGAAAAGAATCCGGAAGTTCAGTTTTGGAATTTCACTCATCATGTGCCAGTTTCCTCATGCTAGTAAAGAACTCTTAAAGACAATGGCTTCTGAGTTTTCTTTATGCAGAAGAGGTTTTTCTGGAACCTTGACAACAGGTCATGTTGGCCAATTGGGTCAATTGGCAGGCTCTCTGGGCACTCCTTCCCCAACCTTATCCATTCCCCATGGAGATGACCTTGGTTCCCAGAGAATGTTGTATCTAACAAGGTATTCCAACCTCCTTTCCCCCCTTCCCCTTCTGTGTGGCAACTGAGGAATAGTAAAATGATTTCTTCCAGGTTCGGTTCGAAGTTGACAGTTGGCTCTCCCCCTAGTGAATGAGAAGTATCTGGCAAACACCAAGGACAGATAGATTAATTTCCTACTAGCCACCCCTCCCATCACTTGGCTGTTCTTTTGGCTTTTGGGGATTTTTGTCATGACATTTTCTAACCAGTCTATCTGCTCTTTTGTTTTGATTCTTCATCCAAGTGGCTTCAGAAAGAGGGTAGCCCTTCCACTGTACTAAATACTGTAACCTTCCTTTGCACAGTCTAGAGTCAGGATCCTCTTTACTTTGTAATTGGTTTCCCTTTGTACTACATTGGGATCTGGGGCTATCCAAGCTACTGGTCTTAGTCCTGAACCTCTTACTGGTTTCAACAAACTCCTGTGGAAACCAGATGTATTTTCTCAACAGGCATGGGAGCTTCAGCTCTACAGTGACTGGGTTAATGATCTTTATGATGAGGAAAGGTCCTATTAATTTGGGACATAGCTTTTTACAGGGCAATCTCAGTTTTAAGTATTTGATGGAGAGGTAAACCTTGTCTCCTATTTGAAACAGCCTCTGGGGGATCGTTTTTTATCTGCGTGCTCCTTTTGCATTTCTGTGGCTTTCGCTAGTGCCCGTTTTACATCTCCCCATGTGTCCTGTATGGAGTCTACCCATTCAATTAAGGTCACTGATGAAGGGGGTTCCTGAGGGTACTCAGGAATGGGAAAAAATTCCACCCCTGTGGCCACCTTGAAGCCCATGCTGCTATGCATGGCATTAGTGTATGCCACTTCAGCAAAAGGCAGTAGCTCAGGCCAGTTAGCTTGTTGGTAATTAAAATAGCACCTCAAGTACTGATCTATCATTGCATTTGTACATTCTGATGTCCCATTGGTACTTCAATGAAAAGCCGAATTAAGCCCCTGGGATGACTCAATTAGCTTTACAAACTCCCTCCAGAAGTTGGCCATAAATTAGACCCCCTGATTATATATAATCTTCTTGGGGAGTCCATGAAATCAGTAAAAATGTTTCAGGAATAGCCAGTTTGCCAGTTTGTGGGCTGACGGGAGGCTGAGGCAGGCTACCAAATGAACTTGCTTGGAGAAAAGATCAATCATGGTCCAGATTACGAGGTTTTGTCCACTCTCTGGGAATTGCACTATAAAATCCATTGATATTTCCTCCCACGGTCACAATGACTCGGCTACTTGTTGGCATTTTCAAAAAAGTTTTGTTTTGCTCTTTTGATTTCTTGTGCCAATTTTCCTTTTTCCATTAAATTTAGCTTATGTTTTATTATTTCCATTTGTTTTTTTTAATTTCTGTTTTGCGGCTGTTTTTGTAGTTCTAATTCAAGTTTTTTATGTTCTTCTAATGTCTTTTGCTGTTGTCTTTTTCCCCAATTTTTTCTCGCTATGTAAATTATAGCTAATCCACTGATGTATGGTTTGGCTGTGTCCCATAAGTTTTGTAATGAAGTCTCTTCTTTTTATAATAATAATAATAATAATAACAACAACAGAGTTGGAAGGGACCTTGGAGGCCTTCTAGTCCAACCCCCTGCCCAGGCAGGAAACCCTACATCATCTCAGACAGATGGTTATCCAACATTTTCTTAAAAATTTCCAGTGTTGGAGCATTCACAACTTCTGCAGGCAAGTCGTTCCACTTATTAATTGTTCTAACTGTCAGGAAATTTCTCCTTAGTTCTAAGTTGCTTCTTTCCTTGATCAGTTTCCACCCATTGCTTCTTGTTCTACCCTCAGATGCTTTGGAGAACAGCCCGACTCCCTCTTCTTTGTGGCAACCCCTGAGATATTGGAACACAGCTATCATGTCTCCCCTAGTCCTTCTTTTTATTAAACTAGACATACCCAGTTCCTGCAACCGTTTTTCATATGTTTTAGCCTCCAGTCCCCTAATCATCTTTGTTGCTCTTCTCTGCACTCTTTCTAGAGTCTCAACATCTTTTTTACATCGTGGCGACCAAAACTGGATGCAATATTCCAAGTGTGGCCTTACCAAGGCATTATAAAGTGGTACTAACACTTCACGTGATCTTGATTCTATCCCTCTGTTTATGCAGCCCAGCTCTGTTTTGGCTTTTTTCGCAGCTGCTGCACACTGCTGGCTCATATCTAAATGGTTATCCACTAGGACTCCAAGATCCCTCTCACAGGTACTACTATTGAGCAAGGTACCACATATACGGTACCTGTGCATTTTGTTTTTTTGGCCTAAATATAGAACCTTACTTTTTTCACTGTTGAATTTCATTTTGTTAGATAGCGCCCAATGTTCAAGTCTGTCAAGATCTTTCTGTAACTTGAGCCTATCTTCTGGAGTGTTGGCTATTCCTGCCAGCTTGGTGTCATCTGCTAATTTGATGAGTTCCCCATCTATCCCCTCGTCCAAGTCATTGATGAAGATGTTGAAAAGTACTGGGCCTAAAACAGAGCCTTGGGGTACTCCACTGCATACTTCCCTCCATGTGGATGTAGTTCTGTTGAGGACTACACGTTGAGTGCGGTTGGTCAGCCAGTTACGAATCCATCTGGTGGTGGTGCTGCCTAACCCACATTTTTCTACTTTATCTAGTAGTAGGTTATGGTCTACTTTATCAAATGCTTTACTGAAGTCCAAGTAAATTCTATCGACAGCATTCCTCTGGTCTATTAATTTTGTCATTTTGTCAAAGAATGCGATAAGATTAGTCTGGCATGATCTGTTTTTGACAAACCCATGTTGGCTTTTGGTTATTACTTTGTTTGCTTCTAGGTGTTCGGTGATTCGTTGCTTGATTATCTTTTCCAGAATCTTCCCCGGTATTGAGGTCAGGCTGATAGGTCTGTAGTTTCCTGGATCTGTTTTTTTTCCTTTTTTGAAGATGGGAACTACATCAGCTCTTTTCCAGTCCTCTGGCAGCTCCCCTGTGCTCCAGGATCTTTGAAAGATATAGTTCAGTGGTTCTGAAATCACGTCTGCCAGTTCCTTCAGAACCTTGGGGTGTAATCCATCCGGTCCTGGTGATTTGAACTCGTCTAGGGTAGACAGGTGTTCACTTACCATTTTCTTCCCTATTTTAACTTGTGTTTCTAATCTGTTTTTTGTAGTGCTGTTTTTGATAGGTTGGATTGTTTTTTCCTTTTGTGTAAAGACAGATGCAAAATATGAGTTAAGTAGATCTGCTTTCTCCCTGTTGCTTGTCATCTTCTTGCCACTTTCTCCCAGCAATGGGCCAATTGTTTCCTTGACTTTTTTCTTGTTTTTAACATGTTGGAAGAAGCTTTTTTTGTTATTTTTTCCTTTTGTCGCTAGCCTTTGTTCATCGTGAGCCTTAGCTTTCCTCACTTCATCTTTACAGGCTCAGGCTATTTGCTGATATTCTGCCTTAGTTATTTGCCCCTCTTTCCACTTTTTATATTTGTCCTTTTTGTCTTTCAATTTGTCAGATAGTTCTTTATGCATCCATGCTGGTTTCTTTTGAGATCTATTATTTTTCTTCTTCATTGGTATTGTGCTAGACTGCGCTTTTATAATCTCACTTTTCAAAATTTCCCAAGCTTCTTGAGTCGTTTTCCCCCTGAGGATTCTTATCCATTGAATCCTTCTCAAGCTCTCTCTAAGTTTATTGAAATTAGCTCTTTTAAAGTCCAAGACTCTAGTTTGACTTTGTTCTACTACTTGTATTTGCTTAATGTCGAATTCCAATATTGCGTGGTCACTTGCCCCCAAGGTTCCTGTAGCTTCAACACCTTCTATCATTTCATCTCTGTTAGTGAGAATTAAGTCCAGTATGGCTGATCCCCTTGTTGCCTTCTCTATTTTTTGGGAAACAAAGTTGTCCGCTAGGTTTGTTAGGAACCTGTTGGATCTTCCACTTGGTGCAGAGTTTGTTTCCCAGTTGATGTCAGGGTAGTTAAAATCCCCCATTACTACTGTGATGTGCTTCCTACATACCTTAGTTAGCTGACTAGCAAAAAGTTCATCTACTTCCTCTGTTTGGTTGGATGGCCTATAGTATAGACCTATGGCAATATCGTTTATTAATTCTAGTCATTCTTGTTTTTTGGCCATATTTTCTGTTTCAACCATTGATAAAATTTATTTCATATCTCATGGTATTCTGACTTACCTTTACTTTTCAATTCCAAGGTTAATCTATCCATTTCCGCACATGTCAACATTTTTAATCACTTCATCTTCTAGAGGTGTTTCTTTATTTTTCCAATTTTGGGCAAAACTCATTCTTGCTGCTGCTATAATAGGTATTATTAAGTAAGTTACCCCTTTACGCTATTTCACATTTATGATTCCCAGTAGGAATAGTTCTGGTTTATATTTTATTTCTTCTCCAGTTATTTCCACCAACCATAAATAAATCTTCCACCAATACTCCTTTGCTTTTTTACATAACCACCACATATGATAGTACGTGCCTAATTCATGGTTGCATTTTCAACTTTTTGGTAATAAATTTCTAAACATTTTTGCTAATCTTGCTGGTGGAAGATGCTATCTGTAGAACAGCTTATATAAATTTTCTTTGTATGGAATTGCCAATGTTATTTTCCTGTTTTTTCCCCATAATTCTTGCCAGTTTTCCAATTGTATATTATACCCAAAATTTAGTACCCATGCCACCATTGTTGCCTTGACCTGCTCTTTCTCTATTTTGTAATCCAGTAAGAATTTATAAATTTTCTTTACCAATTTATCATTTGTCCCCAGAAAAATCTTATCTATTGTCATTAATTTCCTATTAATGCCCCACTCTTTCATGTCTTTCAAATAATGTGTTTGTATTTGTAAATAGTACCACCACTCCAATTCTACCCCTTGTTCTTTTTAATTCTTGCCTCAATTTCAATCCCCCTTCTTTGTTTATAATATCCTTACAAGTGACACATTTTCCCTGGTTGATTAAATTTGGATGGACTGGCGCTTCTAATGTAGATAACCAAATCAGATTATACATCTCCATAATTTGCTAATACTTCCATTAGCTTGATGCCCAATTGTAGTCATTCCTTAAGAATAAAGACCAGATCGTCTGCGAAGGCTTGCAGTTTATACATTTCTTTCCTGATTTCCAGACCTTTCATTTGTGTTTCTTTCCATACTATCCTCGTTAATACTTCCAAAGTTAATATGAACAGTAATGTGGATAACGGGCATCTTTGTCTAGTACCCTTCTGAATTTTAAAATATTTTGTCACCTCTCCCTTCACTATTACTTTGGCTTCTTGCTTAGAATATATCGCTGAAAACATGTTTAAAAATTTCTCGCCAAATTCCATATATTTTAATTGTTGTGCACTAAATTCCCAATTAATGTTATTGAATGCTTTCTGGGTGTTTAAAAATAACAGTGCCACCTGTGTACCACTATGTTTATCATAATATTCTAAAATATCTAGTATTATTCTTATATTATTTTTCATTTGTCTTTTTGGTAGAAAGCTGTTTTGGTTCATGTGTTTAAACTCATTTAGAAACTTTTTTAGACAATTGGCTATTATTGATGTGAATATCTTGTAGTCTGTATTTAAAAGCGATATGGGCCTATAATTTTTAATTAGCATCCTATCTGAATTGGTATCAGCACCTCTCCTATCACTGCATTCTATACTTTTTTTTTTAATTTACATTTACATCCCGCCCTTCTCCGAAGACTCAGGGTCTTACTTCAAGTAAGACCTGTCCTAAGCTATCTTGCATTTCTTTATATAATTTATATAATTCTATTGTAGACCATCAGGACCTGATGTCTTATTATTTTTTGTTTTTGGACCACCTCCATTAATTCTGACATCTTTCTTTCTTCATTTAACATATTTTTAATTTCTTCCGGTGATATGGGGCTATGCCCACATTTCCATTGAAGGAGAAAAGACCACAAAGGATTGGAGAAACAGGAAGTATTTATTTAATTATTTGCGCAAATAGGCACAGACATCGACTTGTGTGGAAAAACAAAGTCTGAACCCCTGGCACCGCCCAAGCCTATACTTTTATAGCTTCTGATACAGAAAGTAGAAAACAGGAAAATAGGAAATGATACATAATTGATTTACAGTTAACTTGTCTATATATGGTATTATCTTACACCTTATGTCACCTTTCATGACACGAGACATCCTCCGACACGTGTAATTAGTCACCTCCAGTATCCTATTCTTGTTCAGTACGTTCCAGGGGTTAAAAAGTTCAGAAGTAAACAGTTACAATATGTAGAAATATTCCTCTAAGTTTGCAACACACGCCTCTGCCAAGCACGATAACTTCTGCTTTTACATAGAAGTAATTTTCCATCAGCATTACAAAATTATATGAGCAGTAAAGGTACACACAGAACTTATTGGTGTTTTAGGGTTGCATAGATATCGGGGTCCCTTATCACCGGGATTTTTGGTAGTTCCACTTTCTCAAGACATTGTAATATTCTCTCTTCTATGTAGCAGTCAGTCTTTTTGTACAATTTCTCATAAAACTCCTCACCTATGTTTTTTTTCTCCTCATTTTGGTAGCTATGTTCCCCTCTTCATCTTGTAATTTATTGATCCATCTCTTCTTGGTCTGTTTTTTAAGTTTATATGCTAACCATCTATCTGGTTTGTTGGCATTTTCAAAAAAAAATTTGGTTTGTCCTTTTTATCTGTTATGCCAGATCTTTTTTCTCAAGTAGATTCAATTTATGTTTAATTAAGTTCATTTGTTGTTTAATATTTTTCTTTTGAGGCTCATCTCATAATATCTCCCCCAATCTTTTATATTCTTCTTCCAGGCAGTTCCATCTTTACTTTTTCATTTTATTTTATTTTGCCATATAAGATATGGCAACTCCCCTCATGTATGCCTTAGCTGTGTCCCATAAATTTTGTATAGATTAGGGGTAGTCAACCTTTTTATACCTACTGCCCACTTTTGTACCTCTGTTAGTAGTAAAATTTTCTAACCGCCCACCGGCTCCACAGTAATGGAGTTATAAAGTGTATCATCGTCTGCGCATGCCTCTCGTGCATCATGGATTGGGTTTGGGGGGGTGCCGGCTACCAGCTCTGCTTGTCTGTTACAGCTGGGTGGTGTGGGGGGAGATGAGTGAGCTATTCTGGGATGAGGCTCGTTTGTTTATGGTCGCACTATAGTGCCATTTAGTTTCACTTACATAACGTGAACTAAACTTATGCGCGGGTGATACAAATAGTATATTTTCAGAAATTTAAATTGTCACGGGGAATTTTATGAAAATCTAATGAAAATGTTTTTAAATAATGCTATGAAATTTTTTTGAAAAGTCAATTAAATTAAAAAAAAGGAAAATGTTTCAGTATCAGACAAAACCCCTACTGCCCACCATGAAAGCTGGAACGCCCACTAGTGGGTGGTAAGGACCAGGGTGACTACCACTGGTATAGATGTATCTTCTTTTTTATTTTCTTTAAAGAAGAAACTTAATTGTTTGGCCATCATTAATTTAAATTCTTCATCCTTTAAAATTCTTTAAAGAAATTCTTGATCTTTTTAGTGTCCATCTTATTTCTCTCTTTTCTCCTATCAGGCTAATTTTCATAGGATTATGGTCTGCCCAAAGATTCATGTCAATTTCAACTTCTTTCACATCCGATTGTAATTTTATTGACATCCAAACCATATCAATTCTGGACCATGATCTGCGTCTATTCGAATAGTATGTATATTGGTTTATGTCCTGATGTCTCTCTCTCCAAATATCTTTTATCTTCAATTCCTCCACCATTTTAAAGAAAGTTTTGGGTAAGATTCTTCTTATTCCTTTCCTCATCTTATTATTTTATAATCTAATTTTTTGTTAGTTATTGTGTTGTAATCTCCTAAAATACAGATATTATCATATGTTATATCATAGATGATGTCATGTAATTTCCTATAAAATTTCTCTTGTCCTCCATTTGGGGCATAGATTTCTACTAGTAAAACTTTTTTTGATTTGTTTCTATCTCTACAATCAAAATCCTACCTTATTCATTTTTAGCTTAGCCAAAATCACCTCTTTCATATACAACACTACTCCTCTTTTTGTGTGTGTGTGCTAATGAGGCATATATGTTCCCTAGTTTGGAGTGTTCCAACAACTGTTTTTGTCTTTTATATGAACTTCCTGTATTGCTATTATAGCCAAATTTAATTTCTTTAGTCTATTGAATGTTTTCCTTTTTTCATGGGTGAGTTTAATTCATTAATATTGAGAGATAAGATTTTTAGCTCTCCGTGCATTTCTCTACCTATACCTTGTCCTTGTGTTTCTTGTCGCTCTAACTTCTTTTAGTTATTTGAGCCTTCTCTTATCATTCTCTATTTTTTCTTCCTTTCCCTCTCCCCTTTCTTTATTTTGTAGTGGTTCTTTTTCCATGTCTCCTGATCTTAAATCTCTTTCTTCCATTTTCTCCCTTTCTTCTACGTCTTCTTCATTATTAGCATATTGATTATAGAAGTCTTCTGCTTTGTCCAAGGTACCTAACCTGTGTCGTTTTTTCTTGCCACGAGACTATAATACCTTCTGGTATCAGCCATCTAAAATTAAGTAGATTTCTTCACCATTATGACATATATTTCTTTTGGTAAATTATGTCTTCTCACTTAATTTGTCTGAACTCTGTATGTTTTGTCTATTTCCATTGACATCTCTTCTTTTCCTATTCCAAGTGCTTTCACTAGTATTTCCGCCATAATTTCCAGGAGATCTCCTTTTTCTTCTCTTACATTCTGGAAGTGTAAATAACGGGCTGATTTTTCAGACTCTAAAAATGACTGTATTTTCCAATTCCCTATTTGCCTGGATTAATTTTCCGCTAATTTTGTCCACTCTTTTTTCCTCTTTCTCCTTTCTTACTTCCATTTCTTTAATTTTTGTTCATTTTTCGTGATCTGTTGCTGAAAGCTTCAAATTTTCTGTCCATCATCTGCATCTTTTCCTTTAATTCTCCTGTATCATTCCTTACTTCCCCTATCTCTTTCTTCAGTTCACCGTGATTTCTCATCATTGCTTCTTGCATGTTTTCCAACATGGCTTGTAGATCTTTAAATGAATTTAATCTCTCCCTTTGCACCATCTCCTCAATCAATCATACTCGATAATGCCCCTGCTGCTGCCTTAGTGCCTTGTTTCCTCCCTGTCCCAATCTTTGTTAAATTTGTAATACTCATCATGTTTAACAGCTTCTTCACAAAATCACTTTTTATCAAGTTCTCCCACTGTCTCTTCCCACCAATATAAACCTCCACCTCTCCAACAATAGTAAATTATTAATATTATAGTTCGTTATTATATATATATACTTAGCTTTTATATAAAGTATAACAATGTTAAACAATGTTAAACAATGTTCTAGGTCAATATTGGGAGCAATAACAAAGCTTGAAGCAATTTATAATTGTTCTATATCACTGACAATGTTGCTACTAATCGTAGTAATAATAATACTTTTGATTCTTAATATTTAATGGACATAATATATTAATAAGATCATTGACAAAAATATCAATAGTTCCAAATTCTCACACTTTCAATGCCCTCCAGTTCAGCTCTAAGATGTTGCAAAATGTCTCTCTGCTTTAATTAAATGTTCTTTTGCTTTAAGATGTTCAATTTTCCACAGATGCAGTTCAAAACACCAATATAAATCCTTCTTTATCAAATTTCCACTTTAACAAATATTCCCCTCCTTGACCAGCAGATGTCTCCCTGCCTGTTACTTCTGTTCCAAAAAAGTGCTGTCACTGTCCAAGGGGGAGTCCATTTTATTCACCAAACCCTCCCCTTCCATTCCTTTGTAAGTTTCTGACATTTCAAAACTGCCAACCTCCTGGTGGGGTCCAGGTAGGCTGCTACTGGGAGAGCTGGTTTAATGACAGCTGTCCAGCTGGAAAATCCAGAAAAAGAAACTCCTGAGACATTATTTGACCAAGAGTATAAACTTTACTGAATAAATCAGCATTGTCATAAAATAAGTGAAGCCACCTCTGGGCTTCCCATACAAATGCACACTTAGTTCATTTCCCCTTTCTCCACAGGCCACCCACAGTCCATTATGTCCACCAATCACTTCTGTTCATTTTGCTTTGGAAACCAGCCAATCACTCTGTGGCATTTGCTCTGGATGTTCTTGAGGGGGGCAGCAATGTCTCATTTATTTATTTATTTATTTATTTATTTATTTATTTATTTATTTATTTTATTAAATTTTTATACTGCCCTTCTCCCGAAGGACTCAGGGCGGTGTACAGCCAGAAATAAAATACAAGATATATACAATTAAAAGAAATTAAAATATAGCAATTACTAAACGGCTGATAGTTAAAAATGAATTTAAAATTTAAAATATTAATAAAACCCCAATATAAAATCAAACTATTATGCCAGTCCCGCTTGAGTAAATAAATATGTTTTTAGCTCACGACGGAAGGTCCGAAGATCAGGCACTTGACGTAGGCCAGGGGGGAGTTCATTCCAGAGCGTCGATGCTCCCACAGAGAAGGCCCTACTCCTGGGGGCCGCCAGCTGACATTGTTTGGTGGACGGCACCCTGAGGAGACCCTCTCTGTGAGAGCGTACGGGTCGGTGGGAGGCATACGGTAACAGCAGGCGGTCTCGTAAGTACCCGGGTCCTAAGCCATGGAGCGCTTTAAAGGTGGTAACCAGAATCTTGAAGCGCACCCGAAAGACCACAGGAAGCCAGTGCAGACTACGGAGCAGTGGTGTTACGTGGGAGCCTCGAGCGGCTCCCATTACTACTCGCGCAGCTGCATTCTGGACTAACTGCAGCCTCCGGGTGCACCTCAAGGGCAGCCCCATGTAGAGAGCATTGCAGTAATCCAGCCGAGACGTAACCAGAGCATGAGTGACTGTGCATAGGGCATCCCGGTCAAGGAAGGGACGCAACTGGCGGACCAAGCGAACTTGGTAAAAGGCCCTCCTGGAGACGGCCGCCAGATGTTCATCAAAGGACAGCCGTCCATCCAGGAGGACGCCCAAGTTGCGAACCACCTCCTTTGGGGCCACTAACTCGCCCCCAACAGTCAGCTGGAAACCAATGATGCTTGGAGGCCATTCCCCCCACCCTTGCATTCTAATCCACCATCTTCTCCATTCTTTGTCAAGCTGAGAACAAAGCAGAATAGGTAGTCCTCAAGTTATGAATGTAACAGAGCCTGCCCATTCCATTCATAACCCGAGTATTCAAAAGAGTGAATTATGTAACTTGAATGTGATCACTCTCTCCTTTCGCCCACACATTCTCTAATTGAATATGCAGCTCATTAAGTGAGAGGTATCTCAGGGTGGAGAAGGACATGGGGAGCCTATTGATGGAACAGGCCACCTGCTTCAGGCCACTCAAGGCCTCCCCCAGCCCTCTGAGATACCCCATTCTCCCTTCCCTTGGGTCCCCACAATGGCTCCTGCCCACCATCCTCCCATGCTGGTCACTTGTCTTTTTTATATAATTTTTTTAAATTTTATAAACAAACAAATATTTAATACAGCATTCATTACTTCCATGCAACATCTCAGTGTTTTCTTTATGGCTCCATCTTTTTGTTGTTTCTTCTTTCTTCATTTCTTCATCTTTCTTCATTTCAATTTAATCTATTACAATTTTTTCACAAGTACAATATTCTAATTATACCATTTTCTTACATAACTATCAATTGCTTATCTATCTATATGATAAAATCTGGTACCTCACACCGAAGCCACTGATGATCTCACCCAGCAGCTTCATATAGATGTTGAACAGAAGGGGCGAGAGAATCGACCCCTGCGGCACCCCACAAGTGAGGCGCCGCGGGGTCGACCTCTGCCCCCCCGTCAACACCGTCTGCGACCGGTCGGAGAGATAGGAGGAGAACCACCGATAAACGGTGCCTCTCACTCCCAATCCCTCCAACCGGCGCAGCAGGATACCATGGTCGATGGTATCAAAAGCCGCTGAGAGGTCTAATAGGACCAAGGCAGAGGAACAACCCCTATCCCTGGCCCTCCAGAGATCATCCATCAACGCGACCAAAGCCGTCTCAGTGCTGTAACCGGGCCGGAAGCCAGACTGGAACGGGTCTAGATAGACAGTTTCCTCCAGGTGCAGGGGAAACTGATATGCCACCATACTCTCTACAACCTTTGCCGCGAAGCGAAGGTTGGAGACCGGACGATAGTTACCTAAAACAGCCGGGTCCAGGGAAGGCTTCTTGAGGAGGGGCCTCACCACCGCCTCTTTCAAGGCGGCCGGAAAGACCCCCTCCAACAAGGAAGCACTCGTAATCGCCTGGAGCCAGCCTCGTGTCACCTCCTGAGTGGCCAGCACCAGCCAGGAGGGGCACGGGTCCAGTAAACACGTGGTGGCATTCAATCTACCCAGCAACCTGTCCATGTCCTCGGGAGCCACATGGTCAAACTCATCCCAGACAATATCACCAAGACCGCCCTCGGACGCCCCGTCTGAATCGCCACAATTTTGGTCCAGACCAATTTTGGTCCAGACCAAAACATAGCCATATTTATGGTCATTTGCAGAGTCCTACAGTCATTTGACTGCATTTTATGACAGTTTTGCTAACAACTGACATTTCTGGTTTTCAGCAAAACCACATCATAGTGAACAATGGGTTTCCTTAACAACCAGGTGTTCACTTAATGACAACCCCAGCTGACCCATTTGATGACTCTTACAGCTTGTGACAGTAACGGACAGACTCTATTATGCTTCTAGGTCAAGGATTTTTTTTTTATTGAAAAGTTTTAGAACAACAATTAATTTTTCCCCCTCCCCCACCTTCCCCCCTCCCTCCAAAACCCCCTCCCCCCCGACTTCCTGGAGCAAACACAAGGTATAGTTCATTAAACAAACAGTCATACATTAAATTTTTAAAATCTAACACAATTATAATCCTTCTCTCCCACATAACCTGACTTCTTCCATTAAAATCAAAAACAACATCCTTCATTCAAAGGCAATCCGAAATTTCTTAATCTGATATCTATTTTGAATATAATCAATCCAGTTCTTCCATTCATTTAAATATTTTTCTTGAGTACTGTCTTTCAAGAAGGCTGAAATTTTAGCCATCTCAGCCAAATTGGAAACTTTCAATATCCATTCTTCTATTGTGGGTAATTCTTTTTTCTTCCAATATTGTCCAATCAACAGTCTTGCTGCTGTTATTAAGTTCAAAATCAACTTAGTCTCAATCACTGTACAGTCCGTTGTTATTCCCAAAAGAAAAAATTGCGGTAGGAACTTTATCTTCTTCTTCAGAACATTCTGCATAATCCACCAGATTCTTATCCAGAAAGACGTAATTTTCTTACAAGTCCACCATACATGAAAATATGTAGCATCATCACAATTACATCTCCAACATTTCGCTTGCATATCTGGATACATACATGATAATTTCTTAGGATCTAAATGCCATCTATAAAACATCTTATAAAATTTTTCCCTTAAATTCTGCGCTTGCGTAAATTTAACATTTCTAACCCAAATTTTTTCCCATGTTTCCAACATTATTGGTTCTTGAATATTCTGTGCCCATTTTATCATACAATCCTTTATTAAATCTCTTTCAGAATCTATTTCTATCAACACAGTATACAATCTCTTTATATGCCCCTGGGTTTGATTTCTAATTTGTTTAACCAAATTTTCTTCATTTTGAATAATACCAATTTTCTGATCTTCTTTCCATCTAGCCTTTAACTGTCCATATTGAAACCAAGTATAATTCCTCCCTTCTTCTTTTAATGTATCCAAAGATTTTAATTGTAGATTTCCCCTCTCATTGTATAAAAGATCTTTATAAGTAATCATTTCTTGTTCCTGTTCTATATTTATATTCTCTACTGCGTGCCGAGGACTTGCCCATATGGGAATTTTATAATTTAACTTATAATAATATTTTTTCCAGACACGCAGAAGAGAAATTCTCAACACATGATTCTTAAAAGCTTTATCTACTTTCTTATCATACAATAAATATGCATGCCAACCATATAATAAAACATAACCTTCTATATTCAAAATCCTTTCCTCCGTCAAATTAAACCAATCACTTATTACCGAAAGAACAACTGCTTCATAATACAGTTTTAAATTAGGCATTTTTAATCCTCCTCTTTCCAGTGTATCTTGCATTATTTTCATTTTGACTCTCGCTTTTTTCCCTTCCCATATAAATTTATTAATTCCAATCTGCCATTCTTCCAAATTTTTGTCTTTCTTAATTATTGGTATCATCTGAAACAAGAACAAGAATTTAGGCAAAACATTCATTTTTATAGCTGCTATTCTCCCCAACAAAGATAATTGTAATTTTTTCCAAGTATTCATTTCCTTCTGAATTTTTTTCCATAACACATCATAATTATTCTTATACAATTTTACATTTGATGAAGTAAGAAAGACTCCTAAATATTTAACATTTTTTACCATTTCAAATCCTGTTATTTCCTCTAGTTTTTCTTTCTGGTTCTTAATCATATTTTTGGTTAACACTTTTGTTTTATTTTGATTCACTTTAAACCCTGAGATCCTTCCATATTGATTAATTACTTCCAACAAATATACACTCGAATTTATAGGCTGAGTCAACATAACAAACAAATCATCTGCAAATGCTCTAACTTTGTATTCATATCTTCTAATTCTAATACCCTCTATCTCCCTTAACTCTCTTATCTTATCCAATAAAGGTTCCAAAGACAAAATAAACAATATTTCAGCCTCCACTTTAATTTAGTGTATTTCTCCTACTAGATTATCTGACTATTTTTGTCAGACTACCTCCGACGGTAAATAGGAAAGAAATCACCTTGACTCCATTTGGAATGAAAACAAGTACTTTTACTTTTACAGTCTTGGTGGCAGCCAAGCAAAGCTGGAACTGAGACAAAATATGGCTAACATATCATATCCCCCCAATTGTCCCTCCTCCTCCAGGAGGTCAGGCTGGTCTGGTCCAATGCCAACTCCTTCACGGCCCCTCGTGGTAATCTTCTTCCACAGGTCTCTGGATGTCAGTCAATTTAGGAATGAAGTGTCGGTTAGAAAAGCGCGCGCTGATAACACTCAATAGTTAATCATCCCTCCCCCCTGTTATGTCAGCCGACACACATAATAGGCTCCTTTCCCTCACCCTGGACGGAGGCATGATACAACTCATTTCCTTAACAGTTTATAATACAGAAATAAACATTTTACATTCTATCTACTGATATAATCATTCAAAACTATATGAAGATTGGAGTGGAGGCTGACATTCGGCCCTCCTGCAACAAGGACGTCAGTCCTAGAAAGAAAAAAGAGAAGTTAGGGTTTGTCAGGATATTTTTTATAGAATTGTGCTATCTTTTCCGATGCACGAACATCTTCTTTGTTCACCCATTCAGCTTGGGATAACGGGAAATGTTTCCAGGAAATAAGATATTGAATTTTATTTCTATGTTTTCTTGAATCTAAAATTTCTTTTATTTCAAAGTGTTGTTCTCCCTCTATGAGAATTGGTATAGGAGGGGTGTACGTTAGGACGGAAAGTAGACGTGTGTTCAGGTTTCAGCAAACTGACATGGAAAACGGGTGGATTCTTCTAAGTGTTTTGGTAAATCTAGTTGTACCGTCACGGGGTTGATGATTTTTACTATGGGGAAAGGTCCCACATATTTGGGTCCAAGTTTCTTAGATTTCTGAGTGGTTTGAAGATATTTGGTGGAAAGATAAACCTTATCGCCCACTTGATATTTATTCTCAGGGGACCTTTTTATCTGCTTGTTTTTATGCGCACGGTGAGCGTCGTCGATCGCTTTTAGTCATTTTCCATGTGCTTTGTATTTGATCTATCCATTCTGACAAAGAGGAAACAGTAGTTTCTTCCTTTGGGAGTTCGAGATAGGAACAAAATCTTGACCTGAAGCTATTTTAAAGGAGTAAATCCTGTGCTACTATGAATTGAGTTGTTGTAGGCAACTTCAGCAAAAGGTAAGAGATCAGATCAATTGTCTTGCTGGTAGTTAACATAACATCGCAGATATTGTTCTAGTACAGAGTTGACGTTCACAGCTTCCATTAGTTTGAGGATGATGGGAGGAGCTTAATCCTTGGCGGAGCCAATGAGTCGTAAAATTCTTTCCAAAATTGAGAAGTGAATTGAACTCCTCGATCTGAAATGATGCGATCAGGAACTCCGTGAAGTCTATAAATGTGTTGTACAAACAACTTTGCTAGAGTCTTTGAGGAGGGTATTTTTGAACATGGAATAAAATGGACTTGTTTGGAGAAAAGGTCAGTCACAACCCATATAACAGTATTGCCTGAACTTTCAGGTAATTCCACTATGAAATCCATGGATATTTCTTTCCATGGGGTTCCTGGCCTGGCTACAGTTTGAAGTAGTCCAGGAGGTTTTCCTGGAGGCCTTTTGGATGATGCACAAATAGGGCAACTTGCTACATATGCTTGAATGTCTTTTTTAAGACTTGGCCACCAAAACTGTCTTTTAAGAAGATGCAAAGTTTTCACAAATCCAAAATGCCCTGCCATTTTGGCATCATGGCATCGTTGTAGGATGGTTTCTCTGAGTGATAGAGGAACATATAGTTTTGTTCCAATCCAAGCTAGTCCATCACGGAGTGTGCATTCATGGAATGGGTTAAGTACCAGTCATCGGTGTTTAAAGCTTCTTTAAACGACTTGGTTAGTTCATCTGGGAGTGAGGGGTCAGCTTTGGGAGTGGCTTCTAGTTATTGCTGGGGCCGCCAACTGTTGTACGGGAAGTATTGGTTGAACCACCTCGGAGCGAGTGCAATTGTATTGGGGTAAACGTGAGAGAGCATCTGCTAAGAAGTTTTTTCCCCCAGGAATATAATGTAAAGTAAAATTAAAGCGGTTAAAATATTGAGCCCAGCGGGCTTGTTTAGGTGAAAGTTTTCTAGGAGTCTTTAGAGCTTCTAGATTTTTGTGATCAGTCCAAACTTCAAAAGGATGATTTGAACCTTCTAAGAATTGTCTCCATGTGCGTAGAGCCCAATGAACTGCAAATGCTTCCTTTTCCCAAATAGCCCATCGTCTTTCAGTTTCAGTCAATTTTCGAGAAGTGAAAGCACAGGGTTGTAAATTACCATCAGCATTGTTTTGGAGCAGGACGGCTCCGACCGCTACATCACTTGCATCAGCTTGTATTACAAAAGGAACATCCATGTCAGGGTGCTTTAAAATAGGTTCAGTGGCAAAAAGTCGTTTCAATTTTTCAAATGCTGCCTGACATTCCATTGTCCATTCGAGGGGTAATGATGGTTTGGGTTTCGTGTCTCCTTTAGTTTTAAGAGGTTAGTTATTGGTAAAGCAATTTGAGCAAAGGAGGATGAATTGACGATAGAAATTTGAATCCCAAAAACTTTGGAGTTGTTTGCGTGTGCGTGGGGGCCCATTCAAGACAGCTTTCACTTTTCTGGATCCATTTCTAACCCATCAGCGAAATGCGATACCTAAGTAGTCTATTTTGGTTTGATGGAAATCACATTTGGATAGCTTGCAATATAGTTCTGCAGATAATAACTTTTTGAGTACAGCTCTTACTAGTTTAATATGTTCTTCCATTGTTTCTGTATAGATAAGTATGTCGTCAAGGTAGACAAGAACCCCTTTGAATAAATGCTGATGGAGTATTTCATTTATTAGTTGCATAAAAACTGCGGGCTCCCCCTGCAGTCCAAATGGCAGTACTCGAAACTGGAAACATCCTAGTGGACAGTTGAAAGCGGTTTTCCATTCATCCCCCTCTTTTATACGAACTCTGTAGTAGGCTTCTCGCAGGTCCAGTTTGGTGAAGAATTTTCCCTTCGCTAAATGTGCTAACATATCTTTCATGAGTGGCATGGGATATATGTTTTCGCGCGCACACTGCGTTTAGGTTCCTATAGTCAACTATAAGACGAAAGGAGCCATCTTTCTTTTCCCGGAACATCACTGGCGCCGCCACACAAGGCCTAGCCGGTTGGATAAAGCCCCGCTCTAGGTTTTTGTCTATGAATTTACGTAGTTCTCCCAATTCCTTTTGGGTCATGGGATAAGCTTTTGGCTTTGGAAGCTTTACCCCCGGAAGGATGTCTATGGCACAGTCAATAGGCCTATGGGGAGGAAGTACGTCTGATGCTTTCTCACTAAAGACTTCTCGCAAGTCCCAGTATTCCTTGGGTATTCTCTCTTCCCCGTCTATCCGTTCAATCATTGCCCCTAACTTATCCTGGTGCAAGGTCACGGTAGGTCCCTTCTTGGGTTTCCTTTTCCCTTTTAAGGTTTTGAACGGAAACGTGGGACTCCCGTTCTCCAGTTAATATGGGGTTCCATTTCGCAACCATGACAAGCCTAACAACAGGGGTTGGTCCATTCCTGGGGCTACTATGAAGTTCAGAATTTCGCGGTGGTCTCCTATTATCATTTCTATGGGTTCCGTTACGAAATGGGCGGGCCCTCCCCCTGCCACAGAGCCATCTAACTGTGCAAACGCTATGGGCCTACTTAAGGTTCTCAACCTTAGTTCCATTTTTTCTACTAGTTCGGGACTGACCATACATCTAGTGCATCCAGAATCGAGTAGTGCTAGCAGTTCCCCCTTATTACCCGAAGAGGGTACGTGTAGATTAACTGGAATGTCCAAAGGGCCCCGAGCCCAACTCACCAGAAGGTCTTCATCGGACTCTGACGTGGTTTTGCTGTCATCAGTATCGGTCGACACTTCACCCTCCTCCTTGATGGGCGTGCCCTTCTTGGCAACGGCCTCCCCCACTTTTGCTGGTTTACGCGCCTTAGCCGCTGGCTTCACTGGTTCCATTTCACCACCAGAGGTCGCGCTTGGCATCAACTTAACCCTACAGTCGGCTGCTCGGTGGCCTTCTTTTCCACATCTGTAGCACGCAGACGAACGTGGTCTTCCTCCCTCCAATCTAGGGACGTCCCTATAAGTTCCTTCTGGAAAACGGCTAAGGGATGGCCCTCCAATGCGCTGTCTTCTGCCGCGGTCCTTCACTAACTCGATTTCCATCTCTGCTGCCAGGGTGTACCAGCCATACAGCGTAGTTGGAGAGGCTCGTGCTCGACACAGTTCATAGAGATCTCCATTCAGACCATCTTTGAAAATGTCTACAAGGGTCACCTCCGACCACCCTCTCATCAAGGGAACTAAATCACTGAACTCCTGGTTATAATCAGCCACCGGCCTCCTCCCTTGCCTGATGGTTTTCATCCGACCTTTGGCCTTTTGCTCTGCCAGGGGGTCCTCAAACCTCCTCCTCAGTGCAGTCATAAAATGCTCGTAGTTTTGCAGTAAGGGGGAGTGGTTTGTATGTAACGACACATACCACGCAGCTGCTCTTCCGGTCAAATTATGAGTCACAGCTCTCACTTGTGCTGCCTGTGACCAATAATCTTCCCCCCAGTCTATCATGTGGTCATTCACTTTCGCCAGGAACAGTCCCAACTCCTTCGCATTTCCATCAAATTTTTCTGATATGGGGGGAATTTTTGGGTTTTTCCTTCCCCTGCGTGGCCTTGCTTGGTCAGCAGGTGGCGCCCGGCCCTCATCCAATTCAGCCTCCTCTGGGGAAGGAGTTTCCAGCCCTGGCTCTTCCGAAATCTCACCACCCTGGAAATCACCCTTAGCTGGCCCCTTTGTATTCTCTTCCTCCTCTTCTCCCTCCCACCTGGAGGACCGAATAGGGGATTCATACCTTTGGCGAGCTGCTTGCCTCACTTTCACTTCACGGAACAGACGTAAGGCTTCCTCCAACTGGAGCTTGTCCCTTATCTCTTGTTCTGTTTCCGAAAGTTTTTCTTTTCCTTTTTCTTTTCCTTTAGTTACTCCAGAGGGAAGCTTTTCGGTGCTTGGTTTCCACCCTTCCTCTTCCAGTTTTAGTTGCTCTGCCCACCGAGCTCTGCAATCTTCCAGCTCAGGGTCGAAAGTGTCAGCAGAAATTCCTCCGGACGCCTCCCCCAGCTAAGCCGGCAGCAGGCCTTCCATCACATTTGGGTTTTCTCCCCCCTCGGTATTGCGATTGCAATCCTGGTTGGTAGACATGATGTGAGTTCCAGCTTAATGTCAGACTACCTCCGACGGTAAATAGGAAAGAAATCACCTTGACTCCATTTGGAATGAAAACAAGTACTTTTACTTTTACAGTCTTGGTGGCAGCCAAGCAAAGCTGGAACTGAGACAAAATATGGCTAACATATCATATCCCCCCCAATTGTCCCTCCTCCTCCAGGAGGTCAGGCTGGTCTGGTCCAATGCCAACTCCTTCACGGCCCCTCGTGGTAATCTTCTTCCACAGGTCTCTGGATGTCAGTCAACTTAGGAATGAAGTGTCGGTTAGAAAAGCGCGCGCTGATAACACTCAATAGTTAATCATCCCTCCCCCCTGTTATGTCAGCCGACACACATAATAGGCTCCTTTCCCTCACCCTGGACGGAGGCATGATACAACTCATTTCCTTAACAGTTTATAATACAGAAATAAACATTTTACATTCTATCTACTGATATAATCATTCAAAACTATATGAAGATTGGAGTGGAGGCTGACAATTTTATTACCTTGTTAAAAGTTTGCTCTACTGATTGTCTTACATGCTTTATGGAGAAGGGGGGGAGGTTTTCACTGTTCCCAGCATTGGCTGACATTGTATGTGGGGGGAGAGGGGAAATGCCATTTTCAAAACCAGAGGTTTGAATTGTGTTGGCGCGTGAATGTAACGGCAGCTGCTGATTCCACATTCCATTCAGAAGATTGACAGTGGGAGAATATCGGAAGTGAAACTACACGTGGCTGAGGAGAAAGAAGACATTGGACTATTACTGTATGACCTCTAGTAGGGGGAGGGTTCAGGATAGAATATGACTCTGGGGTTTTGATTTAGAATAGAATAGAATAGAATAGAATAGAATAGAATTTTATTGGCCAAGTGTGATTGGACACACAAGGAATTTGTCTTGGTGCATATGCTCTCAGTGTACATAAAAGAAAAGATACGTTCATCAAGGTACAACATTTACAACACAATTGATGATAATATATCAATATAAATCATAAGGATTGCCAGCAACAAGTTATAGTCATACAGTCATAAGTGGAAAGAGATTGGTGATGGGAACTATGAAACGATTAATTAAATTAATTAAATTAAATTAATTACTGCAGATTCAGTAAATAGTCTGACAGTGTTGAGGGAATTATTTGTTTAGCAGAGTGATGGCCTTCGGGAAAAAACTGTTCTTGTGTCTAGTTGTTCTGGTGTGCAGTGCTCTATAGCGTCGTTTTGAGGGTAGGAGTTGAAACAGTTTATGTCCAGGATGCGAGGGATCTGCAAATATTTTCACGGCCCTCTTCTTGATTCGTGCAGTATACAGGTCCTCAATGGAAGGCAAGTTGGTAGCAATTATTTTTTCTGCAGTTCTAATTATCCTCTGAAGTCTGTGTTTTTCTTGTTGGGTTGCAGAACCGAACCAGACAGTTATAGACGTGCAAATGACAGACTCAATAATTCCTCTGTAGAATTGGATCAGCAGCTCCTTGGGCAGTTTGAGCTTACTGAGTTGGCGCAGAAAGAACATTCTTTGTTGTCCTTTTTTAATGATGTTTTTGATGTTAGCTGTCCATTTGAGATCTTGAGATATGATAGAACCCAGAAATTTGAAGGTTTCTACTGTTGATACTGTGTTGTCAAGTATTGTGAGAGGTGGAAGTATGGAAGGGTTTTTCCTAAAATCTACCACCATTTCTACGGTTTTGAGTGTGTTCAGTTCCAGATTGTTTTGGTTGCACCACAAGGCTAGTCGTTCGACCTCTCGTCTATATGCGGATTCGTCATTGTCTCGAATGAGACCAATCACTGTTGTGTCATCTGCGAACTTCAGTAGCTTAACAAATGGATCATTGGAGATGCAGTCATTGGTATACAGAGAGAAGAGAAGTGGGGAGAGCACACAGCCTTGGGGGGCCCCTGTGCTAATTGTACAGGTATTTGATGTGATCTTGCTTAGCTTCACCTGCTGCTTCCTGTTTGTTAGGAAGCTTGTGATCCACTTACAAGTCTGTTCCGGTACCTGTAGCTGGTTTAGCTTAGTTAGAAGAATGTCTGGAATGATGGTATTGAATGCTGAACTAAAGTCTACAAAGAGGACCCTTGCATAGGTCTTTGGAGACTCAAGATGTTGTAGGATGTAGTGCAGAGCCATATTAACAGCATCATCTGTTGATCTATTTGCTCGGTATGCAAATTGCAAGGGGTCTAAAAGCGGATTCGTGATGGTTTTCAGGTAGGAAAGCACTAGCCTTTCAAAGGTTTTCATGACTACAGATGTTAGAGCAACTGGTCTGTAGTCATTCAGTTCCTTGATGGTGGGCTTCTTTGGCACTGGGATGATGGTAGGGCGTTTGAAGCAAGAAGGAACATAGCACATCTCTAGTGATTTATTGAAAATATGGGTGAAGATGGGGGCCAATTGGTCAGCACAGACTTTTAAGCAAGAAGGAGTTATCTTGTCTGGGCCTGGAGCTTTTCCTGGCTTTTGTCTGTGAAATAGGTCCTGCACTTCCTTTTCTGTGATCACTAGGGGTTGTGAACCCAATGAAATGGGGTCAGTTGTAGGAGGCTTGGCTGTTGTTGGTGTGTCTGAGATGGGGGTTGTGGAGATAGGTGGCTGTAGTTTCCTTTCAAACCTGCAGTAAAACTCATTCAGGTCATCTGCCAGTTGTTGATTACCTTCAGCCTGGGAAGGAGGTTTGCCATAGGCGGTGATATTTTTAAGAGTTTTCCACATGTTTGCTGGTTCATTTGCTGAAAATTGATTCTTTAGCTTTTCAGAGTAGCTTCTTTTTGCTGCTCTTATCTCCCTTGTTAGTGCATTTCTGGCCTGATTGTACAGCATTTTATCACCTTTTCTATAGGCTTCCTCTTTGGAATGTCGTAGCTGCTTAAGTTTAGGTGTAAACCAAGGTTTGTTATTACTGTGTATTCGCAAGTTCCTTGTAGGTACACATAGGTCTTCACAGAAGCTGACATATGATGTTACAGTATCTGTGAGTTCATCCAGGTCTGCAGAGGTATCTTTAAAAATATTCCAATCAGTGCAGTCAAAATTTACTTCCAGTTCCAGCTTTGCTTTCACCGCATCCAGACTTGTTTGATAAAGATTACCAAATTCTTCAACATGATGAAGTTGGGTTTTTATTTTCTCAAACACTGATCTGGGGCAGGCTGACTGTCGTGTCCCACTCCTCCGCTGACGGCCGGGTCAGGGAAATCCGAATCAGGCTTGCCTCTGCAGCTCTGCCCAAAGTCCTAGCAAAGTCCTCAGAGCAGGCAGGAGGCCAGTAAGTGACTTCAGCAAGATAAGTTCGACTTTGCCTGACTCAGAGACTGCCAGAAAGCAGATCCTTTATATAGGCCATGGGGTGTGGCTCCATGACTCAGCACTCATTAAGGCCTGCCCCTCCCTTCCTTCTGTTGCCTCCGCCTATCCAATCTTCTGATGCGAGGGTCACTCCAATCAGCTGTTGTTGGAAGTAAACTTTCCTCAGGCTCACATGCTGTGGAGGAGGGGGAGGGGTCTAGCTGCTCCGTTTGCCTGGGCATGGAGCCAGGGCTGGGGCCGGGGGATGCTCCCTCCTCTGCAGCCTGCTTGGGCATGGAGGGCTGGGACCGGGAGGTGCCCCCTCCTCTGCAGCTTGTCTGGGCATGGAGCCAGAACTGGGGCCGGGAGGCATACATTCCTCCGTGTTCGGGAGCAGATAAGCAGACCCCGGCTGCAGTGAGAGCGGACAAGACACAACACTGACATTAAGCTGGAACTCACCCAAAATCAGTCATCCCGGATCACAACCGAGGGGACTGAAAAATTTTTTTCCCCATAACGATGTCAGAGCACGAATGTGAACCTGATGAGGAACAGCTGGCAGACATCTCATCCCGGGACCATCGCAGAGAAGCTGATAAGAAATATTTTCTGGGAAAAGAGCCAATCTCAGAAGATGAGCTGGAGGAGTCAGAAGCAGCTTTGGCAGCCTCATCGGGCCCTCCCAAATACTCAGGAATTTCTGCAGAGTGGCTGGAGAAATAGAGGAAAAACAGGAGAAGGCCAAACTGGATTTTAAAAGCTTTCCAGACCCAGGGGAACCACAATCCGGAGTTACTAGACGTAAACAACAAAGAAAACTCTCTGCTTGGCAACAGGAGCAGCAAATTAAAGATCAATTACAAATTGCAGAAGCTGTCAGACTGTATCTGTGAGTCGAAAGAGCGACAGAGATATCGTGAAAGGTATGAAAACCCCACCCAAACGCCCTGGGGAAGAGGTAAGAGGTGGAAACAGAAATTTCAATGGCCACCGGTGATGCAGCATACACCAAAGAGCTTCAGGAGGACCGAGAGCCTGAGCTGCGTTCTCCAGGAGCTGCAGATATGGCCATGGGTCAGGGGGTCCCCACTCCACAAATGTTGCCTTGCAGAAGAAAAAAACCTAAAATTCCACCAATTCCTAGAAAGTTTGATGGAGACCCCAAAGAATTAGGCTTATTCCAGGCTATGGTGGATAGCCACATGCAAGAATGGGGGGAAGATTATCTGTCAGAAACCTCTAGAGTAAGAAGCGTGACTCAAGTCTTAAGTGGTAGGGCGGATTCCTGGTACGTGACTTTATACCAAGAGGATTCCCCTCTCCTAAGGAACTACCATCATTTTATGGCCGCCCTGAGAATGAGATTTGAGGACCCCTTGGCAGAACAAAAGGCCAAGATTCGCATGAGGTCCATCAGACAAGGGAGGAGACCAGTGACCGACTACAACCAAGAGTTCAGCGATCTGGTACCTCTCATGAGAGGGTGGTCGGAAGTGGCTCTTTTGGACTTATACAAAGACGGCCTAAATGGAGAATTATATAAATTATGTAGAGCCCGAGCATCCCCGACTACCCTGCATGGCTGGTACACCCTGGCAGCAGAAATGGAGATAGACCTAGCCAAGGACCGCCTGCGAAGCGATCATAGTTGGAGGCAAACCCAACCTCAATTCCAGAGGGAACCAACCAAGGATTCTGTTGCAGTGGAGAGTGGGAAGAAGAAACCCACAGGCTGTTTCAGATGTGGAAAAGAAGGCCACCGAGCCGCTGATTGTCGAGCAAAGCTGCCGCCAAAGGCGACCCCTAGTGGCAAAAAACCAACGGTGCAGGTGGAACCAAAATCGCGAGAGGTCGCAAAGAGGGGAACAGATGACGCAAAGTACGCTCCTCCCATCGAGAAGGAAGTTGGGACTCCGACCAGGTCAGATGACACCGAGCCATCTTCGGAATCGGATGAGGACCTCTTGGTGAGTTGGAAAGGGGGGGCCCTTACCGTTCCTGTACAACTGCATATCCCATCCTCAGGAATGCAAGGGGAAATGCTAGCCCTCTTAGACTCTGGGTGTACCCGATGTATCTTAAGCCCCGAGGTGGTGGAGAGAATGGAACTAAGACTAAAAACATTAAGCAGGCCCATAGCCTTCTGCCAACTAGATGGATCGATAGCGGGGGGAGGCCCAGCCCACTTTGTGACAGAGCCCATAGAGATGACCATAGATGACCATAAAGAAATCATAAACTTCATAGTTGCTCCAGGGATGGACCAACCTCTCGTGCTGGGTCTCTCGTGGCTCTGAAAATGGAACCCTAAAATAAACTGGAGAACAGGGGTGGTGCGACTCCGCACAAAGGCACTAAAGAAGAAGAACATAATTTTAAAAACCCCTGATCCTGATTGCCCTGAGAAACTAGGGGCGATGGTTGAGCGCCTAGAGGGGGAGGAAAAAATTCCTAAAGAGTACTAGGACCTACGAGAGGTTTTTAGTGAAAAGGCCTCTGACGTACTGCCTCCCCATAGGCCCACAGACTGTGCAATAGACATTCTACCAGGAGTGAAACTCCCGAAACCGAAATCTTACCCCATGACCCAAAAAGAATTAGGGGAATTACGGAACTTCATAGATAAAAATTTACAACGAGGATTCATTCAACCGGCTAGGCCTCGGTTTGCAGCCCCAGTCATGTTCCGGGAAAAGAAAGATGGCACCTTTCGCTTGATAGTTGACTATAGAAATCTGAACTGTGTGGCGTGGAAAATGTATACCCCATGCCTCTTATGAAAGACATGCTCGCCCACTTGGCCAACGGAAAGTTCTTTACTAAACTGGACTTACGAGAAGCGTATTACAGAGTGCGCATAAAGGAAGGGGATGAATGGAAAACAGCGTTCAATTGTTCCCTTGGTTGCTTTCAATTCCGAGTCTTACCATTTGGGTTGCAAGGGGCCCCAGCAGTTTTCATGCAACTGATAAATGAGGTTCTCCATGAACACTTGTTTAAAGGGGTTCTTGTTTATCTTAATGACATACTTATCTACACTGAAACCATGGAGGAGCATGTGAAGCTAGTAAGAGCAGTACTTAAAAAATTGCTGGCTGCTGAACTTTATGCAAAATTGTCGAAATGTGAATTCCACCAATCAAAAATCAACTATCTGGGATACCGTATTTCCTCTGATGGCTTGGAGATGGACCCTGCCAAAGTCCAAGCAGTAGTAGAGTGGGCACCTCCTCGCACCCGCAAACAATTACAGAGCTTTCTGGGATTTGCTAATTTTTATCGTCAATTCATTCCCTCTTTTGCTGACATTGCCCTGCCAATCACCAATCTCCTCAAAACAAGAGGAAATACTAAACCCAAACCATCCTTACCACTGAAGTGGTCAATGGAGTGTCAGGCCGCTTTTGAGAAGTTGAAGCGATTGTTCGCTGCCGAGCCTGTCCTCAAGCACCCTGACATGGAATCCCCATTCGTGGTTCAAGCTGATGCTAGCGACGTAGCAGTCGGAGCAGTTTTACTCCAAACCAATGCTAAAGGTGAGCTACAACCATATGCTTACACATCTCGTAAACTCACTGAAACAGAACAGAGATGGGCCATCTGGGAAAAGGAGGCTTTTGCAGTGCACTGGGCTCTCCAAACATGGAGACAATTCTTAGAGGGGGCCAAACACCCTTTTGAAGTATGGACTGATCATAAAAACTTAGAAGCCCTGAAAACTCCCAGAAAGCTATCACCAAAACAAGCTCGATGGACCCAATACTTTAACCGCTTTAATTTTGCCTTGCACTACATTCCTGGGGGAAAGAACTTCCTCGCGGATGCCCTTTCCCATTTACCTCAGTACAACAGTACTCGCAAGGAAGTAGCACGACCTATACTCCCAGTGCAACAGTTAGCAGCCCCAGCGATTACTCGTACCCAAGCTCATACCGATCCGATGTTACCAGACGACCTCACCAATTCGCTCAAGGAAGCCTTAAACAAGGATGACTGGTTCTTAGCCCATTCGCACGAGTGCACTCTTCGGGATGGACTAGCTTGGGTAGGAGCAAAGTTATACGTGCCTGCATCTCTGAGAGAGGTCATACTTTTATGTTGTCATGATGCTAAAATGGCTGGCCATTTTGGATTCGTCAAAACCTTACACCTCCTGAAAAGACAGTTTTGGTGGCCAGGTCTTAAAAAAGACATTGAATCCTATATAGCAAGCTGTCCTGTTTGTGCATCAGCTAAAAGACCACCAGGGAAGCCTCCTGGGTTGCTGCAAACAGTAGCCCGTCCAGAAGCCCCATGGAAAGTAATATCCATGGATTTCATAGTGGAATTACCTGAAAGTGGAGGAAATACAGTAATCTGGGTGGTTACTGACCTGTTCTCCAAACAAGTACACTTTATCCCATGTTCCAAAATTCCTTCTTCAAAAACGTTGGCAAAACTGTTTGTCCAACACATCTACAGACTCCATGGGGTTCCTAAACGAATAATCTCAGACAGAGGGGTGCAATTCACTTCTAAGTTTTGGAGAGAATTTTTGCGGTTGATAGGCTCCACCCAAGATTTAAGCTCCTCCCATCATCCTCAAACTAATGGCGGCTGTGAACGCTCGAACTCAGTATTGGAACAATACTTACGATGTTACATTAACTATCAACAAGATAATTGGGCAGACTTATTACCATTTGCGGAAGTGGCTTACAATAATTCTGTTCATAGGACTTCCGGTTTTGACTCCGCTTCGTGAAGAAGCAGCTATGATTTAGCTGCTAACTCCCTAGTCTGTAAGCTGTCAGGACATCGTAAATCTGAGTCCGACAGCTTGGATTCTTTCCTTCGGGCAAAGGAGGAAAGTTGAGCAATTAGGTTTGAGGTAGAGATGCCCTAATAAGCTTTTAAAGCTTGTGGGAAGTTCTCCTTCTATAACCTGATAAGCTCCTGGCTAGGAGACGCATTTGCCTTTATGGCAAACAAACGAAGCGTCCAATTTCCATGACAGGAATTGCTTTAATGATGGATTGGAACATGGACAGAGCAGAAACTGGCGTTCCAGCACCTGTTTGTAAGAAGACTGTGTGCCCCTGAGGATTTATTTGCTGCGAAGATAGGAGAGAAGAAAGCAAATGGCAGTTTTGTGGAATGTGTGTTCTGAAAACGAAAGTAGAAATGCTTACTAACGGCTAGTGTTGAAATAGAAGAAAGAAGATACACAGAAACATACTGACTAAACGGAAGATATGAGAATTTTATGATTTATATTTTTTCTTTTGCTTTGGGATTATACTGATTTAGAAGAAAGGTTTTTTGAAATTTTTTCTTTTCTAAATATTTTTTCTTTTCTCTTGACTTGTTATTAAGTTATATTTTTTTAAAAAAAGGCTTTTAAGCAAATAGTGCTAAAAGTGTGTTGAAAAAGAAGATATATAGGAAGATACTGACTAATTGGAAGAAATGAGAATCTTATGATTTATATTTTTTTCTTCTTCCTTGGGATTATAGTGAGGCATTGGGCCGGGTTACTTACGGGACCGCCTACTGCTACCGAATATCTCTCACCGACCCGTGCGCTCTCACAGAGAGGGTCTCCTCAGGGTGCCGTCAGCGCGGCAATGTCGTCTGGCGACACCCAGGGGAAGGGCCTTCTCTGTGGGGGCCCCCACCCTCTGGAATGAACTACCCCCCGGACTTCGTCAGCTTTCGGACCTCCGGACCTTCCGCCGCGGGCTTAAAACATATTTATTTAACTGTGCAGGACTGAGCTAGATTTTAAATTATCGGTTTTAAATTGGGTTTTATTCTATATTTTTAATTCTAAATTAATGGGCTTTTTAGAATAAGTTTTTTAATTGTTTTTTATATTGTATTTATGTGTTTTTAAAATGCCTGTACACCGCCCTGAGTCCTTCGGGAGATAGGGCGGTATATAAATTTGATTAAATAAATAAATAAATAAATTTAGAAGATAAGTTTTTTGAAACTTTCTTTTATATTTTTTTTTCTTTCTTTTTCTTGGTTTATTATTAAGTTATCCTTTTTTTAAAAATGGCTTTTAAGCAAATAGTGCAAAAAGTTATTAAAAACTTTGAAATTTCTTCAGCTCAGATTCAAAAATTAAAAGAAGAAATTAAAAAGGAAGTAAGAAATTTTTTACAGGAGTTTTTGGAGAGTCACTTTTTAGAAATAGATCAAAAATTTGACGAAATAGAGAAAGAGATTTTGGATTTCAAGGAAGTGGTGGAAGAGCAGAAGAGGGAAATGAAAATGGTAAAGGATGCAATTGCGCAAATATTAAGTTCTTGTATTCAGATGCAGGATGATCTTGCAGAATTTAATAAAGTTAATTTAGAGCTGCAAAGGAAAATAGAAGAAATTCAAAAAGATCAAAATAATTGGAACTTAGATAATAAGATGGAAGATATAAAGGCAAAGGTAGATAGGGCAGATGAAGAAAGAGTAATATTACAATATAGATTAATGGAATATGCTATAAGGGTGAGGGGGTTGAAACAAAATAGGAGGGAAAATTTAAAGGAGATTTTTAAGCAAACCTTTGCACAGATAAAGGGTGTGGAGCCAGAAGATTTTGAGACTAATATTGAAAGAATTTATCGTGTTAATTCTTGGTGGGCAAGACAAAATAGAGTACCTAGGGATGTGGTTATTTATTTTACAACTAAAAAGGTTAGGTATGAAATTTTGCAAGCCTTTTATAAAAATAAATTTCAGATATTGGGACAAGATATAAAAATGATGAAGGAAATTCCTCCTAAAATGTTAAGAAACAGAAGAGAATTTGCTTTTTTGGTGGATGAGCTTAAGAAATATCAGATACATTTTAGATGGGAAGTCCCAATGGGTTTGTCAGTGAATTTTAGAGGTAGAAAGTATTTTCTTAATTCTGTTATGAAAGCGAGACATTTTTATATTAATGTTTTAAAGAGTGGGAATCCTTTGTTGTTAGATGCTAAGTTAACTGGTTTGGAAATGATGGAAAATAGAATGGGAGAGGGGAGGAATGTTTAAGATGTGAATAGGATGATTATGGTTAATTTTTGGAATTGATCTGTTTAGGATATAAATTATAGGATTTGTGTTATTTGCTATTTGTATGGTATAAATCTATAGGATGATATTATTCAATTGTGAAGGTTGGAAAGTGAAATTTATGAATTCAGATAATGTGGATGTAATGATTTTAATTGTTTACTGTTATATTGTGGATGTAGTCTAAATGATTATTTGCTTGATATTTGATTGATGGAGTAGTATTGGAAGATTGAATATTAAATCTTATGACAATTGAAGAAATATATAAGTGATGAAAACCGGAATTTGAGAAGCTGGATTGTAATTTAAGAAATGGACTTATGAAATCTGAAGGAATATACAAGTGGGCGGAAAAAAAAAATTTGAACTTTAGAAGATGGACTAATTTTTATTCAAAAAGTTTTTATTAGTCAAAAAAAAGGTTTATACAAATACATATCAGGTATGGTAAATTTTCATTTTTCTTATCTAAAATAAGAATTTTACTCAAATTTTTTAACACATACAACAGCCATATGGCAAGCAGGTAACACGAAGTAGCTAAGTTTACAAATTTTAAATACGTAATAAAGAAGGGTCAAGAATAAACAGAATATCATACAAAAGAGAATAAGGAAAACCAACACAATCCCAAATATCTTTATCACTTCCTAGTTTTGGATCTCAGAACTCTGGGTTCAGCCTGACCCAACTCCAGGGCCGCAACAGCGGCAGCCGCTTCCGCCCCATGATCTATAACCTCCCCTTCTTCAATTCCTGGGTCATCTAATTCCAGGAGGGCTTTGTGTTCCTCCACATAGGCCGTAGCCTCCACAATTGTACTGATTTTTTTCGTAATGCCCTCCCGGAAAATCATCAATCCCTCTGGCATCAGCCATCTGAAGCCCACTCCCTTCTGGTACAATTTGCTTGACAAAAAATAATATTTCTTTCTTTTTTCACGTACCTGTCTGGGAATCTGCCTCAGAATGGCTATCTCCCTGCCCCTGTAAATCAGTGCCCCACTCCTATGTTTTCTAAGAATTTCATCTCTCGTCTCTCTTCTCACAAATTTAACATGAACCTCTCTGGGAACTGCATGCGTGCGTGCATATTGCGAATTAACTCTATAAACTCGATCCACATCCCAATTCATGAAATCAACACCTCTCCCAAGAAATTCTCCCAACAATTTAGTCACAACATCTCTCAAGTCTTCTTGGTCCACTTCTTCCAAATTTTGAAACCTAAGGAAATAAGACATTTTATCCATCTGTAGTCCAAGCACAGCATTGCCTGTCGTCTCCTCTCTTTTCTGCACTGCCCGCATCTCACCCTCCAAACCTTCCACTTTCTGCTTGTTTTCTGCTGAAACTTGTTGAGTATCCTTTAAATCCTTTTGGATAGTCACAATTTCTGCTCTTATTTCATCCAATTTCTTGTCCATATTAGATAACTTTTCCAAAATTCTCTCCATCTCTCCAGCAGTTGGTCTCTGACCTTTTGCCATTAAGGAAAAAAAAAAATACAAAATCCTCAGGCAGGCACAGTATCCTTGTAATTTCCACCAGGGGGCACTCACAGGAGCAACGAGTCCAGAGTACAGTTAGTCAACCAGGAAGCCGAAGGGAAGTGATGTCATCAAAATTCTCATAGTGAAGGCGGAAGCTGGACGCCACCACTGTTCCCCAGAAGGAGGGGGGGCCTCAAACCTTCCCTCCTAAATTTCTCCATCACCTCTTCTCTCCAGAGCTCCACAAAACCGGTAATCTTCTTATTTTAAGTTCTCCTCTCTCCAGAATAACTCGTGCTCCTTCCAACCGCAGGGGAGAAAAAACCCCCCCGCACTCCGGAGCACTCCACTCACGTTCACCGATATTCCCTTCCCTTCTCCTCCTCAATTCTTCTCCGTTCCCTGTTCACCACCAGGCTGCTGCAGTTATAAATCCAATGCCCCGGTGTCACCGGGCACAGCGGCCCAGGCGACGACCAAAATAATGGCCGCGGCCTGTGGCCTCCAAACCCCGCCAAGCCTAGGACGCGCCAGCATCGGTCCCCACAGTCCTGTATGTCGGCTGGGAGACCCCTGGCGAGCCGTCCGTGCGGCAGGTGTCCTTTTCGGAACACCAGCGGCAACGGACGTCTGGAAGGCTTCTCCTGCCTCCAAGATGGACTAATTTTTAAAATGGATTATAAGACTATAAGAAGAATGGACATTAAATGTTATGGCAATTGAAGAAATATATAAGTGATAAAAATTTGAGTTCGAGAAGATGGACTGTAATTTGAGAAATGGACTTATGAAATTTGAAGGAATATACAAGTGGGAAAAGAAAAAAATTGAATTTGAGAAGATGGATTAATTTTAAAAAATGGACTGTAAGAAGAAGCAATATGTGAAGTTGGTATTGTTTCTTTTCTTTTTTTTTATTATTCTTTCCTATCTTTTTTATTTTTATTGTGAGGGGATCTATAGTTTTAAATTTTTTTAAGGTGGGAGGTTATGTATATTTTGTATACTTTAGCTTGTGATTGTTGGTTATAATACCCGGTATTTGCTCTGGGAAGTCTGGGGGGGGGAAGGGGGGGGAATGAATCAACAAGTGATACATGGACTGATTATTAATGTACAGTAATTTTTGAAGACATGAAATTAAAAAATTTAAAATGATATTGGGGATGCTCGACTGCCATTTCGGGAAGAAAAGGAGAGAGGAGTAGAAGGAGGGAAGAAAGTAGATAGGAAAGTGTAGAGAAGGAGAAGGGGAATAAGAGGGTTAGATAGGGTGGAAGAAGGGAGGAGTGGAGAAGGAGGAGAGGAAGTAGTAAAGTGAAGGGGATGAAGGAAAGGGAAAGTAGTAGAGGGTAGAGAGGGAAGTTGTGTAGAAAGGAAGTGGCAGTCGGGCAGGCCTGAATTAGTAATAAATAAAAATTAATGATTAATGATGGATAATAGTTTGTACATAAATATGATGTTGAAAAATGGAAATAAAAAATTATTTATTAAAATAATCCTGTTCATAGCAGCACTGGATTCACCCCATTTAAAATTGCCTCTGGTCAAGAATTTGTCCCCATTCCCGAACTCCCTGAACAAAAACCATTGATTCTGTCCCTGGCTGAATGGATAGAACAATTGCAAAGTACATGGAAGATTACACGAAAAGCAATTGATGATGCTCATCACTCACACAAAAAACAAGCAGATAAAAGGAGAGCTCCTGAGAAAAAGTTCCAAGTAGGAGATAAAGTTTTCTTATCTACTAAATATTTACAAACAACTCAAAAATCTAAAAAATTTGGACCAAAATATGTGGGCCCATTCCCCAACAAGACAGACACAGGCTTCAGAGGATAATTAGAACTGCAGAAAAAAACAATTGCTACCAACCTGCCTTCAATTGAGGACCTGTATACTGCACGAGTCAAAAGAGGGCTGTGAAAATATTTACTGACCCCTCACATCCTGGACATAAACTGTTTCAACTCCTACCCTCAAAACGACGCTACAGAGCACTGCACACCAGAACAACTAGACACAAGAACAGTTTCTTCCTGAACGCCATCTCTCTGCTAAACAAATAATTCCCTCAACACTGTCAAACTTTTACTAAATCTGCACTACTATTAATCTTCTCATCATTCTCATCACCCATCTCCTTCCACTTATGACTATATGACTGTAACTTTGTTGCTTATATCCTTACAATTTATATTGATAGTGTTTCCTGATTGCTTATTTGTACCCTGTGACTATTATTAAGTGTTGTACCTTAGAATTCTTGATGAACATATCTTTTCTTTTATGTATACTGAGAGCATATGCACCAAGACAAATTCCTTGTGTGTCCAATCACACTTGGCCAATAAAAAAATCTATTCTATTCTATTCTATTCTATTCTATTCTATTCTATTCTATTCTATTCTATTCTATTCTATTCTATTCTATTCTATTTGTGTGATATAACTGGACAGATAACTATTTCTAAATCAATCAAAAAAAATTTGTAGTTCTTTCTTGTCCTAATTGTAAAAGTAAATGTAAGCCATTTATCTTGATTCTCCCTTTTCATAGGGAGACCCCAATTTTATCAGAGTAATAAACTACTTTTAAATTATCTTCTGATTCAGTTATTTATTGGAAAAGGTAAAGCTGAGACAGAACCTAGAGCCAGATTTGGCCATCATCAATCAAGGAAAGACACTTGGAAATGCTGTTGGGTCATGGAGGCCTTCCCATTCTCCTGTACAGTGCAGAAGTCATGATTAAAACATAGTTAAATCGTGCATTATTAACACGTCTGGAGAAATGAATGGATTTCCTGTCATTTTAAAAGCTTCCCCAGTGCAGAGTCATCCAAGACTTCCTTATTACCACAAAATCAAGAGCCACTCTTGGAGGAAGCCTGGAGGAAGCCAACAACTCTGTTATCTCCATGAAGCCAAACTGAAAGAGAACAGCAAATACATAGCTATTATGCCTTTGGCAGCAACAGTCAACCCTGAACCCAATTGAGGGTGTGGAGTTTGTGATCTGAACACATTCACCATCCCTATGAATGAACAGAATGCATAAAACATATGCAGCAGCTCATCATTCATGGGCCCTCTGGTTGGCTAAAGACAGTGAGGAGATATCAGGTGGTTGCTGTTCATTGGCCCTGCCTGAGAAAGAGGAGTTGGCTCACCCTGTATCCCCAGGAGCTCTTATGCAATTCAGATAGGTGTGGAGTTTGAACTGGGGCCAAGCAGGTGAGTTAGTAAAGTTTAGCAGGAAAGCAATGGAAATGTACATACTGAGTTTCCATAAGAGAAGAAGAGGAGGGAAAGTTGTAGGTGGATTTGGTCACAGTTTGCCAAGGAACACAAGGCTTGCAGTTAGGCTATCATAAACACTCACAGAGAATCAAGGCAGCAGCAACCTCATCCTGGAAACTGGGAGCATAGAGTGTAGGTAATATCTCATCTGGCATTATGCAAACTGCTACATATTACAAATCATCATGACTAAGGCACCTTTTTGGGAAACCCAGCCAAGTGCATTGAATAAGTGTGGGGCTTTGTTGAAGAAAACAACAGCAATCTATCCAACTCCCTAATGTCAGTTTTTACTTACTGGCTGCTATGGAGTAATCTAAAGCCAGTAAAATTGAAGAGTCAAATCCTAAAATGTTAACATTAAACATAGCCATAGAGTGAACAGTCCAGTAGTGCAGAAGAGTCTTTCCTACCATGGAAAGAGGAAGGCACTACTGCAAATAAACATAGCTTTTCTCAGAGACTTATGGGGCAGATCCTTTGCATATTCAAGAGTGTCCTTGAGTTATGATAAAAAAAAAGTGAAGATGATGGTCATGGCAATGCAATCAAAAGTACACTTGTTTGGTATGTGTTGAGCTTCCCTCAAACTATTGCAGTCATCATCTTGACTTTTTTTTAAATCACATCCTGTAGACATTCCTGACATATCCAGTGAAACATTAGAATGCTTGAAGAGCACATAGCTTCTTAGGTGTCCTGCGATTTCTACAAAATATTGAATTTCAGTGGGAAGTGAGGGCAGGGAAGTTAATCCAAGCAAATTTAATGTGCCTTACAAAAGTAGTTTCTACATTTGGCAGAAACTGTTTCAAAACACAAGGTCATCGGTACTTCTCAATGAGAGGTGATGAAGTCTTGAATCAGCAGTCAGATGTTTTTCACCCCAAAGACAGTGCACTGGTCAAAAGCATTTGTGACCACTGCTATCAACTGAAAACAACCCCTGAATCCAGAATATCCCAAATAAATTTAAATTAGGTTCTTTCACAAGATTGAAACAGAGATTGAAACCTTTCTATTGTTAGAATTTTAATGTGATTTGACCCCAGAATGGCCTCTCCCAAAATCATGTAGATATGTAGAAAATGGGACAAAATAACAGTTTTGAGGAAGCAAATATTAGAAGAAATTGCATTATGGTGCCCACAGACATAACTTTCTGCTCCCTAGAACTAAAAAAAGTCATTCTAATGCAGTTGGAATTAGATGTTAGACAGCTAGGCTACTTCAGGATGAAGCTTTTTCTTCTAATGGTGAAATTTCTTCTTCTTATTCCTCTGCATGTTTCTGATTTCATGTGGACAATGTGGGTAGACAGCAGTTCATTCTTTGAGATGTTCCAAGGAAGGAAGGAAGGAGGGAGGGAGGGAGGGAGGGAGAAAGAGAAAGAAAGAAAGAAAGAGAGAGAGAGAGAAAGAAAGAAAAAGAAAGAAAGAAAGAAAGAAAGAAAGAAAGAAAGAAAGAGAGAGAGAGAGAAAGAAAGAAAAAGAAAGAAAGAAAGAAAGAAAGAAAGAAAGAAAGAAAGAAAGAAAGAAAGAAATGGAGGGAGGCAGTGATTAAGACAGCAGGCTAGAAACTGGAAGACTATGATTTCTAGTCTGACCTTGGGCAGGAAGTCAACTGGGTAACCTTGGGCCAGTCACTCTGTTTCAGTCCTAGGAAGAAGAGAAAGGCAAATCATTTTCAAAATCTTGCCAAGAAAACTGCAATGACTTGCACAGCCATGAGTCAACAAGGAGTCAAAGGCATGCATTCCTATCCATCCACCCACACATGCACACACACAACCCTGCAGGAGGGGGCAAAGAACCTGCTGCTTGGGGTGATCAAAAGGGAAAAAAAACAAGGTCTGTGTTAGGACCTGAAGCTTCATGGAGATTATCTGGAGGAGAGGAATGTTGAGTCTTAATGGGGAATATTGGGTGAAAACAAAGGAGGGAGGTCTGCAATTGAACTTGGGAGATAAGAAAGCAGAGACTAATGCTCTCACCAGGGAATAAGTGCCGGAGACAGAAGGAGAAAGAATCTGCATGGCATGCAAGTGTGATGATCCTGAGAGGATATCGACATTGCTTGTAAGAATTTTATTTATTATCATTGAAACCAAAAACCAAACTACATCATCTCCTTCAGTTACACATCACTTACTCCATTTTTTTGATGCTATCAGTGCAAAGGATAGCATTGCAGTGTATACTACATCTGCAATATCTGCTGTTGTGTCTATAATTAGAAGAAATCCAAAACATGATGTCTGAGTTATATCTAATTTATCCCTTAATATGTTCCATATATGCAATCAGCATTTTGTGTCAGCCTGAGTAGTCAGCTGCTCAGCTATTGGATAGAAAGCATTGGATGGATCTTCTACCTGCTGCTCAGCCAGAGAGGATGAAAAATGTCTAAAGGGCAGCTTTGACCACAGGTGGAAGTTGCTGTGTGATTATTTTTGAAATTCCCTGCATATGTCTTGAATGCAAAAGTGGAAGACAAGGGAAGAAAGGTGAGGCCAGTCATTTTCTGAAAATGCTCTGTGTCCCAAGAAATGACAACCCATGACAAATTTTATTTATTTATTGTTTAAATTGTTATAGGACCAGGATTACAACCTCCCCCAGAAATATTTATGGAGTTTTTTCGTCTTACTTCTCTACCTGTAACAGAGTCAAAGAAATGATGTTCATACATTGAAAGCCATGGGTCTTTGAGTTTGGGGAAACAGGCTGATAGAATAACTCCACCTT